>NC_079406.1:15488741-16207620 GCF_029220125.1 Pseudoliparis swirei | reverse complement strand
TGGGGCCGGCTTCTTCTCTTCCTTTTTCTTCTTTTCCTGGGGTTTGGCAGCCTCTTTTCCTCCCTTCTCTTTCTTAGGTGGTGCCTCTTTCTTGGGCTGCATTTCAGCAAACTTCTTGGCTGAGAAACAAAACATCGAAACATGTTTTCTGTTAAATTTGGCAAATATTTGGCTTCAATTTTGGACTCAACCAGTAAAAATAAATAAAAAATATTTAAATGAACTACAGTGAGTCTCTTTTCTGTGCCCATAGCATGAATCAGCCTTTAACTCACTAAACTGAGTTGACTGGGATGAACATGGCCTTTAGTTTCTCTTCCCCTGTCAGATTAAGACTAGGTGCCATGAATGGACACCACCTGTTTAAAGAGTTGGCCTTTGTTTCTTTCCGTCTTTGCAGATTAACTGAAATATTGCTAGATGTTAGCTTTGTTATTAAAAGGGTCATTTTCTGTCACTAAAATTCATTCATTAATTTACAGAATTGTAACACTTTAAAAATAAGCAAATGGATGCATTTTCAAATGCAAGGTCTTTGGGTGCAAACCTTTAGTCACCTCATCTTTGCAAAGAAAATATCAATATTCTTTTATTTCGTATACATTTCTCACAAGAGGAGCCCAAACACACAATATCTAAAGTCGCGATAAATGCTGCAAGTCGGGTCTTGCAACATTTCGACGGAGAAAACCTACAGAATACACTTTATAAGTAGATGTATTAGCGGAGGTGTTAGCGGAAGTTAGCAACTTTTTGTTTGGTGCGTTGTGTCTTCACTGACAGTAACATGTTGAAGCCAGGAGACCGCGCTATCTTTGCCGGGCCATGAACACGGTGATTTGCTCCGTTTTTTGTTTGACTACATTTTATTAGTAACAGTTAGGTTAGACTGTCAATCCCTTCGTCTACTCTAGAGGAGACTTCTGGCTTTCTAACGACGTGTTGCATATGCAAATTGAGTCACGCGTAACCCTTACAGAATATAGATGTACATGTTTATAAATATATATGTTGATACATATATTTGTGTGTGTATATATACTACATATCTATGTCTGTGTGTATATGTCCGTATATATATTATTTCGCAATACATCTGCTCCACTTGGAGTCAGTTATATTTTGCAGTGATATTAGGGGTTATTACAGTTCTATACATTGGTATATGTTGAACCATATCAACATGTAAAGGAAAACTCCTTTAGTGTCTCATAATATCATTTGGGTACCATGTGTGCATTTGGAGTCTGCAAATGTCCTTTTTGGCACTCCGCCTGGATCTTTTCACGAAAAACAATGTAGGATGGTCATACTTTGTCCTATCCTCTTCAAATTTGAAGCTGGTGTTTAGTACTAGTGCAATTACACGCCTGTTTTTTAATTTCGTTACATCATTTTAGGCGTTTTTGCTCGAAAATGGGGGTAAAGTGGAAGAGTTTAATGCAAATTTAATTTAATTTTTAGGTGACATGGAAACAGAATACATCCCTTTCAAAAAATGTGTTACACATTCATCTGAAAGATTTTTAATTATCTTTCGAAAGGCTAGTTCACACATCAAATGTGATCCTGTAAATTACACTGCTCCAGCAACATGCTCAATGGGAGTCTTCTGATCTCAATGCCGACTACTCACCATCAAACTGGGCCATCTTTTCACATAGATTGACCTCTCCAAGGACAGTCTTGAATTGGGGCTGATTGACACAAGTGACAAACCAGCGAGTCACGTTGGGGTATGGCTGACGGAAAGAAGGCTCAAGGACCTACAGGGGACACAGTGGTGTTAGGTCTTCCTTGAGGGCATCTCAAATGCAAAATATCATCCATTACACATGTTACTCCAAGAAAAATATATATTGTTAACAGTGTGCATGTCAGACCTGTTTGTAGACCCAGAGCATGGCGCATGCAACAGTGATGTCAGCCAGGCTGACCCTTTCTCCCACTAGGAAGGTACGGGTGTTCAGGTGTTGGTTCAGCATGGCAAGGGCCCTCTTCATGTCCTCCTTGGCCTGCTCTGTGGCCTGGACAGACCCAGACAGAAGAATGACTATGAATAACAACGACGCAACATATAAACTACTACATGTCATGTCTCAACTACAGTGCAAGACACAACTGAAACGGTTACCAGCCTTCCACCACAGCCAAGAAATCATTATTAAGTCTTGAGCTTAAACAGCAAATGCTGAGCTGCAAACCTGCTTGTTGAACTGCATGATGCCCAGAGTGGGGAAAACCCATGCGCTGGCTGGAGGGATGATCTCCGAGTCAGCGAAGCTCACCCACTGCAGCACCTGGGCTGCCGCCTGGGCAGTGGCACCACGCAGTGCATCATTGCTCACTGTGGGTGAAAGGTGAACATATTTAATCATAATGGCATACCACTATATTATGTACACCGACTGCATAAACCAGGCATTTTAGCATTCATGCATGCATGGAAAAGCAGCTTCAAGCGGAGAATAGTTGAAAAGTGTTTTAAAACTACTAATGGCAAGATTATATTTTCCCCATCATTTGCTTCTATGAAAAAAAATATCTGAAAAATACTATAACCAGTAAACTGATATTTTTGGGACGGAATAAAGAAAAGTCTGGAGGTGTGTAGATCAGCTTCTATAACCAAACAAAAGGGATTTGTATATGCAAATGTGGATTTATTTTTCTTATATAGAGAAATGTTTTAATAGCTCAATAACAACTTTCGTTCTTGAGGTTGAATCTGGTCTGTGCCCATAGCATGAATCAGCCTTTAACTCACTAAACTGAGTTGACTGGGATGAACATGGCCTTTAGTTTCTCTTCCCCTGTCAGATTAAGACTAGGTGCCATGAATGGACACCACCTTGCCCAGACAGGGAATAATCAGTTTCTCAAAGAGGAACGTTTTCTGATTGTTGTTCAGGGCCGTCACAGCCTTTGAATGATCAATATGCCATTGAATGCGCCAAATAATTTAAATCTCCTGAAATGATAAACTGGCAATTTGCAGACCATTAGCTCTCTATGGAACATGGTTGCCCACTGCCATAAAATATATTTCCAATAATTTCAATTGTTTGTTCTTATGAAAATACTATGACAAAGTAAACTGATGTTTGGTTGGTTTATAATGAGGTTGAAAATAATTGTGGGAAGTGTAGATCGGCTTCTATAGTCAAACAACGGCGATTTGTATCTGCGAATGTGGATTATCAATGATCTGCAATTAATATTGGCCGCAAAATACACGATCAGGGATCACCACGTTAGATTTGCTTCTTTTGACTGCATTAAATGTTTGTAAGCAGAAACCCATGCATTTGAATCCTTTTGGATTGACTACCACCAGACATTATTTGATCTAAATGTAGCAATTACTCAGCTTCCTTTTAAAACGTAGGGCAAGCAATATATAGGAATAATATTGGATGCACACATAACTGAAAATCAGTTAACCATGAATGACTACAAATACAAACTTACAGTAGTGAGCAATGGCATTACTCTCAAACAGACAGAAACCATCATCTCCCTGGTATGCAGGTACCTACAAACATAGCAGAATTTCAGAATGATTTAAAGACAATCAAGCAGTTTAATGCATAATGCAATGTTGGTAACAACAGATAGGGAAAGTGGGTAAAATCTTTTCACTTGATTACTTTTTATTATTGCTTGCATTAATTGATTGCAGTAAGATTTTTTTTCCGACATTTTAAAAAAGTCCAACATAACTACACTGACCTTGCCCAGTGGGAAGTTGTTGAGGAAGGCAGGAGTGCGGTTCGTCTGCCCAAAGGTGAAGGCAGGAGAATTGCTGGCGACTTTAAGGCAAGCCCCACTGTACTGGGCTGCAATCTGGGCCTTGAAGGCCCGCCAGTTCTCTGGGTACGTGTAGAGAGTCTGGAGAGGGGGAGAAAACAAGAATTGTTTAACTTTAATACACATATAGGCATCACAGCATGTTGAAATGAATTGGGGGCAACTTTAAGAGGTTTCCATGCCAATATCTCAGGACTGTTTGATAACAAAAAGGGATGCATTTAGACCCTATTCTAGTCCCATTACTTTAAAATGAAATACAAAATGTCAATTTAAAAACAAACTGATACATCTAAGAAAATACAAGTGATGACGCGTTGAATAAAGACACAGCACCAGTTTGAGAGAGCTTTGGTGTGGTGGAGTACTCGACACAAATGTGTGATCCTTTCCAAATCTGGACGCACGACCATTTAAAATAAACATGGCAAGAATAGGAGAAGGATGACAAACTTGTCTGCCGAGGCCAAATGTTCGGTAACTAAAGATAACTGCGAACAACTGTGGTTTCAAGCTCGTTTTAAATGCTAAATAATGCTAGCTAGCATTACCGGCAATATAGCCCGCTCCTCTTTGTACAGCTTTAGACAAAGTAGCGCTTCACAAAGTCAGGACCGGTTGGTCGTAGGGCTTTAAACACGGCATGACACGCAAACGTTGTGTGAAATCACTTCCAACAGTACGTGTTACAGCTTGGAGATAGCCACTGTAACGTGGCACAAGGCTGGGTCAGAAGAGGAGCGTCATGCGCTGTGAATGCAACGTCAGGTTAGCAAAAGCTAACCTTAGTTTACATGAAGACTGAATGAAATTATTCGTAAATACACTCGTGAACGGCTACCTAAAGAACCGAAAGCAAGGTTTACGTGAAAGGGAACGTTGTGTCCGTGTAGATGGGGCTGATATTTGTCGGATTGAGTCAGGAAAGTCAAGAGTAAGCCCAAATGTGCCGTCTTTCCATTTTACTCACCCCGGCCGCCATCTTCAGACGAGAGAAAGAAAGAACGAGCGCTCCACTGACGTATTTACGTCCACCAGGCGTGCGCGCACTTTACGTTTCCGCGTTCACGTTTCGCCACGTCACACAGATGCAGTTGAGCATCAAGTCTCTTTGCGGATTAGAAAGGTCAATACACTGACCATGGGGAGACATTCAGAACATGAAAAATGATACAAATATATCACAAATAAAAAAACTTTATTAGTCAGTGTCCAAAAAACAATACATAGGTGATAGAAATTGTGAATGCTACAAAGAAACAATAAATGTTCAGCTTGTATGTCATCTTGCGAAAGATTTAGCAAACATTTCATATTTTGACAGTAATAAAACAAATGTAAGGTGTAGAGCATTATAATAAAATGATGGCGCTATGGGGCTTCTAAACCTGTCACGATACCATATCAAACAGTGTAGAAAATATACATTTTAACAAAATAACTAATCTACGACATAACATGTCCCATGTTAGATGTGCTCCCTCTGGGGCGAATCAGCTCACAAGACCTGGAAATACAGAAGGCAAGTTCAATAATCAATTCTAAAACGTTTTTCTTTAAAGCCCAGCACAACCCAACTGTGAAGCTATATAACATTTTATTATTGTGAAAAATAATTTGACATTAAATACATCTATGCAAGGCATTTAATAAATGCATGCCCTTCTGAAAAACAGATACAGAACCTGTAGAACTATGTTCTGTATAATACTCACCCAGATAATCATCCATGAGGGATCCAATGGCAAACTGAAAAACAAGAGAAAAGCTTGTTTTTAACTTCTCGTATATTAGGATACACGACATCACTTTGATACACTAATGTGTAACATTGGATCCAATGAAGAATAATAACTAAAACAATAACAATAAAAACAAGAACGCTTACAATGTCATTCTTGTCCACTCTTGTTCCCACAATCTTTAGCCTAATCTCATCGTCTTGCTGGATTACAATGTCCTTGAAAAGATGAGAAGAAAACAATGAAGACTCAGGAACTGTAATAAATAATAAAAGGAGCAGTATGCAGCACTACTTTGGAACTACTTTCCATATCGAATTTATGTCATTATACTATTATTTAACTCTTGCTTAACTGTGTTTTCTAAAAAGTACTGTGGTTTACATTTACACTAGCGCTACTATAATCATACCTGCAAACTCATGAGGGGTGAAAAAGGTGACAACGGGGGGTTATTACTAGTAATAACAACTTTACATTGTCATTATATATAATATAGTTGAAGTCATTCATGAACTAACTTCCTTTGTTTTGACTGGTGTGCTCTGCTGAGCTTTGAGTCTGTTCCATGAGTCTGTTCCATGAGTCTGTTCCATGGGTCTGTTCCTTCCTCTACCTGGTTGTTACGATCCTAAAATTATAACTTCTATGATACCTGCCATAAATATCATGATACCTGATACCAGAATTCAATACAATACCATAAATACGATACTGGTATATTTATCTACAGTAGTAATAAAATATAAAAATCATTTTTAAAGCCGAAGACGGTCTCAAAAGCTCCGCAACTTAACGCCACTCGCTGTGAGAGCTGCGCAGCGCATTGTGTGCAGACAGCATTTAACGGAGCGGAGCAGCGCGTGCGCTCTGATCGCTCTCTTAATGAAGTATCGGTGCTAAAAATATGTAAAATCATATCGTTTTTAGTGTACGGGTACTTTGTTAGTATCGATACACCGTGCAACATTACAGCAGTAGATGTAATGGGCTAACATTCAAGCTAAACCGAACCTCCCAAACGCTGTCGACATCTTAACGCTGATTGGCCAAGAGTCGACACGTCCCATCAAAGATGTTTTATTGCGATAGCACCACATTGCATTGTCTTCGTGTCTCACTCCAATCTCATAAACGCCGGCCAGCCAGTTGAGCCCCCCCCCCCCCCCTACCCCAAAACAACAACTCTTCGGATCTACACTCTTCACTTGGATGACTTATTTTGATTTTAAAAGGTGACAAGTTTGCAGGTATGTATAATAACCTGGAATTGTACGTGTTCATTTATTTTAAAACGTTCTCAAAGGCAAAGCAAGGAAAATATCTGGTGAATATCAATTTAATTAAAAACTACTCCAGCTGGTAATATGTAATAATGAATGAATAGTCTTACCTCATCAACTGTCTTATAACAAGGAGGATTGGAGTTGGGGTCGAACTCCATTTCTGAAGGGATGGACTGCAAAAACAAAGATGAAAAGAGTGAGATAATGAGATCACAAGATAGTTGACTTTTTAAAAAGGTAGATACAACAACAATATCTTGGAACAGGAATTAGCTGACATCTTATTAATTGGCCTCATCAATCAAGTATCAATTAATAAATACCTAAATAAAAAGGTGACATTAATCTCAAACTATCAGACTCAATGTAATTAGAAAAATAATCTGGAACTGAACATCAAAGCATACATTTATTTTGAAAGAACAAAAGTGTAAGGTGTCTTGACAACATCAGTCAAAGTTCATGACATGCTTTAGTTCTGTCAGAAAATGTACATATGCAGTTTTTAATAAACAATGTTTTCGTCATTCCAAGTCAATCATTAGTAAAAGAACATACTGTGTGTAATTCGATTGACTACATCAGGGGTGCTCACACTTTTTCAGTACGCGAGCAACTTATAAAATGACCAAGTCAAAACGATCTACCTACGGGGGGGGGGGGGGGGCAAGTGACTTTTTATTTGCTCCGTCCCGATACACATCTTGAAGCCTCGTTCACAATTTTTATACAAGATATTTATAATTTGATGCCGACTCACGTGGCGAGAGATGAAGCAAGACATGGGGCCGATTTCTGTGAACAATCCAACCTGCAAGAAAGAGAAAAATATAGGTTTCATTTATATAAAAGACACAAAAGTAAAGAATATCCCTTATTAGCAATTAAACATTTTATATGTAATCAAAACATACTACTGTAGAAGCATAAACTCTCCAGTGGAGGCACATTTACCATCATAAAGTTAAAAGATGTGATCTATATCAGTAGAGAACTTACAAAATTATGTGAAAAGTAGTGCCGTGTCAAGATGATGTATTTCACATGCCATCATATACAATGCTCCATCTTAAATATCTTCATATTGGCCTGTAAGCAGTATTGTCCCATACCTTGTTGACCTGAGTGACCACAGCATCAACCACCTCCCCTTTAAATGGGCGGAACACAATGGCCTTGTACTTGACTGGGTAGAGGACAAACCCTCTCCCCGGTTGTATTACACCTGCTCCAATGTTGTCTATGGTGGTGACTGCGATGACAAAGCCATACCTGATGGAGGGTCACACATAAATCAATGACATGCGCATGTAGGAATATAATTGCAAAGTTAATAACTTCCATATGTTGTTGAATACTGTCTTGATGCCTTAAAGGGTGTCAAAAATATCGACCCTGATCTTTGAATGTGTTTTTTTAACTGCCAAGTCAAAGGTTTTAAGCAAAGTCTTCCAGAGGCAATATTTTAAAATGACGAAAGGGAAACAGAAGTATTTCAAATCATTCCACACGTTGTCAAATTGAGACAGAAATGTCCATTTCTGTATTTCTGCCTATTCCTGAAAGTGTACACACACAAGCACACATGTGTTGTTACTTTAGAAACATATGCAACAACCTAATATAGTTACACAACATTCCACTGAAATGACAGATTAACGCAATGGCCTCAATTTATGTGTAGATGTAACTGCACAATATTCACAATATATACTCACTTGCCAGTGCAGGTACCCTCCACTTCTGTGAAAAGCTTTTGCTTCACAGTGTTGAGGAGGTTAGGGCCAAAATACCTCGGATGTAGTAAGATTTCATGCTCCAAAGATATCTGATAACACAAACAATACATGCATTACAAGACAACGCTTATACTGATAATGCAGGTTGCACAATGTTATATTTAATATGCTGTTTTAAGGTATCCTACGGAGGCCGATACGTTGCATCTGGTTGATCAAAGACGAGAGAGTCGGTGGTGTGACTGCCTGGCTATAAAACTACTACGCTCGGGTACTTTCAACAACCACGGTAACCGATCAAGCGAGGCACACATTGATAAAACCCCAATACTCTGCTCATAGACGGTATATACACGGAGGGTATTACACATACTTACATGGTAAAACATGTTGCAGTAATGATCGATTCGTGCCAGATAAATTAACTTTAAAAAAAAAAGAAATTATCCAAAGCGTATTGACATAAAGCGCCGCTCATTTGCGACAGTTCCTTGCTCAGTCACTTCCGGGTCACGGGGGTAGATCGATGGGCTTTTGTTGCTACCAGTTCACCCAATACTGACTCCTGGCGACGAGGAGGGGTATTGCATGAGAGCGGGGACAGGTGTGTACAGAGTTTAGAATTGAAACCTCAAGTTGCAAAACTCTCGCGATTAGGTTGGGTTTGTTGCAAGTCGTGGGTACAGGACCCTGCAAATAAGCTTAAGTCACGCCCCTGTCTTGAAATCCCACCTCCTTACAGTTTATAAAAAAGGGGATGCCACACATTCGACAAAAACAATGGGAAGAAAACAGAGGCAGGTTTCTAAAATGTTATCTGTATACAGCCAGCATTGCAGCAGGAGCCAAATACAAGAAGGGATAGGAGCAACAATGTGTTCCCAACTAAGCAGAGACTGGCAGGTCACTGTGGATACAATCGCTGGGATGGCGATGGTGGCTAAGCATCCAGCTGGCAAACACAGCTGTGGGGATGAAGACATTGTGAAGCACGCCTTGATGGGGACCAACTACCACAGAGAGAAGGAAGCATAATATGCTTTAAGTCAAATTGTCACCGTCAAAAATGTGAAACAACGTAATTAAAATGTTCAACATTGTACTAGATTCTATATAACAATGTGAATCACAAAATTGAGCTCGACAAATGAACCGTGGAGGGCAGCGATATGCTGTGGCTGCGTCTAGTCTTCTTCTTCTTCTTTTTAAGTTTTTTGGCGGATGGCATCCAGTGAACGGTGCATTTCCGCCACCTGCTGTAGTGGAGTGTGGACCAGAGTACCCTATCCCCTTACAAAACCAAACAAACAAAAACCAAACTCAAAACAAAAAATATATATATATATATATACCCACAAAACAAAAGCAATAAAACAAACAAAACAAAAGGGAGATTCAAAAATGTCAGTGCTTTAAATTCTATTACTTAATCCTGTTTCTTTCAAATATTGTAATACCTGTCCTGCCCCCAAATTTAACGCATCTGTTAGATTTAGTTCCTCCACTCCCAGCTTCCTCTTCAACCTGTGTCTCTCAAGCGTGTATTTCTGACAATGACAAATTATATGTTCTACAGATTCTGGTACTTGACAGTGCTCACATAGTCCTGTTGGGTGTTTATTTACGCGATGCAGTGTTTTGTTCAGCCTTGTGTGCCCGATCCTCAGCCTGGTCTTCCTGCGTCTAGTCTGCCGCAAATTAAACTGAAAAAGAAGACATTCTATGGGCGTGACTCCATCCGACTCTCTGATTGGCTGTTTGACTGGGCTGAGGCTATCAACAATAGATATCAAGGAAGTAAACTTCCGTGGTCAACCTGGGAAGACTTTATCAAACAAACGTTAATCGAGCAGGACAAGCAAGGTGTTGGACGCTCCCTCCAGCTAATGCGAACAAAATGGCGAGTAATCTCGTCTCAAAGTTAATTCGTCCCCATACGTTCACACAGCTGGTACGTTATCGAGTACGTGCTACTCCGCTCTGCTGGTGCTGTTTCCGTTTGACTCGTGTGACTCCTGTCTCCCTCCCGTCCAGGCGCGGCTCCGGTCGGTCTGCGTGCCTCGGCAGAAGGCAGCGGGGGTCCGGCTGTTGTCCAGCGATGCGCCACCGGAGAACATCAGTCGCTATCCAGTACCGTACAAGAAAGATTTGCCTTATGATATTGTAGAGCTCATGGATGAAGTGGAGTCAAAGGTATAACAAAATAAAAGAAAACGATAATTATTCGAGGCATTCAACTCTGATGATTGACTCTTATTTTAACTGCTTGAACTTCACGTTTCCTTCTTTCCAGGGGGGCTTTTTGCCCAATGTCTTCAAAGCCCTTTCTCATAGACCAGCAGAGTTCAGAGCCTTCTTTGCTTACTACAATGAGCTGATGAACAAAGAGACAGGTGTGTCTTTGCTGTGTTTCTCTCTGGTGGTAAATGTAATTTGTCTTCATTTCGTAAGCAGTATGCAGACTGGTTTTACTGGGCTGCACCCTGTTTGGCTTGCAGCACTGTGGGGTCTGGCGTGTAATCCGTGTCAGAGTGGAGAGGTGATCAGACATGCAGATTCAATAATGCAAACCGCATCTTGTCTTTCATAGAGTCTCTAGCTTTCAGGCCACTTTGGCTCTCTGCACACATCATTTACATGTTTATCCTTGAGTTGGGACGTAATGAAGTGTAAGAGCGGTGTACATTTCAGCCTGGCTGCTGCATGGTCGTATGAATGGTTTAAATAAAGTCACCAATTGGGTTTGGCAACAAAGACTGAGTGGGCACGGCTGTTGGCTGATAAAGTAAAATCTCGTCGTCATAGTCGGAGGGTCATAATCTGCAGAACACCTTTTGGTAAAACAAAATGTTTGGTTCTATTTCCCTTATTACCTTCGCATTGAAAATGCCGGAAGGTTATGTTTTGATCGCCGTGTATTTATTTATTTATTTGTATGCGTGTTATTCGCAAATCTCAAAAAGTATTGAACCGAATCGCATGAAATTTGGTGGGATGATTGTTTATTATCCGGGGACCAGTTGATTAGATTTTGGGATCGATCGGGTCAAAGGTCAAAGGTCATGAACAGGTCAAAATCTTTCGCAGAACTCAAAAAGTATTGAACCGAATCGCATGAAATTTGGTGGGATCATTGTTTATTATCCGGGGACCAGTTGATTAGATTTTGGGATCGATCGGGTCAAAGGTCAAAGGTCATGAACAGGTCAAAATGTTCTTGAATCGCCTGAAATTTGGTGGGATGATTGGTTATTATCCGGGGACCATTTGATTAGATTTTGGGATCAATCGGGTAAAAGGTCAAGGTCATGGAAAGGTCAAACTCTTTTTTTACCATAGCACGATACATTTTTGTCCAATTGGCATGCAACTAATGCCAAAATGTTCATAATTCAATGCCCAATCTTGTGATATGCGAAGGTATGCGCTCTACCGAGTGCCCATTCTAGTTTCATTTTGTTTTAAACTCCAATTGCACTTTATTGTTTTTACATTTTCGTGAAGTAAAACTGAACAGGTGCTTAGTTATTGGATAACCACTATGTGGCTTTTTACCTTCATTACCTTCGCATTGAAAATGCCGGAAGGTTATGTTTTGATCGCCATTTATTTATTTCTTTATTTGTATGCGTGTTATTCGCAAATCTCAAAAAGTATTGAACCGAATCGCATGAAATTTGGTGGGATGATTGTTTATTATCCGGGGACCAGTTGATTAGATTTTGGGATCGATCGGGTCAAAGGTCATGAACAGGTCAAAATCTTTCGCAGAACTCAAAAAGTATTGAACCGAATCGCATGAAATTTGGTGGGATGATTGTTTATTATCCGGGGACCAGTTGATTAGATTTTGGGATCGATCGGGTCAAAGGTCAAAGGTCATGAACAGGTCAAAATCTTTCGCAGAACTCAAAAAGTATAGAACCGAATCGCATGAAATTTGGTGGGATGATTGTTTATTATCCGGGGACCAGTTGACTAGATTTTGGGATCGATCGGGTCAAAGGTCAAGGTCAAAGGTCATGAACAGGTCAAAATGTTCTGAATCGCATGAAATTTGGTGGGATGATTGGTTATTATCCGGGGACCATTTGATTAGATTTTGGGATCAATCGGGTCAAAGGTCAAGGTCATGGAAAGGTCAAACTTTTTTTACCATAGCACGATACATTTTTGTCCAATTGGCATGCAACTAATGCCAAAATGTTCATAATTCAATGCCCAATCTTGTGATATAAGAAGGTATGCGCTCTACCGAGTGCCCATTCTAGTTGAAAATGTGGAAGGTTATGTTTTGATCGCCGTGTATTTATTTATTTGTATGCGTGTTATTTGCATAACACAAAAAGTATTAAACCGAATCGCATGAAATTTGGTGGGATGATTGGTTATTATCCGGGGACCATTTGATTAGATTTTGGGATCAATCGGGTTAAAGGTCAAGGTCCAGGTCATGAAAAGGTCAAAATCTTATTTTTACCATAGCACGGTCAATTTTTATCCAATTGGCATGCAACTAATGCCAAAATGTTAATAATTCAATGCCCAATCTTGTGATATGCGAAGGTATGCGCTCTACCGAGTGCCCATTCTAGTTGTTACATGTGTTTAGCCATATTGGCCTTGAAGCAATCACACTCGCAACAAAATCTACTGTGGACAACTCGATCTAACACTAAGCCTCGGCATTCTCAGAGGTGTAAATTGAAACTTTTCAACCACTGTCTTTACTAAAATCAAGTAAATATCAATGTTATTGGCTTCAAAAGGTCACAATAATGTCTGCTGTCTTCCAGGCGGATTGACCAAGGCCGATCGTGAGCTGATTGTAGTCGCTACCAGTGTCCACAACAAATGTCTTTACTGTGTGGTATCCCACAGTGCACTGCACCGCATCTACTCTAAGAAAACTACTCTTTCTGACCAGGTATAAACTTCAATTGATTCTTTTGCCTTTGCTTTGCTTTTTATCATAAAAAATGACTAGTTGTCACAAAAGGGTTAAGTTATACCAGGCATCTTAATCAATCGGAGCATAAGCCTTTTTTCTTTATTCCAAAAAGTTGTATATTTATTTAAATCACTTAATGGCTCATGTTCTACTTCCCTATATTCATGCAGGTTGTTGTTAACTACGAGAATGCAGAGCTGTCACCCCGGGAGACCGCCATGCTGGACTTTGCGATGGCTGTGTGTCGCAGCGACACCGTTACAGAGCAACATTTCCAGGCTTTGGAGGAAGTGGGCTTTGACCGCGAGGATGCGTGGGACATCGCTGCCATCGCTGCTTTCTTCGCCATGTCCAACCGACTCGCCCACCTCACCGACATGAGGCCAAATGTAGAGTTTTATAACATGGGTCGTATACCAAAGGACAAGAGTAAGGACAAAGTGAAAGGGAAGTAGCATTACAGACAAGGTCTTTGGCATTTTAGTAAATGCCTCAAATCAATCAAAAGTCTCCCGTTTTTTGCCGGTCCTCCACTTTGAGCAAAGCATGTCAACTTGAGGATTTTGCAAACTTCCCCTCAGTAGATGTCAATGTTGCTCATTTACATGACCAAGAAGCACGAGAGAGACCCTCTGACTTTGATTTATACCTTGATGTGGCAGACATGATTTGTGTCTAATCTAAAGAATCTTTGATTGTGTGACTTTGACATTTTGAATTGTAGGTGGCTTTGGTTGCCATCCATATATTGGGGAACAGTTGCTTTTTTGCTGCTGGGTGTCCATTGGATATAAATTACTGAAATAGTTGTCTTCTAACTTTCATGTTTGTGTTTTCTGAAACCTAACAACCCAAAACAACAATCTCTTTATTTCCTTGTTCTGTGCTGCTCAATGCATTGTTACAGTTTCTAGGGAATAGTGTAAATAAGTTACTGATATTGCTCACCAAAAAAAGCCTTTCCTTTATCCTTTTTAATAAACTATTTATCTTCATAATATGAAAGAGTTTGCACTTATTTTTCTGACTTTGGAAACAGTTGATTTTTACCAGATCACCTGTATCACCGTCGATGCTGGCAGGACGGTCAGTGGTGAGACAAATACAAATAAAGAGATCACAAGAGGTTGAAGTACTGTGTATCACTACCAGATGGCACCACATCCATGCACATATTTTGTGCATGTGTACGCTGTTAAACTATGATTTAAATATTCATGACATTTATATACCCCACAAGAGCTGCATATTTGAGAGACATTAGTCAACACAGCCTCATAAAGTAGAGGGAAATCTCTATTTATTTTCTATTAGTAACTGTCGGCCCATATATCATTGGTGCAATCTTATCTGTGATTTCCTAGGTTTCTTTTCCCTGGAGATGTGATTAATCACTGTTCCTGATCTTATTTCTGTGTGCTAAACAACATTTGATCCCAAAGTTTATTTTCTGACAACCTACTATTAATGCTGACTTCCGCTGTGCCGTCTGTTATCCACAGAGATACAAGTCAAACATAACTCCAGGCATCAGCTGAGGTTTTACTTGGTCTGTATGTGTGAGTGATGTGTGGGTTTCAATGAGAGCATGTATGCAAATTGTCTTTTTTGTGTGTGTGCATTTGAAAAATAGTTCAGTCTCTTTTATATTTAAAAGACATTCACAGTTGAGAAAATGTGTTTTGTTGTGAACATAGCTTTGGTGAATAACAGCTCAGCCAAAAGAATCCAAATAATGTATTAGTATTAATATCTTGAGTCACGATCGGAAAGTCACCCAAACTCTGAAAGTCATCCAAACTCAATGTGTTCTGAAGTGAGACGGTTCAAGTATGCACACACTCACATTGAATTCCTCTGAGCTCAACACACATTGTTAGATCATCTGAAAGCAAATCTATTGACGTTAGTAAAACTGATAGCTTCCTCTCAGGGCTTCTCCTGTCCGGTTCTTAGCACCCTTAGTTGGTATCATATGCCTAAATAACGTCTCATGTTCTAACTCCTCATTAGGCATCAACCCTCTTGACCCCAATGTCTCTTATTGGTATTAAAAGGAGACACCAGGCTCCAGACAAGGCTAATTTATGGGCACTGCTGGCCTGTTGTCACTTATCTTGTAAATCATCAAGTCAAGAACTGAAAATAAGTATATAGATCTCATGAAAACAAATTGATATGATAATCCTGTTGCACACTGTCTGAGGAGGCTTTGTGGTTTGTCTTTGTTCTCCTGAGGTATAGAATCAACTCGCGGTGCACACGCGTCAAATGGCTTCGTAATAGAGAGCTGAAGAGCACCAAGAGGATCAGTGAAGTTGTGGGTTAAGGGAAAAAAAGATTACCAGGGAAGTAGACATCATTTCTGAAGCTTAACTTCCAAGTGGGTTGTTATTACTGCAACGTAAGGAGCAGTAACAACATATTTAACACATGTTGCATGCTTATTGCGGTATTCCACAGCAATCCAAATTGAGCAAAAAGTACCCCAAAATCTGAATAGATAAGAATAACTTTACTGTTCAGAGGTTTCACTCCAATGGCACTCACATTATTTGTACTGACCGCAGACTGTAATTCTCCGTTAAAAAAAAATAAAAAAATACGCAACTATATTTTTAGACAGATTTTTACTGTAACTGAGATGCTCTATTGAGACACGAGATGCACTTGCATTTTATGACTCATTGGAGAATATGCAGACAGGGATAAAGGCTGAATTCTAACTTAGGGAGCACTATAGGACATTAGTAACTGGACGGACACAAGGATGAGGCCATTATCTTCTGTGTCAGTTCCAGTTAAGAGTCTGCCCACACATGTGCAAGTCTGCATATACACAGAGTTAATGTGTCATTTACATAATATAGTGATTTGTGTGTGTGTGTGTGTGTGTGTGAGAGAATTTGCAGCTGCGGTCATTTGATCTTCTTGTCCCTTGCCTGGAAGTCTAATCCCTGCAGACGACATCAGAGATAGAACGTGCAGTCAGTCACACAGCTGTTAACCATTGCAAAAGGCAACACATCTATAAAAGTAGGCTAAATGATAACGGTCAGATTGTGGTATCACAGCCTCTGCTCGGAGCTGGATTTACGTTACACTGATAGCCAGAATGCCACGTAGTCATGAAATGTACTTTCATGGAGACTAAGGGACAAATGGGACAAAGTGGCACACAGCGCAGCAACGCAACAACAGCCGTCAAACCTTTTATTTCCTGCATGCTGGTCTATTCTTATGCACCAATTTATGGTCTTAAATGTATGTCTAGGAAAACACATCATCCTCCGTCACACACTCAGAAGCATCCCCCACACATGTACACGAGTGATGTTTTTACGCCTCGTAGGAAAGGTGCACACACACCTCTGTCTGCGCTCAGCGTCTCCTCTCTTCATCCCTCTGTGTGTACGAGTGTCGACGATGCCTTCTTCAAAGTGTGTGGTCCCACTCCAAATAAACAGCATTGTTTTTGTGTGTGTGTAATGCAGCCAATGAACACAACAAATAGTAAACATGAACAAAAGTGCTCTCCTAACTAGTAAACAGAATATGAAACTCATTAATAAAAACATATTGACATTCAATGTTGACATTGATAATTCTAAATGAACATTTGAATGCTGCCCATCTCTTTTTTTTGTACACATTCTGCATGGATAAGACAATAAGCTTTAATACAGAAGGGCTATCCATAGTCTTCTAAAAGTGTATTCATAGATACTCCAGGATTGTTCTGCAGGTTATTACAGAGAGCACCCTGATGTTTTCATGCATATTGAATACATGTATTAGAATAGTTGAGGAGGCAGAGTGAGTAAGGTACATCAGAAGAGTAAATCTGATCAGGGTTCCTGTAGACCTGCCACAGCAGCTGTCACATAATAATAAAAGCAAGACTGACTCAGAGAGAAAAGTCTGGCAGCATCAGCCAATGAGAATAGGAACAAGTAGGAACAACATAAACTGCTCCTGCAGATAATATCTATCTGAATTTGTAGAACTCGTCTGCACCTGCAGATAGGCCTCACAGCTCAGCGCTATACAGGACTGTCTCAGAAAATTAGAATATTGTGATAAAGTTCTTTATTTTCTGTAATGCAATTAAAAAAACAAAAATGTCATGCATTCTGGATTCATTACAAATCAACTGAAATATTGCAAGCCTTTTATTCTTTTAATATTGCTGATTATGGCTTACAGCTTAAGAAAACTCTAAAATCTTATCTCATAAAATTTGAATATTTCCTCAGACCAAGTAAAAAAAAAGATTTATAACAGCAAAACAAAATCAAACATTTGAAAATGTGTTTCCAGGTGTTTCGAGTTAATTAGACGATTCAAGTGATTTGTTTAATACCCTACTAGTATACTTTTTCATGATATTCTAATATTTAGAGATAGGATATTTGAGTTTTCTTAAGCTGTAAGCCATAATCAGCAATATTAAAAGAATAAAAGGCTTGCAATATTTCAGTTGATTTGTAATGAATCCAGAATGCATGACATTTTTGTTTTTTTAATTGCATTACAGAAAATAAAGAACTTTATCACAATATTCTAATTTTCTGAGACAGTCCTGTATATCCTGTTACTCATCAACACGGGCAAATACTGATACACTGCATCTCCACATGGCAGAAGCTCTTTCCCGACCTCTCAACCAGTTTGAGAAGTGTTTCAGATTAGACTGTTCCAGACTGATAATCCAAATGCACATTCAGTCAGATTACTTCATGCCTGCGGATTATGGGTCATGCCATCATCTCATATTTGCTGCTGAAAGAGAGATTCACGCTTGCACTGTTTTTAGTTTGTCTATCTTTGCTTGTTTGGTAGTAGGTATTTGTACCGTATAGCGTGTGTTTGCTTTCCGCATTTGTGGCTTTTACAGGTGCTTTATGATGCTGTTATTTTCTTTCTTTCGGAAAATGTAATTTCATGGTGAAAGAGCAGTTCGGTTTCTGTCAATGAAGCAATCAAATCACTCCTTGAATGTATAATGGCTTCTTTTTGAGATGGAAGATTGTTTAACCGCTGCGATGTGTTTAGTTTCGGCATCATTCCCCTTTTACAGTACAAAGGTATAAAATCGGCATCCTTTTTATTTTCTCTGTTTTCAGGTTTCCGATTATGCTTGAATATATTATTAAATCAACTGTAATACTCTCAATAACTATTTCAGAAGTCAGCTTTTTCTGTTATCCTTGAAACTTGGCAAAATGATCACTTGCTAGACGTATTTGCAAAAGATGTACTCATTTGTTGGTGTGTCCCATGAATATGAATATCATGTTTTGGTTCCAGCCTGCAGACGGAGCCAGGTCAACCTTTATCCAGACCTCTGGACCACAGAGAGGAGTGAGGGCTCCGTTCTGTCAGGAAAACCAAGGACAGTGAGAGGAGATGAGACGGATGGATGCCAACCCCGCTGCTGCTTTTTCATTTGGCGATGTGTCTCATTAGCATTCAGACTGTCCCCCACTGAAATTAATCGCAGCTTATAACAGTAATAAAAGTGTCACAACAGAATGAATTAGATGAAGCCAGAATGAAACAGAATAACACAGAAATGTCAAAGAAATAGAGAACACAATAAAGAAAATTTAACAGATGAGAGAAGTAAACATGCCATGATCGTGAAATACACCAGTGACATGACAACAAGTCCTCAAAATTAAACAACAAAGTATGTTGTTTGTAACTGAACTGCCTTTTAGAAAGACCTTAGAAGATTTCGCTCCAATGCCCCTTTTGGCCGGATTGCATCATTTATCTGTGCTTTTCAAATCACTGTTGAAAAATAAAACTGCTTCACGATGTGGCCACGCTATGGATAAGGTTTACACTGACTTTGTAGTTCTGTAATAACATCACCTGAGAACCTCCTTTGCTGAGTAATAACTGCCCTGGCTTTTGGCGCACTCATTTCATTGTTCTTTTAAGAAGGATCGTCTCGGACATGAATGTCTGTAGCAAATGTCACAGGAATCCCTTAAAACCACCAATGTGAACATCATGGTTAAAGACTAAACAGGAAAGACGTTGAGAGACCCGTAACAACAGTAGACTAAGAAACTGCAACACCAGCTCTGAGCAAGTGACTCCTGTCTGGAGCGGTCTCAGACAGGTCACCAACTACAAGCCTAAAGCCCCCCTCACATGAATGACCTCCGCCTGGCAAACAAACCGAACGAGTTCTACTCTCGCTTTGAAAGACAATGGGACAGTCCTGACCCCATCCCCTATGACACCATCCACCAGCTACAGTATACCAGGTCCCCTTTCCCCAGCTCAGCAGGGGCCCATGCTTCTCAACGATCCTCTGCTCTTCTCCCTGTACACCAACACAAGTCACACCTCCAGTCACCAGTCCATCAAGCTCCTGAAGTTCGAAGATGACACAATCCTCATTGGACTCATCTCTGGTGGGGATGAGTCTGCCTACACGGTGCAGATTGACCATCTGGTGACCTGGTGCGGCCGGAAAACAACTTAGAGCTCAACGCTCTCAAACCAGTGACAGATTTCCACAAGAATGCATCCCCACCCGCCCCCATCACCCCCTGTGACTCCCTCGTCGAGGCTGTGGAGTCTTTTTGCTTCCTGGACTCCACCATCATCCAGTGGGAACCTAAGTGGGAACTGAAAATCAGCTCCATCACCAAGAAGGCTCAGCAGAGGATGTATTTCCTGAGGCAGTTCAACCTGCATAAGACAATAATAGTGCACTTCTACACTGCCATCCTTGAGCCCATCCTCTGCTCCTCCATCAGCATCATTTGCTCTGCCGCCACTCCACGAGTTTTTCGCCGCCAGGAGGGGAAGAAAGATTTTAGCCGACCCCTCTGCTCTGACCCTGGACACAAACTGTTTGAGTCCGTTCCCTCTGGCAGGAGTCTGCCGTCCATCAGGACCAAACCCCACAACACATAATCAGTTTCCTCCCATCTGGGTTCATCAATAAAGCCCAGAACCCCCACTAACTCTTACATCCCGAGGAAATGTGTCCCTGTTGCACACTCTTGCACATCTTTTTTTAAATTATTAAAACATACTTGGCACTTTGATAATATGTTTGTTTTATCATTCTGTTATTTGTTTGTTGGTTTACCATGTTTTTATTTTACATTTTAATTTTTTGCTATTTTTGTTTCAATATTTTTGATTGATTTAGGAAACAGGAATGAAGAGTAATACGGCGAGACCAAACGTCATGCCAATCAATCAAATAGTTGTTGAGATACTTCAGTCTGAACCTAAGAGGTGGACATAAAGACTGACATTGCCATCCACAGAGCCATGCGACCAGCAAGGCTAAAGAGAAAAGCAAGCAAACAAATAGCAGTAGAAATAGAATAGAGAAAGAGAAGTTAATGACCTAGCCAATCCATCCAAGAAACTGTTTGTATAGGGGTAATGTGTGAAGGTGAGAGACTGTTTTGACCTGAGGACCGGACAGGTTGCTATTCAAAGACGGGAAAGGCGATCATCAGGTTTGGCAACAGCATCCTGCAGGTTTTTTTTCTCCCATCTCTGACTTCCCCGGGGATTGTGGGATTGATTGGGACTGGAATGAGAAAATGTGAAGAGGGAGAAAGAGTAAATACTCTGGGATGTGATGTCCAGTAACTCTGCGGCCTGGCTGACGTGTCTCTGGTGTGTTGAGGAAGGAATAATGTTGTGGCTGTTGGGGCCAATCCAGGTACAATCCACCTGCCACACAATGAGAGTTTCATATTTATTTAAACTAATAATTCTGGGTCAGCGGTTCAGCAGACTTGACGTTGTTGCCATATTGGATGGTAATAAGATCGAGCTTCAATCCATAACTTTTTCAGAGATTTCATTATGTTCCTGCCCTTTCCCCACATTGACCCATTACTACCAGGACCTGTTCATGGTTTGGATTTCATAATCATTTTCTTGCAGTTTATCATCTACTGCAGTTGCAGAAAAGAAAAGAAACTCTGTTTTGCTTCAAAACTTTTTGATTCCCTGTGAAGTATACATCAGCTGCACGCTGGGCTCGGCAGTCTGACCATTTGACACTGTCGGAGATACAATCTGGTCTCGCTCAGGCCCCCGTCGTGCACAGTGTGTGTGAACGTGTTTATGTTGGTGTACAAGCATGTTTGTGTTTATGAGTGGGAGTGTGCAACTGGTAATAGCAGCTACAATTTTGCACATGCGTGTATGTGAGGCATCCAGGCAGCCTGTCTTGCACTTTGCCACGTTACCACTAAGGCTCATCATCCAGCTTCCTGAGGCTGGCCGAAAATAAAACTAAAATAAACACAACAAGAAAACTTGTTAAACTTGTTGTCATCTCAGGAGCCTGAGTCTGGTAGCTGAGCTGTTCTTCCTCACAGGGGGTTTGCTTTGTATAGCAGGCGGCATCTGTTCCAATGAATTGTTTTACCCAAGACATATCCAAGACATATGTACGACATAATATAAGACATTGCTAAACATAAAACAGAGGTTTGGGAAAGACACAACGTTTTGGAGACCAGGATTAAGGGAAAGCCTGAAAAAAGAAGTTATCTTCATCTGTTCATAAAAGTATATTAACATAAATGCTAACAAAGACCAATTTCACTCAGGATTTCTCTGTTTTTAACCCCGTACCTTTGCAAGTTTTCAAGGGACTCAACAGGGCAAATAATACTTTATATTTATATATAATGTATGGTAGATTGATTCATTGGAGAATTGATGGTACTCATAAAAATATAAAGACAATGTTTGCTTCATGAGATGATTATCTGAATGTGCGATGAAATTGTCACCTCTAAGAGGAAAACAAAATTTCTAATTAATTTTTGTACAATGCTCTAATATGTGTTCTCCAAATTATTGAATAATCAGGATTCGGAAGGTTGAAACACATTTAGAAGATATTTTGTCTTGTCTTTTCCCAGTGACAAAACCAATGTAGTATTTTATTTACATCCTAATTTGTCATAGCACACTTGTCATAGTTCAGCTTACATTTTCTCCTGCAACTATGTCTCGCACACGCTTAATGAGTTAATTCAGTGCACCTGTTTGTCACATCCATCTCATCAGTCTATTCTGTTGGTCACACCTCGTCAGCTTAATCACACTCACCTGCCCATCCTGTTGCACTCATTCCCTTCTGTATTACCTCGTCAGCTCGTTCTGTGCACCTGTGTTACACCCACCTCGTCAGCTCTATCACACTCACCTGCCCACTCTGCTGCATATTAAATAAGCCCCTGCTGGATTGTTCTCTGTGTTCTACCAGACCATCCAGCACTTGACCCCACCCTCCCTGCCTAGACTTCTCCACCTTTCCTCTCACCTTGTAACCACCATTATATTCCATCCCCGACCACAAGATTCCTGCCTTCTTCCTTATCTGTTTCCCTTATGTGTTCTGCCAGAATAAATCTCTGCTTTCAACACACCATTAAGTTGTATTGCGTTTGGGTCCTTCCACCAGCCGATACAACATGCGAGTAATATATATACACGTTTCACCATTAAGATTTATATGATCACAGATACCATCAGCATGTTTTCACACCATGCCTCTTGTAACATTCACTTTGTGTTTCTGTGGCTCTTTACTCTTACGGTGCTTTGTCTTCTGGTCAAAAAAATCATCCCTGTAATCTTATTTTGTCAAAGCCTGTACTGAAGTATCATTTAAAGCATTAGCGACTAAAATTAAATAACTCCGAGCATTAATAATTGTCCTTAGATTTTCGTCAGACTGGATGAAGCAGCTGTAGACCAGGCTCTTGTCAGTGAGAGTTGAGATTGTCTGTGTATGGGCAGCTGTGTTTCCTCCTCCTTTCAGTTTGTGACAGCAGTTGGGTAATGTGGGTGTCCTTGACACTTCCTGCCTCCAGCGATGTGTGTTGTTCATGTGTACCGAGACGACTGGGACGTCCTTCCACCTTGTTTTGTTCCATCAGTGAAGGTGACCATGGTCGAGTGAAAAGGGGAACACCGCGCACTTTCAAAATCAATAGATGTAATTTCTATGGTCTGAGACAGTGAACAAATATTAGTAAGCATGAACAACTCTCAGAATCCCCCAAACTAGAGTGCTAAAATGGAAATGATGTCATCAAGTATACACACTGACAGCCTCAAGGGGAATGTATATGAGCACATTTTATATTTCCGAACAGAGAACACTACAATGAAAAACAGCTCATCTGGATATACAAAATAAAATCAGTATCCCATTCATTGTCTTAGGAGAAGCTCTATCCTTAATGGCGTCACAAGTTTGAGACTTACTTCCTCAGTGTCTGGCTTCAAGAGAGATGTGCACACATATCGAATGAACTTTTCTAGGCCATGGAAATAACATTGAAATTCTTGTTTTCGGTGGCCATATTCCTGGTTGCCAAATACTTGTATGATGGACTTATCTGATTTTGTGTATATTTTCTTAATTTTTTACCTTGTTGTGCAAAGGCAACACAATATACATCTTGACAATTCTATTTGGAGCAATCCTACAAAATGTTAACTTATGCTAGTTTAAATTGTGCATGGTTCATCCTTGTAAAAACAATCCTGGACACACACACACACACACTCTCACATACACACACTCATACACACACATGCTCATACACACTCCAAAACCTCAAGGTTTTACGGTGGGCAGAAGAAAACAGAGCGAGGGCGATTAACCTTTAACACAGTGTACAAAGACACTGCTTGTCTCGCAGCCAAAATGCCTTGAGAGCCGCCACGCACGAGATCCACTACACGCCCACACACAAATACATGAACAAATGGACTGCCAAAGGTCAATCTTTACAATGAATTTGCCATTGCTATTCTTATGGGATCCTCAGTAATGTACTATTCTTTATGTGTGGCCTTATGACCGGTTGTGACTCTTAAGTCAAATCTCTCCCTTTTTATTTAAAGCTACTCCTACAAGGAACTTTAATTTTGTTTCATTTTTCCAAGTGGTCATTTCACTGCAGCAGAGTCTAACAGTTTCCCCCGCTCAGTCCTGGTTCTGGCTCTCCCATGCCTATCTGTCCTCGAGCGCGCCCAGCAAGCGTGCTGTCCATGTTCCCAGCTCCCAGCAGATTCCTCATATTTTCTGTTGTCGACTACCTAAAATGTTTAACCTGTTTTTTGCTCTCCTTTTTAAATCATCATCCTCCATACAATTGACCTGACAGTATCTCCCCTCTAAAACTGTGGAGGGCCAGACATCGCAAATCATTGAAATTCAAGGTGGCATACCAGTTTAATGGTGCAATAGGGTTGGGATACTGTTGCAATACCAAGCAGCTGCTTATCTATTTACAGGACTATTATTCCAAATAACAACTGGTGTAACTATTAACTGATGTCTGATTGTACAATTTGATATTTTATAGATATTCTTTGTTGGACAAACCTTGAGAACATACTGAATAAAGTAAATATGTCTTATTTGTGAAAGTAGTAGTTTTAGGGACTGCTTCAGAAATGTGTATTCCCATGCTTCTTTAATAAATGATTAAATACTGACACAGTGCTTTAGGATTAATTTGACCCCATTCAATGTTTAATGTCGGTGTTCTTTCGGTAGTCAACAAACAAACATAAAGTGCCTCACACTTAAACTTGGAAAACAATATTAATTCTAATAATTTTCTGGAGGTTTTAATTGCTGGCATCAAATTGAACCCAAAGGGTAAAATATGTTAGTAAATATAAAGGTAACAGGAGGGTGAAACATTGAATCGGGTCAAAATGACCTAAATGTCTTATTTGGGTCAAAATGAAAGTACAAGGGTTAAGTGAAGTTTATAAATGATCAAGCTCGGAAGATGGGATGTGTTGCACAGCGACAAAGCCATTGTCGTTTGAAAGATAGATTCCTATCTTCCTTCACATTACTTATGTCATTATGTCTGCAGACTTGCTTGAAAACTAAACTACACATTTATATTTCTTGAAAATATTTCCTCATAATCACACCTTTTTTTAATCTCTATTTGCATTATATTTGTTCCTATCAAAATGTCATCATTTGTTTTCATCCTCATATTTCTAAACCTTGTTTTTCTAAATTATACTTGTAGCAGAGATACCAAAGTGGTCTAAAAGAAACAGCATTACGATCATACGTACGGCAGAAAAGGAAATAAAGTTCACTTTTACTTGAAAGGAATAAATGCATTTTCCTGAAATATTGGTTCTGCTTTATTTATTACAGAACATCAAACAACTGAAAGAAGGAAAACATGACCCACATTGTTCATTCTGGAGTATTTTTTTGGGTGCTCAGAATTTGATTCACTCTCGATCAATAATTGATCCTCTTACCCTAGACCAAAAACAATTTCTACCACAATCTAATGAAACTTTCACATTATATTAGTCTTGTCCTGACCAGGTTCTTTAACGGTTTGACCTTTTCAAAATGGTTGACATCCCATCCAATCAACATGATGTCATGAAAGCTGGAGACGTTATTTTCAGTGATGACACTGATGGTGACATTGTGTTTGTGCTCATCTTTAAATATGGTACTATCATGCTATTAATGCAACTGTTTCACAGCCAGGATGTATTTGACCCAGCAGCTGTAGCAATCTAAGCAAAGTTTTAGCTATTTGTGTGATAAAGGATAATGCTATGGAAGCCTTATTACACGCTGTGATTTCAATTTACTCACCACAGTTAATGTATATGGCTTAGTCTACTGTCTGTCCCCACAGATCTATCCAGAGGCTGCTATACAGAGAATAAATAGGCTTTAATCACATAGAAAGACAACAATTCACACTTGGAATAACAGATAAAGAGACCAATGACTGTGGTTACGGCAAAGAGGAGGCACTAAGCACATGGACAAAACTTATTTACACCAAAGGGCCTTTTATAAATCTGCAGTATATTCTCCAGCAATATGGTGGCGGATGCGGTTGTGAGGTTTTCTTCTTGCCGTCGCACCTCATGGCCATTGTCTCTGGGGCCAGAGATTCAAAAGTCATATCACTCTTTACTTCCAGTGATCACGTATGTACAGGTCCAACAAGGTACATAGATATGGATTCACAGCAGTTAGACAACTTTTACGGTACTTGATCTGTTTCTACAGTTAAATGAATAACTTGTACATGTAGTTTCAGACCGCATGGTTAAAGGATGTACTGCGCATCATACAGTATTTGACTATAATTCAGAAAGAAACCTGTGTAGTGTATTTTGTTTTACTCGTCAACACCAGTACACACCAGTCAACACAGTGCTTTTTGATACAACATGTTGGAGGTGCCATTATTACACTGTCACAAACTGTTCTTATTATGTAACAGATTCTATTGGCTAAATTAAAAACAGACAAAGTGATCCTAAATAAGCATTCCTAGTATGATGAAGAAAGAAAATGCCTCTATACTTATGTTAGAGATGAACGGTATCCAAAGCTGTGTTGATCCAATTTTCCGCAAACACAATCACATTCACAGTGAAACATTTAATTTTTAATAACTAACCGTAACATTATAATGAACTCAGACTGAGGGGATATCTTTACATTTGTGCATTTGTACACTTAGAACAAAGATAGTCGAGGTGAGGCAATGAGGTGGATGGAGTGTGGTGCTGTATGAGTTGTTGTTCAGTAAATGAAGCAGTTTAAAAAAATGAATACTACAAATAAAACAATGATATTAACACTGTTGACAGAGAAAAGACAATTAGCTGCCACTTTATCTTTCCCTTATTGATATATTACTCAATGTAAAGAAGAAAACTATGCATTGCCCTCCTCTAATGCCCCAGTGATTCACAACCTTTTGCTGATAGTTCCCCCGGGGTTGCTCTTTAGTCGGCATGTCCAACTCTTTTTCCTCTTCTCGAGAGCAACAATTTATTTACGACATCAACACAATGCATGTCTGTTTCTATTCTTGATATGGAATGTGCTAATGTAACATAAGGATTTGTTATTAATTGTAATTACTTACTTATCAATCATAAATATTTTGTTTCCTTTTTGGCTCTAAATGACTACATGAATTAGCAGCTTGGCAGAGTTGCAAGGCTCCATTTACTTTCATGAGTTTTGAGAGTACATTTTTTCCATAAAACCCTGAGTGGCCCAACTTTAGTGACCAGACTGTAGGTTGGGGACCACACACTGCACCCTTCATTGTTTCCTTCCCCACATGCACTTTCTCTCTCAATCTCTTCTTTAACCCCAATCTCTTGCCCTCTTCCTTCTTTCTATCCCGCTGCTGCAATTAGCTATGTGAAGTCCTTGGAAACGGCCTCTATGAAGTTGGGTGCTGACATGAGGATGGTGAATGTGCAAATGATGGAGAAGAGAGAGAAGGCCACCAGGCACAGCCGGTCCACCACCGCCGCTGCAAACTTCCACTCGCCGCAGACGGCCTCAGACCTGTCCTGGTCCCGGAACCGCTGGGCTATGTACGACACCTCCTCCAAGATGCGTTGGATCTCTGGTGGGAGGACTCCCAACCCTGGTCCAACTCCCATCCCCATGCCTCCGACACAACTGCCAACTCCTCCAGATGGCTCAGCCTCATCACTTGGGGAGCCATGGGCAAGCCCCCCGAGCGCTACCCCGGAGTCGCTAGAAGGCGGGCAGTGCGGGCCTTCTATGGGGTGGTAATTGCTAAAGTAGAGGCTCATGGAACCGTTGGAGGTGCCTGTGGTGCAAGGTGGGCCGGATGTCTGCGAGAGAGGCAGAGTGAGGCTTGGAACGGCACCCATCTCTATAGAGCCGGAGCTGGAGTGGTGCTGGGAGTTGTGACTGTACTTGTAACCAGGCCGCTTGCGCTCATCGCCAGGTTGTTTCATACGGAGAAACCAAGCACACCAGTTCAGCAGGACCACCCGAACCTGAAAGGACAGATGTCAGCGGTGTGCACACACAAAATCACACTCATATAAACATCGGTATTTGTGTTGATGATCATTATTATTATGTGATATTATCTGATTCGATAAGTTCCAGTCACTCACCCACTTGGGCATCTTGCCTCCGTGAGGGTCATGATGGTGAAACTGCAGCACAATAACTGTCACCACCACGGACATCCCGACTATCATCATGGTGCTGGCAAAGTACTGGGCTGCATAGACAACAACAACAATCCTTTTAGTTTAGCTCACAGATACATATAAGGCCACGCCCCCTCCCTTGAACTAACCCATGGTCACAGTAATTAATATGTTTCAACAAGTAAAACATTCAACTTGAATTTATTCCAAAAAAGGTTGATTTCACACATTACCATGAAAGGAAAGCAAGTCTGATCAATTTAAGCAATATGTTATATTGCCATGGGGGAGGACAGAGAGAGAGGGGGGGAGAGAGGTTCTGGTTCTAGAGGGATAACTGCTCTTTCCTAGCATGTACACACACACAAACACACACACCTACACCCCCCCCCCCCCTGTGTGTGTGTGTGTGTGTGTGTGTGTGCGTGTCTCACTGCCTAGAGATAGGGTGTACAATAATTTAAAACATAACCAGGAGACATTACAAATATACAGTTATAACTACATTTAAAATGAAATTATACTGAACAGAACTAAAAGGACCTGAGACAAATGACCTTGAAATAGAATAAAAAACAGTCTGACTAAATAACTACAATTAAATAGATGCTATGATTATCTGGTGATTAAGGGCTGATGATACAAGACATATGGCCTGATTCAAACTGGCTTTATATCTTTACATTCAAGCTCAAGCAGCTACAATAACTCACATTCAGCCACTGTGCTGTAAAGAGGCATGAGTCATTTTAACAAGGCTGCTAAAAGTGTCCCAGTTGGCCTTGTGTTGAGGTCGAGGGAAATACAAAAAGACAGATTAATTGCTCTATTGATGAAGCATTTGTCAAGTTCAGTGAGGCCAGCTATCATTGCATTGATGTCGTATTGACCATGTGCAGCCCGACCAAAACTCTCACATCACTACCCTCATATAATGTACAATATATTTCACTTTGATCAAGTGAAACTGATGTGAAACATTATATACAGGACTGCAGTTATCATTCAAAGTATGTTAAAACACTGCCCCCCCCCCCCCTCCCAAAAGTTAGATTTAATCTTGGCCTGATGAGTTCTTAGTGATAACCACAAAGTCTTTTCAACCTTCTTTCTGAGATCTTTAGCCCCAAAATCTCTTCCTTCTCTTTCCCCATACATTATTTCTTCTCCTAACTTTCTTTCCTTCATGCCAGTGGAGAATCAGACATATTACACTTCCTTATGGCCCCCCGATTTACTCAACCCCATCCATGGGTGCTCTGAATTATGTGTAGATGCGCTCAGGCTTCTCAAACTAAAGTCCAGCGAGACATCAAAATGTTTTTTTTTATATATACTTTTTTCAGAAGACCATTTGCATTATATAGAGAGGTAAACATGTAAGTAATGAATGCATGTTTTGCACAAATGGTGTTTGCTGGAAGTGCAATACATACTCAGAGGTAAAGTCCAGTTTCTCTGGTGAGATATATTTCATTGAAAAATGTATTCTTAGGCGTGCCGGTGTCACTTCCACAGGAAGGAATCACCAGGTGGTTCTACATGCATGACGACACAAACACATAAATACAACCCACCGATGAGAGGAACAGAGTCGGACGTGGCCGGCATGATCTCTGCGACCAGAAGCATGAAGACAGTGAGCGAAAGGAGCACAGTGATGCCTTGAGACCGAGAGAGAGACAGAGAACATGAGCAGGTACATGATGATGTCATCAGGGTCACTGGTGGATTAAATCATTCCTGTAATTACTTGTCAGTTACGTTCTTGCATGCATTCACGGCTTGCTGTATGATTCATGAAGACAAATATGCACGCACAAGTTTGAGTGTGCATCGCTGTTGAATTGTGTGAGCAAAGTAAATACAAATGTTGTATGTTGCTGTTGATTACTCCAAGTTTCTTTAACTTGCCAAAAGCCTGGTACTTAAAAACTTGGCGAGCATCTTCACCTTCTTTCTACCTTTCTTACATGAATTGATATTACAGTTTTCAAATGTTTTGCAAAGCAAAGTCTTTTCATCAATAACAAGTGTGTTTGTGTATGCTTAAGCCCCCCTCACCCAGAGAAATCTTTTCCCCGGAGTCTGCCGGAAGTAGAAAGACCAGCAGGGCCAAGCCAGACATCAGCACACATGGGATGAGCAAATTGAGGCCGTAATATAGCGTCCTGCGGCGCATGGTGACCGTGAACGTCACATCCGGGTAGGGCTCCTTACAGCAGTCGTAATATAGCTCATTGCGCTTGGCTGGCACCCCTACGAGAGAAGCACAACATACAGGTCAGGTCGGTTTTGTAGACTACTAAAGTAATTCAAGACTTAGTAGCGTCTTTAATGTGCTTAAACCAGGCTCGAAACTGTGCTTTATTATCTTCTCTTTGTATTGTTAGCTGAAATGTTAAGCATGCAAGAAGAACAGAAGTCAGATCAGATTTTTGATCGTTGATCTATCTCACCTTGGACTCCAACTCTGAGGATGTGGAGTGCTGCTCTCACATATGGCCTGGCTACACACCTGCCAACATGTCAAACAGTCCTACTGCACGCCATCTGGTGCCGTCTGACACCCATTTTAAGCAAACTAACCACCCCGGCGGCACCGGCACTAGAAACACCCGGCTTGGAAGGTCATCAACAAACTCTCCTCTTTCTAGCTCATCAATCAACAATTCAAATTGATAGCCCACTGGAAAATCACTTATATAAAAGACCCAAACCAACATCTCTTTTCCCTAAACCTCACCAAGTGGATGTATGACCTAAACCTACACATATTACGTTCACAGCGTTAACCACATGTTTACTGCTAGTATGATAGTAGTATAGTCATAGTTTTGATGCGCTACCCAGCGAGTTAGAAAGGGACAACAAGGAGTCCGGACCAAGAGAGAGTTTGTGTCAAGTTGGGATGGTTGAGCATCTTGACTTAAGGAGTTAAAAGATGGAGTAAACAACATTGTATTGCATGGACTTAAACAGCAGCCATATTGTTATACCCCCTGAAGAAATCTTTTCAAAAGTGTGTATCTCATCGCAGTAAACTAGAGGAATCAGTTTTAAGTTAATATATTCATATAATCAAATATACTACACATTAGTTGTGTAACTATGATTACACATCAAGTACAGTCATCAGAATATGTGTCTGTACTTGCAGCATAACAGTGCATCTCTCTCTTACCCACAAGGTCCCACTCCCCATTGGGTATGTAGTTGGATGTGTCCACATCCAGCATCTGGAGGTCCAGCAGCCAGCCGCTGTGCGTCCACGAGCCAAACTTCAAGTCACACTTTTGCACGTCGAAAGGGAACCAACGCACGTCGATGTAGCAGGTGCTCTTCAAGATGCCAGGGGGGATGTACTGGCAGTAGCCGGATGCATTCACCAGGACGTTGGTGTGGAGGGTGGCATCAAACCGCTCGTCCGCACTGGGGGGAGAATAAGAGAGAATACTGTGTGTCTTCAACAGGTTTCAACAGGTTTAGAGCTGCAGCTCCATCTCTCTGATATCTCTTTATTGCCTTTTTAGTTGTTTTTGACATGCTGCAATTACTTTGAAATAGGTTTTGTTTTTTTGTATATACGGACAAAACCGTTTTCATAGAAATGAATTCTCCACTGTTGCAACTAGCTGGAAGGAAGTATCTCCTTTCCTCTGCATTGCTACTTGTTTATGTGTTTAGTACAAACTTTTAGTTTGTTCAACCTTAGAAGAGAGAAACTCTGGGATTTTAGTTCTAGATAAAGAGGTTACTTAAACTCCTGTTAAAGTTAAGTTTAGGGGTTTCTCTCTCTCCTCCCTCTTACAGAGCCAGGCACACGGTTTCATTTCCTCAATCATTCAGTCAGTAATGCAGCGTGTAACGTCGCATATTTTAAAAAAAAGGTTTACTTGCGTTTGGAATGTAAATCTATATTAGTTAGGATATTGTATATTATTTATATAATTTGTATATATTTGTTACTCAGGAAAATGTAAAGTTACTGCAGGTTTTTCCCCCCTCACGTTTAAATATTAATAAAATTATGAGTCACCCTCGGCTCAAAATTAAACCTGGGCATGTCTTTATTTTTGCAAGTGGGAGTTTTATATATATATATATATATATATATACTCAGCTGATGTCAGCTATCACTGATGGATTATAATTCCCAAAATATCGAAGATTATATGTTAAAATATCTAATCTTGCAGTATCGAGGTGCAGCTGTAGAATAAAAATTGAACGTGAAAAAGGGAAAGTGAGTTATTTAAAAAGGATGTGTATAGTTAACGTGTTTTAACAACACTAAAGATCAAAATAAAATGTCTAACATTTTATAGCCATAGTATTTAATCCTTTAAATCACCCAAGACATTATTACTGGATCAGATTGTGAGCTTTCAATCTTGTCTCTTATGTCTATTGTTCTATGTATTTCATCTTCAGTTACCGTTTTGTTAAAAAGAGGTTAAAATGCACTCCCTTGTTGATGGCTTTTTTCATTCAACATAACTCGGAGTGAGTAAACTCTGAGTTGATGAAAAAACTCTGATCAGCTCTTCTGGAACAGCTGGAACAGCTGATCAGGGCCCATCTTAGAACAGAAAAACTATGGAAGCAAAATATATGGAAGCAAAATATAGCAAGTAGAATGCATCATTGTTCTATATTTGTGTTGGATTATCCTTTTAACTCCAACCGAGAAACTAGTGGTACTTAACTGAATGTCATCTGGATACACATGTCCCACATTTACAGTTGCATAATTGTTTCACCCAGAAGACATTTTATAGATTTTTTGCTCAGATCTGTCGACAGTCTGCATGAAGGTAACCGAATAAAAACCTTACAGGATAGTTGAGTTGTATACAAAACATGTGACATTCAGGGTAACATCATCCTATTAAAAGAAAACATCAAGTTAAAACAGTTTGGGATTTAGAAAAATGAAAAACATTTTGGTAAAATAAATACTGAAAGAAAGAAAATGAGAATTTAGCTCATCAATGTGCCAACATTAGATAGTTTTAAATTTGATTGGGGATAGAATCCCTTTGAACATCTTGAATACGGTTAAAAATAAGGAGGAGGAAACTGTCACGGGTAGCGAGGGGCAAGAGCTCATGCGCAGAGGAACAGGACTCCAGGTAAATAACAACAACTCTTTTGACTAGTGTTGTTACGAGATGTGCCGACGCTTCGAAGCGTGTGTCGAGTAATGGAGGGGGCGTTTCCTCGAAGCGCGTATCGAGGCTTGCTTCATTTAGGGGAGGAGACAAACATGATGACGTCCGAAGCCTCGCTGCCCGGCTGTACCACGTGACTGCTTCTGGAAGTGGTTCAGATTTTGCCGGGAGGTTTGACAGCAATATAAACCCCTCAGGCTCCATTCAAAATGTGGGTTGAGAGTTTGGAGAGTTTAGAGAGAGAGATAGTTTGGAGAGTTAGGAGAGTGAGGAGAGAAGGATAGGTGATAAGATGGAACTGTTGAGAAACTGTTATTTCTGAATAAAAATGAATAAAATGTCCCCTGTCCTGTACATCACTGTCCAAGTTACACAAGCATATTCAGTCCCCACTTCCTAGTTACACACGTTCACTGTCCTCTGCCTGCTTAAGCCCATGCCATTTTCCTAAAGTGACATAACACACATAACATTATTACACAACCTGCCATATCATATGATACTACCATTTTGGGAACATTTACACACACAGAATACATTCAAAACATATTTTATTATGCACATATGTGATAATTTATGTACAGAAATTATTTGGTCATACATTTTTGTAATTCATAGTCATTCCCAGATCCCAGCAGCCATAACAGACACACAAATTCAATGCATCACATTATGTGGTTCAGATACAGCTGCCTGTGATTATACACTTGGCCAGTAGGTGGTTTCATGAGCACATGAAGCTTCGAGAAATGAACCCTTTCTTATGAGGCTTCAGCTCACCATCACTACTTTTGACTGAGGCAAAAGGTTCCAGACAAAAACTCAGGTCAGCGATAGATACTAAGACAGGCAGGTACAGCGAGAAGGCTCAAGGAGAACAAGGAAGACAGAACTAAAGACAACAATCCATCAGAAGACAAGGGAAAGACAGGCACAATATATAGGGAGGAGAGGTAGGCATGAGACACTAACGAGACAAGAGTGGCTGAGGGCAGGTGCAGGGCATTAAACAATCAGAGGAACATGAGTGGCTGAGGGCAGGGGCCGGGCATTAAACAATCAAGGAGACAGAGGAGACAACGAACAGGGCGTTACAGCAACTAATCATCATCCTTTAACGATTAATCCATTCACCCTTTTATGTTATTGTTTTATGTCTCTCAAATTGTCTCATTTGATGAACAGCCTTAGGTAGTCGAACATGTTGGTAGAAATAATGAAGAAAAAAAGGGCAACCTTTCCTTCTGTGCGGCCTGGTGTTGCAAAGAATAGCAAATCCTAAAATCCATAAAAGCATTTTGAAATCCTTCTTACTTTACGATCCACACCAATTCAGAAATCAACCCCACAGACTGAACTCTAGATACATACACAACATAAGGACACACACACTACACCAATACGTGCACACACACAAATCAACACACGCACAATGCAGACCCCAGCGAGAGAGATAACGCCTGGGTGTCTGAAACATCCTGGAAACTCTTTCAGCCCTGACAAAAGAACGTGGCGTGCATCTTAACAGAATGTGTCGATGGACCCATTTTATCTGTGACTGCCTTTGCTCAAGATTGAGTGATTTACCGCTTGGCTGGGGCTTAAAGTGTGGTGATTTATTTCTCTTCTGTCTGTGTTGCTATCAGCTGTGGCTGGGGGGATGTGTGGGTCGGCCAAGGCGGAGCCGCGCGATGAATTATTAAAGCTTTGGCCTTACTTCATCTGAAGGTGTGCACATTTCCTTCAGTGCTTACATATATTAAGCATGTCCTGGACTGCGTGTGTTTATTGGAAAGGACATATCTTGAAAAAGTTATCTCTGTGCATAAAAAGGGGATATTAAGAACAATACAAGATATTTATAGTTATCTGAAAAAGATCAATTAGATTTAATTTGAGAAATGCTTTGAATTTACTGTATTGTAGCTTGCTTCAAGATATAATCATCCTGCAAACAACTGTCTCATTTAATCAGAAACATTACTTTCAGACACACATAAATACTATATTAATTGTTGGAAAATATTTCAATTTGTTTTTATTGTGTTCACATTTTAACCATTCAATATGCGTACTACTGAGCAAGTGATAGCCCTGGGAGAACGGGAGTGTTCTCGTACAACACATACACACGAGAGAGAGAGAGTACTGTCATTGTCAAAATCATTGTGTATTATGAGCACTTCATTATTTCTGATCTTTATAACAGATTTTGCAATTGTGCAGAACCTCTGGGCAAATAGAAATAGAAAATGTGCTTGTAAAGTCTGAAATCCTCCAATTGTACATGTTGTCTCAAATCTCAGGTTGCTAATTAGAGTGTAAACAATGAGCGGCGCAAGGAAACGGGAAATATTGGCCTAGATATCGACTGTCTACACCAGAACCTCTGAAATATAGCCCCTCGCCCCAGAGGCTTATCCTTTATTAGACTAGGATTGCACTGGATTGTCTCAGAGTCTTCTGGATGCTCACCTTGCACATTTTGCAGGAAAATGTATTTAGAATAAGAGGAGCCTTAGAGTTATGGAAAACATTGGGTTAGACCTCATTTACAAATTCACAGAAACATTCATTACTGTCACATCTTCTTCATGGGGGTCATTAAAAACCAAAACGCACTTTGAAAACGTGCATGCGTGTATTGTTTTTTCCCCCCAGTCTATTTATTTATTCAAGGGATCACAGAACAGTCATCACATCAGTCCATCTGTCCGTTCATTCAACCATCCGACCATCTAAATAATCCCTCTGACTAACCATTTATTCAACTAATTCCTTTTCCATCTTTCTGGTCTGTCCCAATGCTCGCTCTGTGTTGTACAGCTACTGTTACTTCTTGCAGGATTCTGTCTGTAGTTTATCTGAGCTGGACGTCCTTCATGTGGCTCATTGATCCCCAGTCAAGTGAGAGCATTGGCTTTCTCCTCTCATGAGAGAGGTCAACGGCTTACATTGCTGTTTCAGATTTGGATATTCTTATACAAACACAATCACGCACACTTTAGCAATAGACTATAATTGATTGTAGTTTATTACTACTGCACTTTAGCATGACCTTATCCTCTAGAACACTCAGCCTGTACATTCTGGCAGGGGGACAATGGAAATCAGCCTTGTGGCTGTAATTGGATGCATTTACATTTTAATTTAAAGTGTTCATCTCAAGCAAATAAAAACTTGAAACACACGGCAATTCTTGCTCCCCTGACACACAAACAGCAGACGAGCTGGAGTCTGATCTCATCAGTGAAGTGGTTGAGCTTCATCGTAAACATGAACCTCTGTAGAGGCCACACGCATTTATCCTTTGTCATAACCTTCTTGTGAATATTAGAATATTCAATATCTATCAAAATCTTCCATTGATTATCACAAGGTTCACTTTTCATGAGCTGAGTAATTAAAATTATTTGATCTGAATTGGAAGATCATCCTTCAATCCCAGTACAAAAACAAAAACGCTATCACCCATTATTGGCGAGTTACAAAATAATGTACCCAGGCACTATGCATTGATATGATTGAAATATTGCAAATCATGACTCACAGTCTAGATTACCCATGCGTGAAACCTCATTGTAGACCACGTGGGTGAGTGTGAGCACAATATGAGAGCCATATGAGCGATTTTACACATTTCATGACATGAGCCGAATGACTCATCAAAGTCAACATCAGATTTTCCTTCATCTCGCTCCTCTTTTCTTTGAAAGCATTATGACATTTAATCTCAGCACTCCTAAACATAATTAACTTCATCTTAAAACAGTGTAAATTAATGAAGGGATTTATGACTTGGTCCTGACTGTGCTGCATGCTAGTAAACCTAAATGCATCTGCTCTTCAACACAGGAAGATGAGCGTGTTATCGGCTGCGCACTGATGGCCCGCGTGTAATGTTGCATGTTGTGCCATTACGGTCTGTAATTGTGTGGCGGCGTGCGTGTGATAGGCTGGTTAAGAGTGGCCGTGTTTGCAACTTGTGTGCCTGTGTGTATTTACTGTGTATTTGAGACATGAGAGCTTATATGTGTGTGTGGTGTAACTGGTTAGGTGTCTTTCTGTGTTTCCAGCAGCGAAACCATATTATTGCTGAAAACTGTACATTTTCATTTCTAAACTGAATCTTCTTCTTCACTTCAACGTTCATCATTTCTAACGTCATAGAGCAATAGTCCTTAACCCTTGTGTTGCCTTCGGGTCAATTTGACCCGATTCAATGTTTCACCCTCCTGTCGCCTTCGGGTCAATATGACCCGATTCAATGTTTAACCCTCCTGTTACCTTTATGTTTCGAACATATTTTACCCTTGAGGTCAATATGACCCCAGCTATTAAAATCTCCAGAAAATTATTAGAATTAATATTGTTTTCCAAGTTTAAGTGTGAGGTACTTTATGTTTGTTTGTTGACTCCCGAAAGAACACCGACATTAAACATTGAATCGGGTCAAATGGACCCGAAGACGACAGGAGGGTTAAATATTGAATCGGGTCAAAATGACCCGAAGGCAACACAAGGGTTAACTGAAGACTAGCACTGCTTTTTTTCCCTCGATTAGCTAAGCTGAGTCATCCATGTGTGGTTGTTTTTAACCAGTTACAATGAATACCTTTCTGTTTTCAATCCTTTCTTCTGAAATTTACATTTATAGACAACAAATGTTCCTTAAAACCAGAAACAGAATGCTTATCACATTATATACACCAAACAAACAGGGACAAAATCTGTAAACTGTGGAAATATGCTGACTATCTAGGGATTGACATATCAATTTGTTCATATATTTATTATAATTAGAGGATCAAACCTAATGACTTTCCCCTGACCTTTCCGCTACGCCAGGAGCCAATCAAAGTGTTCGTTTATCCAGTAAAATATCTCAATATCGGCTCGATGGATTGGTACATGATATTGTAAAGATATTCACGGTTCCTCTGGGGATGATCTGTAATAACTTTGTTGACCCCTTACTCAGCTGGAGCCAAAAGGTTACTTTTGTCAATGACCACATATCTGCATTGACATTTCCACCATCATCATCTGAATAGTTTGTTAAGTGCTAAATAGCAGATAATAGATATTCAATATAGGCATGTTAGCATCGTCATTGTGACAGTTTTAGCATGCTGGCTTTTAATTTGGTAAGCACAGCTTAATCCTGTTTCGTATTTAACCAAAATAATACACTTCTCATGTCTTAACTAAATGCTTTCGAAGCCCAAACCTAACAACATGTGGGACATAAACTCCAGTCTGCAATGTTCTATGTTATGTTCACAAAACCAGGCTCCTCTTATCTTTCCTCCAGTAGAGACAACAGGGTTGTTGTTTTTTCATGCGTGATTGAACATGTAGCAGAGTAACACGCAGCATAAGAGAGGGCAGGTGTCAGAGGTACGTGACAGAGACAGTTGAGCTGGGAGGATTTATTTGGGGAGTTCGGTGAAGCCTGGAAACGATAAAAAATAAAAAATAAAGAATGGAGGAAAAGACTTGATTGAATCGAGTGAATTATAGTGAGACAGTGAGTTATGAAAAAGAGACGGAGGGAGACACAACAAATGAGATGAGAAGAGAGATGGTAAAATGAGATGCATGATAGAGGTAGAGAGGGAGGAGGAGAGGCGGAGGGAGCAGGGAGATTAGAATGAGTAATCCTGGCAGGTCTGAAAGCTGAGCTTTTAAAATTTGGGTTAATGCCCCAAAACCTTGGTTTTGTCCTCGTATTCCCTTTCATGCGCATGTGTTTGAGTGTGTTGTATTGGGGGGAAACACGGGAATGAGGAGAAACATCTGAGGCTCCATCCACAAAGTAGCATCAATGAAGACTGCGAAGCTGTCTTTCCCTCTAAATCTCACTTAATGTCTTCAAATCCATCAAGTTTCTGTTTTACAAGCTGCTTCACATATCCTATCTGTGTAATTAAATCCCTCTCTGCAATTGAATCCATCTCTTCGTGTCACTTCCGCCTCAGTCTCACACTCAGACTCATGCGTCTCCAACTCAAGCATGCCAACGCAACGCAATTAGTTGTTTGGAGAAAAACAACTGGCCTACATTTCTAATTGAGATGGGAAGTCTTACAAAGAAGTGTGAAGAACTGTGAATACAGCTTGAACTGAATCAAAAAATGCAATGAGCTCTTTCAATTTAACTCATTGATTGACATCTTGTCTTTGCTCTAAGCCTGTATGTTGCCTTGAGTCTTGATTCAATGTAATGCAGGATTTTTCCTATCAATAGCTCTTCATCAGCATTCATTTCATGACATTTGTTGTCAAATCTAATCCTCAAGGAGATCGACAGGCTTTGTCAGCCACTGCGCTGCATCTTAGGAAGACTAATCGACAGTTGATGACCTGTCAATGGAAGATAATGGAAGAAGTAACAAGTCACTTCCAAAAAGTTATATTTCAAGAAAGCAAATACATTTTCAAAATGGTCTTCATACACATTTTGTCTCTATAAAAGAAAATCTATTCACTGAAAAAAAATGCCACTGGAAAAATAAGACAACAATGAATGTAAAGTAAAATGAGATAATACATTCGTTGTCCCAAAACGGGAACATATGGAGTGCAATATTTAGACCTTCCAATATTAAGAGAGTTTAAAATTATGAAATGTTAGTGTTTATTGAGTCTTATATTAAGTGTAACTAGTAAGTAAGCGAATATACTTTGGAGGATTTTGTGTTTTTGTCTTGTTTGAGCACATTTCCGTCACATCAATAATAATAAAGTAGATTATTCATTTATCCTTTTTCTCTGTTGCCTTCGTCACCTAGTTTTATGTTTGATTGGGTGTGATTGTTTATCACATTGGCTTAAAGTAACCCTGATACGGCTGATACGTTTGTGGAGATTAAAGACAGATTTTAATAAAATAGCGGCGCGTCAGAAGGATTAAACTCATATTTCAATCACTCCAGCACACTTAGCCAAAATAAACATAGAAAGAAAACATGCCATCTCTGACAGGTGTACTGATCTGCTGCACTGACTGGTGGATTACAACACCTATTTTAACAAAAATGACAACTATTTATTTATATTAACTAAAAAAAGAGAACATTAAAAAAAAACTTTTATACTCAAAATTTGATTTTTTTTTTTTGATTTTTTTTTTGTGAAAATTTTTTGATTCAAAATGTTTCATCACCTTATAAGTTGATATGACATAGTTGTTGAGAAATAGACCTTAACACTCATTTGGAGTCACACACTCTCTTTCAGCTCTGGTTTTGGTCTCCACAGTCTTCTGCCCGACATATTTGTTCTGTAGCTGCTAAATGCTCCTCTATGTTCACCAGCTATTCAATAACTGTGTCTGACTGCTGTTTGTTGTTTAGCATGCAGTGTACAGTGTGGGATTTCATGTTTTTTTCACTAAAAACAGCTACCTAGTGTGGCTGAAAACCCTTTGAGAATGATGTGAAGTATTGAAACAGTAAAGTCTCTGCCAACAGTTAAACAATGAGCTGAAACTCACAATGAAGCTCCATAAAGCCATTTGAAGCTGCAGATTCAGGTTATCATTTTCTGTAGGTTCATCACTAAGAGCCCTTTCATTGAAACATTGTTTTCACATTGTCATTTGAATCATTATTATTCTAAACATGTGGCTGACCTGTTGTAAAGGAGGATGTCAGGGGTCCAGATCTGGTCTGAAGGGAATCGCAGGTTCTGAACACCGGGGTACTTTTCTGGATTCCAGCTCAGGTAGATGTCTGTCCAGTACTGAGACAATAAGGGACAGAGAGATTTTCACGATTTCTTTTAAATAGCTACAAAAACTCTAATGCTCTGCCAAAAAAACAAACATTAGTTGAACTAATCATATTGAACTTTTACGAGAAAGATGCACATTTAATATAAATAGATTGTCTGTATCTTGCCAAGAAGCAAAATGAAAATTGAAGGGTACAATTATTTTTGCAGTCTCAGTTTTGGAGAAATGGGTTATCTGAAGGCTTAAATAATGTAGCAGTCTATTAGCATTTACATCCAACTCGCTACATCATTTGTCTACAAAATGCACTGCAAATACACTGTTAAATAACAAATAAGGGATGGTTCTTCTCTCTGCTTTTTAAAATGGTGCTATGTGTGTGCTACTTATCAGCAAACTGTCTCCTACTTGAAACTGTTGCACAGACTAATTTGGCTTGAGGCTAAGAAACTGTCAGTGGAAAGTTTAGCCTGTTGGCAATAAGTTCATTAACTATCAAGTTGACTGACACTTAAATATGCAGCAGTCTTCCTCTTCTTCCTCCTCCGCTTTCCTCATTTTGTGCTTGGCAATGTGACTTGAGGATGGCATTGAACATGGACACACATAAAGCACTGCTTCTCTCAAACACACACACACACACACACACACACACACACACACAGCAACAACTGGTGGCTAACTTCCAGTATTGAAGTGTATTGAAGTATTGAGTGTTATGTGAAATTGTGAGTGTTAAAAATACTTGGATGGATGAGCTAGTGCCGAAACATACTGGATGTAAAGTGAATATTGGATTATAAAACATGCTTTTAGACTGTGGGCAAGTTCAAAGGATCCACCCAGGATATGAATTGTATCTCTAGACATGCATGGTTAATGTGAATATCATCAACACACACTTTATGTAGTGGCACTACTAATCAGAAAAAAACAGTAATAGTGAAATCAAATTAGAAATCTAAGCACATTAAATTGATGATGACGTGCCCTTCTTAAACTTTCACTCACCAACTGCAGCCAGGCGTTGGTCATCAGTACTTGGTTCTTCTCATCCTAAAAACAGAAACAGAAAAGAGAGGAAGAGGAAGAGAGTATATATTTTGTTCCTTTTGTTTATGAGAAGAATACCTGGCCAACTCATGTTCAATATATTGGAAAAATGCTTTGTCATTAGTGCAGTTGCTTTGCATATTCAAAGAAGAACACACCAAGCTATTTAAAACTGTGTAAACGCTGTTTTTATGTAAGCACGTTTAGTTCCGTTGAATAGTTTCACTGGGGAGTCATCTGACAAATGACTCCACTCTTAAAAAGTACAGTAGGCGCCAGTGGATTTGAATAATTGTAATGTATTATCTGAAAAGAACCATTACAAACACGCTAATATTCTAAAAGTATTATACATAAAGGGGGAACAATGGCAAAAAATCCCCAGGAATAAAAAATGTTCACTATTAACTATTTTCTTCATATTTGAAGTCATAATATGTGAAACTATGATGTTGTATATTTTATATGCTGCTGATTATTTGGCCAAGACATTATCATTAACTTAATTAAATAATAATCTTAGTGAGACAATATTCTGCTTAAAAAATAAATAATTATTAAATGTTACTATTAAAAATTCAATTCAATTCAGTTTATTTGTATAGCCCATTTTCACAAATATCTAATTTGTCTCAGAGTGTTTTACAATCTGTACACATAGACATCCCTGTCCCAAAACCTCACATCGGATCAGGAAAAACTCCCAAACAACCCTTCATGGAGAAAAAAGGGAAGAAACCTTCAGGAGAGCAACAGAGGAGGATCCCTCTCCAAGATGGACAGAACAATAGATGTCATGTGTACAGAAGGACAGATTTAGAGTTAAAACACATTCAATGAATATGACAGTGTATGAATAGTTGGTAGTAGGCATATTCCACGATCGAGACCTCCACGATCCATCAGGCAGATGGAGATAGAGGAGGAGTGGGCGGAGTCTCAACAGTGGGCGGAGTCTCAACAGGGCAAGGGCAATAAGTAATAACTTAATTTCTGCCAAAATAAATACAATAAAGCTAAAAAGGGAGGAAATAATTCAGATTGAACCCTTTTGTCTTTAACTAAACCAATCAGTATTTTTTTTCAAAGTGTACTTTGAGAAAGTAAATATTAGTTTGTAAATTATGTTACTTGTCCACTTTAATTTTCTTTATCAGTATCAGGGTGTTGTCACTAGGGATGTGTATCGTTTGGGTTTTTTCCGATACCGGTGCTAAACCGGTACTTTTAAAACGATACCGGTGCCTAAACGGTGCCTGAACCGATACTCTTTTTTTTTTAAACGCACAATGAGGACATTAAAAACCTCTTTGGCCATATTCCCTGTAGAAGCTGTTATCATGGAGCACTGACACACAACGGATATCAGACTGTTAACATACACAATATATGTTCTCCATTATATGATGTGATATGTATTGTCATGTGCAGACTTTATAGGGTTAATCCTGTCACTGTTTTGATGGGCAAAGAGAACAACCAATCAGAGGTACTGAAGATGACACATGACAAATAAAGTTTTGCTTCTGACAGCGAGAGTTACACTGAAACAAATTGATGCCCCATTATATTCCCATCAATATATTCTGTAACCGGTATACAGCCGCGACCGCTGTACATCAACACATCTGCTAGCAGACTGTCACGCTGAGTTCGAGAGCTAGCGCTAGCTGAGCTTAAAACGCTAGCTCGAGCTAGCTTAAGCATGGTTATAATGGCTAATTTATTATTTCTTGGCCTACTTTTATGAATGCAAGACTTGCAGTCAACGATACAGTACTAATCTGAGTTCAGGCTGCTCGTCATAATCGGTCTCCACGTGTTCAGGGGGACCGTGCCTCCGCCCGCGCAGCCCGCCCAGCTGACGGTGTGTGGCCCACACGGCTCGAGTCAGTCACCACGGCCAGGGTTGCCAGGTCTGTATGACAAAACCAGCCCAAAAACCAGCCCAATATCAGAACTCAAAATATGCCTGTGCCAAACCATATACACTGCTTTTAAAGTCCATGTCCAGTACCGCTGCTAACCATGTTGGTGTCCTAAGCATAACTCCTTCATGATGGGGCGTCAGGCGCCGGCTCTGACAGAATGACATGCTGCCGACCAACAACAGACGTTGGAAGCACAGTCTGCACATGCGTTAAATGCGTTAAAAAACAACAACTAATTAATCCTGTAATTTAATCATAACGCGTTATTTTTCACAGCACTAATATATATATACAGGACTGTCTCAGAAAATTAGAATATTGTGATAAAGTTCTTTATTTTGTGTAATGCAAAAAAAAAAAAATGTCATGCATTCTGGATTCATTACAAATCAACTGAAATATTGCAAGCCTTTTATTCTTTTAATATTGCTGATTATGGCTTACAGCTTAAGAAAACTCTAAAATCCTATCTCATAAAATTAGAATATTTCCTCAGACCAAGTTAAAAAAAGATTTATAACAGCAAAACAAAATCAAACATTTGAAAATGTCCATTAATGCACTCAGTACTTGGTTGGGAATCCTTTTGCACGGATTACTGCATCAATGCGGCGTGGCATGGAGGCAATCAGCCTGTGGCATTGCTGAGGGTTTATGGATGCCCAGGATGCTTCAATAGCTTTAGATCATTTGCATTGTTGGGTCTGGTGTCTTTCAGCTTCTTCTTCATAATACCCCACAAATTCTCTATGGGGTTCAGGTCAGCCAATCGAGGACAGTAATGCCATGGTCAGTACACCAGTTACTGGTGGTTTTGGCACTGTGGGCAGGTGCCAGATCATGCTGGAAAATGAAATCCTCATCTCCATCGAGCTTTTCAGCAGACGGAAGCATGTAGTGCTCTAAAATCTCTTGGTACACAGCTGCATTTACTCTGGACTTGATGAAACACAGTGGACCAACACCAGCAGCTGACATGGCTCCCCAAACCATCACTGACTGTGGGAACTTCACACTGGATTTCAAGCAACTTGGATTTGCCTCTTTTTGTGTCTTACCTCCTGATGGAGGGTGTCAATGATGGTCCTCTGGACAGCAGTCAGATCAGCAGTCTTCCCATACTTGTGATTTAGTTTACTGAACCAAGCTGAGTGTTTTTCAAGGCTCAGGAAACCCTTGCAGGTGTTTCGAGTTAATTAGACAATTCAAGTGATTTGTTTAATACCCTACTAGTATACTTTTTCATGATATTCTAATATTTAGAGATAGGATATTTGAGTTTTCTTAAGCTGTAAGCCATAATCAGCAATATTAAAAGAATAAAAGGCTTGCAATATTTCAGTTGATTTGTAATGAATCCAGAATGCATGACATTTTGTTTTTAATTGCATTACAGAAAATAAAGAACTTTATCATATATTCTTTGAAATAAGTTTTTTTGAGAAATCATAGGTTAGGGCACTTATAAGCTAGATAGCTTCAGCCTCGACCTTTTCGGTCAGCCACTTTCTTCTTTTGTTGAATTCTGATTGTTGTATATTTTGCTGATCGAAATAAAATAAAATAAAATAAACTAAACTAAACTAAAATAAACTAAACTAAACTAAACTAAGGGGTTAAAAGGGCCCCATTTGTGAATCCCACAGAACCAAACCCACCCCGGGATGGGGTCAGGGATGGATTAACCAACGGGCCTACCGGGCCCAGGGGCCCATGAGCTCAGGGGGCCCCTGGGCCAGCCTCAGCGTGGCGTCGCTGTGATTAACATTGTATTGATATGAATATGATGATATGACCCCGTAACGAAGCCGTATATGCTGGGCTTAAGTCATTCATGTCAGTAACAGGGCCCCAATAGTCCTACTGAGGGATGGATTGCAGAGGCTACCGGCACCAGGGGCCCGTGAGCTCAGGGGCCCATGAGCTCAGGGGGCCCATGAGCTCAGGGGCCCGTGAGTTCAGGCAGGGGCCCGTGAGTTCACTGGCCCCTGAGCTCAGGGGGCCATGAGCTCACTGGCCCCTGAGCTCAGGGGGCCCCTGGGCCTGAGCCTCCTCGCGTGACGTCGCTGTTATTAACATTGTATTGATATGAATATGATGATATGACACATAGCCGTGGCGGTATATGCTAGGCTTAAGTCATTCATGTCAGTAACAGGCCCCAATTGTCCTACTGAGGATGGATTACGCCTACCGGCACCAGGGGCCCCTGAGCCCCGGGGGCCCCTAATCCAGAGCCCCTGCGTGAAGTAGCTGTTTTTAACCTTGTATTGATATGATGATATGACACGATGCGCCATAGTCATTAAGTCATTCATGTCATGGTCATATAATTCGCGTTATGTTGTCTGCTCAGCTCCGGTATCGTTGTTCCATACGGACTGTTTTGTTAGCGATGTAAAAAAAATATATATATATTTTGCGGGTGGGGGGGGGGCCTTGACACGTCCAGGCCCAGGGGCCCGTGGTTTCTTAATCCGTCCATGGATGGGGTGTAGGAGTAATCACACGAGGTGATTCTCGCCAAACCGTCCCACCCCATTGGGGAGGTCGGCGATTCATAATCATACCGCCTATGAATCGCTCCTCCGTGTAGGCGATTCTGAACTCGCCCACCGCTCCTGTGAGATTCACAAACCTGCTGCTTTGCTGGAAATCACTTGCTTACAGACTCTGGTCAGGCTCCGTGGCGTCACTAGCACCAAAGTGCTTAGATGTCACGTGACAATGTTTCCATGGTGACGGACAAGGTCGCGGAGATCAGGAGCACTGCGGATGTGTCGGTGTGCGTGCTGATCTGGAGTCAGTTTGGTAGGATTTGGGTATAAATAAATTATTTCGTTTAAAATATGGATTTTATTTAAAGATATTCATGTAATTTGCATGCAAAATAGGTCTGCGAACCAGCGGACAAAAATTCAACCCGCAGCAACACTTCAAAAGTAGGCAGCCTCCGCTGTCAAAGTTAAATGATAGGCTATCGTAACCTGCTGACTTCACAACAATAGTTTTCAATTTTAATCCGTTTGTTTATCCGGGTAATACCGGTTGTATTAGAACCGGTACCATATTGGCACCGGGTTTCGGTACCCAACACTAGTTGTCACAGGGTGAGGCTCAGTCACAGAGAAACAGGCTGGACTCAATAAGAATAACAAAAAAAACTCTTTAATGAGACAAAAGTTTGCAAAAAAAGTAAAAAGTCCAAAAGGGGGCCGGCAGAGAATCAAGGGTCAGGGCAGGCAGGGTCAAACAGACATGTCAGGAACATCGACGGCACACGGAAGACGACAATAAAGACACAGAACAACAGACAACAAATCACCAGAAGACAAGCGAAACAGGTGTACGGCATCAGACAGTAACGAGACGGCGGTTAATGACGAGTTGAGAATTGATTAAAGGCCTCCTGCTACTCTGAGGAGAGGGTTAACTATTTGAAAAGTCATTAAAGATAGTTGAACTCGATTGATTTCTGAGTCACAGGCTGGAGGGAGGAAGGAATGCTAATTGCTATGAAATGGAAATGTGTCGCGGCGAGGAGGGGGGGCAAACTCAGGTCGACAAAACACTGTCAGGGAAGCAGCCCGTAGGGAGAGTTTGACACTTCTTATCAACAGTCTAGACAACATGAGAAAATATGGAGGGCAGGGGAGCAACGTCGATGCCTCTCTCTGCAACCAACCCGTCAGACAGAGGAGCGTACACAGCGCCTTGCTGGATGACGTTGCCTCGCACTGACAACTGAGCAGGAGTCCCATGTGTTGGCACTCCCGACGCATCGTTGGGCACCACTGCTGGCGACTGACGGTCTGACCGATGTCCTACACTGCTTCAGTGAAGCAGCAAAATAAACAACTCTGCTCAGCCAGCTTGACCTCGATGAATAAAGATGTCAAACAACGGAAGAATGTGTTATCAGAGGAATTAGGATATTATAATTTGTGTCAGATCCATGGAAAAGAGACAGCCAACTGGTTTATATTCATCGACTTAAAATGTGGCAGAGGAAAAGCAGTCATGAATATATACAATCGCCTCAAGCCATGTGTCAGTGTATTGTAATGTTGCAGATAGTAGACTTGCAGGTAGAAAGTTCACCCAGGAACACTTAGGAACATTGTATAAACGGATTCAATGTGTGTGTGTGTATGAGTGTGTGTGTGTGTGTAAGGGGGGGTGGTCTGAATGAATGTGTCCCCAGAGGGTCTTTATGTAATAGAAGTCAAACAGCAGAAGTGCATTACTTCCGCCAACATTTGACACCATAAGCACCATAAGCACAAACTTGCCGCTGGATGCGTCACAAAGGAAACACACAGCTTGAGACACACATCAGGCCGTCTCTGTTTGCAATGATAATATTCAAATGATGTTTTTCTTCTTAAGCAACTTCTCTCACTTCTCCTTTGGATTCTTGACTGCAATGATTGTGATGTGGGAGTTTAATCTTCTTTTTTTTACAGTTGCTATCATGTAAAGTCTCTCTTTCTGTGACGCTCAGCAAATGAACTTCCACTTCAGCTTTCCATTAAACTACACACTTATACAACACATATTGTCACACTTCCTACATTCCACACGACCCAGATGAAACACCATTCACATATCATGCTGTCGTTCTCACCACGTCGATGATCTGCTGCAGTGTGAGCCCCAGCTCCACCAGAATGGCGGCTGAGTCATTGACCACAGGTCTCTCCAGTCGGTTGTAGTTAGCCAGCAGCTCCTTGTACAACCTCCTCTGGTGTTCTCCCTGCAGAGAACCTGGAGGAAACAAAAGAAATGATTTGTCTGAGGATTATTTTGAGGACAAAGCATCTTCATTAAAAGTTGTTAAAAACTCAGTTCCAACATTTGAGCATAACATTTACCGTGGGTGAAAATTTCAGAATAATATTAAATTAAAGGTCCTTCACACATAACCACCAACAGTTACCATACATTTCAGACTTGAAGGTACACCCCTCCATTGGGTTTCTGAAGGTCACTCTTCAGACTCAGGGGGTGCTGTCTTCTTATTTGCATTTACACTGTAAATATTGTGGTGGATTAATGTTCAGTGCAGGATTTAGAAAACAAATGTTATCAGTGTTTTGGCTTGAGCTATCCCTTTCCTGCAAATTATATTTGTGTACTGCGGATGAATTCTAATCCAGAAAGTAGCTTTAATGGCCTTCCTAACCTTTTGCCCTTCCTTTCCTGGCACCATCCTGCAGACAGTTTATAATTTACATGATAGAGTTTCCAACACACTGCCACACACTTTGCCTCTTCTGTTCATTCATATTGTACCAATATGTCCCTGATTATAAATGTATTCCTGGAATCTTGGTAACACTGTGTAAGGTATATAGGTCTGCTGTGAGCTGAAATATTAGATAAATAATGAATACTGTAGATTTAGACGTACACTAATACCAGCATTTACATCTACAGACTGGAACACACACACACACACAGAGACACACACAAGAGTGACATGGCTGTTTTATGGTGTGGTCTTTCAGTCCAGGGTGATTTAAATGATGGCTTTGTTGGCCCAACTCTTATCACCATTATTGATCCTCTGTTCCTTATCTTCAACACACATTTCACATTTGTTCCCAAACGACAGGAGACAGAGTCATACAAGCACCGACATGCACATACACAAACACACTCACGCCACACGATTAATGATCTCAATATAGTGCAAATTACACTTAATTATTAAGTGCAACAGAGTAAAAACATCCTGATACAAAAATTCTTCATACCAACAAGTCATTTGTGGTCGTCTCATATGGTAATGTATTCAAAATAATAATTTGTTTTCCTTATATGTGACACATCTGTTTTCCTTATTGGGGGCTGCAGCGTCAAAGCAAAGATTGTTCAAAATGCCTGTGAGCGATTTGTGTGATGACATTGACATTGAGGTCAATTCAGAATAAATATTTTAAGACTGGTAGGATAGTGACCAACATGTCAAAAATAACTAACGCCCTGCAGTGTGAATATAGTTAGTGTATGGTCTACTATAGTTATGAGTGCAAACCCTCCCTGTAGGGGACCAACACAATATGTGAGATAAACAGCCTTCATTTGAGCTGAATGACATGTATGATGTATGTTGTAAGGCATTTACACACTGATGAACAGACAGGGATGATTTCATACACTGAAAAAATATGGAAGCAACTTAAACAGAAAAAAAAGAACAAAAACAGAATATTAAGAGTCACACATCTAGTGTGGATGAGAAATATCGAGAAAGTGTTACAGAGGAGTAGAGGAGCTCTGTCAAGCAGTGAAGAGGACCATGTTGATGGGCCCATTAAGGCTGTAATGAGCAGTTATGGCCGGACTGAGCCTGAGACGTGGATACAGACACACTTTTGCACTGTATCGTTTTTCTGTCTCTGCCTGTAAGCATGTTTGTATTGTCACCCATGCACTTGCTCTAATGGCTGACGGCAATCTCAATAAATCAATACACAGCACCATAAAGTAATACATCTGTCCATCTATGCACAATGTAATTTGCATGTGCACTCTTAAGTGAGAGACGGGTGGAACGGAGCAAAAGCTGCCTCGGATGGAGCGGGAAAGGAAGAGGGGGGGGAAAGGGGCGGGGGGGAGGGGGGGGGAGGAGAGAGGAGGGGGGAGGGAGGCAGGGAGAGGGTGGAGAGGAGAGGAGGAGCGGGGGGGGAGTGGGGAACGGAGGCTCCAGATAGGTGTCAGCTGCTATGAACACGGGTGTCACGTCAGACGTAGGCGGGCGTCGTACACAATGCCAGGCGCAATTCCCAACGCTGCTAGAGCCCACGTGGTCCAGGACGCTTCGCCACGCGCACGGTCCACCGCCACCACGTCTCACGGCCTCACCGGTCAAGGTGAGGCGATGCCACCCTCCCTTCGAGGGCGAGAGGAACTCGGGGGGGAGGGCGTATCTCCTCGGATGAGTTCAGAGAGGGGAAGGCTGTTTTGCTCCTATATGATCTGCCTGTTCGTTGGCTTGATGAGCGACGCTGCACCCTCGACAGTGGTTGCTGTTTGGCTAGAAATGGATGGTCCCTAGATAGATCTCCTCTCAAGAGAGAAATGCTGGGTATTCAGGTATCTAGTCCTCTAGACAACACCAAACACGCTAAGTTCAACATGGCGGTTCGGGATAATATTCTTATATATTATTCTCATATTCTCCCGAGGACGAGACGGAGACTCTCGGCTCCTCGAGGTTCTCTAGCAGTCTAACCGCTAGCCGAGCTACGGAATGTCAGTGGAGGTCTCTCAGGGATTTCTCTCTCATCAGGGAGTGTGAGTGAGGGGGTGAGGACTGGGAGGGGAGGTCTCTGGGGCGAGGTCCGCAGTAGGGGTAGCCGCTCTCTCGGGGGGTCCTCTAGGTCGGGGTCCGCTTAGGTCTCCTCGCCTGACGTCGGTGGGAAAACCAAAGAAAACAAACAAAATAAGAACACAAAGATGTATGTAAATTTTAAACAAAGTACAAAGAAAGAATAAAAGAAAAAAAAAAAAAGAAGAAGAAACAAAGTAAAACCTATAAGACGTTCCTCAACACAGTTGAAAAAAAAAACCTAACCACTACCTCCTCTTTTCTGACCTCTCAAAATTCCTTTCCCCTCCTTTTCCTGTCCGTCCCCTCTTTACCCCTCCTCCCTCCCCTTTACCCCCCCTCCCCCCCTTCTCTTGTTGATGGGGTTCTCTCTCCCCCCCCCCTTCTGGAGAGACTCTCTCTCCACTCTCTCTGGGACTTCAAGGGGGTCCTCTGTCTACTCTCTTTCAGATCCCTTGAGATTTCAGACCTTTTCAGACCTGGTGAGAGACTTCCAGACTTCAACACTCTCAAACACCTCTAACAGGGGGGAACATATTGGGAGACATATACATTATCATCATATCACATTATCATATCAAACACATACACAGGCACACATGAACACAGGCTTGTGTTTATTCACTCCTAAGTAACTCTCTCCCATTTGGTCTGGGTCATTTGGTCACCTGAACAAACACACAACAATGTCATCTCATTATCACAAGAGGTGCCATGGTGGTGGTGTCGTGTCGGGCGGTTGTAGCGCCTCCGCTGACCCTCAGGACCCGTGTTCTGTCACACCTGGCTCCTCCCTTCCCCTCCCAGCGGCGGCCTGATTGCTTCGATTTTTTTTACAGCCACCTCCCGGCGGCATGCATGATGATTGTTTTTTTCCTATCCTATTGTTGTAAAGTAATGTGGGGTCCCCTTTGATCTGTTGTTTTTTCACATTCCATTCATTACTTTTCCCGGCCTGGTCTATTCTCGCTAATCCCAGAAAAATTCGCATTTATTTGTCCCACTTCTAACAACTCAAATTTAACTACAGCCTCATCTTCAGCCGCTATCCTGCCGACCTCCTTCTAGTCTCCTGTGTTTTATTACTGTTGTGAACTGAGGTACAAACATCAACAAAACTAATAAAGTCAGTGAAAAAGAATTGAAAGCTGATTTTTCCTTGCTGCTCGTATCATAAAACTGCATTCAGAAGGAATGCAATCATCAAATACAATAAACCACCGTGCAAACTTAGATCCCGGAAAAACGCGTGCAGCATACGCCAGGGATGAAGGGATACATACACATTTATTAGTTTGTTGCGTTTCCTCTCTTTTTTTAAATTCATCAAACTAATGAAGCTGAGATGAGAAGCTGGCAAGAAGATATTTCCAAAACCCAGCGAGAGGCTTCGTCAAACAAACTCCAGCAGAGGAAGGGAATGAGAGTGTAGGAGAGGGAATAAGGGAGCTTAGGGATTTGCCATTTGTCCAGCAGTCCCTTTATGTTTCTCCCTCTTCAGCATCCTTGACCTTATATTTAAAAAGCACGATAGAAAAGTGTTTCTCAGACCGGATGAAAGAAAGTCAATTGTCATTGTCATGTTCTCATGTAAATGAGAACATGAATGACTGTTTTACCAATGAAGGCAGAAGATGAGAGAAAGAAAAACACACAGTACTATATTATATTTAAAATAGGACGACCAAGGAAAACAGATTAGAATGATGCTTTTAACTTTTGACCCAGTGACCTTTTTGACATTAAACTGAATTACTAGATTTAATGAGATGTCACTGTAATGTAGTCCGTTTGACCTTTTAGTGTCAGTCATCAATGTTACTACCAATAATCTACTTCTTTGATAAAGACAATAATATCTATGTTGCCTGGTCAATTGTTTGTGTTTGTGTCTGTGTGTGTCTGTGTTAAACACAGATATTTTATTGATAAGCTACTTTTGCTAAATTACTACTAAAGCCATGGGAATCAACATTACTTCTAAATATCTAAATGCACTGAAGTCAAACTCGTTACACATATTGTCATAAGAACCTCCTGGACCATTTTGAGATCAGGGACATATTCATGTCTAGTCTGGTGGTGTCATTGAAAACGTGTTCCTGTTGCCTATAGAAAGAAATGAAATTGTGCCCTTTAAATTCAACCCTTTGTTGGTCTTAAATGGTGTGTGGTCCGGCACATTGTTGGCACATTTCTATCTTCAGGCAGCAGAAAGGGACCTCGTCATTGATTTAAAAAAAAACCTTATTCAAAGTCAAAGGCTCATGACCATTCCCTTCTTACACAAAATATAACGGCACCATGAATTCAGCACCCTGTCAATGGACAGCGACAAATAATAAAGGCATTGCCCACCTAATCAGTCAACAATAGAAACTCATCAATAAAAGACAATTATAAGGCTGCAATAAAGAGTTGGGAGGTTCAAAGCATAATACAAATGTTGTAATTTTAATTCTAAATCAACCATTCTGTTCTTCATGGTATTTACTTACAGTTGCAGGTAAAGATTATTCTACACTAATATCATATTTTTTTGCTAGATTCTAGTGGTGTCTGCATATATAATTTGTTCTAATTATGTGGGGTCACGGCAGTCGAGCAGCAAGAGGACCCAAGCATGACATTACTCCCAAACTATTTAATTAAAATCATCACAGACCAGACAGGAGCGAGAAAGCAGCGGACCAAACGAAGAAAAGCCACACAGAATGGGGCGAACAGGGTTTACACTACATACACAGGTGAGGCGATTGTTGGACAACGACACAGGTGTGGACACAATGAGGCGGGACCAGCAATCACAGAAGGAGGAACAATCAGCCAGGGGGCACACAATCACAGGGAGACAGATGACACAAGGACTTCAAAACAAGACACAAAACTAGACACAAACTCCAGATCATGACACTAATAGTGTAAGTGAATCCAGACTTCTGGACACACACAGGACCCTGAGGTAATGGCTGAAAAAACTGATATTGACAACAATGGCCTCTACTGAGTCAGGAAGGGACAGCTGCAACCATCACTAGAAAATAAAGTATAATCTTGCATCAGCTAAAAAACAACATTTCCATTGTGGGTGCAAGGAGAAAGGAAAATCACATTTCAGAGACTGTGGAGATCTGTCGGAATGTGAAAGATGGGAAGAGTAGATGACTGCTATTGTATTCAAGACGGTTATAAACCAGCTTTATATTTCATGCTAGAAAAGTTCACTGAGCGTGAAGGTTAATTCCTTTTATTCACAATCAACTGAAGGTCAAACGTTCCTTTTTCTAGAGCTCTCAAAAGTGTCTTAGTTTTCATCAAAGGATGAAAGCACCAGAAAAAAGCTACCTGTAGTAAGTGGACCTTAATGAAGAGTTGCTATCTAACTGCTATTTATAAAAAAGCGAACTCACAAACAGTGAGGTGCATTTAAAAGATCTGGCTCATGACTCGAAGCTCCACTAAAAGCTTATTTTTCTGCTTGTAAAACCAATTTGCGATTTCTGAACTTGGCTCTTTACTTGCGAGCGAAATTAGTTAACTTTCTTCACCTTGTGTGTACTTTTTCTGAATTGTACAGTCAGATCTCTCAACATTAGTTTTGCAAAATGGGGATGGATGGAGAGGGGTATGTGTGTGTTCATAGGAACAAAATGCAGTGAGGTGGGTGGATTTAACAGTGTTTAATACACATCATTATTAAAGGGGAATTTAATCCCAAATGATATATGATATCCCCTCTCTTGCTCCACCTCTCTACATATGTCTCTCTCTTGTTGCCTCTAATCCTCCTTTTCAGTCGCTCTGTCTTGTCCTGAATTTACTTTTGATAATTATCTGCAATATTTGAGCGCATTTTAGAGGCAATTAGGCTGTGAGGAAACTAACAAAAATCTGTAAATTAATTCATGGTCATAATCAGTGCCCTCACCAACTAGTGAGCGTCATGTGCAGACACATGGCTGGATTCTGGTAGAGAGCCAAGTGAAGCCGACAGACAGAAAGAAGGTCAACTTTGTTCCACAACTTTGTGTGAACTGTGAAGCCACATATATACAAATGTACAAATACACTTATGCATACAACTATTCTCTCGCTCTCACCCTACCTGACACACACATACACACACATACACACGCACACACACACACACACACACCGAGGGAATTCAGCTTCTGTTCCATCTGAATATTTTTTACTGGGTCAATGCGTTCAGATGAGGCTTCCAAATACACTCATCAGACACAGGCTATCCAAACACAGGCTGCCTAGGGCCCTCCCTCTCCCTTTCAGACACACACAAACACACACAAAAACAAAAGTGAAAAGAGAAAAATAATGAAAGCTACTTTAGGTAAAGCACTCTGTGACCCCCTCTTCCATCAGGCTGTTTTAGTGCCCCTGATGAGCTCCGCTAAACCCATCCAGGATGAGCCGCTGTCCAACACACACACCAACAGACTTTCAACTGGTAGGATGAAAATCTGGAGCTTTGTTCCCTCATCTGTTTCTGCCATGATACTCTACTGTACTATTATCGCGTCAGATGCTATTTTAGCACTTTAATGCTTTATGCTGAGACACACGACCTAGTAAAAAAAACTTATCATAAAGGCAGACACTGTACACACGGCTAACATGGGACCTCTAGTGATACCTGACGTTTCTAATTATGTCACGTGAATTCTGATCTAAAAACAGCGAAAACACCACAGAGCTGGTGACAAAGGGTCGGATGATAAGACTATTTGGCAAAATAAATATTTTACTGTGGCTACAATTAACCTGTTTGCACGACATATATATTCAAGATAATAACAATAAAGTTGGAACAGAAAGAACAAACCAAATAATGGATCGAGATAGAGCCTTTCGTGTTACCTGAAGGCCACCAACGTTTTCCAACACGCTTTTTGAAGCTCGATGACAAGTGACTCAAATCCATGGTCCTGCCAGACCCCATCTGACATTTATTGCTCCTAGATTGTGCTATAAGGGTTATGGATGGCCTCTGAGCGAGGCAGAGCATAATTTAACACCATTTAGCACCTGATGGCTCACGTGACAGCAGTCTTGGATAGGGAGGAGTGAGAAGAGGGCCATTCATTTAGTTGTAATATGCAACCACACTGTTAGAAACCGTCACATCCTACACACTGTACCTTAAAAAAGAGTTTAGCTCAACATTCATTTACATGCTGACATTAAGCTTCGTTCATTTGACGCTTGCCCCAGTACTAACATGGACAGAATGCATTGTGAGACCAATCCTTTATTATTTAGAGTAATCTTGTCTGGTAAATGTGGTAAACATGCTTGCTAAACCTAAAAATGTATGTAAAGAGCCAAGTCTATTTTCCGGTCTGGAACATAACAGGGCTCTGATCCCAGAATGCTCTGGGACAGAGGGACTAGAGTTCTGAACCTGGAGGTTGAATAGCGATGCACAAAGAAACCGCTGATAGACCGCCACTCCCTGAGGGGCTGGGCAGTCAACGCCACGATGAATGCTACACAGCTACAGCCATGCTGATGCAAATATATTGTGTTAGTGTGAGAATGTTTGGGGAAAACAGAAAGAGGAAGTGAGAAATATACACAATACAATGTTGATGTGGAAGGAGCCAGATAACTGAAGCTATACTCCCACAATACAGTGTGTTTGTCTGGAGCAGTTACAGCTACCAAATCTAATTTACACCTCGAAGCTGGAACACTACACAAAGTACAACACAAGTTATGAACTTGGGGTTGGCAAACATGACTCACATGATTGTGTTCATTTTGTTTAAAAAGACAGAAAGTGGGCACATGACCAAGCTGGAACTTAATGTAATCCTCATTTCATTTTGGATTTTAAAAAAATGTATCAACAATAGCAGCAGATACTTAGAAACATGTATGTACATGACATATACTGGCATCTACATACACGTATGTACATGACATATACTGGCATCTACATACATGTATGTACATGACATATACTGGCATCTTGTACACATTCACTTCAGAATGTATAGTATGTATTGTATAAATACATCTTTTTCAGACCTTTAAATGGGTGTTAAAGAGACAATTTATGTCTCCTTTATATTATGGCAAAGACCTTGATAACTGTCATTTAACTAGAAAAAGGTTTTATTTTTTAAAATGGCACTCAACAATATGTTTGTGTGTGCGTGTGGTTTGTGTGTGTGTGTGTGTGTGTGTGTGTGAGAGAGAGAGAGAAAAGGGCCTTGTCTTATATCCCTGACTGTAAATAAGAGGATACTTGCATCGGCTCCATTATGACTGATGGTTGTGTATGTATGCATTTACACGTGTGAAGCTTACGCACAGGTTTGCCTCTAAAACTAACCACGACTACATGGATTAAAATGAAGGTCACCTCTACATTGGCTTTGGTCTAGGACCTTGTTATTCCACTAGCAATATGTTGGCAAGAAAAAGAGTCATGGGAGGTCAGCAGTGGAGTATCCAGATGTTCAGCAGCTTTAAACCTGCATTATGAACCAGGTTGCTTTTTCGAAAAAAGTATACGTGTGTGTGTGTGTGTGATGCTTTAAGCAACTGACGAGTCACAGACCCAGCCATTAGCACAACATTTACCAGCATCATGTGACAATCTACAGTGGTGAGTCAAGAGCAGAGTGTATGGCGTTGGGTGTTCATGGAGTTTTGGATGGATGGATTCATACAGATTTATAATCTATGGTCGAGGGCTCAGAGCTCTAAAACCACTGGAGGTTTAATCCTAATCCAGGAGCAAAGACCTTTGGTGTAGTGCAACGCTGAGGAGGCTACATACATACTTCTACACCACATTGAGCACCATCTCACATGTCTTGCAGATATTTGTAGAACTAAAACAGTTTCAAGAAAGCTTCACACTTTGTTCAGGAACTGTCAATGTAGACATGTAAATGCCGGGTATCCATACACATGAATGAAATTATGAACAAGGGCTTTAAAAAATAATTTAACATAAACTGTGTGATTAAAGTTCTTAGAGTCTGGGGAAGTAATACGTATTGCTGACCGTGTCTGCAAGAGAAGAAAAGAATAAATGAAAGAGACAGCAGAAGGCGCTGAGGGAACTGAGGCGTTGCAATGAAATCAAGCAGATATTATTACAACATCTGTGGAACTTCACGTCAGGAAAATTCATAAATTGGAGGTACACAGTACGTATTGTATTTTTGCTGCACCTGAATACAGGGCTGTTTCGTCTTTTGGATTTAGTTTGGACCAAAACTAAAACTTTCAACCGCCCGAGGAGTAAACCTCAGTCCAATTCATTCCATAAATTGTCAAATGTTTCCTCTTTTGGATATAGTTTTGTGTTTTCCCTAGACAGATTAAAGCTACTTATCAATGGTACAGTGCATATGAACATACTCTGCTTACAAGCGGCCAACTGGTTCTCACCATGCCAGAGGTCTCATGTGACTCGGTATGACGTCCACTGTTAATAAACAACAATATGCTGTTCCCATCATTTCCATTATTCCTGCAGCAAATTCTTTCAAATGAAGTCCATTTAAAGCTGCTAAATACGAAATTGTGAGTACTTCAATACCGATACCTGGGCTTTGGGTATAGAGCGATACCGAGTACCGATCCGATAACAGTGTTTAATCGATGAGCTGTATGCCTCAGTGTGTGGAAGTGACAGGGATCACTACTTTATATGTAAGGCAGCATCAGGTTTGACTTAAACATTGCATTCCTAACTTTGTAAAAGAAAATGTAACAAATAAATGCATATAAATGCACTGAATTGTTATGTATAAAAATAATGGTATACGATACCAGATTGTTTCATCGGTACCGATACCCGGTCCAGTTATCTGAGTCAGTATTGTACCAATATCACTATCGGTATCTCTAATATCGTTTTCCTTTCAACCATGACGATGGTGACTCGTAGCTAACAATGCTAACAGCGCTAATGGCAAAAACTAGAGCAAAACGTCTGGCGGAGCAGTGTTTACCTGAGGGGCAACTGGAGGGTGGGTGAACACTCACAGAGGGAGAGCGACTTCCTCCTCTGCTCAGGTAGACATTATGCCACCATATGTTTATTTAGATAATAGTGCTTTGCTGCTATGTTAATGCTATTAATACTATTGTAGATTGTTCCTTTAAAACTGAAACTTTCTCGCCCTTTGTGAACGGTTTGAGAGAAATAGAATGGACAAAATATATGATTTCTAGACTCGACTGGAAATTCTAGCTTTTTATTTTGCAGCACCGTCACAACTTTGAAAGTAGACTGTCCGTAAACGACTGTCACGAGTTAGCATGTAATACCTCCTTTTATCTCTCTTTAAATCAATTTCTCCCCTCATCGTTCACAACACATTGACCACGACCTGGATAAAAGATCTGAATAAAGTGGAAAGTTGCAGCTTTGATGTTGACACATGATGTGCACACACAAATACGGTATGCACATAAACAGACGGTTTGAAGACGTATCTCCACCAAAGCCGCTGTTTCACAGAAGGACAGGGAAACCCAGATGTTACCACTGATGATGCTGATGGGATGGGGCTTATAGGAGAGAATTACAGTCACGCATGCACATCGAATTGCAAAACAATGATCAAACATTAACACTGCCATGGGCACATGTGTTTGAAGAAAAAACTCCTTTTACAAATGTTTACAAGTGTACCTTATTAAGGAGACGAAACTGAAATATGTTTAGGGTGCAGAAAGAGGTAGATTGGGTATAATTCATTCACATGTGCCATCCAAAGATTCAGAAAGCAGTATTGTTCAATACGACTATTTGTGACACACACACAAAAATATATAGTAATTATTTGAGCATGATAACCTAAAATGAAAAAAATGAAAAGTTATATTGCTATCATCCCAACAGAAACACACTTCGTTTGAAAAAGGTTTGATTTATTGTCTCCTATCTAAATCAGGTTTACGTCTTGTCTTTAATTGTAGTTATTTCTCAATTAAAATAACTAATTCCCTGATCGTAGAAAATTGTTCCAACAAAGACCAAACCAAAGCTCACTAGTCCCTTTAGGAATAACGGATAAAGATCAATACAGAGTCACTTCTCGATTATGCAAAACACACATGATTTAGATCGTTATTTTGGGGTCAAAATAACGATCTAAATCTCATGCACTTATTGAAGAAAGTGCCTTAACCTCATTTGGGTCATTTTCCCGATTTCAATGTTAACCCTCTGTGTCCTTCGGGTCCCATTTGACGAATCAATGTTAATGTTTCGGTGTTCTTTTGTCTTTCAAACAAACAAACATAAAAAACCACACTTAAACTTAAAACAATATTAAATCTAATAATTTCTGGGAGATTTTATTAGGTGGGCTCATATTGACCTGAAGGTAAAAATAATATATTATATATATATATAGGAGAGGGTTTTATGAATCGGGTCATATATTCGAGGCGGAAGAAGAAAAAGGAAACATTGAATCGGGTCAAATTGACCCGAAGGCAACACAAGGGTTAAAAGAGAAACAAACTAAAACTGTGATCACTTTCCCCCAAACCTACCTTTGAAAAGCATGGACACGCAAATATAAAATCCAACCGAACATGGTCCCCAAAACTTCATCCTGGCACCGCGGTGTGGACTCCGCCGGCCCCGGCAGCGAGCTCTCAGCGTCGGCTAGACAGGGAATCAGCTCCGGCTCCGCGGAGGTGGGAACATGAGGCGGAGGAAAGACCAGGAGGATGGAGACGGAGTGTGTGAGGTAGAAAATACTGACGGAGCAGATTGAGTATGGAGTTGAGATTGGCGCGTTCACAACGCATCACAAACACGTTCCCTCACACACGGGGACGCGCGTCCGAGTAGCCAGAAATATGGCTGCTAAAACTTCACACGTAAAACAAGCGGAGCATGCAGTAAATTTGTGTCGCCTAACATGTGTTATACATGGTCACTTGTATAAAGTGGTAGTGGAATATTTAATTATTTATTAAAGATGTATTACAGGTTTTTTCAGGCGCTACCAAGCGTTTGTCCAATCAGTGGTCACATTTTCAAAACTCTAAACACAATTAGCACAGCATCGGTCTTTTGTGGCCGTACCATTCACACATTTCATGTCGTTTTCAAACAATATCAGGGCTCTCAAGTGTCACCATTGAGCGAGAGACTCACGCATTTCGGTCTTAAGTCACGCACTCCCGCCACATATCGTATTTCTCACGCTGAAAAAAACTCTCGGCTATTTAATGTTTTAATGTGCCGCAGCACGCAAACATGAGCTGGCCGCGCTGTCCTCACCGTGGAGGAATCAAGCGCTCCCCTGGAGTTCTGCTGTGAGGTGCCACTTATCAGCCAATCAGTGCTGCTGACGGAAATGTCACTCTTGCCTGTCTTCAAAACTTGAGAGCCCTGCAATATGCAGTCAGTGAACACATTTTCACAATGCTTACATTTTCTTAACAGACAAGCTATAGCCTACCTCCCAACAAAATTATGGATTTTTTTTGTATTATTTACGAATGTTAACACACAACATCCCACAATGGCAAACACAATATTCCAAACCTTAGATACAGTCTAAAAACCTGTTCTGCAATGATATCAGTTATAAAACAATATATCTTAGCTGATAATAAACAAACAATTGATTCCCCATCTCGTCCTGATGGTAGGTACGTTTGGAATGTTTTTGAGAAATATGTTTTAGCAAGTTTTGGATTAGAATTTAAGTTTTGAGTATGACCGGTTGAGATGTTGCAGACACCGCCTACATTGACTAACCGAATGTTGTTCAATCATCTATTGCAGCCGTTGCCCCAAAACAAAACAAAAAAAAAAAACAGTTTGGATTGAACTTTTTTAAAGGAACAATAGTTCCCTCCCTTTTTATCTGGATTTGTTGCCGTAGTTTTTTTTGTTCAGAATGCTCTTGTGTGTTTCTTGGATATTTTGTTCACTGTAAGCAATACTGTAAAACTGTTTCTGTTCCATCATACTGTAAACAGTATTTATACTGTACCTCCTGTCGTAAACAGTAAAGAGAAAAAAACTGATTTGTTTTTTACTGGAATGCTTTTGAATGTGGACATACAGTTCCCAACCAAGAAATTTAGTTTAAAAACAGTGGATTGCATGTTTTGCATGCAAATACCTGTAAAACTGAAACATAAAAGTCCATGCAGTTTTTGTAATGTCAGCAATAGCCAGTGTTTTGAAACCTGGTGTAGTTTGATTGACTGGAAGGAGCTTGTGAAGTGAAAACAAGAGTTATTCTTTGACAGAATAATTTCATTTTGAGTCAGATTTCCAGTGTTTTGGTAAAGTTAGTGTCTGCAGAAAAAGATGTGTTCTATTTTGAAATGAAGAGTTAGTATATATTTAACAAAATGTGCTTTTGACAAGAAAATTATCCATTTGGCCAATTGTGCTTTGTAGGTGTGAGTCTGTGTTAAGAGTTTAGAAAAAGTATCTGAAGTATGGGTAAGCGCTTGTGGCATCTTGCAACCAGCAAAAATGTTAACTGCTGACCGCCTGGTCTCTTTCAACCACAACTCAGACAGAAGCAGAGATCAGACCTCTCAATTATTTTTGACCACATATTTAACAATTACCAGGAAAAACAAAAACAAAGCCAAACCGCTTCTCAGAAGCACTTCAAGGGTTTTGTTGCAGGTGCCAGCAAAACTATTTGTTTGAACATCAGAAATCAAAGAAAGTAAAATACTTTACTCAGTTCTAAAAAAGTATTGTCACTGTGAATCTAAATTCACAATGTGGATTGTTAAACTCTCAATCCTGAGCTGGACACTACAATATGTCCACCCTTCTCCCAATAAGGACAGAGAATCAATCTGCTTCATATTTTGCCTTTTTTAAATGCACAATATAGTGCTAGGTTGTGAGCAGGAGAGGAACATGTAGAACAGATTGGAAGGACCAGAGGGAACTGTTAATTCTCTATCTTTTCTAAATGAGAATGTTTCTGCTAATGAATTTAAAAGTTGTGGACCATTGCTTCTTTCTAGTCTCTCTCTGTCCCCTTTCTCCCTCTCATCCATCTTGTCTTCTTCTCCGACTTAAAGCAAACAAAGATAGAGCTACATTGTTTTACTTATATGTAGACATACTATGTGAAATCCACACAAACAAAAGTTAGAACAGGTAAATATTAATGTAAAAAATTGAAAAGTTAATATGAAATTTTGAATTCCTTTTTTTGATAAACATTCTTCTCTCCCCCTTTTCCCAGATTAAATATTGTCAATATTCTCCTGTCCCAGCAGGGTGTGTGTGTGTTTGCGTGTACGTGTGTATGTGTGTGTGTGTGTGGGTGTGTGTGTGTGTGTGTGTGTATGTGTGTGAGTATGCATGATAGAATGAGGTCAGATGAGTTTTAGTTTCGTCTGAGTTGCTACATTTGATGTGTGGAAGATGCAAAGATTATGCTGTGGCAGAAAGCACAAGGATCCCAAAGCTATCTAAGGTGTGTGTGTGTGTGTGTGTGTGTGTCTGTGTGAATTCATACTGCATGCGTAGCAAATGAAAAATGATCGAAGAAACAAAGAATGTGAAGCGTTATCTTTTCTAACACACATTTTTGTTAAGTTATCTTTAAATATCCTCACATGATGAAGATCATCTTGCTCCTCCTCATTTTTCCTACTGCCAGCGAGCCATTTGTCTCTGGTACACAGCCGAGGTGGCGACTCCGTTCATTATGGGATGTCAAAGAAAGGTAGGACCTCTTACACTAAGGACTTTACTGTGGAGAGGCAGCAGTGCACACGAGGAGGAGGAAGACACAGAGAATCACACAAACACACACACAAAAAACATTGTGTGGAAGGACAACAAATTGTGATCAAAGAAAAGTCTTTATTCCCATTGAAATACATGCAATGAAATACCCCCACACGTTTTTATACACTTACACGTATAATTTATGAATAGAAGGAGTTTGAATCATTAATGAAATGTATTCTGGGGGACCTTTTGTTATTGTCTCTCTGCATCAACTCTTATCCCCTCAGCGTTTAGGTGGTCATCCTCGTGTGGCTGTGTCGGCTGTAGCAGGAGGAGATTCTGCATTACACGAAGAAATTGACACAAAGCCTGCTGCTCGTACTTAGGATGAAAACTTTTGATGTAGCTCTTTCAAAAGAAGAGCCATAAATTAATACTCTTGGGACCTGCTTTGAAATTCCTGCACGCCTTCATTGACTCACATGCCAGGCTTTAAATGCCCTTCCCTTCGGTAGCCCGACATACTCATGTATATTTACTTCATGGCTATTTCTATCACATACATTTGACACTTTAAAATAATACCTTTGATTTGTGTAAGGTCTTTTCTTGATTTCAGGCCCACAATTTAATCTGCTCACTTTCACGCTTTCTTTTTTTTTAACAAAAAAAATATTTAAAAGAAAATCCAACTTTCAACAAATTCTGAACAGAAACAAAAGAATCCCCATTTGGGCCACACATCGGTTAAAAGGAGCAGAACACGTGAACTCTCTTGTGACTATGACTATTACCAATGAACGTGGTTAGAACCCCACCCAGTGGAAGAAATGTTGATGTACATAAGACTGTTGTATATTTATGAACACGCATTGAGTATTATAATTCTTCAATGAACACAAATGCATGTCATACAATCCAAATTATATGATTATTTCAATACATATTTCTGTGTCTGAACAGTCAAACACAAATAAGGAATTAATAAAGTGTCAGGGAGTTTGTGGGGAAATATAACACAAAGCAAAAATAAATATATATAATGATGCATTTAATTTTAAAAGCACATTTTAAAACAATTTACAGAAAAAAGCAACAGTAACAGCAAGGAAAAACGAACATAAAAAGAGAGATATGATATGTGCACATTCTGTGCACTAAAGCTAATTAGTTTCAAATAGGTCTGACTGAATTTAGTTTTTATTGATACACAAGATCACTGCCATGACAAAATATGTAGTACTTTATGTTATGGTTTGCTAAAATCAAAAATGCATTGACTGACAGATCGTTAGTCCAGACAGGGTTGTCTTTATGTTGTGTGTGTGTGTGTGTGTGTGTGTGTGTGTGTGTGTGTGTGTGTGTGTGTGTGTGTTACCTTGAGTGGTCGACCTGATGCTTGACTCCATTCACTTCTCTTGTTTCTGGTAAATATCTTTGAAGGAACTCTCGTTCACTTTCACATCGAGACGAGAGATTCTAAACTTCTCAGCAGCACAGCGCTCACACAGATATCTGGTCAATCTCACATTTTGCTACTTTTTTGCTGACTTTAATTTATCAAGCAAAGGTTTACACATGTACCAAAAGGAAGTGCTTTATTAAACAATGTAAATCCATATGTTTGTGGGTTATTTCTGTAAATGTTATGTTTAATATTATTTATAATGACTTCTCATCAGAAACAGGAGTTGTTTAGATGTAGGGAGCTGTTAAAACTGAACAAGTTATTTATTGAACTATAAACTACAATAAATGTTTTTTTTGGGGTTATCTACTAATATTGTTAACAATTCTGAATTTTTTTGTTTGTTTACATTTCGATATTTTCAGGACTTTCCTTTTTCTGTGACCACGATGTGAATGGATAGTCCTACTTTCTGATGATACTATGGACAACTTTAATTTTCAAAGGAACTGAGGTAAAGACGGCATTAAACCCTGAAAAATAACCCACAGTTATTTAAACCAACTATTGTGATAAAGTACATTTGAACAATACAAATACTCTACCTTTTTGAGGATTGTGCTATTTAAAGATAAAATGTCAATGTTCAGTCTCAATTTATTCATTACATTATACATTACGTTGCTTAAAATGGTTTCAATTAGTGCAGTGAGGAGGGAGAGGAGGGAGAGAAACACAACAGAAAAAATGTCCAGGCTGCTCAGAGGCAACATCACAAATTAGAGCTCTTAATGTATTTATTCCTCTAACGTATTCCCCTATAACGTCTTCAAAGATTCTGCAGACATATAACAGGTTGTTGCATCTCTAAATAATGTGGAAGGTAGTTCAAAGGTTGTTGGTACCTTAAGAGAATACATACTTTAAGTTTCTTACAATATACTAATAAAAAGAAGTTACAGGAAGTAACTTATTAGTGGCGTATAAAATGAACATACTGTGATGATTTGACATTTGGGATTTCAGATGGTCGACCACATGCATCTAATCAAAGGCAATGTAAATTAGAAACATAACACAAGAAAGAGGAAGATGTCTTTGGTGTACATCATTTTAGTCAATCATGAAATTTGTCGTGAATCTTTATTATTCAGTTTTTTTTCATGTTTCATTTAAATTGAGCTTAAGTACCTTTCTAAAATGACCACTATGTGCAATCTAGTGCATTATCGCTGCATTCTACTTAAATCGACCATGATCCACCAAATCCAAATGTTTTGATTTTAAATTGTATGACTTTGGCTGAAAAACAATACATGTTGCATTCAGGTTCACTAAGATTGTCTTATTTAATAATAATTTTAAAAGTAGTATAATGTGCATACAAAGTACACATACAATGACTTAATGACATAGAGAACATTTTACACACAGGATCAAGAGAAGAAACCATCAAAGAGTCAAAGTTCTCCTTTACAAAATGTCTTCCTCTTGCTCAGTGGTGACACGTGTTTCATAGATTCTTAAAGGCTCTCACTTGCAATTGGAGCAGGGATTTTAAAAAACATGTACAGAGCTGGAGTGAAGATGAGGACAGTGCCCAGTATTGAGACGGTGAGAAACGCCCACAGGAAGATCCTGTCAAGCACTTGAGCCACAAACTTCCAGTCGTGTACCACCTAGAAAATAGAAGAAATGTGAGATCGATAGAAACAAATATAAACATTGAGCCCTTCGATACGTTCGAGACATTCTAAGAATGTTTCTTGATCCAGCTCAACCAACCTCGCGGATGAAGTGCTCCTTGCGGATATGTCTGCTGATGTAGCGCACCGAGTCGACGGCCTTATCCAACATGGTCGCCCACGCCTCGTCTTCCTTCCCCTCAGAAGTTGTCTGTCCGCGGGCTCCGGTGTTCGCTCTCTGGCCTCCTTTCCGACCCCCAGAGCGAGGCTTCAGCTCTGGGCTTTCAGGAGCCAGCTCTGGGTAGTGGGAGCGGTCGGTGTGTCCGCGCATGCACAGCAACCTCGGCAGCTTCTGGAGGAAGAGATGACGAACCCACGGCGACATGGGGTGGTAGGTGGCTGAGGAGCGGTGGTGCACGTTGATGACAAAGACAGTGACGATGATGGAGAGTGTGACGAAGATCATGATGAACAGCAAGTACTCTCCAATGAGCGGGATCACCTTGGAGGAAGAAGGAATGATCTCTTCTATGACCAGGAGGAACACAGTGAGCGACACCAGCACCGAGGTGGAGAGCGACAGCTTCTCTCCTTCGTCCGAGGGAAGGTAAAACACCAGGACGGTCAGAAAGTTCAAACCCAAACAAGGGAAGATGAGGAAGAGCGTGTAGAACAACGGCAGCCTCTTCAGGATGAAGGAATACGTGAGGAACGGGTACGAATACATGTCGTCCTTCCTGTTCCCTCTGGCTCCGGTGGCGTTGAGGATCTCCCACTCCCCGTTATCGAAGAAGTCCTTCCGATCGACCTGGTCGTCTGCGAGGACCAGGTCCACCATGTTGCCATCATATGTCCAGGAGCCAAACTTCATGGTGCAGTTCTGGCGGTCAAAAGGGAAGAAGGTGACGTCCATCGTGCAGGCGGATTTGTAACTGGCGGGCGACGTCCAAGTGATGACACCATTGAACTTGACGATGGCTTTGGTCATCAGGGAGCCTTCGAACCGCCCGTCAGCACTGAAGAGGACACAAAGCATTTCACGCATTTTGTGTTGTTGAAAATGAATTTACTGAATGAAAGTAACACTTTTGATCACACCTTAGTGTTACTTAACTGTTATTTTAGTGTGTTGGATTACAGATAATATGAGAGTCTTAAAATGTGGCTTCATTTGTGAAAATCTGTATTTGAATTTTCTGCTGCAGTACTTTTCATATGAGCAAAGTGTCTTAGTTATAGAAGTTTCCCTTGAAGGTAATGTTCAGTTTGTCACATTAAAGCTGTTTTACTTCTCATAGAGGACGATGTCTGGGAGCCAAATGTTTTCAGAGGGGACTCTGATGGAAGTGATGCCTCCATATTTGTCTGGATTCCACCGCAGCTTGTAATCGGTCCACTCCTGGTCAACAACAACACAGGATGCAGTATTGTTAGTCCTATGCTAAACAATACTGAGTTTAAGTTTGCATTCATAGGTATCACAGTTCATTAAACATATTTTCACAAGTTATTGTCCCTGGAATTGGATCACATCAACAAGAGCATCCTGTTACACACAAATCCACAAAGACATACTAACAATGTATACATATTTCACAGGGCAATGCAACTCCTGTTTAAATTGTTTGTTTTTACAAAGAACAATCTATATCTCTCAGTCCAATTCTCTCAAGTTTCTGCTATTTTATAATTCTTACATACAAAATGAATTTCCTGTCCAACGACCACACATATCTGTCTCATCGGACAGAAGATAAGCCGTGTTGGACATGAACAGTGTTAGTTTACAAACATTAGATTGTAATTGGCATGAATAAATAAACCATACCAATACTATCATGTTCCTTCTTATACAACTATTGCAGTATGTGTAACTATAAGCTGGTGTCTTCTCCTCCACCTTTGGCTCCTCATTGACTCGCTTGGTTTCTAAGACTTGCTCACCTGCCACAGCCAAACGTTGGTGGTCATTAGCTGGTTCTTCTCATCCTAAAACAGACACAATCAAAAGTAATATTTAAAAATGGGAGAAAGAACCCGGTAGCATGATGTATGCTATGGCACATGATCCAAATGTAAACAAAAGGGTACACGTCACCAATATAAAAAACATGTGATTAAAGCCTTTTATCCCAGCCTTATTGTCAAGTCTCTGATAAACCGACAACAAGTGAACGTGGCTAGTAATGAGGTTCTAATATTTCCCACTTGGGTTAAAAACAAATGTTCAGATACAGTATACATCAATATAGATGACAAATGTGACAGTGTTAGTCTGAGATAATGCATCAGTTATGTTCACATGAAGATGTTTATCCTTTCAAACTAAAAGTCAGAAAGTTTCTCTGAGTTAATTCTAAAATGTGATCTGGGTGCATTATCACGATATTATATTTGATTAGCTGACGAGATGGGAAGCTTGGTTAAAAGTTAACGAAATCATCTTTTCCCCTCGCCATGAAATCAGACACAATCTCATTTACCCGTCTCCGCCACTTCACTTAGCCTACAAGAATAAGAAACATAAGACCGAAAGGTGGGTGCAGTGAACCCTGAAGCTGAAGCAATATACATGCAGGAGGAGGTAAATAGAAGAAGACAGGAATAGAGAAATGAGAGCGGTTCACACAGGTTTATTTCCACATCACTGGAGGTGAGTTTGAAAAGCAGGGCGAGAGATGCACACAGATGTAGCTGCTCAGTTGTATCCAGACCAGGCCGCAGCTGTCCGACTGAGTTGAATGGTTTCATGATCACATAAAGCAGAGGTGAAGCATAATCTAATGCAGAGCCATGTACAGCAGCAGAGATGCTCAGGGGACGGACACAGAGGAGTGGAGCGGTGCTGCTGGCTCTCTTTCCTGCTCTTTTTCACCGAAAGCCAACAGATTATTCACCTTTTTCTTCTCTGCAGTGCTTTAAGGAGGCTTTGTTTGATTCATCACTGATTGTCCTCGTGTTAGTGTGAAAGGATGAACCGGTCCAGATGAATATTCTAAGCCAAGAAGAGCAGCTCCTCCATTAGAGTCCTCCATTTTCTCTTCTGGGACACCTAAACCATTTCAGCCTATCACAGCCAGCCTCTGAAATATTAAAGAAGCACTCCAGAGGCAGCGACCCTGTGCTTGTAGTTATGAAGAGTGTTCAGATCTATTTCAGAAGCACAGAAAGCGCCACACTGTCAAGCTGCCAGTGGCCTGTTTGGTTTCAGCATCACAGACTCTGCTCGGCACGCGAGACCTCCGGTCATTGTTCTTTTAATACATGTTCATGTGTTTTAACTCCTTCTCTTCCTTTGATGGGTCAAGCTGGACATGTTGTCAACTCTAAATACTTATCAGCTACAACACTCTGTCTTTGGCTCAGTCCCACACCTACTGATGCCTGACGATGGCATGAATTTTCAAAAACCTGTCATTATATACACATATTATTTAATTTTTCTTTAACATAGAAGAAATACTTCAAATTAAAGGCAGAATGATTTCCTATATTTTGGAGCGAACTTAAGATCAAAGAGAGTACATTGTGTATTTGCTGTAAACCATTTACAGATGTGTTGCACGAGCAAGTTTAAATCCAACAGCTGGACAGTTTATGTGGGATTGACTCCAAATAAACTAGAGTGCACATGATCATGGTAATAAAGGATATTTTGTCCCAGTGAATCATTTATGTGTTCCCTTTTAAACGAGAATGAAAGTAGGAAAATGCTATATCAGGCTCTGACTTCACAGATATATCTGACTTCTAATATCTATTAATTGTGGGTTTTGGTCTTTTCATTTGATTTCTTGCCAATATGAAAAATGGAGTTCGCCCCAGACTCATCCTTTAACATCTGTGTTATAATAAAATTAAATATTCGATTAAAATAAACTGTTTGTTTCGACAGTGTTGAGTTTAACTTAACATTTCTCCCAAATATATTCCAAACCTTTTTGTTTTTAAATGCCATATACTGTATGTCACATTAATCAATCAACCACTCAATCAAACTTGTACTACAGACTCAAGGTCCAGATAGTACAAAACATTAAAATACAATAAAATGCATACAAAACCACAAGTAAAAAACAAACAAATAACAACACATGCTTTATAAATAAACAGCTGTACCAGTGCCTCCACAGCTGGGACTCGTAGCGTGTAGTGCTGAATTGCATATTCCTATTCAACATCTACCCTGAAGTTGTAACATGCTTATTATATTGAATAAGAAAATGATGACATGGGTGACATGAATATATTTCTATGGGATTAACCCAGACATGGGCAAACTACGGCCCGCGGGCCACATCCGGCCCGTTAGGCTTTTTAATCCGGCCCGCCGAACTTGTCCAAATCGCGACTTTGTTTACTTCCGGTGTGCGTTGGCGCGGAAAGTACTCGTCACACAAAACCCTTCACCATGATTTGTCAATCCGTTTGTCTGTCAACATTTTGCGAAAAAAACAACCAATGAACACTCAACCAATGAACACTCAGTAAATCACAAAGGACCCGCCCACCACACAGGTCAGGCTCATTTAGAAACGGCAGCAGTGATTTTGGCGAGCAGCACGGAGCCTGGAGGGGCTGCAGAGCCACGAGGAGGAACACGCAGCCAGAAGAGAGCCACTTGGACCGGGTAAGAGTCTTTACTACACGTTACGTGTCACGGTGTCCGTCCCGGTGTCCGTAACTTGTGCGCGGTGCTGACTAGTCTTGTATTTTACAGAGAGGATTCACCAGCGCCTGCAGTGCAGCCTGCAGCTCCACCTGCCCGGCCAGCAGAGAGGTCTCGTGACACGATGACATGATGTTATTATAGTGAAGCCATATTGTAAATAGTCTGTCAATAGTTGTGTTCTGTTTTCTATTTCACAACATGTATATAATGTAGATTTTTTTTTTTTATGTACAATACATATTTATAAAAAAATATTTTTTAATGGTCATTTTTTATTTGCACACACCCCATGAAACTTTATCTGCAATATGAAGTCATTTCTCAGTCCCATCTTTATCATTCTGGTGAATGTGTGACAGACCACATCATTTTTAATAAAAAAACGTAAATACAAAATTTGGTTTTAATTCAATTCAGTTTATTTGTAGAGCCCAATTTCACAAATTACAAATTAGTCTCGGAGTGCTTTACAATCTGTACATATAGACATCCCTGACCTTTGACCTCACATCGGATCAGGAACAACTCCCAAATAACCCTTCAGGGGGAAAAAGGGAAGAACCCTTCAGGAGAGAACAGAGGAGGATCCCTCTCCAGGATGGACAGGTGCAATTACATGTATCTAGCATTGTATTCAGATATTTCACTGCTTTTGTGAACCTATGACCTTTGGTAAACCAATTTCAAACACCAAAACAGTTCGTCCACATGAGTAAAGGTGTGTTTTCAGAAGAGATATGAATAATTTTTGAAAATCGAACTTCAATTGTCAGCTTTAGGGTCATATTTCCTCGAGTAAAGCGCTGTCAGTCTGTTTGTGACGGGTTCATACACATGCTGACCAGATGACGCCGCACATCGCCCTCAATTTAAAGACCCCTTTCTAGTTTCTGCTGCAGGCAGGTTATTTAATACAGTCTATCTCTCAGGACAATCCGTCCATTATTTTGCGGGGTTTAAAACAATTAGAAATTATTGAGCTTGAGTATGTCGTTGGGTCATAATTTGTTTTGAATGTTGAAAGTGATTCCATTGATCTCTTTCCAGTAAATGTTTTTACTTTAACTTTGCACCTTAAATTGAAATGTATAAAAAACAGACGCAATCTCCAGGTTTAATAAATTACATTGTGTGTCCAAATGCTCCTGGCCCGGCCCCTCTGTCACATTTTAGAACCGATTGTGGCCCGCAGGTCAAAAAGTTTGCCCACCCCTGGATTAACCTGTTTAGTCTAAAATCCTACTGTAACATCGGAATGTGACTATAGCTTTTAAATAAATAACTTAGTGAGTGTTGTGGAAAACTCAAAGTGTGCTTGTACTTTATCTCCACTAGTGGGATCCAAACTACAAGTCTTCATCATCATGAAAACAGCAGTGCATGGGGATGTGCTTGTGATTGCAGGTGCAGGTTCTCACCACATCAACCAGCTGAGAGATCTTGAGTCCGAAGCGGACCCTGACCGTGTCGTTGACGTGCTGGATGGGCCGGACCCAGCGCTGGTAGCCTTGGAAAAGGTTCCTCAGGAGGGCGTCCTCCATCTCCGCCAAGGACACAAACTCACTTTGAGCTGAAACAAAAAGGAGGAACGTGTATTTAAAATGGCCCATTAATTAACAAAGATGTTGTGTTAATTGGTGCATGAAATAAAATGCAGTTATCTCATTGACAAAAAAACAATATCTCTCCTTTGATTTTTTGTGTTGAATATTGGAAAATAGACAATAACAACTGTCTTATAATCCCTGTGTTCGAGTATCTTTTTCATGTGTTTCTTTTTTAAAACATCCTAAAAACATAGGAGTGAAGCTACTCTCTTTTTAAGTCGGTCAAAGTTACAGCCTGAGAGTACAATTGGCTTGGCAGCAGCACCGTGGCATTACAATACTTTGAATGTCTTCTTCCTCATTCATCACTTCCACATACTTTGAAAGTATATTCAGCACCATGGACAGTAGCCTTCAGATGGATATACTGTCAAGATTGTAAACTGTGTTCAGTTAATTAAACTCAGTAAATTAATTGCGTTCTTTTATGTGAATCATGCTTCACATAATTAAGGAAACTACATTTTCAATTATATTGAACACGTTTTTTCCTTCCAAATCCAGATAATATTCATCCAAAAAAAGACAATTTGCTGGAACATTTCACTGACAAAGCACAGGAATCATAACTGTGTAGATGCTCAAGTATTGTATATATATGGCACTACAAGGGAGAACAGACTGATGCAACTCTGGGAGGTGTCATCACAAATAGAGGGGGAGGGGTTAGAGATAATATAAGTTGGGCAGTCAGCACATGAGTCAGCCTGAGGTAATATAATGTCTCTGGAGGGACAGAGACCGTAATGTTGACTATAATGTCAGACATCAGTGACGTCAAGTGCAAGAGCTGATGGAGAGGAGGAGTGTGGACCTGCGGCGGGTTTCTCTTCTGGCTTCACATCTGTCTGACTTTATCTGGACCCATGAATAAAAGTATCCACAAAAGCAAACATAACACCATCGGGTATTTTAGTTCAGCTGTATGACCTCTCTCTGCGCTTCCAAGGACTCGGTGAGAGGTGCCGAGCGATGGACGCTGACATCTGACACCTATATGTCTGTCTGATGAACAATCAGCTTTAGTACAACAGAGCCGGGCCTTTGTTCTTGAACTGAGAGCTGAATCTCAGAGGAAATAACTCTGATAACATGTCATTTCTTTTTTAGTTCCAAATAGTATATTTCTGCTTATGTATTCACATCCCGATAAAAAAATCCACAAATAATAAGAAAGGGAGGACATGTTTTCTTCAAGTATAAATAGTCATAACAAATAACATGAATGATATTCCGGGAATGTAACTCAATAAGCGCGGATTGTAACAAACTGCGTCAAAGCAGCAGCAACCCTTTGGGTACAAGCGAATTTAAATGTTTATCAGATATGACGGGTCTCTCCAAAATAATTAAGCTGTCGTGGATCCCTCAAAAACATGTAGAAAAACACATCAGAGTTTCGTTACCGTTGATGTCGGCGAGGCACAGCGGGCAGAGAAGGAGGAGGAGGAGGACCGTCAACTTCATGATGCTGTCCTCCCGGTCCGACCGAGCGCGCTCACAGCCTCCCGTTACTGTCGGCTGTCCAGCGGGAGAAGACTAGTGCACACGCCGAGCTGGCAGAAACACCGAGGCTCCCATCAGCTGGGATCAACAACATGCGGAACTCAAGCCCGTTCACATGGTGCCGGGATGGTGCGTGTGGCCGGTGCTCGTTTACTGTTAGACTGGATGAGGAGTCACGGGGAGCGGCGGGCTCCTCTCTGGAGAAGGAGGAGGGGCGGAGGGGGAGGGGTCGACGGGTGTGGCTTAGGCGTGGAGGATAACAACTTTACTAAGGTCTTGGAGTGATTCGCCCACATATAATGACTGTTGTAACACGTTTCCTTTCAAGGAGTCTATACTTAGGATGTGTTGTGATTGTGTTGGCTGGATGTCTTAACAGTAACACCTTATTCCGCGTCTAGAGGGCTGTATGTCTCAGTAATAAAGTAATAGCCCACATTCTAACTGCCAGATGGAGAGAGATCAGCTGCGTAACTCATGTCACTGCCACGGCCACTAGAGGGCGCTAATGAACACACTAGCACCGGACACCCTGCTGTTAGAGAGAGGAAACAGGAGAGGCCTGTTCTCAATTTAAAGATTCCCTCTAGCTACAATGTAATGTGTGATTTAGAAATAACAGCAAAGCCATGAAATATAATTTACAAAAATATTTTAATGTTCTAATTGGAGCTCATCTTTCTTCTTACGTTATCAGGTTCATGGTTTATGTTTATTCAATTAAAATGTCATGAGTCATGATATTCATTCAACAAGACTACTTTGGCAAGAATCATATTTGCCGGCCTGAATGATAGTGTATTGTTCTCTACCTGACAACAACAGCTTTTTTAATTCACAAAATTGTATCTGTCAAATATTTTGTTAAGCATCATTTTCTCTATGACATTATTATTTAATTTAAGTTATTTTATGGATAACGAGTACATCCACTAAAAGTACTAAAATGTCAGAACTGGCCATGGAAAAAGTTTAACTCTAAATGCTGCTCTACTTTGAAAGCGCATCACTCAAACATTTTGCCAAGCTGAAACATAAAACACTGTTCACTTTTTACATGCCCGCAGAGAAGAAACACACACACTTCTGTGTTTCCCTGGTGTGCAACCAATCGTGTCCTATCAGTAGACCAGCTCCACAGCACACACTCTGTCACATCCAGATGTCTCCAGTGTGACGCTCAGTCAGCCATGAGGACATTGTTCATCCCAGAATGCATTTCTTTGTCTGTGTATACTTAAATCACACCTATAGACCTAAACATGTGAGTGTGTGGGGAGAGCACAGAGCACAGACTCATGGGAACATCACCAAAGACCAGAGTGTATCTAGTTGTGTTGTTGTCAGCGCCCCGGCCTATAGCCACCAAATGCTGCATCACAATTATGTAACACATATGACTCCATCATAATCTTTTTCCCCTTTAAACACACGCAAAAAAACTAATTATGACATGAGTGACAGCTAAACTCGGAAAGGTTTGATGCACACACAAAGAAAAAGAAAGGTAAAGAAAAAGAAAAAAGGGAGAAAGAGCTCCGAGAGCAACATTTAGTTTAGTGTCTTTTTAAAAGAAATAACTGTCCAACATATTGGTTTTAGCAATAAACCAAGGAAACACACCCCTGTTCAAAGAGGCACAGCAAACCCACTGATGAGGAAAATAGGTCAGTGTGGATGTTTTTCCAGAGTCAGGATCATGACTTAGAACCCTTCTTCCTTCAATGTATATGTCACATGAACATGCCAGAATGATAATGTCATTAAGAATTAAGATGTTTCTTTAACAGCCTCTTCTGAGGCTTTCTAGTTCAACAAAAGATTCTGCTGTAACAAAGTCTGTGGACAGCAATCTCCACATGCTTGCCACTTTCCTCAGTGCATTGGGGTCAGATAATGATGACAATATATGTTTGTCATGAATCCAGCATTCAAGTTCGGCCAAAGTATGTTATCTTTTTAGTTGAACCAAATCTCATAAAACCATGAGTGGAGGAAAAGATTGATTACTTGACTTTTATAAGTCCTACTTTGGGTGTAGATGGTGTTTTTTCTCCGCTCCGCTGCTTCATTTGTTTACCTATATGTTAGATCTAACATCTGACCAATTGACAACAGTTAAAAATGACCCCAAGCAATTGCTTATTTACAGCGGTTGTTGATTAATGTGCAGTATCCCCATAAAGATTTATACAAATATTGAACCTTGCAAATTGTTTCAGTTTTATCTGCAGATGCTTTGAGAATAAACGTAATCCATTTCCGGGTTCCTCTGGAAGTCTACAGAGTTCATTGTCAATAGTTTTTATTGGGACTTTCTTGTTCCAGTTTCAGCAACATTTATGTGGATTAAAAGTAATGGGACACAATAGTTTTCACATACAGGCAGAAACATTTGCAACTGATATCTTAAAAGCTGACAAACAGAGCACAACCTCTGCATGGCTGGATTTGGTGATTTGGCTGAAAGGAAAATACGAGAGAACGATATGGGAATGAATGCAGGCTTATTCCTCACAAATACAGCAAGATACATATTTAACATTCAAAATATAGACAAACAGACTCCAACACACACACACACACACACACACACACAGACAGACATTATTATGCATATATTTTGAAGTTAACCAGGCATGAAGCACACATTTGTGTGTGTATTTTATTATCGCTCTCTCACTCTGAATGTCACACACTGTCTCTCTCTCTCTCCTCCTCTGTGGGGTGAGGTGACGGGGATAACGTGAAGCTGATTATCACAACGAAATTATCCTGATTTTCTGCTCCACTTGGAGCTGTGGGGCGGGCAGCTGCTTCCTCTGAGATCGTCCCGTCCGCCTCTAATCATTCGGAAACACAAATTCTCGCGGGCTTGAAACTTACGGGTCTGTGGGCAGCTGAACGGTGTGTTTGTGTGTTTAGGACAGTGAGAGAGAGAGAGAACAGGAAAGGAAAGGAGAATACATTTTCTGCATGTGTGTGTGTGTGTGTGTGTGTGTGTGTGTGTGTGTGTGTGTGTGTGTGTGTGTGTGTGTGTGTGTGTGTGTGTGTGTGTGTGTGTGTGTGTGTGTGTGTGTGTGTGTGTGTGTGGATGGGTGTTTGTCACGCGTTGTTTTTGTTTTCTCAGCTGGTTGTTGAGCTCATAATTAAAGTCTGCATAATTTACTTGATGCAGAAATATTTAGTAAATGAGAGGAAACCCAACAGTCATGTTTTTTTAAGTCCCGTGATTTTAGTTTTAATCTGTTTGTTATTTTCAGGATTAAAACGTGGTGATAAAGGCAGTCGAGGCTACAAGGAAAACCAAATCTCACACAAGTTTTAAAGAAACAAAGTCAGTGGTCTCAAACATGTTCATAGCATTTATTAGCTAACGACAACTAGCAGCCCTTTGAGGAGGAGCGCTGATAACCTCGTAAGCTTTGGTTCATCCATGGAAGCCAAAGCAGCTTTTAGAGGAAGCTAACTTTTTCAAAACTAGTCAAACTTAAAAGTGATGTTACAATCCTTCACATCAAAGAGTTATAATATTTGATATTTTAATCTTCATAAAATACACCGAAACTGCAGAGCAATATAGATGGAAAGATTGTGGTTAGATGAGACGGGAAAAGTCACTGTGGATTTTGTCAACTCACAGAAGAAAGAAGAAAATGGAAAAAAGGGAAAGTTTGTGATTAGGAGGAAGTGGCTACTCAGCATGAGAGCAGTGCATTCTGGGATGAATGACTTTCAGCGAGTGTAATATCAGTTCCTGCTGGTTAGCCACAAAATGATTCGTCTCATTCAGCAGAAACTCACACACTAAATATTTATTGACCTCTAACACGACTCACAATGATTTTCACAATAATAGGCCACTGATTGTTTAATATCTCTGTTGGTCAGGGTCGCACCGCCTCCTTCAGATAATAGACTGCTGGAATGACTGAGGAACAATAGTTATGTGCAACAGCCATTTTAAATTATAATGGTGTGTGTGGTTTAACAAAAGTCTTTACAGATATCTCAAACAAAAACATTATTAAATCAAAATATGACATTGGTTATTTTTTACTTTTTAGGCATAAATGACTTTGTGAAGTGGTGTGAGGAGTCCAATCTTAAATTAAACATATCTAAAACCAAAGACATGATCATTGATTTCACACACATGAAGTCATATCCATTGAGGGTCAGACAGTGGAATGTGTGCAATCTTACAAATATCTTTAGACATTTATTGACCCAAAACTGAATTTTGAAGCAAACTGTTAAGCCGTGTGGAAAAAGCGGCACCAGTGTTTGTTTTGTTTCAGGGAACTTTCATATTTCCACTTTGACAAAACCTTATTTTATTGTGCTTTTATTGAATCAATTCAATCTTTTTCTTTAGCGTCATGGTTTGGAAACTATTAGAGAACAGAAACTCTGCATCAGATTATAAAATGGTCCAGCAGGCTGATTGGTGAATCCCAGCTGAGCCCAGAGTCCCTGAACACCACACAGTTACACCAGATAACCGGCTCCATCTCAAAGGACGACTCCCACCCGTTGCACAGGCAGGTTCAGCTCCTCCCTTCTAGACGGAGGTATTTAGAACCAGGGTGTAAAACAAAGCGGTGTAAAAAACAGCTTTGTTCCAGCAGCCCTCATTCAGGTGAACACATTATAACTATAACTTTGTTTTTTTGGCTTTGCGTACTTTTAGCATCATGTCTGTGTTGATTGTAATGTGTGTTGAGATGAATGCCTCACCATTGAAAACCAATTCTACCTACAGGTACAAATAAAGTAACCTAACCTAAAATATACCAATATTGTGTTTTCAAAGTATAACCGATTTTTGGCAATGCGGCTAACCTGATCCACTGAAATATCTCAGCATCTGCTGGATAATTAGTATTTTGTATAGAAATTCATATCCTCATAATGACTACTTCTTTTCACTTCTAGTGCCTCAAGGCGGACAGTTGAATGAATTTCCTCTGCAAATAGTGACTGGGTTTTTATGAAATTCAGTAAATTCAATATCCTCTTAATTCTGACTCCTATACTTGCTCTTTTTATCCTACTAGCTTTTACCCTGATTGTATCCCTGAAACGTTCACTCTGTCCAATACTTTGGTTGATGACTAAATAACTACAGATCTTTAGAAATTTAGTTTGGTTCTAATTAGGAAATGTCAGTAAAGTTGAGTTCAAAGCCAGTTGGGAGGAAGTGAATGAACTCTGGCACACCAAAGATGTTGCCATCAGATATGAGTCAGCTGGCTTTGTGTGCATCATGTCTCATCTGTATTTGTTCACATATGCATGAGTGTTAGTGCACGTGATTGCGTCATGTGCACAAACTCAGGACCGTTCTCTTGTGTTGATCGCTGTATTTGTGGACATCTGCATTTGCATATTTGTGTCTGTGTTTGGTGTATTGTAGTGCATTTGTGAGTATTTCTGCCTGTCTGTGTGTGCTTTGTATGTCTGTCTGTAGACATGTATGTATGTGTGCTCCGGTATGCAGTGTGTCACATTCACATACAGCAGGCCTATTCAACAACGCTATGGCCGGGATAGCCGTTACGTTTTAACTTTAACTATGGCCCAAGACTGCCTGCAAATCAGTATAGCTTAGTAAAAAAAAAAAAAACCGGACACACCTCTTTTTATACATTGAGACATCTAACCCAGAGCCATTGAGTTCACTGTTGCCTCAACCAAACCTGTATGGTTACATCTTTGTATTCACCCGTGTTGGTTGTGTGTGGGTGGTTTACCTACTACTGGTTTCCGGTTTCCGTTGTGCTGCGCGTGTGTTCTCTTCACATCTGCTGCGGCTCTCTCTCTGTCTGTCACCACATCGTCACACACATACATATTGCTTGCTGTCTTCAAGCCACCGTTCATATCATTTGATACGATATTGTATAAGTGAGCAGTGCATCACAGCCACGTATATGAAATACATTTCGAAAAAAAAAAAATAAAAGATTCGCCGACCTGGTTTCGGTCCTTTCACGCAAAAAGGGTGCACTCAAGAAGACGCGCTGTGCGCTTGTGCTGCCTGTATTTATTTATTTATATATATATATATATTTAGGGGCTGGTGGCTGTAGCTCAGAGAGGGAAGTCCTAAGGTCAATGGTTGGATTGGGGTCTCTCCCCTCCTGAGTTGAAGTGTCCTTGAGCAAAGCCGAGTTGCTTGCGGGCTCTCTGCAGCCCACTGCACATAATATTAATAACTGGGTAAAATGCAGAAGAGAACTTTTCCCTTTTGGGATTAGTAAGTGTATATTATTATATTGATCCATTAAGTCACATTTCTTATGTTTTCATGGGAACAGTTTGGTTGAAGGGATCTGATCAACTGTTACCTTGTTATTGATATTTTACTTTGAATTTTTATTATAGTTATAGTTAACACTTTTTTTTTTGCCACACAATACCATTTATGTGTGTGACTGTTTACCTGTGAAATATACATTACTTTTTTTTTTTTTTTTTTATTGATCAATATTCTATCTGTGCCCTCACACCCCCCGTGATTTTCTTATTCGGCCCACTTGCTACTGAAGTTGAATAGCCCTGATATACAGCCTCGCCGATGCCTTCAGACAGTCTAACTGCTGCTCATCGTGAGGTTCAGAAGACAAACAATAACATCTCTGGATTCAGTTCGACCCTGAGTTTGTTTCCGGGTCCAAAATGCTGAGTGTGTTCTTTCCAACAGCTTTCACAACCACCTTGAATCCCTGCTGTTTCCTACACAAAAGCGCTTTTCTAGACACTCAAAGTCACTTTACATAAGTCATAAACAAACAGAACAATACTAAATAGAAAGAGCAAACAAAACAAACAAACAGAACATGGACAACCATCAAAGACTCCAAACTGTAAAGAACCAGAGTACGAGGTTACAGGGTTGCTCAACGAAAATACGATTGTAGTCCCATTTTGCTCTTTCGGAAAAATTAATTACTTCAGGAGAGTGAAGGATGAGTGAAGGAGTCCTACAGCCAGAGGGAATACGCTGTTTTGAAGTCTGGTGGTATGGCAGCTGATACGTATGTCTCTCTTTTCAGACGGCAGCAAAGTGAACAGGATGTGCAGGTTGAGATGGGTTTTGTCTTTTAAAATCCCTTCAGCTCTCCTCAGACTCCTCTTCTCATTAATATCACTGATGCTCAGGAGACGAGTGCCAATGGTGTTCTGGTCAGTTTCAATCACCCACTATAGCGCCGTCCTGTCCTCATCGCATGCCAGTTCGTAATGTTTCCAGTCAGGATGCGTTCTATTGCTCCTCGGTTAAAGTTGACAAGAACTTGGCACGGGAATTTTTCTTTCTTAAGTTTCTTTAAGAAACACAGCCGTTTATGGGCTGGAATGGAGAATGGAGATGTGTGATGACCATGTCAGGTTGTTTGTGATGCTGATTCCCAGGAATTGAAAGCTAATAACCATTGATGTAGACAGGGTTGTCTGTCTTCTCCTCCTTTTTTGCAAACATCTACAATCTGCTCTTCTTACAGAAGCATTATTGGCTCGCTTTCTTGATGGTGCAGTTGTCATAAAAGGCAGGTTACATAGTACAGATCTAAGGTTAATTTCTTCCTACTGTTATATTTTAAATGTGATATCCTGATATCCCCTACATATAACCATGCACCGCCTAATGCCAATATGTCACTGTGAGAAATACATCAGAATCCCACACAGGAGGAATAGCATGAGGCTATTTTAGGCTGATAAAGAGGGGCAGTGTTTCCCTTATCATTTTTTTTATCAACAGATTTAAGTTTAAAATATATTTTATGTATGTGCCCTGCCGCCCAGAGAAATGTATATGGCTCCTCTAATTATTAAGGTACAGCATATATTTATCTAAAAGTTAAAGTTGTTTGCTCTCAAACCCCCAAAAAGTGCCAGAAGCATTTTCAGTTGTTCGACCAAAATGCTCTTTTCAAATTCTAAGACAATGTTCCCTCATATATGAATATTCATCTAAGAGTACAATTAGATGCCTGCTCTTTGTGAGAAATGAGTGAGTGTGTGGTGCAGCCTTCTACTTCAAGAAGCAAGCATGTATGAGAGGACCCTGCATATGTGAGTGTGTTCGGAAGGCTCCGATTGGAATGAATTATTTAGAGGAGAGTCTCTTTTACTTATCTACGGTCCACTGGCCACCGGCATGTACCGTTCTGCTCTTTAAGGCACAAGAGACTACCCTAATTCACTACCCACCCACCTGTAGCATGCCCCCATGTCACCCTTCAGCCCAACTCAAACTTTTCCCAGCATGCTCCAGTGGCGCACTGGAGATTTAACCCCCATTGCAGCCTTGCTTCTTGGTAGACAGCAGGAGTTGGAGAAAGAAGGACAAGTATGAAGAGAGACATGAAAGAATAATCTGTTTTATTTCAAATCCCACCCAGAAAAGTCAAACAAGTAAGGCATGTAACAAATCTATCATTCTAAAAGTTTGATCGCAAAAAGCAAATAAAAGAGGTCCAACAGGCCCATGCGCTGTGATAAGTCCATCATCTTGGAGTCCTGTTATCCAGAAGCCGAATGCTAACAGTCAGCGTCAACAGTGAAGACTCATGTAAAATATTCATTGATGTGGCCGGCTTAATAATGTATTATGCCTCAGTTTAGCACCCAGAGCTTTGCTGTGCTCTGCTTTGCTCTGATTGCGTCACAGTAGCCTACTTGGAGTCCAATCATTCAGGAGAGATGTACAGCTTTAAAATAGCGAGCTCACTCCATGACATATTTAGATTAAAACGGCTGAAGCTCTCTATAGCAGCTGATTGGTCCATCTATCTCAAACTTTTGTATAAGTGGCATCCAGCAATGTCTTCGTTGAGGAGGATTGTGAGCGTCTGTGTAGATCAGATTTTTAAAAATAAAGCAGTGTTGAAAACAATCACACCCTTGTCAGTCTTATTCGTTATCTCGTTTCCTGTTGAAGGTTTGAAGGACAGCCCAATAAATTGGGGAAGAGCCACTGAGGAAAATTGCATGTATAACAAACAAATACTGTCCAAATATAGCTGGAGTAGCTGCTTCTTTAGCTGATCTCTTCATTCTCTGGCAGCCGGGCGCTGAAGTGACCCTGTCAAGCAGCAGACTGAGACTGATAGGATCCTACGTGTGGCTGCTGTAACACTGCTGCTGCATTTCCATATTTATAACTGAACTATCCCATAATCCCTATGTTGTGAGATCCATGCTGCAGCGTGGCATATATGGATTCGCAAAACATGCACACTCAAAACACTATCTTACTCTCTCTCTCTCTCTCTCTATTTCACATGCTCACTTCAGCAGGTGATATGTGTAAACCTCCTCTTCCCCTGTTTAACACACGCAAACAGAAACGTGCACGCGCTCATTCAGTACTCGCTAGTGAGGATTAAGTGTGAGTGGTTGTTGGGAGCGACAGGGTAGACCGATTCAAAGTATACAGGCATACTTCAATCCAGGAAAGGACCGTGTTTTCACCACCCCGAACCTCCAGTGTGTGTGTGTGTGCGTGCGTGTGTGTGTGAGTGTGTGTGTGTGTGTGTGAGTGTGTGTGTCAATTCTGACTGACAGGCACATTCAGATTCACCCGTGACCTTTGATAAAGAGAAAGAAGGAGGGATAAGTCAGAGGAAGACGGGAGCCTCAAAGGAAAAATGCGTTGCTTTCCTTTTGCTTCGCTCACTTTGCCCAACGCACATCAGTATGTGGGACTGTGAGTCAAAGGTTTCCTCAAGAAGCACACGATAGCAAAATATACAGTTCACCCTGAACCTACTCAAGTTATTATGAAGAATACTTTACTTACTACAAAACTATGCAGGCACGTGCACAGACATTTTGGGGGGCAGGTGCTCAAACCAAAAAAAAGGGCACCCAATGCCACAAAAATAATTCTGACAGAGTTGAAGCATAAGCAGCATTACACTGATGATGCAATACATCCTCGACCTACGTCTCCTCTGGGCAGCATCAGACTGCTAGCTTACATTTTCTTTATGAATAAAGATGAATTATTATATATAGCAACAGTACAAGCATTCTGATTGGCTAATGGGTCGTCATGCCAGCCACATATTGCCCTCCTCGCTGGTCTGATACGGATCAGGATTGCCCTCTTACGTCATTTTCAAAATGAGCGATATTGATAGACATCAACAGACATCCCTCTGAACAATACCAGAGAGGCCTTATGATTTTTTTTTCAGTCTGGCGACGCAAATCCTAGACTAGCCCCTGTTAAATAGAACGGAATAAGAATGCACTCTCTCTTCTCTCTTCACTCTCTCCCTCTCTCTATTCTCTAAACATAACTAACATCAGTAAACGGCTGCAAGGCTTTGAAATCACGGATTTCGTGAGTTTTTGTTTGTTTATTTGTTTAGGAAACGTCGGACCAGTACTTGTGACGTCATGTTTTCAGCAGTGCTAATGTTGTGGTTGATTTATCACAAACAACGTCAGGGGACAAACACCGTCATGACCTGTGTGTCTGATGCTGCGGGTCAGAGGAGAAGGAGGTGCAGCCGTTTGGTGGCGCGAGGAGCACTGCGCGGAGGAGGAAGAGGAGGAGGAGGAGGAGGGAGGAGGGGGGGTGAGGGCACATGAGCTTGTGAGCGCCGCGAAGCATGTCGGGGCGAAGTTCTCAGATAAATGCCCCGTCGGATATTAAAACACATTTGGGGAGGACTTGATGACAGAAAGAGTAACTTTTATTCTTAAATACTGATGAATAAAAAAAGTGGGCTCCAGCAAAAAGGGCACTTTACTCATCCAGGGCAAAAGGGCTGGTGCTTGAGCACCACTAGGGCTCTATCTGTGCACGTGCCTGAAACTATGTTTACTAAAATAATAGTTATTGGTTATAATATCCCAAACTATCCATAGTAGTAGTAAGTCTGTTTTAGATATGTGAAAGAGGACAGATGGCAGTCGACAGAGATGTCATTCATTTGCCCTTTGGCGACATTGTGGTCCATGGTCGACATCTTAACCCAAATGCCACCCCACAACATTGATTTAATTTTGATTTACTTGTTTAAAAATAACATTACTTTAACAGTTTAAAAGGGCTTAATAGAATATGCACTGCATGAATATAGTGCACCAATATAGAACTATTTGCTTTGTAAAGATATAAGGTGTCGAGTGATGTCGACCTGAGCAGAGAATTCCTTCTCTCTCCCTCTCCCTCTGCTCATCATGTTGAGAGCTGTTTAGAGGCAATAGAAATGTCCCCAAACTCATATATAGCACATTTACAGTGTTTCACAATTAAGATGGATCTGAAAATCGAACGATTCGAAAAGTGACTTAATAATGATAAGAATATAAAATATTTAATTAGAAACTATCCTTTATTTACATATGGATGCTGCACATATGTTTTGTCTTCTATAAATAAATGAAGACCATTCATTTCTCCTATATCCTCTGATCGTGTGCACTCCTCCTCAACGCTTTGGACTGTCAGTGACCAGCGGCTACAGACTCAGTGAGTTAGAACTAATTCACAGTTCTGACCACCTTCAGTGTACTCTTGTGATTGGGGGACCCAGCTGCAGAAGCTGGTGGTGAAATGTCGTGCTCACAGACGTATTCTGTGGGTGACTGAGCAATATTCACTCAGTTCCCTACACACATTTTCTCAGAGGAGATTCCAGTCACAAAGTGTATAACTGTTGCCCCGGTCCATGCTATTATTAACGGAACTTCCTCTCAAGATCACAGGTTGTTTATCTTAAATATTAAACAACAATCACCAAGTCTGTTATATTTCAAGAAAACCGACATCATAATCATCCATCTGTCAATGACAGATCTTTGAATCTTGAGCTGTTCGCTAAAACTAACACTTCCAGAAGTGAAAGAAGTCCTCATTTGAAGTCTGTACAGCCATAACCAATAAAGTTCTTTTGGGATGTATTTGCAGGTAGTATTTAATGTGATCCAAGCTCTACAACAACAGTTCAACCAAAGGACAGATTATTACAAATTTGTTTGTCTACTGTTGGAATGTGAACCCATTGAAAATCCAATTTGTTTATTACAATGGCTATATTGCCTCACAGTATGTAAACCTATTCATAATTCATTTCATCAGACCTTCTCTGAGTCGCTAAACATCCGGAAGCATTAAATTCAGAGTGCAACTGTTTTTCCATTAATTGTTTGCTATAGTACGGAACAGACGATGCCTATAATACATTACAATATTTTTCCATAATATCTGCATAATGGCTTCGCTCTACAGTCCGTTTCACTTCATACATACATAATGTTCCTTCCTCCTCTGGCATACAATAGGCATTACACATATTTGTATTCTATACATTTAATACCTTTTTTCATTTCATCCATTCACTTTCCGCACACCTTACTCTGATATGGGCGATAGCGACAATTTCAGCAAGATGCCGTTTACATTTGTGACAAGTGACTTCAGTATTGTAAGACACTGCATCAGAGGAAACCGTCGCAGATGAAGCGAGACGTTCACGCCGAGTTTGAGTCCAGGACCTTCTTTATTATCAAATAACATGAGACAGTTCGGCTTTTAATGTCTTTTTACTAGTGCTGTGAAAAATAACGCGTTAACTCAGTTAATCCAATTACAGGTTTAACTAGTTTTTTTTTTTAACGCATTTAACGCATGCGCAGAATGAGCTTCCAATCCGTCTGTTGTTGGTCGTTGGGACGAAAAAAAAGTCACTTGCAAAATGAGCTTCCAATCCACCACTTCAATCTGAACTCTGTCCGCTCTCATGCAGACGGTCTGTTCATCGGTAATGATCCTTCCGCAGGTTCACCTCCGGAAACCTTGTTCCGACTTCTACTTCCTGTAGATCAGGGTCTCAACACGTCGATCGCGACCTGCCAGTCGATCGCGGCGTAGTGTCGGTAGATCGCATGACATTAAAAAGATTGGCCCGCCCCCTGACATGTTCTCTGTAGCACGTCTTTGTTCTTTTATTAAACTAAACGTCTGTTGTTGATCGTATCTCCACAGCAGCATGTCATTTCTGTCTCTTCGCGTTGCGTGAACACTTATCGATCTCCGTCTGGCGCGCCACAGAGCTCCGTGCGCGCGCATCGGGACCGAGCAAAAAAAAAGTCACTTGTCAATCTGTCCACCTTTAGATTGTATCATGGTGGAGTTAATGGTTGACAAACAAGAAAAATGCTCTGTTTAACCCTCCTGTTACCTTTACATTTACTAACATTTTACCCTCGGGGTCAATTTGACCCCAGCAATTAAAACCTCCAGAAAATTATTAGAATTAATATTGTTTCCCAAGTTTAAGTGTGAGGTACTTTATGTTTGTTTGTTGACTACCTAAATAGCCCTTTAAATAAATAAAAAAGTTGATATTTCTGATATGTTTGACACAGTGAAAAACAGCCTGGGGTCTAATTGACCCCAAAGAACAGAAGGTTCTTCTGTGGGGCTCAACATCACTGACCACCGTTCCAGACAGCACACGCCCATTCCCGACATTAAACATTGAATGGGGTCAAATTGACCCGAAAGGTAACAGGAGGGTTAAACATTCTGTTTAGGATGAAGATGTATTAATGTTCCATATGGAAGAAAACTGCTAAATAACTGCTGAGTTGCAGCACCATTGTATAGAAGAATGTATAAATGTATATATCCGTCTTTTGTCATAAATCTCTATGTTCTCACAAAATATACCGAGAATATCGGTAATATGTGATTAATCATGATTAATCCACAAAAACCTGTGATTAACCCGATTAAAATTTTTAATCGTTTCACAGCCCTACTTTTTACAAATTCAATCTATATTGTGCAAGTCAAAGTGTTTCTGTATTGTAGGTTGCAGTGAAGTTGTGAATGTATGTGCAATTCTGTTAATACATAACGTGAGCACATGTGGGTGCAGCTGTCGCCAGTGTTCCTTCTCAGAACAACTCTTATGTATATTACAAACTTATCTCCAGGAATAAACTCAGTCTGAGAAAGCCAAAGCTAAAGGCAGCGATCATAACAACATCATACTTATTATTACCAGCTGTCAGCATTTGTTTTTAACTGAGACGTTGTAGTCGATCACAATGTCCCATTTTTCTCAAAAGTCTTTATTGCACCATCTTAAAATGACAAAGTCTTACTGAAAAAGTCACCAAGGTCTTCAGGTTCTTCTTCCTCAGCCATTTGAATGTCAAGAGGTTCTTCTTACTTCAATAATTACCTGACATTGTTAAACACATTGTAAAACACTGTATAGTAATAACAATGACTGAATGGATATGTTAAATAAAATACACACAATGGAAATGCAGAGAAGAATAAAAACAATGGGAGACGGGAGACAGCTGTGAGATAAGCTGTCGGCCGTGGCGGGTGAAAACACAGGAGAGGATAAAACATGGAAAGAGGAAGAGGAAAGGAAAGCAGACTCTTGATAATCATGTCAGAAAATAAAACTGTGAGGGGGCGGAGGAGACTGGAGAACAGCATGGCATACACATTGAGAGGGGAAGGCAAAGATGGAATGGGGGAATCAGGGAAATCATGTGAGGAGATAGATAGCTGAGAGCTGTAAGTGATGATGGAGTCCCAGAGAAGAGCATGAGACACAGATGAGAGACTCAATACCAGAAAGAGAGAAAGGAGACAGTTCTGTGTTTCATGTGAAAGAGCTGCAGGAGGGACACTTCCCAAAGTAATGTAAGTGGGGACCAGAGACACAAGTAGACCAAAAGAGAGGGAAAGAGACTGGACCAAGACCAGGTTCTATCTGAAGAAGCTGATAAGTGGCTGGAGGAAGAGTCCCACTGTTCCCAACACACACACTGTCACAAAAACCCAGAGGAAGATCCTGTCGATGACCATGGCTACGTACTTCCAGTCGTCCTCCACCTGAGGAAAGGAAGGACATTTTGATGTGTGTATAAGTCATACATATATAACATATCTATGGCCCACAAATTCATACACAAAAGCAGCTTTTTTCCAAAAAATGCTCCCAGAAGACATTGCTTTATGGTGATGTAAAATGTGAAGTGTGTGTGCATGTGTGTGTGTGTGTCTTTATGTGAGATTGTGGGTTTCTGTGTAAAGGAGGCTGAGAGAACCTGCAGTGTTTAACACCATGGCTACTGGTGGAGTGGTGTGTGTGCGTGTTTGTTTGTATACATATCGTGTTGAGTATCCCTTGATCAGTCAGGTATGGACAATAGGATTATGGCTGCACTGACCGCAATGCCATTGTGTGCTATTCTGCATGGATCAGAGAAATATTCCAGCTGTGTTACGAAAAGATGGAGCAACAAACATATCAGGGCCATCCAGAGGGAGGAGGAGGCGCACACAAAGCCCTCCGTCTGCAACCAACAAGCAGCTTTCCTCTCCCTTTAGAGCTCAGTGTAAATGGCTTCCTCCACCTTTTACTAAGCTCGGTAGAATATTCACACGCTGCAGAGATAACAGACGTACAGTATTGCTTTGTTGTTGCATGTTTATGTTTATTTGTGTGCTGTTTACATTGTGGGGGCTTCCTCTGTGCACAGCAGTCTGGGGACAAAACTCTGGTGCCCACAAAGTCAAACATTTATTTTAGGGCATTCGGACGAAGTTAAGTTCACGGTCGGGGTTGTTGTCAGCGATCTCAGCCTCTGTGATGACTCTCTACCTCGGCTTGGAGGTTTGCTCTTTCCCTCGCCTTGTGCTTGTGTCCTACCTGTGGGCTTTATCACAAAGCGAGTTCAACATAACCAGGGTATCTTTTATTTATCTGACTTCACTAACCCACAATCCCACTTAACAGGGAAAGTAGGTTTTCTCAATCTGGTGATGAGCATGTTCACATAAAGGGGCGTTGTTTTCAGCTCATGAACAACACCAAACATGGACACGTCTGCTGTCAGCAGAGCGGCACATGTTACAAATAACGAGAAAACGATGTTTTCAGACCAGTTTGCAGAAGTTAAACATGTCATTCAGGATGAGAGTAACGCAGTTTAAACTACCAAATGAAGGAAGGACAGCGAAGAAGAAATTGCCTACTGAAGGTGTCAAAGAACAGATCAATAATATAAATGCTTGAACATCTTTTGAACTGAAGAAGTAGACTCTGACACGTCTCACTGCAGCACAGGAGGCTGTCATGACACTGCCGGGATTACATCTGAAAGACGACGGATTAAAGTGTTGTCATACACATTTTATTGGACTTGATGTGATCAAGTTTGACAACACTGCACCGCCAACTCAACTGACAGAACACAATGCCGAACACATACACTACCGTTCAAAAGTTTGGGGTCATCCAGACAATTTTGTGTCTTCCATGAAAACTCACTTTTATTTATCAAATGAATTGAAAATTGAATAGAAAATATAGTCAAGACGTTGATAAGGTTAGATATAATGATTAATATTTGAAGTATTAATTTTGTTCTTCAAACTTCAAGCTCAAAGGAAGGCCAGTTGTATAGCTTATATCACTAGCATAACTGTTTTCAGCTGTGCTAACATAATTGCACAAGGGTTTTCTAATCAGATATTAGTCTTCTAAGGCGATTAGCAAACACAATGTACCATTAGAACACTGGAGTGATAGTTGATGGAAATGGGCATCTATACACCTATGGAGATATTTCATTAGAAACCAGACGTTTCCACCTAGAATAGTCATTTACCACATTAACAATGTATTGTGTGTATTTTTGATTCATGTTATCTTTATTGAAAAAACAGTGCTTTTCTTTGAAAAATAAAGACATTTCTAAGTGACCCCAAACTTTTGAACGGTAGTGTATACAAACAGAAATGAGTATTGTCGTATTCATTATCGTTATCAGACATGCTTCGGTACCTCTTTGGCTTTGTTGCGAGTCCTCATGTTCTCCGCGATGTACCGTACGCTCTCGATGGCTTGCTTGATCTCTGGCGACACCACGGAGAAGGCAACGATAGCGCTGACAGGCGAAGGGGCATTCAACGGCCGCAGCACCTTGGGCAACTCTGACTCCTGGGGCCCCTGGGTTGGGGGTGCGTTTGGGGGTGGAGGAGGAGGAGGAGGAGGAGGTGGCACCATCGAGGGAGGGACAGGAGTCGGTACCTCTTTTCCTCTGTAGAGGCACCTCCTGTTCATGTCCCGGTTCAACTCGCCATACTCCACACAGTTCATGGAGCCAGCAGCCGGGGCAGCAGGTCCTCCTCCTGCCCCGACATCCAACGCCACACCCCCAGTTATACCCCCAATGCTTACACTTCCCGTGCCACTTCCTCCTCCTATGCTGTTCTTTCTCTTTCTGTTTCTCACGCTACTCCGTCCTCTTCCGGTCCCTCCTGTCATATTTGCTGGGGAGAAGCAGCCCTGGTCGATGGGCCTCCTCATCAGCATCACCCTGGGCAGCACCCCGAGGAACACAGACCTCACCCACTCCGGCATCGTGTGAGTCATGGGGGTGCGGTAGTGGACGTTCAGCACAAAGACAGTGATGACGATGCTGAGCGTGACAAAGATCATGGTGAAGAGGAGGTACTCGCCGATCAGAGGGATGACGAGCGACGTCGAAGGAATGGTCTCAGTGATGACCAGCAGGAACACAGTGAGAGAAAGCATGACGGAGATACAGAGGGTGACCTTCTCGCCGCAGTCAGACGGGAGGTAGAAGACCAGCACCGTGAGGAAGGAGATAAGGAGGCAGGGGATTATGAGGTTGATGGTGTAGAAGAGAGGCAGGCGGCGGATGTAGAAGGAGTAGGTTATGTCCGGGTAGATCTCCTCGCAGCAGTTGTACTTGATGTCATGCTTGTATCCTGGCACGTCTATGATCTCCCACTCTCCACTTTCCCAGAAGTCTTTCAAGTTGACCTGATGAAATGCAAATGTAAAGTCAATATTTTAAGGAAAATATATATCTGAATAATAACAGTTTTCGTGTGTGAAAATGAAACACAAGTCTGTTTAAAGAGACCAAAGCAGTGAATAGTTTAAATGTTCAAAAGTGGCCTCGAGTAAATCGTGACACCTCACTAAATATTTGTTGCCATTAAAGTGAAGGAATTTAACAGTTGTTATTTGAATAGATGATATGAGCACATACAAGTGTATCTGTGCCACAGTACTGAAACTTTCCTACTAATATATTAATTAATTCCCATAAAAAATTCAATATTGCGATGTAAACATGCCATGTAGAATAAAACCACATGACTGCTGCGGTACATGACCAGGATCCCCAGAGACCTCTGACCTTTGAGCCGATCAGCACCAGGTCGATCTTTGCCTTGTCATACGTCCAGGAGCCAAACTTCATGGAGCAGTTCTGGTAGTCAAAGGGAAAGTAGGTGATATCCATGGGGCAGGAGGATTTGAAAATAGCTGGAGGAATCCAGGTGATGGTGCCATCGAACTTCAGCAGAGCCTTGGTCTTGTCTTCCACAAGGAAGTCCCCGACAGCACTGTGAGAGGAGTAAACGTCACGTCAGGTAAAGGCTATCTCACACAAAAGACGGATAAATAAATAGCATGAGCATGTTAGAAGAAGACTACGGTAATAATGATAATAATTAGAGGGCTAACTCTGCACACTGTGTCTCTCATCATATCGGCAAGCAAAACATGGAACGGTTCTTTAGCATTTGTGCACTTAAACTTACTTGTTGTACAAAACAATGTCCGGCCTCCAAATTTTATTGGAGGGAACTCGTATGAACTCAATCCCATCGTACTCAACAGGGGCCCATTTCAGTTTGTAGTCGTTCCAGACCTAAAGACACACACAACTTAAGCATAAATAAAGATACTGTGTCATCACGAATGACGTTACATAAAAGATAGAACTCACTCACGTGTCTCAGCCACAGATTGGTTTCCATAATTTGATTCACCTCATCCTGAAAAAAGAGCTAATTAGTCACCTACATAATGGTTTTATAAAACATATGATTTGTTTGTTTGGAGATGTTCATTCTCTCACCACTTTGATCAGTTGAGATATGGAGACCTCGAACTCCACTGTGACTGGATCGGATACATTCTCCACTGGTCGGATGAACTGGTTGTACCTCCTGAACAACCTCCGAAATAATCTGTCCTCTCCCTTAGATGAAAAACAGCCTTATAAAAGAAAGAAGAAAAAAATGTTAATACTTACATACACGGGTGTGTTTTCAGACATTCATACACACCGTGGCTCTTTAGAGGTCTGGCACTAATGACAAATAGTGCCAGATCATTAAAATTGTATTTTAAAGGGTATAATGTTATATATCACTCAAGGAGTGAGGTATATGCATTTAAAGCAGTGGTTCTCAAACTGTGGGCCGAGACCCTTAAGTGGGTCACCGAGGTATTGCAGGTGGGGCGCGGGGGGGCAGTGCGGACAACTTCACATATTCCAAAAGTATGTGTAAATATTTAGTTACGATTACGCCGTTAACAGGTTACGCTTGCGCATGCGCGATCCCGACGTCCGAGCTCCTTAGTGACTCACGTGTAGATCAGTAGTGTGTAGCTCAGTAGTGTGTAGCTCAGTAGTGTGTAGATCAGTAGTGTGTAGATCAGTAGTGTGTCGCTCAGTAGTGTGTAGATCAGTAGTGTGTAGATCAGTAGTGTGACAACGTTTGGCACAAGGGAAAATAAAGTCAACCGCAGGCGATGCAGATGAGGAGAGACCAGCCTGTGTTTTATGTCTGGAAACTCAGCCGGCAGTATGAAGCCAAACAAATTAAAAAGACACTTGGCAACATTACACCCCTCACATAAATAAGCCACTAGAGTTCTTTCAGAGGGAACTTGGTGAATACCGCTTGCAGGCAAATCACTTTGTAAAAGTTGCATCAGCTGATGAGTTCTTTATGCTTCTGGACACCTGACAGAACACGGGAGAGTTGTGTGGCTTTCTGCACAGATGGTAGGAGACCGTGGCAGGAAAAGGAATGCATGCGCTGATCAAGAGTGTCTCCAAACATGCAACGGACACACTGTGTCATAAACAGAGAAACGCTAGCAGCAAGACGGATGTGCTGTGAACTCCACTGTCAGCACCACTGTGTTGACTCTGTGAGGGGACAAGAGCTGTTCACATGAAGCTCGGTGGCTCTCGCGAGGAAACGTGTTGTAACATTAAACATCCGTCATATGAGGACATATCTCATGTAGGACAATTCAATTGAAATTGCACACATATTAACCATACACATATTATCCTGCAAAGAGGAGGTGGACTCAGTTTATCACTTATTTTATCTTTAATATACTTTTTTGAGTCGAATGTATTAATTCAATTATAATTATTAAGTTTGCTGATGAATAATTTCTGATGAAATTGGCCTATCTCAGTGACAGTTGGAAAGATGAATGAATTCAATCTTCATCTTCAAGGCAGAGAGCATCATCTTCCTCAGCTGCAGACCAGATCAGGTTTCACTGAAGCTGAGATGTGGGTCAGGAGACTTGATCAAGAATATTGATTCCTTTGAGAATCTGAGTGAATTTGAACTAATACTGATACAACTTGATGGCTCACACATATCTGCACTCTGACAAATATTGGAACTTGTTTTGTTTAGTTTTTTACAGGTTGCGCTTTTTGTTATTATCTTGAAAAGATATTCAGTGCTAAACATGTTAATTGCAGCCACAATAAGTTATTTGCCAAATATCTGGGCTTTTTTGCACAACTTTATTTGCATTGTTCTAACAAAGTGAATGTGTAACACCCTGTTCCGTTTCTCCTGTGTTCCGTGTCTCCTATGTCTCCTCTGTGTCTTCTCTGTCTTAATTGTTTAATTCCCTGCACCTGCCCTCAGCCACTCTTGTCTCGTTACTGTCTGATGTCGTACACCTGTTCCCCCCCTATATATTGTGTCTGTCTTTCCCTTGTCTGCTGTCGGATTGTCGTCCTGTCCGTGTTCCTGGTTCTGCCTGTTGACCCTGCCTTTTGGACCTTGTTTTTTTGTAATCTGTTTTGCCTCATTAAAGAGTGTTTATTTTGTTTTTTATATTGCGTCCAGCCTGTCACTCTGCGCCTGAGCCTCACCCCGTCACAAGAACCTGACAGAATGCACTTTTTATTTGTTTGTGTCTGATGGAGTAATTTGATTTAATTAAAACCGAATGCACTTTTCTTTATTCTATTATTTGAAAAAGCACAGATAGGACTCACACAAATTTGTGATTTCAATAGAAATTCAGCGTGGACCATTTAGTTCATATTTTGTTGGGGAGGTGGGTCAGGAACATTTGTATTCCTCCGAAGTGGGTCACGAAAGAAAAAACTATTTCACTTTACTTTCTGCTCCAGAAAATATTCTCATGATACAAAGATGGTTATGTTCTCACATCAAGCAGTAATTTCACCAGAAAGCCTTGAGACATGTTTCATTCTTTCAAAAGAAAGTGAGATATGTGGATGAAGTAAAGAAAGCCACGGGCCGAAACAGTCACATTGAATCCACATTGTTTCCAGAACAACGTCACCATGTTCTCACTCACATGTTGTAGCTTCTGCAGAAAGACTAAGCAATATGTTCCAGTGGCAGTGGATATCCTAAGAAAATATACCTGGATGTCAAAGAACATGTACTGTATTAGTTAGATAACAGGACTGTTAACTGTTAGATCTTTGCTCTGGATGTTGTGAAGGCCGTGAGAGAAGTGTGTGTTTCTCCTTCCTGCTCACAGAGGGGAGGCAAAGCCTGCAAGCTTTTGGGGAAAATCTCCAAATATAAGATGCTTGAAGCAAAAAATAACTGTGTGCCGTTGGCGAGTGTGTCTGAAGAAGTGTGCGTGCAGGATTTGTAAGGCTGGACTGATATTGTGGAACACTGCCACTAATAGCGCTGGTAGCCTGTAGACCCAAGCATAACAAGTTGCCTCACTCGGTGGCAGAGCATCAACAACAGCTCAACAGTGGGAATATAGAACATAGAAAACACATAGATAAACATACAGTAAACATAGAACAAATCTAACTCCACGTGAACCACATCCTTCTTCCTTTCTGTCCCTCTCCTTCATTTGTAACTTATTGCCTTTGGTTCCTATGATGTATATTGGTACACCTAGGTTACTGTTCACACCATCGACACTTACGACATTGCGTGAACTATTTTAGACTGCAGCACTTAAAGGGGCAAAGGCATTTTAACCAGCAAGGCAACAGCCACATTGCACAAATAGATTCATTAAACAGTTTCACTAAACAAAAACAAATCGATAAAATGGGACTGGTTGATACCGTAAGTCAGTTACATCTCGACGCTCGTACAGCTCGATCTCGTGAGACAACATGATTTACCTGATAGTATTTTGCTGTAAATTGACTCTTCATCATCTTGGAAGATATCATATATTGGAGGAAGCATATATTCTGCAAGTGTATAACTATAATGCTGTAGACTAATGAAACAATAGCTCTGCATATGTTTCAGATTAAATAGATTTGTACCAACATTAAACACCCAACAGAGCTTTTTTAGAAGAAAATCAGAACTAGCACACATTGTGGCAAAAACAGTTTTTTAAGATAGTGATAGTGGTGTGGGGGCAGCTTGGCTGCTTGCAGAGTGGTGGTGGAGCCGGGGGTGTGGTTCAGGGAACGATGTCTGATTGTCAGCTGGTCTGATGGGTAATCAGTCCAGCTGATGACAACAATGTTTTGTTGTATACGCGAGGCTTTAAGGCTTAGTCTTTAAATGGGCAGACAGTCTGAGGTCGATACAATAAAAATATAAAATATATTAATACTCGCTCTGGCTGCTCATTGAATTGGTCCGAGATAATTCAAGAAGCGTCAAGAAGAGTGTCACAGATAGTATGGTTGGGCTTGCTTAGTTATTAGTGTTAGTTATGTCACACACTCCTCACAGATCTTCACATACCTTGAATACAATTAATTTCAGTCGGAAGGTACTTTCATGGAACATCTTTTTTTAAGCAACCTATATGCTAAAGCAGTGTGTGCATGTATTGCCATTGGGAGTACACGGAGAGGAATATCTTGCAGACATCGCAGATAAGTCATTTTTTTTTTTGGTTTGGACTCTTGGAAAGCTCCTTCGTTGAAAAGAAACAGACACATTCCTTAAAGGGAGGAAAAAAAAAAATTATAAAGTGTTATTTTATTAGAGGTCGGATGAATCTGAAACATGGCAAGCAATACAACACTGTGGACACATTCCTTAAGCTTTTTACATGTACAGGTTTTTATCAACACTTTTATTTTAACCTCATTGGGTGTAACACAGCTCAGGGGTAAACTCAGTTTACCAAGCTAAAAAATTAAAAAACACTCAACACTTACATAATCACAACATCTCGTGCACAATGACCAAACAACAAGACTTTCTCAGCAATACTCTCAACAAGTTTTCTGAGGTCACTGGCTGAGAAGAGTTGAGTCTTAAAGCTTAATGAGAGGGCCTCCCTCCTGAGACTCATGGGTAATTAAGTACCTGCCTTGAAAACTGCCCGCTGCTCCCTGATTCGCTGCACACACAGGGAAGTTGTTTAAGCCTATATTTGGGATAGTGGAAACCAGGACAATTATAATCAGTCAGTTAATTGGACCTTTTGTTCACTGTGACCAAAAAAATTAAGCCAACATTGGGTTTTTTCGCTGTTGGCACATTCACTCTCACGTCCTTTTCTTGTTCTGCCACTGAAGATCTCAGACTTAATTTAAAGGAAGTTACTTATAATCTCTGCCCTTTCACCACAGATAATTATACACACACACACTGCTCGCTGCACTCTGGTACCTTGTGTTAAGATTTCATTTATGTGGCTCAAAGAGAATTTATGACTTTGCCTCTGAAAGTGAAAGTGAGCGAGATCAAGTTAAAATCCTGAGCATATAATTCCAATTGATCCAGCTGTGGAATCATATTTTCCACATAATAGCTTCAGCTTTGATATATTACACGAACATTATGTTAATGAATAAATTGACCTCTCTGGCAAAATTCACATTATTTTTTTGCCAACAAACATTTACAAAAATATATATATATTATTCGGACTGTTCCTGGACCAGGAATTATTTTTCTTTGAGCCTGCCTTAGTGACTGGGAGAAAATGCATGACCCATCCTCCACCAAAAATATCCATATGTTCACACCAAAGGTAGAAAGAAGGTAGGAGAAAATAAAAGGCAATAGCGGACCATAACTTGTAAGGATTGGTCCGCTAAGTCCCTCCCCAGTGCTTCCAACTCACTCTCATACATAATAGACGGTGTCTAGAACAAGACTAATAGTATGCAGCCATACTAGCGGCTCAGTGGAGCTGTCTTTGGGCACGGCGGTACTTTTGAGCTGAAAGCTATATTCAGCATACAGACAACCTCACAGTGCTAGAGAAAGCCAGAGCATCACCAAAGGCATTAGGATACATCGCCTGGGGATCATGACTGTTCAAAATGTCCATCCAGCTCATCGTAGTTTAAATATTTGAATCTGTGCCAAACTGTCGAACTAACCAACATTGCTATCTAGAGCCATGCTGCTCTACCACCAAATGTCTCTTGTCTCTCATGTAAGTTCATTTGTCTCAAGCTTTAGATTAAAGTTGTAATCATTGTAAACAATGTCTTTGCCGCTGATGATCAACATCACATGATGTCAGCTTGCCAATCATATGTCACTTCACCACAAATGCACTCTATCCATCCCCTGCTTTTGTGATGCAGCATCAAAATAATGAGGTTTTGCTCTGAGGCGGATCAAGCAGTCATGCGTTTCACCCTCAAATAACCACATTGATTTAGAATTAGCAAGCCAAACAGTAAGTCTGTCCCCGTCTCTCATCTCCACAGGAGCCCAAAGCTTCAGAAAGAGCTGCGGCCCGTGTGAGGCTCTTTGATCATGCATGTGCTTAACGGGCTGAGCCTGGCAGCGAGCGGTGGACAATCTGAAGGAACTAATTACCCTCCGATATTACACTGCTGCCAGTGCGTGTGTGAGAGCGCATAGAAGAGAACCAGTGCAGAGAAGATAGAGTTGGAGAGCAGTGACAGCGAGAGGAAGCCGGGTAAGGCGCACCAGAGGATCCACAGTGATTACTGCATGTGCTGTGACCATCGCATTAAGCATATGCGTGTCTTCATTTATGAGGGCTCGTAAAGTATATAGTGTGTGTACTGTGTGTATGCACATGATCCTATTTATGGACCGTATGTCCACTCACCGATGTGATTCACTGATGCATGAAATTCAATGGATCCTTGCCTCCGTTCTTTCATCCCAGTAAATGTGTAAGTTTCCAGGACAGATTCACTGAATGTATTATAAAAGATTGTAAGTGAACTCACATTTTTATTTTTTAAAAGAGGACAATTCTCCAAATGTAACTATGTTCCCATGTGACAACAGCATATTTAAATATCCCAATGCTAAACTATGTTTTAACAAAAAACAAAACGTCAGCCAAATAGTGAGAACAGGATAGACAACATCAGCCCACTAATGGCTTTACTTGATAGACATGAGCTGTAATATATAAAATAATAATATATAATTAGTATATATCGAGTTTGATTCCGGCATAACCCTTTAATTCAATTCAATTTCAATTCAGTTTATTATATATAGCCCAATATCTCAAATTCAAAAATTTGCCTCAGAGGGCTTTACAATCTGTACACATAGACATCCCTGTCCCTGGACCTCACATCGGATCAGGAAAAACTCACAAGAAATAGAAAAACCTTTTCAATCGGAAAAAAAAGGGAAGACACCTTCAGGAGAGCAACAGAGGAGGATCCCTCTCCCCAGATGCACAGAAGTAATAGATGTCATGTGTACAGAAGGAATCATTACAGAGTTACAACACATTCAATGAGTATGATAGAGTGCAGATGGAGGTAGCGAGGAGGAGTGGGCGGGGGCATCAGCAGGGCCATGCCTTATTCCCAGGATAATGGAAGTCAGGATTGTCTTGAACACGGCTGCATCAGTCACTGCCAGGGGTTTTGAGGAAAAACATATATAAAGCACCTCAAACATGAAAGAAATGACAGATTTCTCGTAAACATTTAGGACTTTTAATTTGAAATATCTCCCAATTGGAACAGTAGATATGTCTGATTCCCAGGATAATGGAAGTCAGGACTGTCTTGAACACAGCTGCATCATTCATTTCCTGGAACTCTTGGGGAAATCTATATACAGGATTTTTTTAACATACAAGTCTGAGTTTTATTTTTATAAACTCTTCCTTGGTACAGTAAAAAAGTTTTAATGTTAGCATAATTTAAGCTAAATCTCAGAAACGATCTATAAAGATTCGAAATCAGTTAATTGTTTACTTGTATATGCTAGTGCAGACATGGGCAAACTACGGCCCGCGGGCCACATCAGGCCCGTTAGGCTTTTTAATCCGGCCCGCCGAACTTGTCCAAATCGCGACTTTGTTTACTTCTGGTGTGCGTTGGCGCGGAAAGTACTCGTCACACAAAACCCTTCACCATGATTTGTCAATATGTTTGTCTGTCAACATTTTGCGGAAAAAAACAACCAATGAACACTCAGTAAATCACAAAGGACCCGCCCACCACACAGGTGAAGCTCATTTAGAAACAGCTGCAGTAATTTTGGCAGCAGCGCGGAGCCTGGAGGGGCTGCAGAGCCACGAGGAGGAACACGCAGCCAGAAGAGAGCCACTTGGACCGGGTAAGAGTCTTTACTACACGTTACGTGTCACGGTGTCCGTCCCGGTGTCCGTAACTTGTGCGCGGTGCTGACTAGTCTTGTATTTTACAGAGGATTCACCAGCGCCTACAGCTCCACCTGCCCGGCCAGCAGAGAGGACTCGTGACACGATGACATGATGTTATTATAGTGAAGCCATATTGTAAATAGTCAATAGTTGTGTTCTGTTTTCTATTTCACAACATGTATATAATGTAGCTTTTTTTTTTTTTTATGTACAATACATATTTATATATTTTTTTTAAATTAATGGTCATTTTTTATTTGCACACACCCCATGAAACTTTATCTGCAATATGAAGTCATTTCTCAGTCCCATCTTTATCATTTTGGTGAATGTGTGACAGACCACATCATTTTTACTAAAAAAACGTTAATACAAAATTTGGTTTTCCTCATTTATTCAATTCAGTTTATTTGTAGAGCCCAATTTCACAAATTACAAATTTGTCTCGGAGTGCTTTACAATCTGTGCATATAGACATCCCTGACCTTTGACCTCACATCGGATCAGGAACAACAGAGGAGGATCCCTCTCCAGGATGGACAGGTGCAATTACATGTATCTAGCATTGTATTCAGATATTTCACTGCTTTTGTGAAACTATGACCTTTGGTAAACCAATTTCAAACACCAAAACAGTTCGTCCACATGAGTAAAGGTGTGTTTTCAGAAGAGATATGAATAATTTTTAAAAATCGAACTTCAATTGTCAGCTTTAGGGTCATATTTTCTCGAGTAAAGCGCTGTCAGTCTGTTTGTGACGGGTTCATACACATGCTGACCAGATGACGCCGCACATCGCCCTCACTTTAAAGACCCCTTTCTAGTTTCTGCTGCAGGCAGGATATTTAATACAGTCTATCTCTCAGGACAATCCGTCCATTATTTAGGCGCGGCACCATACATTCTAGTAATTTGTTTTTTTTTATTTACTTTTACAATATGTGTATATTTATACGAATATTTAATAGATGTTTACTATTTTTGTAGCACCTAATATATACCTCTATATTTTAAGCTACATATATAACTTATGTATTTTTATCCTTAGTATAATATATAATATATATTTAAATATATATAATATATATACCATGATATACTTAATTTATACCTCCATGAAATTTATTAATGAGGATATGCATCAGTTCTTAAGTGGGCACCACTTTGCACTCAGTGACACTTGCCGGCGCCAGCAGTTGCCAGCCATGTCTACTACAGGCACTACTACACAAGTTCAGTTGATTACACTCTCAAGCAGTAAAACCAGCAGCTCAGATTGGTTGCGCCGCGGCTGGAGTCAAGCGCGGACAGCGGAACAAGTGGCAAGTAGTGAACAGAACGGAAAAGTGCTACCTTTCATGATCACCCCATGAGAGGTCCCGGCGCTAGAATGGGAGGATACGGTATATAGATAGATAGATAGCACAGAAGGATATATATATATATATATATATATATATATATATATGTGCTTTTTGGCCTAGATACTTACATTACAAACTATTTGTGCTACATTACTGCTGGACTGTATAATATATTGTTTTGCTTCTAATCGCTTTCATCCCGCATATATTGTAGCGACCCTGTGAAGTGGCTCAAGCGCAGTGTGTTTGCGCGTGGCGTGCTCGAGCGCGTGACCATGGGTACAGGAGTTAGAGGAGGGTTAGTTAGTGTCGGTCGTTGTGGGAGTTAGTTGACGTTGGGCGAACCTGTTGTTTTGAACTCTGGAGGCGACCTAGGACCTGCTTGGGTGAACAGATGATAAATGGATGCCCAATAAAGGTGCCGCCGTGTCCCGTCTCTGCGTCTCGTGTGCCATAATATCATGGTATATAAGTTAAATATAAGTTATTACGTGGTAGTAACGTAACAATAACGTATAAGTAGCACGTACAATATAACAGCAGTACAGTCTTATTGTATAACAGTGGGTAATACAATGGTATATCATATTATAATATATAGTAACACTAGTATCTTTTATAATATACACATTAATATATACACACACACATATATATGTACTTAGCTATATTTCTTGTTATTAATATATATATGCACTCCCATCGCAACAGATTTACGGCTGTTCGGGCACTTCCGACCAGCTGTTGATGTCATCGAGTCGTCAATCACCACCTCTGTGAGCTTATCTTGCGTAACGCCTGAGCCCTCCGTCTGCCCGCCTTTTTTGGCCTGTGGCCGTCTTTTGACACTACTGACTAGTTGCATTTTGAGTAGTAGTGGCACTTTAACTGGTAGCACTTTTTTGATGTAGTTTGGCTTCTGCTGGCAACTGCTGGCAACTGCTGGCAACTGCCGGCAAGTGCTGAGGCGCTGTGGCAACTACTGGCAAAGTGCCACGAGTGCCCAAGCGTCGCTGGGGGATCTCCCTCCCTGCATGGGGTTTAAAACAATTAGAAATTATTGAGCTTGAGTATTTCATTGGGTAATAATTTGTTTTGAATGTTGAAAGTGATTCCATTGATCTCTTTCCAGTAAATGTTGATTACTTTAACTTTGCACCTTAAATTGAAATGTATAAAAAACAGACGCAATCTCCAGGTTTAATAAATTACATTGCGTGTCCAAATGCTCCTGGCCCGGCCCCTCTGTCACATTTTAGAACCGAATGTGGCCCGCAGGTCAAAAAGTTTGCCCACCCCTGTGCTAGTGTATGATTTGTCGACATCTTATTTTGAAAAACGGATGTTTCACGTAGTTCTTTCCGCTAACTTTGCAAAACCGGATATTGTGTCACGTGAATCCTTCCGCTAACTTTATCAAAACCCTCGCGCGCTCCCGATCGAATGCGTTTACCGTCAACATCAGTCTATAGGTGCACAGAAATGTAAGTGTCGGCTGAGTTGACCACGGAGATCCGAGTGTCGGCTGAGTTGACCGCAGTCGTTGTAGATGGAGCAGCAAGCAAGACGCGCAACTGGAAATGGGAAGGGGCTCTCCGTTTACTGCGAGGTGTGCGCTCCTGAGCGTTCAAAGACTGGAACAATTAAGAGGTATATTAACTAGTGTTGCTCACATTGTCAGTGGCAACAATACAACCTGTTTGAATGTGACATCCTGCTTAGGTTTGGTTTATATCCACGTTTTCCCGCTTGGTTACATATTGTAGTCGATCAGGCAAAAGCGGTGTTGCTTTTCCGGATCATCACTCAAAGGCGCACCGAGGAGGTAGCCTAACACAAGCTGGTGGAGGACTCACGGGAACTTAAAAGTAAGACATCGAGTAAGGTGGCAAACCATTCACATGAGTCCTTAACGAGATGAAGGTAATCCTAAAGTAACGAGTACAAATGCTACTTTTTTTGCCAGCGAAGCACCGACTCACGGCGCGCTGTGTCTTACCTTGCGCTGCGAGGAGCACCAGCAGGAGGACGAGTGTTAGTTTCCCGGAGAAATTCATCGAGACACCAGCGCTTGACGATGCTTTCTGTGGATAAAAGACGATGCTGATGACTGAAGTCTTGTCAGTAACCCACCACCGACGTCTGGGAAGCCTTACGATTCAAGCAACATTTCCCTTTTCGCTCTCGAGCGTGGAGAGCTTGGACTCGCGGTGCGCTCTCCCGGTATGACCAACTTCTTCTGCAGGTCCCACCTCCCCCTCCCCCCGTCCCCGCGTCCCACTCAACCACACACTCACCCAAGGGCCAAACCTCGCGACCTGACTCACAGTGACTCACAGGTGATACGGTTGGAATAAAGAAATGGTTTCAAATATGGCTCAAGGACCGTGAAGGGTGCCATTGCAAATAAATGTATATTTGAACATTTATTCTCATATTCAGTTTTGCACACAAATAATGAAACTGCTTTACTGTATTTATATTTGTCTAGTAAAAGTTTAAATATCTTTCTCTATATTTATCTATTTATATTTATTTATCTATCTATCGTTATATCTATCTATCTATAAATCAACTGTATGCTTATTCAGGTTGATTTTTCCAAAAAATAGTGTAAAATTGGCTAGATTTTTCTTTTCAAAAATTCAGATCGAATCAAACTCAACAAATGATAATCACCTCTACAGCTTTGGAAAAAGATGCTGTACACACAATAAGATGACAGTTTTACTGCTGAGCTGTAAATGACCTATTTAATCACGTAATTTATTTTGTACGCATAACAATGCTCAGCATAACAATTAGCTGCTCTATAATAGAGTGTTGAAGGATGCAGAGTCTGCCCATTTCAAATAATGGAAAGCTATAAATGCAGAGTAGAACTATGGGATTGCACGATCGAGCACATCTACATTGACTACGACAGGTTATGATCTTAAAAAGAAAACGTGCAGTTGTGGTGAGTATCATACATTAAAGACAGCATAATAATGAACTTTCACTGGAACAGCTTTGATCTGTATTTTGCACTTAGCTTTAAGTTTGTGGAGCAAAATATAATAAAAAGAACAACAACAATGAAAACAATTCACAGATATGCATTCCAGAGTATCTTCTTAGTCTATAGTCCCTAAATTAATCTTTTGTAAAAAAGATCTGTCAAACTTGCTTAGTAATGATTATAAGTATTTGAAGGTAACGTGATGGACAGCTTTCAGTTGGTTTGTCTGTTAATATTTCATGATGCTGTGCGTGCGTTTACCTGCATATGGAACACATTCACCTGAATGTGTGTATGTTTATCCATGTTTTAGTATTCAGCAGCACGAGATGTATACGCTATCTACTATATTCACTCCTCTTAACCCACTTACATGGCACAAAGACGAGAGGTGGAGTTTATACATGACACACACACCCTTCAGTGACATGCATTGACATTTACTTTTACTTATTTCATGAGATTAGAGCCATTATACTCGTGTTTGACCATGTTATTTTGTGTTTTCTTGCTGCACACTGCCACCCCATCAAACAGTAATCAGCCTTACACGAGGTGTAATATGAGAACCTTTGTACTGGAACACTGCCGCATGTTAGCAGCTGGCAGGTCTGGAGAAGACGAGTCCTCAATTTTAAGCTCAATTAGTTTTGTCGTTGGGGAAGTGAAGTCAAGCGAGGTCGTTGTTGAGGTTCGGAGGATGGAAACTGCAGCGATTAGATGTGGCTCAGCAGCAACCCCAAAAAGAACACCAGAGAGAAAACAGAAGAGAAAAGTGAGGTGCAGAGTGTAAAAATAGGTTTCATAGAAGTGCATAATGCAGAGAGGTTGTGAAACTAGACGCATGTGGACAGCTAATACAGAGAGAGAGATACACAGCTGAGCTCCTGAAATGATGTGATACGGTGAGGGAGCGTCACCAGAGCAAGAAGAGAAGAAACCAAGGATTCAATTCGGCTGCCTGATGTGCTGCTTCGGTGTGAAAAAGCCATTGAATCTATTTGCAGATTTTAAAAAATCATTCAGCGACACGCTGATAAAAGCTGAGGGGAAGTCTCCACCGACCGGTGTGGAGTGAGAAGGGACAGGGAATTATTTATTTTAACTCTTCTTTTCACACTGTTAAACTTTTAATTTTCATTACACCAATAATATTATTTTGTCATTATTGTCTCCCTATTTTCCTGTTAAAACATCAACCTTAATAACAGTGGATCCCTTCCCAGTGGCACAGAGAGAGACAAGCCTTCTTTCCTTTTAACATTGAAATGTGTATTACATTACAAGCACTTTCCCCTGACGCTGAGCTTTGAGGCTAAAAGGTCAACCTGTGGCCTTTGTCGCATATTTAATATATTTTTAATTACCTGACTAAGTTACCACGGTGTACATTTGTTTGAATATTATTTACATTTTTCAGTCTGACATAGTTTTTAAGGAAACACACAAAAGCGTTTTAAATATGTAATTTTCTTTCGAAGAAGGAAATACTGTTTCTGAAGTATGAACATCATCTTTGGGACTTCTTCCTCTCAGTCAGTTGCAGCCTATTTTGCAAAACCCACATCTCAGTTGTTTCAAGACTTAAAGTCCCTCTGCTCAACTCATTGGCTTCTTATCTGAGACTTTCTTTGTGATTAGTTTCAATTTAATTAGGGAATTAAAAACCGATAGCGGCTTCAGTTGCTTCTCAAACCTCATCAAGGTAAAAGCAAATGTCTCAAAGATGAGTTGGAACAATTACATTCAATACAAATGATAATCTGGTTCTCGTCATCTAGCAGCAGCCGTAATGTAGTACATGGAAGACAATCGAGAGCCTTTTGTTGAAGAAAAAGAGTAAAATAAACTGAATTAATGTTTCTCTTTTCAAAGTCTAAATCTTGTAATTCAAATCACACATGATAGAACTGCTCATACATTCAGTAAACGTTTTAATAACCATATCAACAGAGTTGTGAGTTAATAAAACACTAATACAATCACAACAATATTGTAAGAATAAACAACCACTAAATTCACATAATTCAACAAGTTCTATCTGGCTTCTCAAAAAAATGCATTGTGCATTAAAGCGTGCATGTTCAAGTGCACATCTGTACAGTGTGTTTACTTAATACTTACGACTTAGATCCAGCAGAGAAAGAAAGTCAGATGAGGAAAGGGAAAGAAGCAGAGTGTCTGCAGCGATGCAGGAATGCAGGAAGCCGTCAGGTTCACAGGAGGAAACTGTTGCCCGACTGTCGGTGTCTGAGGGAGACTTTGGCTGAGGAGACATCCACACACTTCTACCCTTCTTCCCCGTACCACCCTTTTTTATTTCATCACCAATTCACCGTGCTACTTTCCTCTCTCTTTCTTGTCTTTGGTCCTGTCCCTGTCTCTTTGCGATCACGCAGACAGACACATTGTTAAATAGCAGCAGAAAGCACAGATAAAGCAGAAGGACCTTGAGGGCCTGATGGAGACAGCAAAGGAAAAGGACAAGTGTGGTTGAACAGTGTTTGTCAGACAGGACTGTTCTGGCTCGTCCACATCAACCAGCGGAATCTATGTCTCTTTCACTTTATGTGTCATTTTCAAGACTCTTCTTCATATTATATTGTGGTGGCCATGACAGAAGAAATATTTATTTTCTTAATCAAGTGCATTTTTATTATTATTTTCTTCTTCATTCTCCTCTTCCTCTCAACTGGTCACAGTCTCACGTTGTTGTGTGTCACTCACGCTGATGAGACGTCTGCCTGTAAACAAGCTGCAGTCTAATGTTGCAGCAAAGCTTCAGTATTCTGTATTATTAAACAGGTTGTGTCTGCGTTAATGTTACATCAGCGTAACCTTTCCTCAGTTTACTTCTTTTTCCCCATTAGTGCATTTAAAGCTGCACCGATCAAAATCTAGTGTTGCTGTTTTAAACAAACGTTATCTCTACTGATCTTTGAGCATCTTACAGCTTCGTGTTTTAGTTTTATGCTGCAAAAATGTGCAGTTCTGGTTCACTTTCACTTCTCTCCTCAGCATATGAGCCACAGCTGGTTCAGTGAAAGAGCGCTGATGAATTAAAAAAATTAAAAAACAATGTTGGCAACCGACTGGTGCAACACTGATTCTTGGAAATTACATTAAATACAACTAATTTTCAATGGAAAATATTTTTTGAAGGAAGCTTTATTCTGAGAGGATTATTTCTTCACTTCACGTTGTGGGGAAATAAATGAAATGTTTATTAAAATATATGACAAAATGCTGTCAATGAACATATTGGAAATATTTTGACTGATTTAATTTCCACCAAAATATCCAAACTTGCAAAAGAGTACTTGTATCGACTAAACATTTGCATCGATGTGTCACATCGTGGTCTGTATACAGAAAAGGTCCACATCGATTTGAAACACAACTTGTTGACTGACATTTTACTTTGACCTATTTTAGTTGCAATTAATATCTTAATGTTAAGTATTAAATATCGAATACAAGTTTTGATCAGAGAGATATGACTAAAATGGAATTTTAGAGTATCTAACTGAGGTCAGTCCTCAGTTCGATACCCCAACGACCTCTTTTTAAAGGCCCTGCGCGCCTTTCCTCCCGCAGCTTGTCCTGTTCTGCCAGTCACGCTACACTTGGGGACCTCGCTCAACCCTTCGGCATTCACCCAGCTTCCCTCCTCATCTCCTCCGACCTTCCTCTTACTGCTCCCTCATCCTCTCTCTCACTCCAGCAGACACATTAACACCACAGAGAGTTTATTTTTTCTATTTTTTTCCACAGTCATCCAGTGTCCGCTGTCTGCAGAGTGCTTGGTCACGCTGTGGCCTGTTGCAGCCACAAGCAACTCATTAAAGTCCATTCACGGCTCCAATCCCAGTTATATGATTAAAGCCCCTTGCTGCTAATTAAACTGACATTTCTCTGTGCCTGTACATTTTTCACGCATACTCTCCCGTTCTCTCACATAAACACACACTATCAATCAAGCGTATATCTACCAATCATATGTATATTGTTATTCTGCATGTATTTACCGCCTTGTTCTCTGAATAACCAGCAGTGTTATTTTCACGAGGGGTCAAACAGAGTCACGCAGAGCTTACTCGTTATCTGGTCCACTCATGTTTGTCCTAAGATGAAATATGAACGATTGTCTAAGCCTCTTTTTGCCATCACAAATGATTTGCCTCAAGTTATTCTTAACCAGTTAAAACTTTGTTTGGAACATTTTGTTAATAGCTGTTTAAATTCTCATTGGTGGCCTTGAGGCAAATGTCCAACTGGAATTTTAAAACTTTTTCTATTTATTACTTTTGAATATTGCAAGATATCTGGCATTATAAAGGTTTAGCATGATAACTTTAATAATAACAGATGTGTTTTAAAAAGGAGATGCTGATGCTGTGCATGTGGCCAACACATGTGTATCTAAAGTAATTATATACAGTAAATATTAATATTGCACCACTTACAATTTCATAGAAAGGAATTCAAGCCACATGAATTCAAATTGATGGTTTCCAAAGTGCTATAAATTCAGTTTTATTTAACTTTAACAGTGGTTACAATAGGATTGCTTAGGATCCGTTGCTTATAGAAAAAAAATAGTTATGGCCTTACTTTTCCTCCATACCATAAACATAATCACTGAGATGTGATACCACAAGAATTGATGCCACGGACAAGTTAAATGAAAATCCCAACTATTCAGACAACAACTTTACTTGAAACACCTTCACCTGCATAAATCAGACTAATACCATGAGAACACGACGCAGCGTATCTTTTGACCACTCGAGCAGCAGCGGGCACCCTGACCTGTCAGCAGGTAGCGGACTGGAGGACATATTTATTGCTCCTGCAGGGACTTTACAGAGTGGCCCCCTGGGCTCAGTTTAAAAGCATATAAAGTGTTTGGACCAATGCTCTGCATTTGTCCCCTAAGCTCAGCGGCTTAGGAGGATCGATGGCCCCCTGACACATGCTGTAGTGCAGTAATGTAATTCAGAAATATTGACCTGAGAGCTGAAATGGCAGGTATAAATCCTAAAGAAATGTCCTGTGGATAATAACAGCTAAGATGGAGGGTGGTGACAGCCTACAAGAAACTGATCAAACTGCTGACATTCGCCATGTTGCACTGAAGGTTCAGGACTCTGATAGCAGCCGGTTGACAGAGAGAAGCGAATAGAATCGACACGTCACCTAGAGAGAGACGTGCATCTTGCAGTGGTGGACGTAGCTAAGTATATTTACTTAAGTACTGTACATAAGTGCAAAAACAAAAAATGCAGACATCTTTAGCTAAAGATGTTTGCTTTTTTTCTTGTAGTCTATATATATTTATATATATATATATATATATATATATATATCTATTTCAATTCAATTCAGTTTATTTGTATAGCCCATTTTCACAAATTACAAATTTGTCTCAGAGTGCTTTACAATCTGTATATATAAAGTCATATATATATATATATAGTATATATAGTCATATATATATATATATACAGTATATATATAGTCATATATATATATATATATACAGTATATATATGCACTTTTCCTGACTTTAATTTAAATGACCTGCATGGTTCGGTGTCAGTTAGTTTTTAGGCCAATACCAAATAAATCTATACGATAAATACACGTTTCAATAGCATATGACTGACTGCTTGTCGGCCTTTGAGTTCTTTTATTTGTGTTTGTATGCATGCACATTATAAATGTCTGTATGCATTTGGGTTTGTCTTGCAGGGAATAATAATTGCTTATTGATCTCTGACTACAATGAAGCACTCTTTAATTGTGGGTCCTCTGCCGACCAACCAGACTGCAGAGGTCTTGTGTCTCTTGTTTATGACCGACTTTTATCATCCCTGTGTCCCTTTATCATTCCTTCCTCTCTTTTTACTAATTTTCTCTCTTACACAGCTTGTATACTCCTACCTCACCCCTCCGGTTTCATCTACTCTGTCCCGCTTCATGATCAGACCTAGAGACCAAAACACCAACTCTCTCTCTGGATGCCTTTTCTCTTCTTTTCCTACATTTTTTTGGGGAAAACCTGGTGTTGCAGTAATCTTCAAAGAGGTGGTTCACTGCTAAATTGCTGAAAATACACACATTAGAATATATTTAATATAAGAGTCATGCATTTTGGTAACTCACCATACAATATAGAGTCTACACAGTGTGTGTTTAGACAGATATAGATGTAAATTGGGTATACTGCTAAAATCCAGGTGACTGTTTTAACGCACATTTAATAAACTTGATACCTGAGTCAAGTGTGTCACCATGGAACAATTCATAATTCATTTTCCTGCCATTTAAATTATGTTCATGACCATTCTGTAACTCTAAGATGAGAAGTTTACAGCTGCAGCCCTTTGTGGATTGATGGGAGTAATTTAACCTCATTTTGTTTTTTGTGCTTATGGGTCCTGAACTTTTAGGTACCATTGTCCAGGACAAATATGGATCATGTCCATGTGGAATCAAGATATTGGTTTCAGTTTGAAACACACCCGATGACAATCAAAAGGTGAAATGTGCATATTCTAAAACTATTTGGGGAAACTCTTTTTTTACTGGAAATCGATTTGCATGCTTAGAAATCAGAAATAATGTGACACATAAGCACCACATCAGCCCCTTACCTACCATACCCCTGGTGTGACCGCCTTCTTAAAGGAAATTGATGCAGATGACTGGGTGTGTGTATGTGTGTGTGTGTGTGTGTGTGTGTCTGATCTGATGTTGGCTGGGAAATTATGATGCAGTAGTTTCTTTGCGAGAGAAGCATCTGACGTAGACCTTGAAATAATACTTAATAATACAATTTGACTGACTTAAAGCTGATATTGTTGGAGATGATTATCAGTGGCATGTAACCAACAAGCTTTATCTGATGCTTCTGGCTCCTTTTTAGATCTACACAACATAAACATGTTACAAATGTCAGGAAAGCAGCTACTATCTGATAAAGAGGGGGAAGCTTTATAACACGCAAGACTTTACAGATGTGTGTGTGTGATGTACATGTGTGTATTCATTCACATGCAGGGTCCAATTAGCAGCTTGCTGCCACACTGACATCTGAAGCTAACAGAAGGTGAAGTTGCAAACCCCAGGGATAAAAGACTGTCTAATGAAGGCTTAGTCCGCTGACTACCATTTAGCACTGGCCCCAGAGGATTCACACACACACACACACACACACACAAAGAGCACGCACACTTTAGAAACCTCTGTCCAAAATTGCAGGTAAATCGTGCTTGGTTTTGAATCATCTCAGCGTGGCTGAAAATGTGTGAGGTGGGAGAAAAGAGCCTGGAGAGTGTTTGATCTTTTTAAGTCCTTAACAAGGTGGTACTCAAATAGGAGAATAAAAGCTGGAGGAGAGTTAGTGAGAGATGCCTCAAGTAGAGATCAGTATAGAAACTGAGACATGTTTATAAAGTTTTATGAAATAAAATGATCATGTTTATGTGATTCACCAGCTCTGCTTGTTGCTCTGCTTGTTGCTTTCATTTCCCTTTATTGGTCCAGTTATCAAGACATCAGCTCCGATCAGAGTCCCCATGTGTGTCTTGCTTTTCTTTGATTTGTTTTTTGTCCTTTTTTTTTTTTAACTTTCTGTTTCTTTCTGATCTAACTCTCCAGGTCCTTTGCCCCTTCGTCATGTGTCAATTCCGATTGTCTCCCCTCTGATTGTTTCCACCTGTTTCCCCCCCACATGTGCTCTGCTCTTCCCCCTCCTCCTCTGTCCAAAGTGTGTTTCTCATGGTGGTTTTAACAAAGCCCAACATCAAGCATCCGAACCTTTTTGAAACTGAGTCCCGGTCCGAAAAGCGATTTTTTTTTTTTTTTCAAAGTCAGCTTTTTATTTCTTAGTACCTTGTTTAGCTCCTCACCTCTTAGGAGAGTTTTTGTTTGAATTATTAAACTCTGCTCACTGACGCCTCAGCATTTGAGTCCTGATTGGAATCCCGGCCTGACAATGTGGTTCTCAGCAGTCATTGTCTCGACAGGCACAACTCAACAACATAACTGGCCAGTGGGAAGGAAAAAGTATGCAGTACATTTCATTCCATCCATTATAAAAAAAAAAAGAAGAGATCAACACATACAACTGTGTATCAGTGGCCTGCAGTACTGTTGTTTGCTGGCTAGTGTTGGTAGCAGTGACATACTTGTCTGTTATGATAGTTATACTTCTTGGAAAAAATGTCGACACAGAGAGCAGACTGCAATAGTCAAGTATTCAATATGGAAGATGAAGCAAGTGAAGAGCCAGGCTGCTTGGATCATTTTTGCACAGGTCTGTGAGTATAAAATATTGTACAATATTATTGCTGCTGGTTTCCTTGGCGGTAGATGCTGAGAAACATTGCTTCATGAGACAAGAGTTTTGCTTTTTTACGACCGGTATTCATTTTAAACATGACTGCTTTAAAACATCACAACAGCAGCTTGTCATACATTTGATCCGTATTGTCATCAGTATTGTCCGTTTACACAGGGAGGTGTGTGTAAGGGTAAAAACAGGCTGGTCACCTCCGTACTCACTCATCCATGATTATTTTAGCAGTCCAACAGTTTTCTGTATTAAACAGTGTGTGCTTTTGGCAAAAGGACATATGGAGTTTTTCCTATCCTAAGTATGGAGACAGAAGGGATTCATCTTCTTCTCTGCAGTGGATGTTTTGTCGAAGTGAGGCCCGTAGCTCCAAAATGAGTCTGCTTCTGAGTTTATGTGGCCTTGTTACTCTTTGGGTTCATTCTCTTTTTGAGTCAACAAAATATCAAACAAAAAAAACGAAGAACTCTCCCTAGTTGTATGCATGCGGCCCCCAATAACATCATGTACGCACCAATATAATTAGATTTAGACACAGAGAAAAAAGAGCAAAACCAAGTCTGTTCTAAACCGAAGAAGTCCTGAGTTGCTGTTGGTCAAGTTAACCTGTGAACAGTTATGGGGTCGGCACTATTTCAATGTAACAGTTTCAGGTATTGGTTTTCTTTTTTAAATACTGCTACATTTCAATCAGAGGAGACTGTGGATCTATGAACATCTACAAGAAAGAGCATAATGGCTGAATGGTGGTTTGATGTTTTGAAATAAAATATTATTCTGGTTCACTATCAATTGGGTCTTATTTTTGATTATGAAATTAATATATAAAACAATGTACAACTGGGAATGTTAGGTAAACCGTCAAATCAATCAGTAAACTGTGATTACGAGAGACATTTCAGGTTATAAATGTACTGTTTGCCCTAGTTTTGTCATCCAAATGTGTTTGCCTAACACAGGGTTGTTAGGGGTAACCAAGTGATACCTGTTTAGCTTTAGTGTCCCCAGATCTACAGTATTAGTATGATCTCCAATTCTCCACCATCCCTGTCTACTGAATGATGGCCACACTATAAAAATGTGACCCAAGTTGTTATAAACCAGAGTTATTGATTACATAACTACAATAATTAGATCCCAGTTGGTGACAGATGAGTGGAGCAGAGGATGGCAAGACACATATGCAGGTTGAAGATGGAGGAAGAGGACTAAAGCGCATCATTATAATTCCCCAATGAATGTGTGGTGCAGGCGGACATGCGAGTACATATGTTGAAATCAGAGCTCTGTTTCTGGGGGGTAATCAAAGTTCAGCTTTTGGTTGCAGTCCAGCTAATCAATAATGGGAGTGTTGTAACTCTGGAACAGAGGCTGCATGAAGAGGCCCAGCGTCCCGACCACACACACACACACAAAGATCCACAGGAAGAGACAGTCGATCACCATGGCCACGTACTTCCAGTCTTCAATGATCTGTCGAGAGAGGTTACATTTTAAATGTTGCCACCGTTGTGTTGCTTGTCCTGAACTTAAGTGAACTGATTTGATTTTGTCTTTTATTTTTGCTTATGAACTTTTGTCTATGATGGTGGTAATTTCTCAAATCACATATCTGGTGATTTATTGGCCTACATTGCTCTAACATCATATAAGTGGTACTGTTCACAACTCACTGAAATAGAGCTTTGGATGGATTTGCACTGATGGCAGGTGCTTTGCCAATGTTGCTGCTGACTTTCCTCGTGCTCAACACTGTAATACATTTGACAAATTACATGCGGCGCAAAATATTGACCACTGATTTTGCCATAACTCCTACCGAAATCCACAATAATAAAGTCCTTAATTGAGCTATTCACAGAAAGATAACCATTTACTATAATGTCCAAAACACATATGATGTGGATTACACAAAGTAATCCATCGCATAGGTTATACAGACTAATCCATCCAAGGGTATTGAGGCTTGTCATAAATATATGATGATCACCAAGGTCATTAAAAACATTATACTAGAGATCTGAATGCCTGTGCCAGATTTTGAGCCAATCCATCACGTACACTTTAAGAAATTGTACTGCATTATTGAAAATGTTTGACCCGCCCTTGGAGCTAAATGGAAAGTCAGAGAATTAACAGTCATGAGGATCCATCCTCTGGGCACCATGAATATCTCTACCAAATCTAATGGCAAACCACTCAAGAGTTAGACATTTAAAGATTTCACCCAGAACCAAACATGTCAGCCTTATGGTGGCATCGGAGGGATAGTGTATCACTAAAATATGTAGGATTCATCATCTGGGGACTATGAATGTATTTACAAAATGTCATGGCAATCCATATTTGCGGAGATAATTCAGTCAGGACCAAAGTGGTTGATGCCGACCAGCAGATCAACATTTATACAGGTAGAGCACGCTAGTGTACGACGTCATATCGTCACATCTTTTGTGTCCATCCTGCCACACACGTGAAAATCTATAAATAGTAAAAAATAACAAAACAAGCAAGTAGTTTGCACATTTTTTGAGTTTTGACACATGCAGATGCACCTACCCCTTCATCATCATCCTCGCTCTTCATCTTCTCAGCGATGTCGCGCACTTCATCCACCGCATCCTCCGCGTCAATGTGGCTCTAGAGCGTCATCCTCTTCCTGAACTCTGTGTTCTCTGACAAGTCGCTAATCCTCCAGCCGTAGCGTTTGGCCGAGTCTTCGTTCACAAAGAAGGTTGAAGAGAAATCTGCCATTCCTGAAGAAACTCCCGCTCCTCCTTCCGCTCCACGCAGCATTTGGTCAGAGTATGAGCGCTGCTGGTGTTTTCTGCGGAACTTCTCGCGGATGTTTGAGCAACCGGGTCTCCGCATGAAGAGGTAAGAAGGGAGCCGGTACAGGAAGATACGCTTGACCCAAGTGGGCATGGTGTGCGTACTGGGAGACCGATGGTGCACGTTGAGCACGCAAACACTGGTGACAATGGAGAAGGTGACCAGCACCATTGAAAACATCAGGTACTTTCCAATCAGAGGCACTGCTAAAGATGTGGGGGGAACAATCTTTGAGATAAGGAGTAAAAACACAGTCAGATACAGAGAGTCATCTTCTCACCACAGTCTGATGGGAGGTAGAAGAGCAGAATAGCCAGCGACGTTATCAGGATGCAGGGATTAGGGAATGATCAGGTTGATGGTGTAGAAGAGAGGTTTCCTCTTGATTATAAAGTCATAGGTGATGTCCAGGTACTTGATGTCATTCGGGTCTTCATTCTTGCGTCCAGGCAGTGAAACAATATCCCACTCACCGCTGGGTTTGAAGTCATCACGTGAGGCAAAATCACTGAGGAGGATGAGATCAATTTCTGTGTGGTCATAGGTCCAGGAGCGAAACTTGAGGGTGCAGTTCTGCTGGTCAAAAGGGAAATCACGGACTTCGATTTTGCAGGCCGACTTGTAGATAGCTGGTGGGAGCCAGGCCACCTCGCCGTTGTTGGAGACCACGACATTGGAGTAGAAAGAGACTTCATATGTCCCATCAGCACAGAGGAGGAAAAGGGCAGGAGGGAAGCAAAAGAGGAGAGAGATCAATTCAAAGCACTCAAAGAAAAAGTGATTACTGGAAGAATTGCAACAAAAAATTTTTTAAAGACTTTCTCTGACTCAATCAAACACACATATCCACCATCTTCACATTACAGATACAAAGTAACAGGGTGAGGAAGGTGGAGTTGAACTGCTGCTCCTTTGCATTGAAAGAGGCCAACTTAGTTTGAGTATGGGATGAGGATGCCCTCTGGACGCTGTAAAGATAGTCAAGGTCACCCTGAAGCAGAACAACATGGAGGGATTATATATTCCATTTGTCCTTTGAAACTTTGGGTTTTCTTACCTTCCCCATGACAAACACATACACGAGTGAGAGGCTCCAAAACCTTACTCAAACTCTCTGATGCGTCACAGGTTGAAATCTATGTAACCATTTGTTGAATCCATTACAATCTTAAGCTTGCTCATTTTATTAGTGCAACTGATAACAGGATAACAACATAATCATTGTTGTAGCAACATCATCAACAGGCAAAGAGTTTAAATGAGTACAATAATTGACTGTGCTGACGAATGGCAGGCTGTTCTGCAGAGGTGACACATGCAACAGTTATGTTCGTTGACAGATAAAGGATGTGTGATGATCATCTCAAGGGAGGAGCGCAACCTGGGACACCTCCCAGCAACAACTGCCCCCCCCGTACCTTAAATCTGCTGAGACTGACTTTTTTCCAAGGCTGAGGGTAATGCATAATAGAGAAGTGGCCTATCAATTATAAAGTAGGTCAGGAATCTAACCATCACACTTGGTCTCTAATGCTTTGGACCTTGCTGTGAATATGCAGACAGATAAAAAATGCAGAGGCCCCACCTGCTCACGACAACCTCTAGTCCCTACACTGGGCCAGAGAGCTCGACCTGAGGCCGTAAAGTAGTGCTGATCACCTATCGTGAAGCAGTTATGCTCTTTATGTGGTGTGTAGCTGACCAGCAACCTGTGTATATAAAAGTGTAATGTCTACCACTCCTTTATACACTGTAGGGTAACAATGTTGACCAAAACACAAAAGCTACACAGAGCTAGCTCTGAGCCTGTGAAACTATCTCCTTCTTGACCTTGAATACAGAAGTTCAGAAATGTATTCAGTTTCCAGTTTACAGACACACGCATTAGCTGCTAAATATACTTAAAGTAGTATAGTACTCATCTCACAGAAAAATGGCTTGACCAATGACCGACGGACAGTCACTATTTTAGTAGCAGGTTGAGATGGAGCTATACTTTATGAACAATTAATCGAGGGATCTGCCAGTCAAAAGGCTCACAAGATAAATATGAGAGGTCAAGACCTAATGTGTGACAGTAATGCACAAGGACTCTTTTTTGACTTTCATAATAAACGTTAACTGTTAATATCATAAGTAAGTTATGTGCAAGAAACTAGAAGATGGACGAGACCCAGGTGTTGACATTCATAGGGGGCAGATGAGGCGAAAAGCCTTTGTGTTTGCCAGCCAACACCTTTCAGTGGATAAAAGCCATTGGGCTAATTTCTCCTGAAATGATGTCATTACAGCATTAACATTCTTGTGTATTGATTTTCCCTTGCAGCCATTTCATACAGCTGTAAGATCATTTTTTCAGATGTGCAAACAAAGTGAAAACATTATCACATCAATGTGTTGTGGATTCCTACTCAATGTGCACACACAATAACAGTAATGTATGGGGATGTTGTCCTTTTTCCAGAGTAATTTGAATGTGTAGTATGAGTGTTATAACACATTGATTTCTAAGTATACTTTGAGTTTAAAGGCTATAATTTGATTGCATCAATCTAGTGTACCTATCATAATCCATATTGTGAAATGCAGCCGAAACATTTGAAATGTGTCTGCTTGCTGCCGGCCAGTTGCTGTCAATAACACATGTTTTTTTACATAAATGTAAGATGTGATCTCTTAATGTGCACATCGGTTATCAAAGGTGTGACCAAATGCATTGTTGTTTTAGCAGCAGATTGTATTACTTCAATATGTCCCCGTCTTGGTTTCTCCATAAAACCTGTAATCTCTCAGCCCTTTGGAAGCATTTATTATCTTAAAAGTGGTGAAAAGTGGGATAGTAAACAAGAGATAAGAGGATAGAAGGAATAAGAGGATATGAGAAAACATTTGAGGCAAATTGGACTTTAGAACACAGTTGCTCATTGTTTGTGTTTATTTCTCTTTTAATCACTTAGTTGTATACAGAGAAACACACTTTTTTTGTGTTTCACCAAGCAGACATACTTGTTGTAGAGAACGATGTCCGGCAGCCAGATGTGTTGTGAAGGGAGCCGAATTTTCTTGATCCCCTCGTACTCTTGAGGGTCCCACATTAATCTGTAGTCATTCCATACCTGAGAGTGCACACACAAGCACACTTAACAAAATAGATGTATTCATCTTACTAAACTCTACACACTTAATATTTGGTACAAGCCCAGTGCTCACGGACTGAGCTGCTGCTGCCCATAAACATACCAGTTGGGTTGGATATACAGACACATTCACACACTTGTTGAGTGAGCCCCGATTTGGCAAGACAACACTTTTTTTTAACAGATGGACACAAACACACACAGAAAGGAGAAACCAGAGTACAAGTGGGGACACACACCTGACTGAGCCAGCAGTTGGTGGTCATGATCTGCTCCCTCTCGTTCTGAAACAGACAGATAGGGGACTCGTCCAATTAGAACAGCCTCCACCGTGTGTTGTTGAATAAAAGGAGGATATGCCTCAGTAATAACAGCGTATGTGGATTCAGATAGAGTGTGTTTCCTCACCACGTTGATCAGCTGGGCCAGAGACACCTGGATGTCGATGGTGACCTGCTGGCTGTTGTTGACAGCTGGTCTGATCAGCTTGTTGTAGCGCTCAGGGGACAACAGGTGACTCACCAGTCGTTCCTCAACCTCCGCACACAAGGCAGCTGTACATAAACATACACAGAAAACAAAATGTAGCCGGATCAGGATCTGCATTATATTAGTCCATTGTTCTTATACAGGAACAATGGAGTATGTATAGCCAGCCACATAACATGATAGTCAACAATCTGCAGGCTGGGAGTGGGATGACAACACGCTGGTTCTCTATTGTTTGGCCAATCTTAGTCCAACAAACTGTCCGATGACATATTTTTACATTAATGCTGTTGAGGCTAGTATGTATCTGAAGTCCATACCATTACAGACAGCGTGAAATTATTGAACCTGCTGGTTTGAATTATGATTCAGAATGGGAATTTCTGTCAGCTATATGATCTCTGCATGAGCAGCTGTATTTGACGTTAATCTTTGAAATTGACATGTTATCCAAAGCAAAAGAAGATTAATTTTGTCAGCATAAAAAAAAGAAAACGAATATCCCATATGTCTTTCCTCTCATCTCTTGTTTGTTAGTTTTGAGGAGAATATATTATATTGTATCCTCCTCAAAGCTTTATGGGAGATATTCCGATTTATTAGATGTTATAAAGCTACAACATCCTCTGGTTGTTATGTAATCTCATTACGTCGGACACCTTGCCAAGGATGTCAAACTACAGCACAACTACATCGCACAACTTCCCTCATGTTATCATCTCAGTGAGTGAGGATTGAGATGATACACTCATATCAGGATGACAGGATGTGTTGAGGGTTCCTCTTATTGAATAATAATAATAATTGCCATCAATGTGAGGTTTGGAGTGCACGTGTGTGTGTGTGTGTGTGTGTTTACATGGACTCATTATTGTCATATTACTGCAGAGTGCATGCATTGTTAACATGCACTACGCAATATCTACTGTGTATGTATCTAGTATTGTTTTTTTTTTAAATGAGTTGTTGAGTTGGTCACTAAATGCACCTTTACATCATGTATGTGATCTGAAACAGAGACACCCACACGCACATACACTCTTTACTCCCTTTACTCCCATTACTCCCATTACATCAAGACCTCACCGCACAAGATTTAAACATCGCTTCACAGACTACTGCTGTGGGCAAATGTGTGGATTTGTGTTTGCTTCTGTTATTGTGGGTTTTGTCATTAGAATCTCCTTAAACTAAATAATAATAACCAAGAGACAGCGATGATCAGGGATCGTGTGTAATTTCTTAAGGGAATTTCTTCAAGGATTTTCATTAATGCTCATAACAAGTTTGAGGTAGTTAAGATCAACAAAAGAAGTGATGAACTTCACATCGGTTAAATTTCTATATATTTTTCAACCATGCTTTAGACTATGTAATTGTACAGTTTGTTTTAACATCAGAGCATATGTTTACTTTTCAGGACAACTCAATCTAACTACATCACAGCTCTTTCAGATGATTCATCCCAGCATGGAAAGTTGAACTAAAGGTTGCATCAGGTTCAAGGATTAGAAACAGACCCTGACTTCTACCTACGCACGTCTGTAAGATAAGTCAGCAACTGAGATCACCCTCCACATGTGTCTGTCTAGTCACCATAACTGATTGTTTAAAACACACACACACAAAACACACAAACACACAGCCACCACAGGGCGGATGCCACTCATTTAAACAACAAAGAAGTCTGAAATGGTCACAGAGCTTTGCTGATAGTGTGTTATTTGAAACATGATGTTGCCAGACATTTTCATACATTTACATATAATATTGTTTATTTTGGCCTTTTCCTTCCACTGGTTTTCCTCATTCCATATATATGTTGTGTGTCTGTTATATGACCAAATGTAGAATGTCTCTCTTTCCTGAACCTGCCATTATAACTCAGTGCCTCTAATTGTCAGTTGGATCTGACATGTTTCAGAAAACATTTTTGGAAAATATTTTCTGAAACATGTCAGATCCAAGTGGAAATAAGAGGCACTGAGCTATAATAGCGGATGCCGGAAAGAGAGATATTCTACACTTGCTCAGTTCACATTAACCTCGAGCAGGCCTCCATTTGAAGAGGAGACTGGAAAAGACATCTGAGCAACTAGGACATGACACTGAACCTTAAGGGTGAATGTCTTAAGCGAGCTCTGACACCCAGAGCTGTGACTGTCAGGATAAGACCGAGAGAAAAAAGGAGAAGAGAGGATAACAGACACGCACACAACACACACACAACAGCAAGGAGCGAGGGATGGAACAAGCCCCAGATTACTACAACCATCTGATAAAATGAGATAGGATCATGCTGTACTAGGGTGAGGATTCTGTAAAAATCAGTGATTCAAAAATGTGTTGAATGGGATCAAAGCAAATATATGAAGCTATAGTGTAAGTTCAGTCGAAAGACCATACTCTTTATGCATAAGCCCTTAATTTATTGCTCACACATCTGCCAATCACTTCTCACGCATGCTCACTCATTATTTACTTGCTGTCACGGCTGTCAATCAGGAAATCAGCTGTTTAAATCAGCTGGTCTCCTCTATCCAATCAGCACAACGAAACAATGATATCGGTAGCCAATCCTCTTGCTGCAGTCACTTTTTTAAATAAGACTGTCTCTCTACCTTCAGTTTATTCATGTTGCTGTTACGCAACCCACCTCCGTCCATCATTCTATCAGCCTCATCGTCATCATCATCATCATCATCACTATCATCACCACCAGGTCTGGACTCCACTGGGGGATTTATCTCGTTGCCGACAGGTCAGACGGCCCTCAATTACAATCTCCCTGTTGAGTCCACGCGCTGTCAAGACTTCACCATCGCGTATCCCCTGATAACATACCTGCAAACTCATGAGGGGTGAAAAAGGTGACAACGGGGAGGGGGGGGGGGGTGCAGGTGACTTTCTTTTTTTTTGTCACCACACCACATCCACGTTGTTTGAAGCCTCAAAGCTTTTAGAACCACAACTTCAGTCATTTTATTGTTCCGACCACAAATCTAAATAATGATAATAAACAGTTTCAGAACAAAAGGTTCTCCGCTCTGACTCAGCCCTATAATGATAGTAATAACAAATATACATTGTCATTATATATAATATGGTTAAAGTCATTCATGAACCAACTTCCTTTTTTTGTTGTTGCCTGAACAGTCCTCATGGACTTCTCCCTGAATCTGTTCTGTCTCTACCTGTTTGTCACGATACTCATATTATAACTTCTATACATATTACATACCTGCCATAAATATCATGATACCCGATACCAGAATTCAATACAATACCATAAAAACAATATGGTACCATAAATACGAGACTGGTATATTTATCTATAATAGTAATAAATAAAACATCTGTATGGTTCACTTGTTACCAACTTTTTCAACACTTAACAAATGACAGTAATATTAGTATTAATACAGCCAGATATGAATGAAACTACATGGTTCCATCATAGCATTGATGATACACTATGAGGCCGTTAGTCTCTGACCAGATGATCCACAGTTCATCAGGATGAGCAGCTGTAGAGTTACAGAACTTTACAGACTGAAACATTTCACTTCTGGCATCTTTTTATTTTTTAAGCCGAAGTCGGTCTCTAAAGCTGCGCCACTTCTCTCGCTGTGAGCGCTGCGCAGTGTGCGCAGACAGCTCGACACGGAGCAGCGCGTGCGCTCTGATCGCTCTCTTAATGAAGTATCGATACTAAAAATATGCTAAATCACATCGTGTTTAACGTACGGGTACTTAGTTAGCATCGCTACACCGTGCAGCGTGACAGCAGCAGATGTAGCGGGATGACATTCAAGCTAACCTGAACCCCCAAACGCTGAAGACATCTTGACGCTGATTGGCCGAGACGCGACACGTCCCATCAAAATAAAAATGAGTCTGTGTTTTTGACCCATATGGACTAAAATTCAGGATATCGTGGCCTCTGCTGCATCAATTTGGACCATTCTTTGATTGTTCGCTCACTTTATGAATGTGCAACGTTAAATCATTGCCGAGCCCTATCATATCAGCACATGAAGGGTATTGTTGTTCATAAGCCAAATTTAACAAATCCTTAACCAGCAATGTGTTGTTTACTGCTGTGGCGTCGGCCTTTTCTCTGGCTGCTCACTGACTTCTGAAAGAGTCAACTAAGAGGGGTAGTTTTATCAGGAGGGTGGCATAAAGATGAAACCCAGCACACGTCATGTGACTAGTGGAGAGGAATGAGGAAGAGATGCATTATGGGCTGTATAGAGTAATATAAGGGTTTGACAGTAAATGCTAAAACGGTAGATGAGGCTAAAATGAGATGTGTATGGGCTCAATGTTCATAGAGACGGAGCATAGAGTCCCCCAGCAGGTCCCATCACACACCTATGCACACACACATTTACACACACTCCTCTCCGCCTTGCTGCGCTCTCTACGCCTCAATTATTCATCGCCGCTAAAATAAAAATGCCATCATCCCACAAGCAGAGCCTCAACCACAATCAAAGACTATTCTCTGAGTCTTTCAAAGCCGGATCAAATCAGCGGTCACAACTATATATCACATATAGAATTTATAAATTGTGACAAAAAAACGTTCAAACACAATGCGACACTGCTGCTGTGTTTGGGTGATGCGGATGGATGGACAGGCCGTGTTATCGGTTCAGTGTGCAGAGGGAAAGCATCCAGATTCTGCATCCTGTCGGTTATTTTTTAGGGTAATGAATTATGCAATACCTTGTCCTCTGGGGCGGCCTTTCTGAGGCCAAAACGATTTAGGATTCAGCTGTCTTTGGTTTTGCTCAGTGCACTGCTCGTAGCAGTCATGTAATGAAAGACACCCAGGTGCCACTCATAAGCATCCGGAGCCACATGGTCAAGCTCCAGGAGACATTTAGCATTTCTCAAAGTTGTAGTGTGTTACGTCCCGCCTCCCTACTCTGCGGTAGTGGCTCTTGAGGGAGACGCAACATGAAATAAAATAAGAAAACGCGAAGCACCTTACAGCCAACAAAAAGCTTTATTCGCGTAATCAAACAATGTCACTGGAGAACGGGTAAAAGAAACAAAAAGACGGAGGGGACTTGGACCAGCCACTCCAGCGGCCGTCGAACCCAGAGTCTTCCTCCGCTGCCCAACACACCACAGAACCTAACGGGCCCAACAAAGACACGAAAACAACCTATGTAACACGTCCTCCAGGAAACCCAACCAAAAGGCACAAGCGCCTCGGCACAGCGGACCCCTCCCCAGTAATGAACGCCTCTCTTCTCCTTCAGTCTCCTCCTTTACACTCGGCTGATTGGCAACGGTGAACACCCGCGCCAAGCTCGGCTGAGTGTCAACTAGGAACACCTGGAGAAGGCGGAGCCAGAGGCGGGCCAAGTGCACCTGCCCAGCAGAGAAAACAAGAGGACAACAAGAAGGGGGGGGAGTACGTAACAAGTGTTGTGATTTTTGGCATCTCCTGGGCCCTGCAGTAGTCTGGCGACCTTTCCAGGGTGTACTCCACCTTCGCCCAATGTCTCTTCTTCCCCCCTGTGACCCTGAACAGGATAAAAGGTTAAATATAATGGATAGCTGGAAGTTCTCACGGATTTTCGTTGGTTGTTTGCCCTCAAACTTTTCATTATTAGTAACAATTTGTCCTTAGTCTGTGAGGATACAACCAACTGTTCTTTTACTACAGTTGTGTTTCTTCATTTGTCATCTCCCTGGTGTGTTTCTCTTCTGATTTTCTCTTCTCGGCAGTGACTGGAACAGAAGAGAGACAATGACAGAGAGTGACAGGAGTCAGAACATCACTGAAATATGTCCCAGGTGGCTGCATGGATTTAGTCGTTCACTGTAGCTGCAAGGGTGAAGTGGCAGAGTCGCTGTCATCAATGCTTGCAGACAGAGAACAGGTGATGAGACACGAGACAACGTTAGCTATGTGTTAGAGAGAAAAGGGGGAATAAAGAGGTCAAAGAAAGGGGAGTGGGAGAGGGTTTCAACAACAAGGAGTCTCACTAAATGGGACAAAAACACATATTGTGGAAGGCTTGTTTTTGATAACTTAATATGAGATCAAATGTGCTACCTGAATTATGACTCCCTTTGAATAAACTGAAGTTTTAGTGCATTTAGAGCATTTTACATCCAAGGCGCTATAATTCTGTAGATGCGATTGACGAGAAGGAGAGTGGAAAGGTCATAAGGGCATGCTATCTAAACACACTCAATGAATGTGAGTCGACACAATGGCTGCTGGGGTTCACCCTGTTGAGTGCTGCAGCAGATCATTCACTGGCCCGTTGAGCACATGGACAGCTCCTCCGAAACTACTTCATTAGAAAATATTTCTACTGCACATAATCTAAGAGGGTTGCACTAAATTAAAGTTAAGATATAAAGAGTCCACTTAGGTCCCTGTTGCTATGATCAGAGGACATTGAAACACATTGAAGTCAGTGAGGGCCGCAGAATAATCCATTATGTGATATTACCAAATAGATGTGTGTCCGTAAAAAGAGCTAAACCATCCAACAGGGAAATACATGTGTGCAGCAATGCATCCTTCTCCAGCATACATCCCACCCATGCAAAATAAAGCAAAATCATTATAACTCCATGGGTTTTTTTATGTAAAGGATTAGTTAGTTAATTGAGGCGTGCTTTGAAATCACGCCTGGCGAACGGAAATGCCATCATACCCCCATCAGCCTGCTCTCCAGATTCACGTGTTGGCTGCAAGTTTAAATGGGACATTTTCCCAAATTAAAAAGAAAAATTTAGAGAGCATTAGCTTATCTTTTAGCTCATGGGCGGAGGGGTGGTGTTTAGCTATACAGGACTGTCTCAGAAAATTAGAATATTGTGATGAAGTTCTTTATTTTCTGTAATGCAATTAAAAAAACAAAAATGTCATGCATTCTGGATTCATTACAAATCAACTGAAATATTGCAAGCCTTTTATTCTTTTAATATTGCTGATTATGGCTTACAGCTTAAGAAAACTCTAAAATCCTATCTCATAAAATTTTAATATTTCCTCAGACCAAGTAAAAAAAAAGATTTATAACAGCTGAGTGTTTGTCAAGGCTCAGGAAACCCTTGCAGGTGTTTCGAGTTAATTAGACAATTCAAGTGATTTGTTTAATACCCTACTAGTATACTTTTTCATGATATTCTAATATTTAGAGATAGGATATTTGAGTTTTCTTAAGCTGTAAGCCATAATCAGCAATATTAAAAGAATAAAAGGCTTGCAATATTTCAGTTGATTTGTAATGAATCCAGAATGCATGACATTTTTGTTTTTTTAATTGCATTGCAGAAAATAAAGAACTTCATCACAATATTCTAATTTTCTGAGACAGTCCTGTAAAGCACATGTGGTATTAAATTAAATTCCTAACATTGCCAACACTTCCCGGACCTGTTGTATTTACATCAATGCACAGAGCCCACAGAGAGTGTGACACCGCGAGCCCCAAACGCAAAGCACAAGCCCCCTTGTCCCGTCCCGTTCCGGGAGGATTTGAAAAGATTACTCACTTACCACAGCGAGAACCAGGAGAGCCAACGCTGCTTTCACCGGGGCTGCCATCGCTTCCTCCCCTCCATTGCGACCAGCACACCAAAACTTACAGCCGGAGAGCGTTTCTCGCGTGGGTTTTCTTCTTTTCTACTCCCGATGTGAAGTAAGTAACAAATGAAACAAACAAGAGAGACGTGACTGGATTATAGCGGTTTCATTGCGAGGGATTTCGCTAGTGACAGCAGACAGCGAAGGCTTGGGGACATGGAGAGGAGCGCTGACTGCTCAGCGCGCAGAGGGGGTGGCTGGCTGCTGCCAGAGCGCACCGACTCCACCGCTGGTCCTGGAGCTGTGATTGCGCGCAGTGGAAACCGGCTGTAGAGGACAGAGCCCCCTTCATTCTTCTTGAGCGATGCAAATAACCGTTTCTTCGGGAATATGGGTCAGGGGCTAGTGGGGATACGTCTGCATCCTAAAAGCAATGGAGAGGAGCAAAGGGAGGCCAGATTTAATCCGAGCTACTTAGAGCTCGCTGTGGGGTCTGCTGGAGCTCTAAACGCACACACACACACACACACACACACACACACACACACACACACCACACACACACACACACACACACACATGCACACACTCAAATGAATTCTATGAACCCATATTTACCCATATTTTGTAAATACTTTAACTGATATCTGAAAGATCGGCAATATTACATGCAGGCCTCAAACACAGTAACAGACACACACATAAACATGCTTTTATTAAAGCACTTATGCAGACTTTACATTCCTGCTTTAACACTTGTCTTAATGTAAACAGTAATAATGTATTCAGCCTGATTAGTCTTAAATTACATTATGCTACTAGTTTAGCATTTACTTACAAAAAACGTACAACTTTATCCATCTAATGATGTCATTTTCATGTCATATGGAAGATATTTAGATTTCCAAAAAGCGTGAAGGCCTTTGAGTGAAGCTATTTATACAGCACAATATCACATATTTTCCTTGTTGGTAATTGCACAGCTTATGATACCATCTATCTATCGGCCCAAGTTTCAAGGCTTATAAATAGATACCAGCATATAGCCTCCTGAAGGGTACAATATTCACATAACAACATAATTCATTGATTAAAATAATGAATAATACACTCATTTTGAAGCCGACAATAATCATAGCCCAAAACCCAAAGTCCAAACTTTAAAAAATGTGTGATACATAAAAACTTCTTTATCTGGTCACGTTTGTTCCTCAAAAGATAAAATGCATTTGGTTTAGGCTGTTAGTCAAAGTGAGAGTTTTTCATTTGCATAATGATCCATCAATGCATTTCCTACAGCTATAATAATCAAATATCAACCAGAGCTAAATCAGTCTGTCTGCATAAACAAATTAACCAGATATCTTACACCGCTCCATATGTATGTGTAAAGTATGCGAACAGACAAACACACATTACATCATGTGTCTTCCCCTCCAGGTAAAACACACAAACACCGCCAACTCCCAACATCTGCATCTATTCCCCAACAGATGCATCATCATATTGCATATCATTTCAGTGGATGAGGTTTGTTTAGATTACTCCTCTCTAGGGAGCCGAGACACCAGCCTCCCTTTCAGCAAACCCTGTTGAGACATTGTGCCCTGGTGAAGTGGCCTATCCCATCACTGCATTATTGTTATCATAAATTCATATCACAAGGGGACATGTGTGTCCTGGACTGACAGACTGATGAGATTGAGCTTTCTAAATCCCCGACTGGTAGCCTGTCACAGCTGGTCATCGTCCTGCTCCTTTGGGGCAGGATCAGTATGATGGGACCTCTGAGAAGTGTAGTGATCCATCATGTATCGTTATGTCTTTTAAATCGTGTTGTTGCTTCATCGTTGCTTTCCTTCAGTGTTTGTCTCCTTATTTGCACTTTTGCTCCACTGTTGTTCCTTCGTTACATTTATGTGTTTGCTCTCTTCTTCACCTTCTCTGATCTCCTCCCTGTGCTCCTTCTCCCTACTCACACTCTTTCTTATTGAATCCTCTTCCTACCATGTCGCGCTCCACTCATCTCCTTTGAACCAAACAGGCGTCTCACCCCCCGCTGAGCTCCCAGTGGGTGGAGGAAAGACATCTTATCGAGGCTGAACTCAGTTCAATGTTCTGACAGCCTCCGTGCTGCTTCTGAGTGTACGTGCTGTTCCGCTACATCATGGCTGATGTTTTCTGTAACGATGTAAAGGAAGGTGGCTTTCTGTGAGACCCCAAAGTGTGCACCCACAACTTCAGGATGGTTTGGATTGCCAATGCAATGCTGTCCCTATCATACTGGGCATACCGGTCATACTGGGTTAAGCGTTCATATTAGAAATGATGTGACAAACAATTATTTCAACTGTAAAAATACAAGTACAGGCTAATCAATTTAAAACGGTCTTTTAAGGGTGTGCAGTGCTGTCCCTATGGCCTTCCTCCACAGGAAGCCTCTCGTGTCATCCTTACTGCGCGGCAAGAAGATTCAGCACTGCATATAATCCAGAGGCAACAGCAACCTGACAGACAACAAACACGGACTGTTGAAAACATTTGACAGTGTTACACAATCCAGTTGTTCTGATGACAGTCACATTTCTTGCTCAGAGATGAGTGAGGAAGATGGGGAGGAGATTTGAGGAAAAAGCAAATAATGGTAATGAAGGGAGTTCTCCGACTAAGGCATAATTACAATTATTTCACAATAATATTACAAGTTTCTTTCTAATAAATATGTGCTTTGGATACAAACATGTCATAATATCAAACTTTATCAATGTATTCATTGATTTTAGGAGGAAAATAAATCCATTACATGCTGACAGTAAAGTGAATCACTTGTTGATGACTGGATGTTTTGTTGAAGATTCCCATCATGCATGACTGAACTTTGATCTCCTCAACTCTGAGCATGCGTGCAAGGTTATGTATAATTTACACAAAACAGACAAACCACAAGCAAATCATTACTGTAATTGAATGGGTAACACATTGAGTTTCCATGTTTTTAATAGATCACTTCATTTGCAGGTCACTTCAACCAGTGTTTAGTTATTGCTTCAAAACTCCTAACACAAAAGAATAAACTGAGTGATCCTCCCTGTAGTTTATTTGACAAACAAATTCAGAAAGAAAAACAGATGTTTGGATGCACACATTTTTGAATATGTGTGTGTTTACAATATGTGTGTTTGTGTGCGTGTGCGTGCGCACGTGCGCGCACGTGTGTGTGTTCTCGTAGTTGGTTTGGTCAGGTGTGTCTTTACATTTCTAGGTGCACTTCCATGAACATGACCACTCATGAATAATGAAGTGTTCCATACTGTAGCTCTTCTCCTGGAAAGACTCAGTTTCATTATCAGTGAACCAAAGCATACTTTATGTGGAGTCCACATATAGCATTGTGGACTATATATCATACTTGGTGGATTGGTTACTCACTTGTTGCTAATTGAATTAAATAGAAGATGACAGATTTCAAATGCCTAAAACACTCATTTTGGGAAGATAATTAAATCGCAAGTATAGTGAGCTATTAATAAATATACTGATTATTCAGAAATCAATACTTGTTTTCGTCTATAAAGAAGGTTATGTTTTTGTATTTATTATTTTGGAAATCACAATTTCCAAAAGGTAAGTCTACAAATCACATGCTCCGCCAACCAAGAAAAGCAACAGAAACCATTTTCAGAACTTTCTTTAATAATCCTGTTTGGATTTAGCATATTTTCAACTAAAGATGATACACATAGGTGGATCCGTCTCCATTAGTGAATCGGTTACTCTCTCGTTGCTAATTGAATATAATAGATGGCAAGAGTAAACGTCTTTAAACAACATTTCACCTTTATTTTCTATGCCTGGATGAGTAGCACTGGTCTTCATAGAGTTCTTTGAAATTAGTATATAACATTTCTAACAGCGTTGACTTCAAAAGCCAAAGAATGGCAACAGGAAATAAAGTTTACAGATCAGCATTCACATGTAGAATCTTATCTCAATGTAGATTAAGTATCGTGCACGAGGCATCAATGTTAGTTAAAAAAGTATGAATCAGCATTTTCCTTTGCTGATTTTAAATATGATAGCAACGTGTGGTACATTTGAATACACTGAAGATTATAGCCTAATATGATTGAAATCTCCAAAACAGATGGATTGAGAGGCAAATGTGTTTTATCAAGTTCAGTTTCTGGGGTTTGCTCTTTCTGAAAAAGAAGTGATTGAATGGACTGCAACTCTCAACAGAACTCACTTCACTCCACTCTCTCATCCGTTTGAATTAAGGTTATACAATGTACTTGGTATGATTAGTCGGTCTATCCAAATTGATTGAAAAGAAGAAAAATGAAAAACAAGTCTTGAAGCAAAGAACTGTCCGAGTTCAAACCTCCAACCTCTTGTTTTCTGAGCCAATACTCAAACAAATCGGTACACTTCCGATAGGTTAAACCCAGCTGGCATCGCAGCGTAAAGAGCAAGATGTGAAGTAATTATCCACGGCAGAACACAGACGTGTGATGAGCCACATGGAATAGGTCAGAGATGGAGCATGAAAAGGTTAATGCTGTAGTCCAACGCAGCAGGAGAGACTCGTTGGCTTCACTTTGGGGCTTTTATGGTACCAGAAATGTTGAAGATCGGAAGAGAGCTTATCCCCTCGTATGACCTCATATATACCACATCGTATCAGCTGACTGTTGCCCCTTTTGTACTTGTTTGAGTTGTGACAGAGAGCTTTGAATAAAATACTCACAGCATCACAGTTCACTCTTTAGGACCCAGTAGAAAGCACACCAGCGGTTTAGCAACAAATCAATTCATTTCTATGGATTAACTATCAGGTCTAACTAAGCCATTCAGTTCAGCAATAGAAAGCAGTGTTGACCTCTGAGTATGAAATGGAGGAAGCTGAGGTGGGTTAACAACATCCACTTTTTATTGAGACAGAAGACATTAATCATTTATATATGTTAGAATGTACTGTCCCATTAGCGACCGAGCTAATGAGCTTTCTATCTGACAGTTGGCAAGAAGTTAGATTGTTATCTCATGAGCTTGGAGAGATGTTTTCCCCTCTTTAATAAAACTCTTCAAGAATATAAATGATGGACAATCCTGAGAGTTCAGTCCAGCATAGTGCAGAGAAAATAGAAAGAAGCTTTAAGAGAGCTGTGAGTGAATCACTCGAGGATGTTCCAGAAGAGCTAGCGTGTTAGCGGTTAGCTTGCAAAGGACACTAGCTCACCAAGTCGGCCAAACCCGACAAGCCTCTCAAGGAGATGTGTCGTCATATTTAGCCCAAAAAATGTCGTAACTTACTCAAAAATTCTTTAAATGAGATGATACACTCATGTCAGTATGAGTTGAGGGTGCCTCATTGAATGTGTGTGTGTGTGGGGGGGGTGCACATGTGTGTGTGTGTGTGTGTGTGTGTGTGTGTGTGTGTGTGCATGTGTGTGTGCATGTGTGTGTCTGTGTCTAACTAAGAGCTTTACATTCTGTAAAGTGTTATGTCACCATGACTCAGCACACCTGACTCGGGCTTCTGCGTGGCTAAACACCAACACCTCATCCTGAAATAACATGTCCACGAGCACACACAGACACACACACACACACACACACACACACACACACAGGTGAGGGGGCACACAAAGGAGACAGAAAGCAGAAGTTCAGATGGGCAGGTCTAAGCCCTCCTTATCGTGAAAGGAAAATGTTTCATGAAGAGATCTGAAAGAAAACTTATTTTTTAAATATATATATACACTTGTTGAGATCAATGTGATGGTAACAAGAATATTTTAAAATTTTAAAGTAAATGTAAAAAATGGTACGCCCAAAGATAAAATTGTGTGTGCTATCAAATCAATCAAATAATCAAGCAATTGAGAATGAAGATGTCAGATAATAATAATACAAAGACATAATATTCATAATAATAATTTTCTAATTAACAATTTCCAAAAGCCACATTAAAAAATATATAGTTAGATTTTCTAACCATGGAGTAGAAAATAGAGTCAGCATATTCTCTCTGCCCTGTGTGTGTTTAATATGCCATAAAGTTTGTTTAAACAAAAATAAATACATGTTGTACTCTGGGAAGTCTATAAAATGATGGCTAGAGCTCTTCTTGAAGACATCTGTCGTAACATGCAGCCTGAAGGCATGAACAACGACGACACAGCCAACACCTACACAATAAATTCCAGTGTTAAAAATTCAGTGTCAAAGTTTATTGACTCTTTCAGAGTTATTACAACACTAGCAGGAGTAAATAGCCCCGTGTTGGTGTAAATATTCATATTTAGACATGTTTGTGTAAAATACACAGTGTTAAAGTGAATTGACTGTCAGAGTCATGAGAACTAAAGCAGAGTAAAACCCCATGTTGATGACAACGTTCACTGTTACTCTGGAAAGCTCCGCCTCCTCCTTCTCCTTTCAGATTGAGTTTCATTCGGCCGTTTTAATTCTAGAAAGAATTTCTCTAAATCACTTGTATATCAAATGTTGATATTTCAGCTGAAGCATCATTTAGAATAACTCTATACTGTGTTCAACTTACACTCGAGCTGTTTTTGTGTCTTGAAATATCAAATTACAGACCCTGTCTGACTCCCTCTTTCTGTCTCGTCGATACATCCCTGGTCTCGTCCCTTTCTCTCGGTCTCTCGGTCGACAGCAAAGGTGGCAGCTGACAGCATCAAGCATGCTGAGAGAGGGAAATCCCCATGAAATAAATATGACGCACACACACACACACACACACACTTCACTCAGAGAAACAGCCTGCCTTCCTGATGCGTCCACATTTAACCGCTGCTGCGTCCTCTGGAGAGTGAAAGATACACGAGACAAAATGGGAGAAAGAAAGACTGCGTGCAAGTCTGTATACGCGCGTGTGTGTGTGTGTGCGTGTGTGTGAAGGTGTGTGTGTGCAAGTGTGAATAAGTGAAGCAGGCAGAGCTTGGTGCCCTCGCTTTCTTTTTATATGCAAGCAGGATGGAGAATCTATGTACCCTGTCATCTCGGGACAGTCTGCACCACACACACGCAGACGCACTTGCACATTAAAAGTGTGGGATGCCATGGAGGAGCGCGCCGGGAACCGCAGAGGTGTAAAAGCCTTACTTCTCTTTTTTCAAGCGACAGAGGTAGGGCAGAATGAAAAGAAAAGAAAAGAAAAACATATATTTGTAATTAATAAATGGCAGAAAGGTGGCTAATCAGGGGTTGTCAATTTGTAAAACCAAACTTTACAAAAATATGTTTTTTTCAACAAACCAGCTTCACCCCAAAAGAAGAAAACGTTTGGGAGAAACAATCAATTGAACATTGTACACTTTGATTCTGGATGTGTTTATTACTGCTGGTTACGTTGCACACATACACATGCATGCATGCGCACACACTCACACACACACAGACACACCAACCTAATTGAATCCCATATCTTGACCAACAACTCAAGAATCTTCGTCGTCATAGAGGAAACACACCAACATGTCCTCAAAAGTTAAAACATCCAATATCTCCAGCTAGATGCCCTTTACACACATCAAATGTGTTGCATTCCTTATCCCATTGCTACAACGTACATCTGTATTTGTGTCTGTTAAATTTGTGTTTTGCTTCATGTTTTCAAGGACAAAAGATACCTGAGCAGAAAGTCCTTCAGGCTCCGAGGTCACAGGCGACGTCACGGCTCGGATCTGAATGAGTCACATCTCCGTCACGTCACACTTTCCTGCTTGAAATATAATTGAGTCCCAAATACACACCAACTAGCAAAGCACAGCTACATATGTACCTAAGAGGTTTGTTGCAATACCACAAAACAACACCTTGAACCGTGAGCCATTTATGTGGAAAGACTAAATGATCCTCATCCACACTTCTAAGATATTTATAGTTTACAGGATAGGCAACAAAATATAAAATCTGGAGATTATTCTTTATCTTCTTGCGAGTTGTAATCTTCCTCCCCTCTCTTTGACCTGCAGCTGAAGGAATTAAAGTTCCTCTTCTCCACAGTCTGGAGGACCAAGCTGCCTAAAACAAGTCACGAGTCCGGGCAGAGCCCGAGGACGGACAGACAGTCACACGGAGTGACCGGAGAGCAGCTAACCGGCCAGAGAGGGAGACATTCAAGAAAACATGTGTTACTGCTGGAACTCCTCTTGAGCTACGAGAACAATACAAAGACAATATTTGGTTAAGTTTGTGCAAGATGTAAGGGCCCCGAACATGCAGATTTGACCAGTTGGGATGTGAATGTGAAGTGACAAGTCGCTGCAGCTTTATTTCTGCACTCTGCAGTCCATCTTCATGCGAGTGTTGGTTAAAGTTCGAACAAAAGCAATTTTATGACATCAAGGGGGCTCATCTGGCATTTAAAAAAAACGGGGCCACTTATAACCCTGAACATGGGTGAGGGTGAAAGATAAAACAACACGAGACAAAGACAATGTGTTTCAGTATCCGGGCCGACGGTTTTATGCTGAACTTCCCCATCACTTCCACTTCATGGTTGTGCAGCGTAAGCGGGTTAAAAGAGTGGGTGGTGATCACAGCAGAGGCAAACAGGGAGAGGTAGAGGAGGGGGATAGAAGATGCATAAGTGAAAAGACAGAAGGAAGAACAGAGTGGTGAGGCAGAGGAGGAGGCCAGGAGGAAGAAGGGGAGCAAAGTCTAAAGGAATGGACCGTTGTAGAAGAGAAAAGGGAAAAGAACAAAAAGGAGAGCCGATAGAGGGGAAGAGGAGGAACAGAGAGGTGCGTAACAGAAAAGAAAGCCGAAGCAACAAATAATGGAGGGAGTGAAAGACAAGAATGGGAGGACAGCGAGTCATCAGGCCTCCACCAAGAGGTTTCTTGTTGAATTAAACATGAACTCAAAAGTAAAAGAAAATCTGACGTGTTTTAGAGTTAGATGTAGATAACGTGAACCCGCGTCACCGTATGTGGTTTGACCGTCTTTGTTCAACAACATCAGAGATGAAGGTGACAATAGTATCAGGGTGCAGTTCTTTTTATACGTCAGTGTGAAAACTTGGTTCAAGGACGCTGAATGTGTCCAACGTTGGTTCTGAGCGTCTGGTACGGTTTTCTTAGTTTATATTTGTGTATTATTTTACCTGCTTATAAACTCTAAGGTTGTTGAGCCTTTATCTCTGTAACCTGAGCAGCAGCAATCAACATGTGTTTTGAGTTTTCAGATTGAAATGTTTTTTCCTTGCTTGGCATATCGCCACTGATCCATCCATCCAATCAACCACCAAACATGCAGTTTCATATGAAGAACATATTTTAGTTATTTATCAGTGTAAAAAGACCAATAAGATACTTTCTTTTTAAACATACAGGATGAGAAGAAACTAAAATAAAATGAAGCGAATAAAGCAACGATAGGTTCTGCATATTGAAGCTTTTTCGATCATCTTGGTTTTCTGCCCGGGGTCTCTCTCAAACAGTCAATCAAGATTGAACATGAGCTCGAACTTTTAGAACAACAACCCACTATCTTTGGACAGGTGTCTCGATAAATAAAAACAGGAAGTAGGAACAAGGTGCGTGTGGCCTCTCCCTCACATTATTCGTTAACTAGCTGTGGAAATGGCTTCCAGTGGAAAAAACAACGATGACATTTGTGTCATCTGCACCTCAAGCAGCTCCAAGCAACTTGCTCACAGAAATGTGGCCGTTTATCCGGAAAAAACAAAACTCCAACTGTAGATGCTGTATTAGTATGTAGAGTAACAACAACTGCAGTCAAGGAAACAGACGTGTACGTCGACAGCGAGGGGAGGAGGAAGAGGAGGGGAGCCCATCTGTGTGCCAACTGTCTGCAGACAGTCAGTTCGACTGCATTGCAGCTTTAAATGTTCACCGATTAGACTTTAAGTCCATAAGCTGTCCACCACGGCCTTTAAGTTAGTGACAATATGTATTGTTTAGGAATTACCTTTTCTTTTGTGACAATATTGTTTAGGAACTATACTTATTTTGTTGATCATGACTCCAGTAATATGCCATTTACAGGACTATGACACATATGGCAGTAGAGTAGCAGGTGTAACAGGTGCGACTGTGGGTCAGTGGTCAGCAGGTCCGTCGTTCAATCGGCGGTTCAATCCCCGTCTCTGTCGATGTGACCTTGAGCAAGACACTAAACCCTGAGTTGCTCCGGTAGCTGTGTCTACGATGTTTGACTGTTAGTCGCTTTGGATAAAAGTGTCAGCTCGATGAAATGTACCAGCAGAGTCCAGAGTATGACGGGAACCCCAAGAGCGGGATGTTTAGCGTCTTGCCATGTAGACATTGATTCAAAGAAGTCTCTTATGTGCATGTTTATCAAGCAAAACAATCTGCAGTTAAATTGCGATAATTATCTACTGTTAAACTGCAAACCAACCAGAATGCATCAGGAGAAACGAAACATAACTCAAGGGCACAATCTGGGCAGAGGGCGTGATGTGAGAACAGGAACGCCGCCTAGTGGCCGCTGGAAGTCACTGCAACCCGAAGGACCAACATCATCACCCAAGGCAGCGCTCTGCAGTCACGGTCATTTTCAATATTACGACCAGTTCAACTCTAACAGAACTTTAGCACGACCATACCCAACTTATTTATCTTGCTCCTAATGTGCAGCTTTAAAAAAGAAAGAAAAAAGAATATATACAAAATGCTAAGTTTAAAAAGTTCATATCAAGCATTTTATTTGGAATACAGATATTCAGAGATTTATACAGTATATATAGATATATGTATATATGTAACACATGTGCCACCGCAAAATTCACAGACAAAATTATTTTTACGAAGAAAAGAAAGGAAAAGAAAAAATATATATAATGTGCTTAATTTTAAAGTAGTACTGTGAAGCGTTTGTAATGAAAGATGAAAACCGGAATGATGAGGTAACTGCCAGGCAGGAAAACAATCACTTATAATGGTTGAGTAATAATACTAATAATAATAATCCTCTACTGAAACAAATGGATCAAACAGGCAACCAAGAAATATAGTGGCCGCATGTACCCTTACTGTCAAACGAGACAAAAAGGATTTATGTCTAACACACACACACACACACACACACACACACACACACACATAAAACGTACAAACAGGAAGTAAAGTCAGTCACTCATGAGAGCAGAAACACTCTCATGTCTTTACCCTTGTCTGACAGAAACTCAGGCATGCTCCAGGACATCTACAAATCTCTCTCTCTTACAGACAGACACACACACACACGTACCACAGCCCAGCATTACAGGGCTGACCAAACAACGCTTGCACAGTTGTGGTGCATGCACGTGTACACACACACACACACAGATCCACATCACAGCAGATTAGTGGTCAGGCAGGGTGAAATTCACGAAAAAGATATGACAGCTTTCATTAATGTGAAAAGAAATTATTGTTGAAGAGGGAATTTAATCAGATCAAAAATAAGGGAGAAGGGATAAAGATTGAAAGGATAACAAAGTAGCAGAAAGTGCTGCACAAAAACACAAGGAAGTGGTGTATGTGTGTAAGCACGTATATGTGTATCAATATATTGGAGCAGGTCGTGCTGAACGTGTTTGACAGACAATTCGGAGGATGTGGCTCCCTCTTGTGGTCACTCTGAGTCTCTCTGGACCGCCGAGGCGTCGGCCCGACAAATGGGACACGTCCTGTTGGCCTGGGGACAGAGACAGGAAACAAAAATGATCCACTTGGATTTGAACTCTAGTCCTGTTATTGATCACACAACATGCCCATTTATATATCTCTGCACATTTGAAAAGTATATCAATTTGCCACTACACTTCCCGATTCTTATTATTTATTTTCAATCAATTTGTAATCCAATTCACACAGGCTTTGGGCAAACGCCATAACGCCTCCAACACATTACCTTACGACTTGCAATCATACACCGTAGACACGGCTATGAGGATTCAGGGTTAAGTGTCTTGCTCAAGGACACATTGACTGGGGCCATGAGCGGGGATCAAACCGCCGATCCTCTGATTGAAAGAAAGACCTGCTAACCTTCATAAGACTGTGCTATGACGAACACAATAACTTAGTGTTTAATAGCCTTCTTGGGGGTTGGAATTCAAGTGTGTGTTCAGTGTCTTGTTCGGACGTTGCGGTCGGAGGTTCAGTGTGGCTCGACCTCTGTGCTGCGTTTAGGAACATGCAGACACAAGCCTGATGTTGGTTTCATGACGCAAAACTTAGTTTGCAGAGTGAGATTCTCACCACACTTCAATAATTAAGGAGGTGCCTGTGTAATTAATGTGTACTTGGACGTAAGTTACCGGTGAGCTATTAGGTGACACTGACTAAATGGTCACTTTACTTTTCCTCTACCAAGAACTAATGCACTAAAGAAATCAGTAATGTACAGAGCCATTGCATACTGGAATGTGCTCCCCTCATATGTGACTCTAACAAGAAATAAATGTGATTTCAAAAGGAAACTTAAGGCAGCAATAATCGGAAAGGAAATTATAGTAGATTAGGTTATTATTTTAGGTATTTAAGGTATTTAGGTGTTATTATTTTACTTTTAATGTAAATGTTGTTTTCTAAGTGTTTTTGTGAAAATGTATCATGCTGTACTGCATTTTATGTATTTGTATTGTATTGTAATGTTTTTTGCCTGGACCCCAGGAAGAATAGTCTCCACTACGGTGTAGACTAATGGGGATCCTTAATAAACTAAACTAAACTAAACTAAACTGACACACAGACTTGAATTCCTTTCCAATACAAAACTGTGTGATTGGTCTCAGATGAACACAGTTATTCATGTATGTGTCCTCGGTGTGAGTGAGCGGGGTGGTACTTACCCTCAGCCACTTGTCGACACATTTCCCGTGGAACTCGTGGCTACAGGGCAGGACTCGCAGCAGTTGGCGGGACTCGAAATCACTCATACACACCACACAGCTGCAACACAACGGGAATGGACATGTAAAGTACGGCAACACAAGAAACCTGTTCGTCACTTTTTCACGTGACCCCTGAGCATTCGGGCAGATTTATGTAGATTGGTTATCGAGTTAGACCACAAAGAACATGATGGAAAAATTCATTCAATCAACCAGGGATGCCGTGGTGTTAACGGGCAGCACTCACAGCGTTTGTTCAGACTGTTGATTATTTGGATTGAACCGATAGGAAGGAAGCTGTTCGATGTCTCCCTTAGTCAGTCCTCGGAGTTTGGCTTCTCCCAGACGTTCAGCGAGGTTCAGGAGGGCCTGTGGGCGAAAAACACGACATCAGCCACGACTGAAGAATAAGAGACTGCATCCAGCAAACAAGACAGAAATATAATGGCAGATTAAGACTAACCTCGTAATTTTCTACTTCGCCATCATCAACATCCAGCTCTAGACTGATCGCAGGGCCTGTGGGCTGGACTGGCAGCATTGAACTGGAGGAGGATGCAAATTAAGCAAATTAAGCAACTAAATTGAAGTTAAAAGAAATGTATCTTGGTTTTCCAGATCTCACTAACGTGTAAATTAGTAAAACTTCTCAAAATTCTCTAACCTTGGAGAGAAAAATTCATTATTGAAGTTTCAAAATGATCTAACCATACTTTCTCCTCAGGGAAGAACATTGATTTGTTAAATAATCAGTTGTACTCACCGATTATTTCCCTCTCTAGGCATAACTAATCTAAATAATATGAACTAGGTCAAAATCATCCCTGTAATTATAAAATGTTATGAGAACTTGTGGATTTAGAGGCTGGATTTCCTTTTCTGTCTGCAGTCATTCAAGTCACCCAACATAATCATCGACACCCTGCATGGGTGGAGATTTAATAAAATAAATACTACTTTATATTTTGCAATACAAATAAAAATGTAACTTTTTGTCCTTTTAACAATCGCATTTTATGAAATTAATGTATGTGAACGGTGCTGCCTCACCTGAATTAAAAAGATGGAAGAGAATCCTTAGTATTCTACGGTGCGGTGCACGTTAACACTCTTACGGTCCTGCTAGAGTCCAGACGATGGCAAACCATACGTTTCAAGCTTTATAATGTTCTCCAACTTATCCGAGGAGACAAGTCTTTGGAGCCCTGTTTTAGATTTAATTAGAGAGAACGGTGCTGAGGTCATATTAAAATGTTTTGCAGCTTTTCGATAAAAGTGTTCACTAAAGGGTTAAGTCCACTTCATTTTTAATACTTATTCATCATTGTAGTTATAATAGAGCAGGGGTATTCAACTACAATTTAAAGAGGTCCAGTTAGGACATTTTCTTGAAGCAAAGGTCCAAAAGATCATAATGTCTGACTATTTAGTGTGATTTATATTTAAGTAGCCTGGTAGTTGTACCAACATCTGCATGTAATCAATACCTGTCAAATCAAATGAGTTCAGTACGATTAAAACGCGTAACAATATGTATTATCATGTAACAGAGCTGGACATATATGACTACAGATATGTAGAATGGTCTCTCATCAACTAAGTAAAAGTAGTGCTGCATTTTAAAAGAAAATGATGCATGTTCAAATAAAGTGCTTAACTTCAGAAAAATAAAATAAAGGAAGGAAGAGCTTAAACTTCCCTCTTCCTGTTTCAAAGTCTCAACCAATTTTAAAGATAATAAATCTCAGCACATCTTAACAATTTAACAGTTTTAGAGAATCACTCTTATATCCCACTCCCCCACTTTTTTGCTCAGTGGGAGAATGAACAGAATGAACAGTCTGATCTCGGCAAGACTTTTTAAAATGCTCCGCTTGCTCTGATGTCGCCGTAGCTAACGTGATATAATAATTGGGTTTTGGAGGATCTAACAAGCACAAAGAGTTTATTATTTATTCACAGATATCATTAAATCAATTTGATTGAGGGTTCAAATTCATAACTTAAAATGTTAATTAAACTTTATATAGACACAAATATATATATATATACCTGCAAACTCATGAGGGGTGAAAAAGGTGACAAGGGGGGGGGGGTGCAGGTGACTTTCTTTTCGTCTCCACACCACATCCACGTTGTTTGATGACACCTCAAAGCTTTTATAACTACAGTCGTTTGATTTTTCTGACCGCAAATCTAAATAATAATAACAAACATTTTAAGAAAAAAGGTCCTCTGAATAGTTCAGTGATCGGGACCTAATAATAGTAATAACAACTTTACATTATCATTATATATAATATGGTTAAAGTCATTCATGAACCAACTTCCTTTTTTTTTTTACTTGTGTGCTCTGCTGAGCTTTGAGCCTGTTCCATGATTCTGTTCCATGAGCCTGTTCATTAGTCTGTTCCCGTTCCATGACTCTGTTCGAGGAGCCTGTTCCTTCGACGTGTTCCATCAAAGATGTTTTATTGCGAAGATCACCACATCGCATGTTCTCCGTGTCTCACTCCAATCTCATAAACGCCGGCCGTCCCTACCCAAAACAAAAACTCTTTGGATCTATACTATTCACGTGGATGACCTATTTTGATTTCAAAACGGCGAATTTCACCGAAAGGTGACAGGGTTTGCAGGTATGTATATATATATATATATATATATATATCCACAGACACAATTCAACATGAAATAATTATATTTAAAGGATAATGAAAGAAGCAGGGTTGTCATTTTTTGTTTGACTGCAAAACATAATTCACAGTGAATAATTGGAGTAAACTCATGAGCAAGAACAGCTGATGTGATGACATCATCAAGTAAGCTGCTGTTCCAATCGCAGAAAGGCCGTCCTCCCGTCCTTTGGAGTCTAGACTCCCAAGACCAAACTCCAGACTCCAAAAGTACACAAGTCTGTACTCCGTGTACTTTGAATTAATAAACGGCTGTAATGTTTACCACCGAGAATGCGTAGATTTGATTGGCTCAGTGGCATCACGTGGGATGGCTTAACTCGCATGCAATTGGCTTGTGCATTTCCTCATCCACTAAACCCCCGCCGTAAAGACAGCAAAAGCTGCGCCGCCAGGTAAAAATAAAAGCGCCCCTTCAGGTTTTAAATCATAACCTTCTGTTTTGGCTGGCAGTCCGGGTGGGACAGCTTCTGGGTCCGGACCTGGACTGCGGTCTGCCAGTTAGTGACCGATGATATAGGTCATGATAATCTCTGCTTGGGTTGTTTCCTTGTCCGTTATTCTGATTGTTCGAATGGTTAGCCGGTGTTGGTTTTAGTATTTGTGTTGCGTACGGTTCATTTTGAGTGTGGAACCTGAATAAAGTGAAAATAAAACTATCAAGTCAATGTACTGATCTACTTACAGGAAGTAAGGCAGGAGGCTGGGGTGGTAAGGCGAAGGTGGCAGTGGCTGTTGTGATCGGTACCGTCGCCCCGGGAGACGCCGAGGAATAAAGTTTGGATAGGACTAAGGAGCAATTGACCACACATACATGAGAAATCATTCACATGTATTTTCTGCAAAGAAAAACAAACATCTTTGTATTATTCTTATTGCTCACCACTCCGAAGAATTCTTGTGGCAGAGGATCGTGGGAGAGAAAGTGAAGCTGGGTGGAGTGTGGTGTGAGGGCAGGGTGGGTGGCAGGAGGATAGTGGAGCCCAGCACCCAAAGACAGGTGTTCTCCAAGAAGCTCCACATCGTTCTCTATCCTCTGAAGCGGCTGGAAGCGCAGAGAGGAAAATACACAGTGTTACCATCCAAGATCGTTTCATGTTATTACAGCAACACGACTAATTGAAAAACTATTCAGACATTAAATAACAGATAAACTAGGAAGGGGGAGGAGGAGCATCAACCCTTAACAAATCCTGTAAATAACTAGGGTCAGGACATATTCTAGAAAAATATGATCATACACATTTTTAACAGTCGTTTACATGGAACGACCTAAGATGTATACTTCCGTTTTGTCTGCTAATGAAATTAAAGTAATCTCACTGAGCATCCAGCTATTCAATTAGGATCTTCTTTAGCCCTTGTAAATTTTGACACACTGATTATTTGAACACGATATTAAGTGCAATAATAGGCATCCATGCAGGCATAAATGTATACAAACACACTATTTCAGTACACATTCTGATTTATTACTAAACACTGCACTACAACAGGCGCATGTATTATCCATTTTGCATTAATTATAAAAACACCTTTACTTCTGCATTTGCTTTTTATACAACAGGCAAACTATTGAAATATTTGCTCCAATATTCACAAAAGCTGCTTCTGATACCAAATCAGAGGTTGAAAAAACATAACAAAAGAATTTCTACTCACCGATCGGGCCTGCTGCGTCGGATAGGGTCCGAACTGTCCAGGCTGTGGCAGGTGAGTTGGGTGGTGGGAGAGGTGTGCTGGGGGGTGGGAAAGGTGAGGTGGGGGAAGCAGGAAGGCCGAGTCACTGGACAGCAATGATGGGAACGGGTAGGGCATGGGTAAGTGCTGCACAGAGCAAGTCTGAAGGACCTGGAAGAGACAGAGAAAAATGGCAGCAATATTTCCTTTAATGAGGGATGTTGCAAACGGCATCTTAAAAATTCCAAATAATAGAGTCATCAGTAGCAGAACATGTGCAACTGTAATATAAAGAAACTCACAGGAGGAACACTGCATACGGGATAGTGCTGTCCACTGAAGACTACGGAGCATGCTGGGATCTGCTGAGGAGTGGAGCGAGGCGGCAGGCCTGGTGGCGCTCCCGGAGGAGACACGGGATACGATACTGGAGCTGAACCCTAAATACAGAGATCAACGGGTAAAGGTCCACCCTACCAACACAGGCGGGGATTTAAAGCCGAGCAGCTGGAGTAACTAGATTGTGTCCACGTTATGCACGCAGCTAATAAAGAAAAACCTCATGCAGCAGTGCTGACACCATATGTATCTTTGGTGTTGAGCACAAGTGAAGCAGGGTTTCCCAAATACAGGCCTGTTCTGAGAAGATTACATTACTATTTCATGATTAACAGACCTATATGGAATTGTGATGGTACTCCGATACTTGTGAGAGGACGTCTTGCAGTTACAAAAGGATTTTGATGAAAAGCCTTTTCCTTCGTGGCATTTTGTGAATTCTGATGTGAACTTCAATTATTATGAAGTCAAACATCTCAACTTACTCTTTCACTTGCAAATTACCTCCAAATAAATCACGTGACCGATTTAACAGTGCATCTAGTAATGCAAACTGTTCCCTTCAGATCAAATTACTAGCCTTGTGTTTCACTATATTTCAGGAGACGGCCTACAAGTGCACACTGTAACACCACCAATTAGTGATTGTCGTAACAATTAGTTAACTATTGGGTATGATGTTTTAAAAAAGGTAAAAATAGTTCCCACTTCTTCTTTCTGAAAAGATCATACTCTGTTGGAAAAACCGGCACACAAGCCAGACATAGACACGCCCACATTACCAACTGAATCTTTCACCTACATGGTTACAGAAAATGTAGCTACTGCTTCAAGATCAAACACACACTCGTAATAAAATCATAAATTCACCCCATCGACATGATCTCAAGAAGTCACCTGCTCATGGAGGTCCAGCACCATGCTGCTCTGCTGGGGTGGGTGGGCATGTGGGTGTGGGTGCTGTGGATGGACCACAGGGTGCAGCAGCCTGGGAGACAGGTTCGGTGAATGGTGGAGGGGCCTCGGTGAGGGGTTTAGGGGATGGTGACCTGGTCGCTCTTCGAGCCCGGGCCCCAGCCCACGGGGGGGTTGCTGGCTGAAAGGTGGGTAGCCCTGAGGGGGGGCCGGGTGATGGTAGTTCTCATCCTGGTGGCCTGTCGACGGGCCGTGGTGAGAGAGCAGATGGTGGTGGTGATGATGATGGGTGTTGGGGTGGTGATGGTGGTGGTGGTGGTGATGATTATTGTTGTTGCTGTTGTTGTAATGGTGGTGGTTGTTGTTGTTGTTGTGGGCATGGTGGTGCTGGTGGCAGGTCAGATGGTCTCTCCGGCCACGCTGGCGTCTCATTGGAGGGCTAAGGTGGAAAAAAAGAGGCGACATCAGAAAAAGGCCACATGAACTGTGTTGTTGTTGTTGTTGTTGCATCATTATATGATTATAATGATGCAAATGCTGCACGAGTGCTGTTCCCTTGTGCAAGTAACTTAACTTACTTCACCAACTAAAAACGTCCTACATTTGATATTCAGGGTATTAATATAGCAGCAAACAGTGATTTGCTCTGTAAAGATATAGTGGTGGATTGGCTACCTCTTCTCTTGAGAATTAGACCTCTTGTCTCAATGAAATTATCTGTATAAGTGAAGGTTAAATAAAGTGCAAAATCCGAGCTGAGAATTAAGTCACTGTGTGTGTGTGTGTGTGTTGTCGTCTGAGCTACTCCTGGCTTTATTTACATATGCTCATACTTGTAATGCATGCAAGCGTGCCCCACTGGCTAGCTCACAGCCGCCACTCTGCACCGCTCTAGAACGGCAGTTCATCCTAACTGTTTAACCATCAATAGAAATGCTCAAAATCTCATATAGAAAACCATTAAGCACTTCACTCTGCTGACATTGTCCGACTGAAGTTTAAAACAAAAAACTATTCAAAATGACTTTTTCTTCCACATATTTATCTTCCTTTTTCTAAACCTGGTGCCTACATTACCCACAATGCAATCTGACCAGCAACGGTTCAGTTGGCGCTTTGGAAGTGTTTTTTTATACAAATATCATTGTAAATTTGAATAACAATGATAAAACGCAGACGAAAATGATGTGATTGTCAGAACAGAATTATTTCACCAGTGCTTTACTGGCAGTAACAGTAAAAGAAAAACATCATAAAATCCTAAGAGATCCAATTCATTCTTACAGTAATCTATGGCGTAAAATTATGTTTTTTAAGTATAACGATTTAGAAAATAAAAACATCCTTGAATCCTTGTTTTGTTTTATATAACTGTGATCGAACATGTTTATGTCTTTTGACTGTTTGTTAGATAGAATAAGCAATTACAACATGTACATTTTACATTATTTTTGTACATTTTACAGGCTTAACTATTACTTAATTAATAGTGAATATAATGGCAATATGTATTTCTAACACACGCATGCACACACATACACACACACACGTACCTGCGGCGGTTGCGAACAGGCGTGTGGCATCTTTCTGGCATGTAGTGGGGGGGTGGTCTGCGACTCGGCGGCAACTCCCATGGGCGAATGGGAGAGGAAGGAGTTGAAGGAGGGGCGGTGCTTAGATCCAACATGGCCTGCTGGGAAAGACGCTGCCTTTTCGGGCTTGGGCTATCTTCCATCTGCACACAGAGGTAAAGGAGGGGGGCGACCATTAGGATGGTTGGTTAGGGAGAAACAAAAACAAGGACAGACAAAAGGGGAGAATGAATAAGAAACAAAAACAGTCAGTGCGGTTACATGCAATCGAATTATTGGCTTAGTCGGACTGAAATCGAATTATCCGTTTCATGTAAACACCTTAGTCGGACTATGTGCGGTCCGACTTCGGTCCGACTTCGGTCCGATTAACACCCCTGGATAGCTCGGTCCGATCCGGTTGATAATTCGACTCTCGCGGCATGTAACTCTGAATTCGATTCGGAACTGGACTTTGCGTCTTTGCGCATGCTCGAGATCCCGCCGCCCTCCTCCCTCCCTCCCATGTCGTGACCCGGAAGTCGAAAGAGACGATAAATTAAATTCTCCGTGTACCTTCGGCGACGGCGTCTTCTCTCCGTTATCAACTCAGCCAATAGCGCCATTTGCATTCGCTGTACTCCTATTAACACCATGGAAGAATAGTAGAGGGATGTAGCTCTCTGTTCGCCATCTTTCTCGAAATGTTGTTGTTGGTGGTGGTGAAGAGGTCAAGCGGAAATGGCTGAATCACCACGAGTTGTAATGAAAACAGCGCCGCCTATCGTATCGGATATGACATGCTTTCGGCCAATGATTCGAATTACTCACTGCCATGTATATTGGGATAACAGCAGATCCCCCAAAAGATAGCATAGTCCGACTAAAGCAAGATTCGAATTATACCATCATGTAAACGCACTGAGTGACATACAAATCCTATTCAAAGCAGAGGCAACAGCCAGAGCTCATGTTTCATACTTACTTTGTCCCAATCCTCGCTGCACACATTATCTGGATGGAAATGTAGCACTTCTCCTGCAGGCCACAGAGGGAAAAAATCAGATTAGACAGGGCTGAGAAAAACATCAACATCACAAGACACACGGACATATGCTTGCCAAGCATACAAAAAATACAACACAACGGCAGCTGGTTGCTTTTGATTTGACTTTCCGTGGATCGTCATGCAGCCTGAATGGTTTCCTGAAACAGATCTGCAGATGTAATACTACTAAATGCAACATCTCGCTTCACAAACAGAGTTAGTCCTCGTCGAGGGTCTGTTTGCCTAACAGCATTTTGAATTCCCTGCTTAAAACAAGCAGACCTCTCTGAAAGATGTCACACTGGGCTCATCCTCTCTGGTTCTTACAGACAAATCACTCCCTCTGACCCACCAGGGTAAGTCAGAGCAGACTGAGATTGTATCGCGTTCAACACACCAGAGCGTCCTGTTAACTTTGCACATGTACAGGACGGCTCAGCTTCACCGTCACTTTATTCAGGTTACCAGAGTGTACTATCAAAAGGCTATCCAATTCATTCGTTGATGGATAGAACATGTATTATATTTATAAAGCAAAGGTGCCCAGCCATTCATTCATTACCTGGCAGTCATAGCTTCTCTGATGGGATTTGCTGCTTCTCCAGTTTTTTCATGACTTAACGTAATTATTATATCTGGAATTTTGAGAAAAAACAATATCTTGTTTCTCGGTTCCAACCAGATAATTATCTCTGAATTCAGAGAAAAGTGTTCAAAGAAAAAAGAAGTTCCTAACTGCATGGAATATGGTTGCTGCTGATAATCAGGCAGCCTTTAACTATGCTATACGTTTAAGTACAGGTTAATAAAGCTATCTAAGGTTTGATTTTAAATGTATCTTCTCCTATTCCTAAAGTGTGCCATATCGGGTCAACTGATCCTGGACACTGCGATGTCCATCCCATCAGAATCGGCTTCATGTCTCAACAGCTGCCGACAAAACTCCTGAGGCGACAAACTAACACCACCACCATCTATATTAAAAGACACATGGCTGTCCCCCAAAATTTCAAATCTAAATAAAACTGTATTACACTAACCCGGCAGGACATGTTTTCTTCCATGAAATCAAACTCAAGTAAATGAGAGCTTCTCTTTGGATATTGAGGTATATCGGAACTTATTATCCCCTGAAATACTGAGAATTTCCGAGATAAATATTAACAAATTCATAAAAACAGAACAAGTGTAAGTGTAAAAAGTGAAATGCATTATGCTTCCAAACTGAATAAAGCAGTGATATTATAAATATAATCTCAGAAGAACAAAATGCTCTTCCAGCCATTTATCCAACAGTACACATGTGCAATCTGGATGCAGCATGTGCACACAGTCATTTCAGCAGCTGAAGAAAGATGTCCTTGAACTCAGCTGACAAGAGTTTCCTCTAAGCAGTCCCCCAAAAACCTTGAATCACAACAAAGAGGAGGGAATAAAACTCTCCTCCCCTCATCTTTTTCTATTTCTTCCTCTAGGCCTCCCCCATACAAACAGCCCCTTCTGTCTCCCCACAGACAACAGCTCTGAAAGCAACACCCCACCCTTTTCTTGTCTTTGCGTTGCCACTCCAGAGCCATATGAAGGCTGCTTATAGTGAAGCTCAAAGACTGAATATAGCTTTATTATTATGCTCGTGGCAGCGGAGCACAGAGGGCCAGTCAGTTGAAGAATTAACCAAAAGTAGGGCCAACACGCTGGCTTATATCTTTATGTATCTACCATGGCCTTTTCTTCGGACCTCAGAGGGTCCTGGGTAGGGCTTGGTATCATTTGGAAAAAACTAATCACACCTTGCATGAACTTGAAGAATGCTTGAGGCGATTCCTGTGAGCAAAACCATAGAAATTGTGAATCGTTTTCTAGATTTGGGCTGAATTGTTTGACTGGAGTACGTTTTGATAGGACTTGGTACTGGGTTAGTTCAGCCAATACCTTAAAGACCTGATACCGAGCTCTGTTTTTCAGAGAACTAGGTCAGTTAATGCTGATTCACCCCAAAGGCCATAGGAGAGGGGCTGGTGAGCCAGGGTTCTGTTGGCGTGTAGACACAACCTCGTTTCCTCCCAGCACGGCTGCTGGGGCAGACTGACACCATTTATATTACAACAGACCATCAAGTCGGGCCAGAAAGTGAATTTAAGAGTATCAGCTCTCAAATAGCAATTTTCTCCTGTTCTTGACAAAGACTTGAACCATTATTTATAAGCAACATGCTAAAAATAGAGTCACGGTCTACAACCCAAATAATCATCAGAAATACAAAGTGATGATAATAGTATTAATAAAGATCTGTAAAAAAACTGGTTGCTATTAAATTGTGATACTGGCAAGTTGTGGGATGCAACACTCGCTTTCAAAGCTACACTGGGAGATAAAAGCGTGGCACTGGGGGAGAGAAAGAGGAGAAATAGAGGTGAACAACAGAGATAAGACAGAGGGGCACTTTTTTTTTTTTTTTAAACCCCAGATAAATATTATACATAAAGTGATGCCTCAAGGCGAATAACAGCGGATTGTACAAAAACAAACGAGCGCTAACCAACAGAAAATCTGACACACACACACACACACACACACACACACACAGAGAGCGACATAGACACAGAGACAGAGAGAGACAGAGCGAGACATTTGTTTTTGTGCGCTGTCATTATGACAGAGACCCATTAACATCCTGCTTTCATTCATTAACAGCACTGTTTGCCTTTGAGTGACTCCAATCTGGTTTTACAGAAGCTTTCTCCAATCACATTTCCAAAGATCAGCAATGGAAACATGCTGAACACCAACATAGTTATCAATGTTGAATACAATGAACGGAGGCTGTGGGGGCGTCTTACTTTGAATTTCCTCTGGCAGTTATATTCGTTTCTTCCTCTATTTTCTCAAAAGGTTTTAGTTTTTTTTTCTTCTTGTGAGTTTGAGTTGTATAAGGAGCTATTACTGGTGTGGGTGTGAAAAGCCTATTGAATAACAGTTGATACCGGGCAATGTAAATACATTTAACTTCACAGAGTGGATAAACCAACAACAAGCCAACACAACTCTATTGTTTCTTTGTGTTCGGACAGTTCTTTAAAACTATAACACCGTATCAATCTTTAATGTGCCCTCCACCTTTAGATAAGAGATCTATTAGATCTTAGATTTTGGTACAATATACAGCTTTGTAGAGGCTTAAATGTAAGATGAATAGTATTACGGCTTATGGAGGAAAGGGATAGTTGAGAAATAGAAGGGTTACTTTCCCCGCCTGCATCACAACAGTGAGAAATATGAAACAAAAATATAAAATCGCTATCAAGAAAGAGATTTCATTTCAAACTAGTTCAAGGTTTGTTTCAAGGCTCCAAACTGTTTTTTTTGGTCATACGTAGGTCGTGTGATGGCAAAAGTAGAGTACGTAAACTGTCTACACAACTGAGCAGATGCATCCGTCACTGATCTGATGTGTGAAAACAAACAGCCATCAACCTTGCAGTTTGAATAAACAAGATTTCCACTGACCAACCAGATTGGGTTTCTACTTTTTATAGAATATATCTCAACATGTCACTGTAATTCTAATAAAGGTGTATTAATGCATTACTTAAAGGACCCATATTATGCCCATTTTTCCACAAGTTGATATGGTTCCTTGAGGTCTTAATGAAATGTTTGTAACATATTTTGGTCAAAATACCACAAGAATCATTTCAAACAGCACCCTTTTTACCCTGTCAAAAACACCTCCCCACAGATAAAGCTGTTTTGAGTGCCTGTTCCTTTAAATGCGAATGAGCCAGCTCCCCCCTCCTCCACGAGATGCGCTCGCCTAGCTGCTGCCTGCCCAGCTAGCCATTACCTTTGTAGAAATATGGCTACTGCAGATGAAGATAGCGTCGTGCAACCATATCGTTTTGAACCAGTCAGACCCTGAACAAGAAGAGGCTCCCGAACAAGTTCGAGAAGTTAGGGCTCAACAGGACGTTTCTGAATGTCACTTCTACATTTTTGTTTTGTTTGTACATCGGCTAAGGTCTCACAGTCTTGTTAGCGGTTTTGAGAGCATCGTGGTGCTAGAGATTAGAGTACGTGAATAGTTTGTGCATGTATGAGTATGTAGCAAATACAGTGTGTTTATGTAAGTTACTGTTTGTGAAAGTGTTTGTGTAAATGCAAGTAACGGGAACGCCATAAAGATATAAATGCTACATGAGTAAAGTTCCATCTGTAAACTAAAGTGTTACCTGACAACAGGAAGTGACCAAGCAGGGGCGGGGGTCACGTTTTTACCTCCATTAATTAGCGTTTAAACCTTGTTTACTTATTAAATCGTTGTATTTGATGACTTATGACTTATTTGATGACTCATGTCTGTAATATGAACACAACTTTCAAATAAACTTCACCTGCAAAGTTGTGGTGGGGGGCGGTCCAAGGCCATGTAGCCAGACTCCCTACATGGGCGTGCTTCAAAATCTACGTAGACGTTGGTGGTGATCCCATTTGACGCACTCAAGCATATCGTTTCTGATATAGAGGAACCACAAGAAGCCGCGTGAGCTTTTTCCCCCCAGCATTTTTATGATGGGAGACATGCCAGATACCCAAATTAATGTATAGAAGCACTAAAAAAGTGGAATTTTCATAATATGTCCCCTTTAAATATCGTTTGTTTTCCTCATATCTTATCAGGACATGATATGACCTGCAGGCCTTCAGCATCATTATGCTAGGATTATAGGACAATTCTGCATCGTTAACATCCTACTGGAGGGGAACCAGGCAACAACATAAATTACATTGATTTAGTTGACCGTGTTATCCAAAACCACCTCCAATGAGTGCATTCAACAATGTGGACACAACTCAAATAGTGTACAAACTTACAAGTACATCAACTTCATGAAATGTGCTAAAATAGTTAAAGTGCAACATACAAGACAAAGTTCAGGTGACGTACCCTCCTCACGTGAGTAAATGCTTATCAAACGTCTTCAGCAGAGCCGCCACTACGACCCCTGTCATGACATATAGCCGACTTTTCAAGCAACAGCTGGCAGTGAAGGCACCATGCCTTCCAGTTCAAATGTCTCAAAGCATGTGACGCTGCTAGTGGTCTGCCTGCGTCCCCCTGGGGGTGTATCCTGCGTGTGTAGTGATGCATCTAGTCCGGCTGCAGGCCCTGTTTTCTGACGCTTGCTTACCGGCCCCGGGGTGTCTGTGAGCTCCGTGGGTAGGGTGGCGCTGCGCCCCTGCGGACAGGTAGCTCCCCTGGGTGTGCGGCTGCTGCTGCTGCTGCTGGCTCTCCGGGTAGCTGTGACCACCGTGGTGCGGCGCCCAGCCGGGGTTGCTCTGCTGCGCGTAGCTCAGCCCTCCTCCGCTGGCGGTCATCAAGCCCCCGTTGCCAACAGCGTTGCCGCTGCCGTTGCTTCCAACGTTGCCGCTCATGCCGAAATGATAGAAGCCGGACCGAGACCGCGACCGGGTCCTCGGGGGGTCCATGGCCGTGGTGGGCGGTGGGGGATGGACGTGTTGGAGGTGGGCTGGAGAGAGAAACGGGCACGAGCCTTCCTGTTCGACCGCTTCTACCGCTGATGACGACCGGCTGCCGCGAGTGTTTTCTGAGGCATTTAAAGCTGTTGTTGTAATAATATAATGAGACGAGGCAGCTGAAAACAGCGCGTTCAGGGAAGCGCAGCCCTCGTATGTCGCAAGAGCACCATCAGCTGCCCCGAAGCGATCCGTGCGGGTCAACTTCACGGATATTTATTCTTACCGCGTACATACGTATTTAATAAATAAAAAATACTATGTCGATATCAGCTTGCGGTTAAACGAAAGATTAAATCAAAACACAATGTTCTTGCCAGAACAACAGCCGAGCAAGTCTCGGGCTCTCTATTGTCTTTTCGCAGAGCAACACTGGCAGGCTTTCCACAGGAAAATAAAGTGCTTAAGTCGTTAGTCCTGTCGGGATGAGTCCATTAACGACGTACATATACACGTACAACTGAAGTTAATATTGATCGCTTTCTGCCACCAAGAGCTTGCGAAGTTAAATACTTAAATCCTCAACACAAGCAAGATGGCTTGCTGTCGTAGGTTAGCAAACTAAAGGAAACCAGCAGCCTGCATAGCTGGTGGAGAAACTAACTTATCAGCATTAATTTGTGAATAAACTCCAACTAAAATACGACTGGTAGCCTATTCTATGTAGTAGTGTTACACCCCTTCGCGTTGGCGAACTATACCTGCTCGGTCATTTGCATAATTTAGATTTTTCCAGCTAGCCCAAAGCTAACAGGACGCGGGGTCTGGAGGGGAAAACAAGTCCAAGTGCCGACATTACAAGCTTGCTAACGTCGATGTTAGAATGCTCGTTAAACAACGGTAGGAGTAGATTACGTTCGACTGCACAATAAATAAGATAATACCTTTCCCGTCAAGTAACGAGGACGATATTTGTCACATTTAAATCCCCTCTCGCATTCGCTATCGGGTGTTTTCTCTGGTCAGCGGGGAGTGTGTGGAGATCAATCAATGGGAGTTTCACATCTCTGCCAAGTCACTGCCAATCGATCACAGAGAATCACGTAGCTCGTCACAAGCTTGACCCGCGACGTGCTTGTTGGTAAACAGCACACACCCACAAGAAAGGAGGTCATGTAATTCGCACGACATGCATAAAACTGAGATTTGTTTAATAAGCAACGGTTAAAGTCGATTTTAGGTAGCCACTCATTATCGGAGTTGACTACTTTAGCCTGGCAAACCGCAGGCAGCTGCTCAGTTCATTAATAATTCAGCAGCTTCATACCAGAAATACTATAAGAACAACGCTTTAAACGCAGCAAGCCCCTTGCGTTATACAGCTCTTCGGGTAGAAAAACTATGCGGTTGCTTAATAAAGCTTTCTCAATATCTTATATACACCTAAAGCCCCATAATAATGCGTATACGTATCAGTCACATAATAATCCTCCATCGTTGAATATAAATTATACACGAGGATATCCGGAATCCATGTTTATTGTCGTTGTATTTACAATATAAACATACAAAGCCCAATCAAGGTTCCGTTTAATCATATTTCAATTATTTGAATGACTATAAACTGCCATTATTTTTTGGATAATAAACCACACTTTCAACACAATACATTAGCCAAAAAAGCAAGGCATTGTGTGTAAAAATAAAAACATATTCCAAAATAGTGTATGTTAAAACCTGTACCAACATAAACCTTGCAGGACAAGGTTAAAGTACAAAAGCACATTCACATAAGCTGCAGTCAAGATGAGCACCTTCAACTGTATATGATATTCAAGTTTTTTGATTTGACAATAAATACCCCCCCCCCCCCCCCCAAATAAAATGTAATCATCCAGTTACATTTGATACTCCTTGAAAAAGAAAATCAATCATCAGAAATTATCTTTGTCTGTGGCGTGCTTTTTTGGGCGGGGGACGAAGGCTTTCATTATGGGGATATAAATTCCCACGTTTTAGCCCTCCTCTCTTCTTCCACCTCTCCGACTCTCTGCTCTTCCTGCTTTTGCCACCTGCGCCATCCTTCCTCTTCTTTGGAGGGGGTGTGTACTGCTTGTGAACTTCGAGGGCTGGAGGGCAAACTTCCTCAACATAGTACCTCCAGGATTTTTGTCGTCCTACTTGTCTGGTTTGAGCATCTTTCCTTAGCCTCTTCACCTCTCGTCTCTCTTTGCACCTCTTTGGCCACCTCTTTTTCTTGCATGTCTCCTGCTTCCTCCTGCTCCACCCCTGGACTGTCCGATTCTCCTCACCACTCTCGCTGGTTGCTTCAGGCAAGTGCTGCTGGTCTGAGAGTGGCAGGGATCCAGCACTTAAAAGCTCTGAATACACAGCATTGATGGAGAAAATGTCCTCAATAAATAGTGAGCCTGTATAGCTGAACAATAAGTTGAAAGCTGTTTTTCTTTACAGCTGCAATAATTAATACTTTTAAGTAAATAAATGTTCAATGTAAAGGCAAAGGGGCTGCTCAACAAGTCAAACCCAGAGTGAATTATCAAGCAACTCTACAGTTCTCTGCAGCTCACCTTTGTCTCTTTTCTGCTTCTTGGGGTGACATTGGAGGACATCCTCAATGGTGTCGTAGTGGCAAACGTATGGCAGTGAGTAAAAAGTCCCACTGATCATCCTCCTTTTAGTGCATTCCTAATACCGACAGAGTAGATCAAATTGAAAGTGAGTGATCAAGAAGAGAACTACAGCTAGAGTTAAGTCCAATCCGAAAGAAGATATAGGAAGAGGGCGAATATGTGTCGTACAGATGTATACAGAGGCGAAGAGGAAGGCAGTGAGATACCTGAGACAGTGTAGACAGGCAGAGAAAGAGAGGGGTAACAACATATTAGGTAAGGCAAAGTTCAAGTCAGCAAGGAAAGGAGAGATGGTAAAAGTAAAAAAAGGATTCTTTTCATTGGCCACTTACATAGCCATAATGTCCCCTCTCAGAGCAGTTGCAACAATGAGCGGGGCATTTCTTTTTTTTGAGGACGTGGGCTGTCCATGGCCTGACTGGAAGCTCTGACCGTATCTGGAAAAAAGTTCAAACAAAGATTTTAAAAGTGTCGAGTGTAAAAATAAAAAAAGGACATGAGTTAATTTATTTGAAGTATTATCAATACATAACCATGAATTTAGACTTACATGTTCACAAGGCTATTAAAAAGCTACATTAAGATGTTCTTCTTATCATCTGATTATTCGGTGGTGTTAATAAAGCCACAAAGGCCTTTTAGGATCTAGAAGTATTATGCATCCTGCTTAGTAGAGAAGGTGCACTAATAGAGTGCAGCAAAGTCTAAACGCCAACTCACTGTGAAGTGGTATTGTCTCCACGTATCAGGGCAGGTCTGTGGAAAACCCGGGAAACAAAGGAGTAGATTACTCTTTTGAGCAGAACTACAGTAAAGAGCATTGTGCAGATGAGAAACTGTCAAGGGAGAGTAACACTTCATAAAAAAAGACCACACATACCTGAAGCTACAGAATATGTCAATACACAAAAGACAAATCCTTTCAATGTTTCCTTCAACACAAAAACCCAACATAAACTCACATCAGAGAGGTGCCCCATCATCCCACAGCGGTGGCAGTGTTGGTTCCACACCCGGGGCCTTTCACAGGGCCTGAGGCCATGTGACGGCAGTGCACAGTTGGGGCAGGGGCGGCCCGGACAGTCTCTCTGGACGTGGCCCTGTATCCCACAAAGAACACAGGTGGGACTTTTCTGCTGACAGAAAAGAAATATTAGAACATTCATAATAACATTAATGTTTTGTCATCTATTTGTTTCCAATAGCACAGCAATATAATCAATGTTTAAACTGCTGAAAATATGATGGATGTTTTTAAAAACAGAGCATACACCAAACATTTGCATTTTGCAATTATTGAATAGCTTAAAGTATAGCTGTGTAGCTGCAGGAAATACAGCAACAGACATTGTATCAGCTGAACTACAACAACAGGTCAATGGGACACCGGGAAGCTTCGGGGAAGTAATTTTAGACAGAAATCTCACCAGCTGGGTAAGTATTTCAACATGAATCTGAGTTATTAATCTTACAATTAACTGTATTAAACTCCCGCTATTAATATTTATACTACAAGACCATGATATCTGCTTAATACCTACTTAATGACAGTGTGAACGTACATTATGTAAGAGTCAAAGAGAAGGGGTAAATGCGTGTGTTGCTTTACCTTATGGCTGTAGCAGCTTTTGGCTAGGTGTCCTGTCTTATTGCAAATGTTACAGATCCGAGAAAAATAGCGGCTGGGCAAAGACCGATCAGCACCACCCTAGATATTGTGAGGGACAAACACGTGATGGACATTATTTAAAAGGCGGTTTTGAAGTTCATAATACTCCTTACATGCTGCAAATCAAGATGATATCCACACAAAAGTGTCTTCCTTGTTTATATCCTTGTTCTGAAATTCATGTTTTTCATTTAAATGTTTTTCCCAATGTATTTTTATGCACTCATACATTTGAATTTCCTTCTACAATATCTGCTTTTGAATTATGAAAATATGACCCTTAACATAAACATAATATTAACAATAAAAATAGTATACATTTCCTTGAATAATTTAGCTCTGCTGTAGTATTTCTGAAAATTAATAGAAAATGAATGGCACGCTACCTTGTCTTTCTCGGATACAGCCCAGGTATCTTTCACTGATTTCACAGTCTGATCTATTATGGACACAATAAACAAGGAAAAAATGAGGTTTTGTAGAGGTAAATGTATTCAACAAGATTGTAAATCTAGTGAAAATAATGTGTTAGTTGTTTTACTTCAGCCAGAAAACTAGGCCGCAATTTAAAGTTGTGTTCTCCCCATTAAAAAAACTATCACAAGTCAAATAAAACAAATCACACGATTTTTAGTAAAGAAAACGTAACGCCAAATTGCTCCTGCAGGCTATGCCACCTGGGTGTGAATGGGTGTGAATGTTAGTTAGAGTCCCAATGGGCAGGTGGCACCTTGCATGCCCTGTCATCAGTGTATGAATGGGTGTGATCGGATGAATGATGACATGTAGTGTTAAAGCACTTTGAGTGGTCAGAAGACTAGAACAGCGCTAAACAAGTACACGTCCAATTACCATTTACAAACCCTAACTATCAATTTCAGCCATAAACTTATAGCATATGTACTCCGCTCCGCATGGCTCGGGCGACTGTGGGTCAGTTGTTAGCAGGTCCGTCTTTCAATCAGGGGGTTGGCGGTTCAATCCCCACCCTGGTCGATGTGACCTTAACCCTTGTGTTGCCTTCGGGTCAATTTGACCCGATTCAATGTTTAACCCTCCTGTTACCTTTATATTTACTAACATATTTTACCCTTGAGGTCAATATGACCCCAGCTATTAAAATCTCCAGAAAATTATTAGAATTAATATTGTTTTCCAAGTTTAAGTGTGAGGTACTTTATGTTTGTTTGTTGACTCCCGAAAGAACACCGACATTAAACATCGAATCGGGTCAAATTGACCCGAAGGCGACAGGAGGGTTAAATATTGAATCGGGTCAAATTGACCCGAAGGCGACACAAGGGTTAAGCGAGACACGCAATCCAGAATTACTCCCTGTTTCTGTGTCTATGCTGTATTTTAATTGCTTTATGAGAGTCTTGTATTGTAATTTTTCTTATCATCACGCATAAACCATTCAGTTTATGTAGGTGGAAACTCTTAGACACATCTCTCGTACTTCATTCTGTTTTCATTGTTTTTCCTTCAGAATAATTGCTAAAATAACTTTTTTCTAGCACTAGCAGCCAGGCTTTGAAACAAGATATCAAATAGCAACAGAATGTTAACCCAGAGTGAGATCAAGTACAGACTAACCTTCATCTCCAGAGTCATCCTCCCAGCCGCCCCTGTAGCTCAGGTTGAGCTGGATGCTCGAGTCTCCCACCTGCTCCTCTCCTCCAAGGAGCATCCACTCCTCAATGGGCTGGTCACTGTCCTCCTCCTCTAAGCTGGAAGGAGGACTCGGGCTGCTGAGGTGCGGCGGCCGTCCAGAGGTGATGTTGAACGCCAGGAGGAGCGGAGGAGAGGGAGGAGAGCCTTCCCTGCTGAGCCGTGCCGCCCGTTTACAGCTGCTGGGAAGTTTCTGGTGACTGAACATAATATCTTCTTCTCCTTCTGAACTATTGAGGTCCTCCACAAAGAAGACGTGGTTCTTGCTACCTTGCTCAACATCTTCATTTTCCATGGTATAATCCTGAGTACAACCTCAGAATAGCATCGGAACAGCACCACCCAGCGGCGGCTCACTGCATTGCTGCCAGCCGGCGATGGCTAATTCAAGTTACTACAACGTTTAAGTTGTTCGCACCGTCTAATAAAATAGTCTTGTTGTTTTTCTTTTTCATACATGTAACTTATGAGGTGTATATTCAGATCGTTAAAATATACTGACACGTGGGCTAACATAGGGCCAACCGACGGTGCTATGCTAACGTTAACTAACGTAGCTAATAAGAGAACACAGCCACGTGAAATGAAGTCTATAATGGCACTTTAAAGTGCTTACCGTTTTGTGTTCTTTATAATCTGTTGGGAATGAACAATACCATTAATCCTTCCATACCATACAACTGAAAGCGCTGTGACTTCCACTCTTGTGTGTATGTTTGAAGCGGAGGCTTGAAGAACTATACCGGCGTTTCCGGGAGTTAAAATGTTGGACAACCAAAACTGTCCCCAGCGTTTTGAAGAGATGAAGTTAGACAACAAGTTAAATCCCGAAAACCCTGGAGTTGATTGAGTAAAGAATGGGACTCAATGTTAGAAGGCATAACTCAAAAGAATGACCCCCTGAATGTTTTTGGTGTGAAATACGTTCAGACCACAATTATTTTGCAACTACCATTGGTATTGGGTCATTTCGCACTTTATGGATTTTGACGGCTTTAACTTCGGTGTTATATTTTACCAATTAAAAATGTAGCCTCCACAAGGTGTGTATTTTCTGGGCGGATTATAACATTTTCAGAGCATCATGTTAGAAACATGTTTGCTGAACTATTCACTGAATGAACAAATCTAATTAGGCTATACTTATTTAGACTCGAGGGCCGCGTATGACTTCCATGCCTACAGCTCTTATTAGCGCCATAAAGATAGAGATCCGTGGTCCATCCGTGCATTTGCGCCCAATCAAAGACTCCCACACCTACGCGTCAGTCACGGCTGTGTCAGCAAGCTCCTTGCCAGGTAAAATTACTTTTACTTTAAGTTTATTTAGCCTCTTTATAAATATTCTACTTATTGGTTCATAGTTGACAAGTGCTACAATGTGCACGACCATAACTAAAGTTAATAAGTAATTTGGAAATGTATCTAAATATATTTCATGTCTAAATTCATAATATTTGAAGCCTTTTGTTGGACAAAACATGCTAGTGTGGTCATCCATGAATGCATTATTCAGAAATTAATATATTTGTGATATATTAATCGTAAAACCATGTGGTTTCCTGTTGTGTGAAGCTCTGTGGTGTTTCTCACTTTATTCCATATTAAATATAGACACATGAATCACATCAGCATCTATATTGATCAAACTTTCTCCTCAGGTAATACGCTAACACTGCTGACATATTGTGGATGCAGGTACAACGACACAGGAATCATCAGACTGGGGGTGATCGGAAGCTCTAAACCCAAAGTGGTCACACCCAGTGTTGTTCAGATGGTCCTGCATCTGAAACACATTCATCTCAAATGTTGTCTTTACAGGATCAACAGAAAAATACTGTCTGAGTCTTGTGAAGTTGGTTTGTTTTTTCCATCCCTTCCACTCTTTCTTGACCCATGTGTATGTTTCTTATGTTTCCTGACACTGACCTCTGACCCTGCAGTGTCATTGGCATCATCTGTTTTCATGGGAACAGCACCTATTCCTCTGAGTCCACCTATTCCATCATTGGAATTCTGGGAATCAGGAAATGCAGCAAACACAAGGAAGGTAACATATTATTATTATTAATAATGTATTTGTGTGTGTTTGAAAGTGAATGTTTATGTGTATATTTGTTTGTTTTTTAATTTTTCTAGTAGATACAAGTTGGACGATAGTCTCACTGCAACTTAACCACTTCTCTTTGTTTCAAAATTGGAAATCCTGACAAATCCAATGTAAAAATAAAATTATATATATACATACACTTAGTTTTAAACGATATTTCCTATCGGCAATTTGATCAGCCTGCATTTTTCCTGCTGTCAGTAGTTCCCCATTTTTGTAATTAAAAAAAGAAAAGAAAAAAAGACCATTCTCCACCCTGTGACTTTTATTCCTGACAAAATGTTTGTCTCCAAACTAGATTACACATGTTGTGTAGACGGATTTATTTGTAGAGCAGATACAACAGACCACACAACAGATCACACAGCAGACCGATGAGTAAAGCCAGCGGTCCTGTGTCCTCAACACTCTGACTGAGACAACCTCCGCAGCAGGAGATCCACCTCACTGCCCCTTCTCTCCTCTCTGCTTGGCCCTTCCTCCCCATCACCTCAGCCTCTCATTACAGGCCTTCCACCTACACTCCTCCATCCCTGCAGCCATTATAATAGAAGATTGTAGATTAGTATGCATCCTTACATCTAGGAACACGCTTGTGTTAATTGACTAATTAGAACAAGTCACAATTGCAGGAGAGGGATGGAGGTAGGGAGAGAAATGAAAGTGATCCTGGGCAGAAGCTGTTTTGTTTTCCAGGAGTGGATCTCTCCTGCTGCGTCTACAACAACCAACCATGTTCCTGTCATGAAGCCTGGGGATGGTCCAACCCCCGCCTGACCTATATTTCCAGCGTGACGTTTTACACTGGTCTGCCAGCTAATCATAATCCAGACTTCTTAAATCAGTCTGCATCAAAACGTTATCACTTATGCGTGATATGAGTTGAACCTTCATGTGTTTGTCTCATCTGTTCCCTTGTTTAGGACGCGCATATAAACGGGGCTGCAAAACACCTCCTGATTATTTAAAACTTGCAACATCAATTCAGAAACACAAATCACAATTAAAAACATGTTGAAATATAACTGATATGATCAACTTCAGCTGTTGTGTTTTATTTACATGATTTGAAGTCAGAGTATAATACGCATGCTGTCGTTTCAGCCTTAACAGAGCTTCATCAGTCCCACATATTAACCCTCATCCCTGCCACCCATGTGGCCATTTTCTCCTCAGCCAGTGGTTGAGGGGGAGCATCATTAGGGGCCCCGTGATGAAGAACAAAGACAGTGTTCTCTCCTTTGTGTGCATCTCCCTGGCCTCCCCTCCAGCTTGAGGGATTAAAGGAGATGGGAAATGCCCGAGGGACCCGTGGGGTCAAAGAACACCGCAGAGAAAGAAATCTGTGGCCAGCAATAGGAATCAGCCTATAGGAGGCATGCAGAGAGTTGACATGCAGTGCAATGTGTTTTGTGTACATCTACATATTTCAATAGGAGGGTTTTGTTACAGATGTTCAAACTTCTGCAGTTTGCAAAAATATATGTGCATATAGGTTTGCAATTTAAAGGAATAAGCTAAACATGACTCCATACCGCCAAGTCAAACCACCTCTGAAGCCCCAAATAATTGGGTTGTACTCTTTACAGTCTGTACAACATACAACATCTTGAATCGAACAGAGCCGTCATTTCAGCAACAAAACTAGGCGAAGCTTTTATCAGCAGGGGGCAGCAGTTGGTAAAAGCAACAATATCAACAAGTTTGCACAGCGCTGACACATTTAAGCTGCAGCTTGTTAAGACCAGATGAGAAACTAGTTCTTACAAACAATCAAACTGAACTGAATGTTCACCCTCCGGCAGCCTCCCAGTAATGAGCTGTTTTCAGCCATTACTTGTGCAGCCAGTTCTCCAGCAAGCCACCGTTGCTAGGACAACAGTCACTGACACAAGTGCACAGGCAGCCCAGAGCGGGTATTTTTGGTCGAGACAATAAAACCAAGAGGGACCTGACCAAAAACCTCAGGCTGTGATATAACATGAGTCATGCCTGGGAATGCCCTACTCTGTGTATATAGACAGTCAAGAGCAGCTGGCGTGTTTTTAATTAGCCGGTGTGTATTTATTTTACCTGGTGTCATGGAAATTTAATTGCTATAGCACTCTGAGGATAAATAAATCACATGATTAACTTCAGTGACACTCATACAAGAAGACTGGTCAACAGGTCACAACTGCTTTTCTCCTCTATATCTGTCATCATAATGTGTATGTCCTATACTGTAGCTTGTGATAGCTACAGTATATACAGCGCATGCATTTGTCTAAAATATGAATGATACCAACACTCTCCCTGACCCTGATTTCAGATACTGTAACTAAGGTTGACATAGTCTCCCCCCCACACACACACAGGAGAAATTATCAAAAACATAATAACCATAAGCTCATCAAGTTATGACTTCGAGGATTCTCCAGTACAGAGTGAATTACAGTCAAAGAGTACTGCAAAAGCATAATACAATATTAATTTTACATTATAAAAAGAGTTTCTACAAATTAATAAATGATGAACCTTTGTTGGCTGACAATATGGACAATGAAGGCGTCAATACAAAGGGTGAGGAATGCAGACAGACCAGCTTTCAGAGTGGGTGGATGAAGGTGTTTTCGGTTTCGTAAATGCTGCGCCTGAACTCAAAGTTGATTGTGTAAAAACAGAGTTGATGTATTTGATTTCTCAGAGGGAGTCAACATCTTTTTACTGAGTAAATGTTTATTGTGCTGACGAGTCATTCCTCCACAAAGGTGCTCATGAAGAGGACACGCTTACATTATGTTTCCACTCACAACATCTGAAAGTTAGATGCAAAATCTTGCCATCAACAGTTATCTTAGAATAGTAAATGGCAGGTTAACAGGTTGATTAAGTTGGTTAACATCAGTTGAACATTAAACACTTTTGACACCGATGAAATAAAGTTGGAAATATTCATATATAAATACCTTATGACGTATTGAAATTAAATTAGTGAAAAAAATATGTCAATAGCATGATGTGGAACACTGAGTTTGCACCAATTAGAGTCACAGCTCTGCTTCCGGCAGGTTTCACTCAAACACACACACAGTGTAGCTCAGGCAGTCCTCCTGTCACTACTGGATGGTCCACAACAGAAGCAATGTGCAGCCGCTGTCTCAGCGACCTGAGGAGCTCCGATGACGGTCCGTCATCCAGCAGCTGCAGGGCGCTGAACGATGTCTGTCTGGCTCATGTCACGGTCATTTGCAGGACGTCTGAGCAGCAGCAGCAGAATGACGCTTTAGTCTCACAGGTAAGATGACGTATAAAAAGGTTTTCTACTGCTGCTGCTATTATATCTATGTATCCAGTAACTATTGCCAACGCGGTTGCAACTAATACACTATGCAGCCCAACTGAGGGAACAGGCCCTTTTAGGAATATTGATAATGATAATAATAATAATAATGATAATTATTATTATTATTATAATAATCATAATAATCATAAATCATAATAATAATAAGACTTTTTAAAGTAAAAACTAAAAATACAATATCTCAGAAAGTCTTATAATGTTTTGGTTGGTTTCTAAAAGTTATATTGGGTTGTAGAATCAGTAGTTAGTTTAGCATCAATAGCAGTATGTGTATGTACCTGCTGTGCTTCATTTTTTCCACATTTTGTTATGTTACAGCCTTATTCCAAAATGGATTAAATTCATTATTTTCCTCAACATTCTACACACAAAAACCCATAATAACAAAGTGAAAACTGTTTTTGCACATTTTTGCACATTTATTAAAAATAAAGAAGGAAAACATAACATGTACATAAGTATTCACAGCCTTTGCTCAATACTTTGTTGAAGCACCTTTGGCAGCAATTACAGCCTCAAGTCTTCTTGGGTATGATTCCACAAGCGTGGCACACCTATTTCTGGGCAGTTTCTCCCATTCTTCTTTGCAGAACCTCTCAAGTTCCATCAGGTTGGATGGGGAGCGTCGGTGCACAGCCATTTTCAGATCTCTCCAGAGATGTTCAATCGGGTTCAAGTCAGGGCTCTGGCTGGGCCACTCCAGGACATTCACAGAGTCGTCCCGAAGCCACTCCTTTGTTATCTCGGCTGTGTGCTTCGGGTCGTTGTCCTGTTGGAAGATGAACCGTCGCCCCAGTCTGAGGTCCAGAGCGCTTTGGAACATGTTTTCATCCAGGATGTCTCTGTACATTGCTGCATTCATCTTTCCCTCAATCCTGACTAGTCTCCCAGTTCCTCCCGCTGAAAAACATCCCCACAGCATGATGCTGCCACCACCATGCTTCACTGTAGGGATGGTATTGGCCAGGTGATGAGCAGTGCCTGGTTTCCTCCAGACATGACGCTTGGCATTCAGGCCAAAGAGTTCAATCTTTGTTTCATCAGACCAGAGAATTTGGTTTCTCATGGTCTGAGAGTCCTTCAGGTGCTTTTTGGCTGTGAATACTTATGTACATGTTATGTTTTCGTTCTTTATTTTTAACAGATTTGCAAAAATTTGCAAAAAATAGTTTTCACTTTGTCATTATGGGTTGTTGTGTGTAGAATGTTGAGGAAAATTATGAATTAAATCCATTTTGGAATAAGGCTGTAACATAACAAAATGTGGAAAAGGTGAAGCGCTGTGAATACTTTCCGGATGCACTGTACATGTTAGAGACAGGATGTTAAGATAAAATAAACACTTAATTTTATTTCACCTCTGCAAACAAAGGCTCTATGTATGTTGTGAAAATGTATACTAATAGTATTCTTTTTTTGGTCATAATTAGGACGTCATCTGTTTTACAACATTATTTTTTCTTACACTTGGTTGTTGAAATATCTTTTTATTTTGGTATGAATACAATATAGGTTGAAGCACAGAGAAGGAACAGGCGAAGAGAGAAATGGCTGTGGATGACCTCTGTGATATTCTTCCTCCTGGCCTTCACTTTTATCAGTAAGTGACAACTTGTTTAACATGAATAAAAGTGACAACTTGTTTACCATGAATAAAAGAGGTTCACACTTTCTTAAACATTGAATCGGGTCAAATTGACCCAAAGGCATCAGGAGGGTTAATGTGCAACCACTAATAGAAGAGCTCAACATCTATCTACCTCTGTGACATTGGTGTTTTCTCTCAATCCCAGTGACACACATGTTTTCTCCCTTTATTTCTAAAGTGGGAACAGTTGGCAAAGAAGAAAATGATGCACAAGACGACATAAGACCACATGCACTCAAACATTCATATACAGCAACATGACTAAAAGAGTTTCTCTTTCTTGTCGTTCACTCGTCCAAAGCCTTGTGGTTATTGGGATGTCTGCTGTTCTGGGCCGTGTGGTTGCTCCTGCATCTCCTCCAGATGTTCCTCTGGCTGATCAAACTCTTGTTGTGGTTCATCTCAGTGTCTGCGTCCCCTCTGTGTTGCTGTGCATCGTTTCTTCTGACCTGCTTTATGCTGCTGCTACATTATACATGTAATGCTGTGTTTTTCTCAACCACCAATCCTGTGTATGTTTGTGGCATGTTTATCTGGGTTTGCGTTTCACTGCTTCTTTACACCAGGTGAAAGTCAAAGATACTGTATGATTTCACATGTGAAATGGATATTTTATGTTTATGAATATATATCTAAATGTATTTTTTTACTCGTAAAGAACATTTTGTGGTGGCTAAATTTCTTCCTTTTTGATAGATGCGGAATAATCTCTGAACCTGATGCATGAAAACCTGAATCTATCTCCTATCTGACTGCTTGTGAGATGCCACAGGATGCTCACACATGGGACCTCAGTAATCAAGCACCCACAGGACACAGAGACTTTGGATCAGAGTTCAATTCACGCGGATTTATTTGTAATCAACAGTTTCACAAATAACTCTGAGTTGGTATTAAAGACAACAGCCTCCCTCCACATCTGTCTTTCACAACCCCCGAACATTGACATATTAAGTATAACGTCACACTCCATGCATGTGCCGCCTCCGTCCACTCCCCCATTACATATTTCTCGTCACACCATTTCAAGCCGGATACTTTAATGAATGTGGCGGTTCTTGCTGACGTCTCCCTCTGGTCACTCTCTTATCGTAACTTTGTCTGAGCATCCCGGCCCTTGCTCTACCGTCTCCTTTCTACCGGTTAATACTGGAACAGCACAAGGTCACTGTGTCCATCTGCGTCTGGCATTCTTGTACCTCATGTCAGGGAGAGAGATGTGTGTGCGCTCTAAATCATCTTTGCTGTTGTAATTTAAGCCTAATATAAAACTATGCAAAATTATAACACACTTTACTCCGTATGTGGTGGCAGCACACAATACAAAACATTTTATCTTCCACAATTTCTTTGTTATAATCATGAATTTCCTCTGAAGTCCAACCCCGAGCTGGTCCAGTGTGTTTGTGAGTGAATGAAGGGGTATCTTTATTTTCATTTAGTGATATAAACTGAAGCCAATAAAAAGATTAAACTGTGAATGAATAATGACAAATTCTCACCGAAGAAAACTCCCAGAATGCATTGTCACCACGCCGATATTAAGCTCCCTCACAGCATGTGCTAAATGGTAATAATTAATCTGGTTTACACATTGAAACTGAGTTTCAACTCTTAATCTGTGTGCGTGTACATGGAGACATGCGTCGTTGCCTCAGAGTGGTGTAGCTGGGTTTCTTATTGGCGCCCAGGTTTAAAGTCCAAAAGTGAATTTGATTTGAGTACTCTGATAAAAAACTGCTTCCTTCCTCACAAGGCGCTGCAAATAAGCGAGCTGGAGGAGTTTAGCAGTGCAGGTTTATGGATCCATAATCATCTCAGATATAAAAAGGGAATCAAACCCTGCTCCGAGAGCTTCACAAGGAATCAACAAGGAAGAAAACCTTCTCAGGACCAAACTCCACGGTTTACTCAACACTAATGAAAACAGAAGTGAGCCAAAGCTGAAACAAGCCGAGCCAGTTGAAGCACTTTGATTTGGCAAGACGATGTCTTTGCCAGCCGGAGTTGTTCACAAGAGGAGGGCCACCATCACAAATCTGCCTCTCTACTACTCTGGACACCTGCTGAAGAAACTCCCCAAAGAGAAGGTGAGGATGTAGAAAGAGTCATGCAGACACGTGTGTATTACAGTTTTTCTCAGTCGCTAACAAGCGCTTACCCATACTTCAGATACTTTTTCTAAACTCTTAACACAGACTCACACCTACAAAGCACAATTGGCCAAATGGATAATTTTCTTGTCAAAAGCACATTTTGTTAAATATATACTAACTCTTCATTTCAAAATAGAACACATCTTTTTCTGCAGACACTAACTTTACCAAAACACTGGAAATCTGACTCGAAATGAAATTATTCTGTCAAAGAATAACTCTTGTTTTCACTTCACAAGCTCCTTCCAATCAATCAAACTACACCAGGTTTCAAAACACTGGCTATTGCTGACATTACAAAAACTGCATAGACTTTTATGTTTCAGTTTTACAGGTATTTGCATGCAAAACATGTAATCCACTGTTTTTACACTACATTTCTTGGTTGGGAACTGTATGTCCACATGTAATGTTCACATTCAAAAGCATTCCAGTCAAAAACTAATCCGTTTTTTTCTCTTTACTGTTTACTCCAGGAGGTACAGTATAAATACTGTTTACAGTATGATGGAACAGAAACAGTTTTACAGTACTGCTTACAGTGAACAAAATATCCAAGAAACATACAAGAGCATTCTGAACAAAAACACAACGGCAACAAGCCTAGATAAAGAGGGGGGGGAACTATTGTTCCTTAAAAAAAGTTCAATCCAAACTGTGTATTTTTTTTTAACAAATAAACTATGTTTTGGGGCAACGGCTGCAATAGATGATTGAACAACATTCGGTTAGTCAATGTAGGCGGTGTCTGTGTGATCAACATCTCAACCTGTCATAATCAAAACTTAAATTCTAATCCAAAACTTGCTAAAACATATTTCCCAAAAACATTCCAAACGTACCTACCATGGGGAATCAATTGTTTGTTTATTATCAGCTGAGATATATTGTTTTAGAACTAATATCATTGCAGAACAGGTTTTTAGACTGTATCTAAGGTTTGGAATATTGTGTTTGCCATTGTGCGATGTTGTGTGTTAACATTCGTAAATAATACAAAAACAATCCATTTTGTTGGGAGGTATAGCTTGTCTGTTAAGAAAATGTAAGCATTGTGAAAATGTGTTCACTGACTGCATATTGTTTGAAAACGACATGAAATGTGTGAATGGTACGGCCACAAAACACCGATGCTGTGCTAATTGTGTTTAGAGTTCTGAAAATGTGACCACTGATTGGACAAACGCTTGGTAGCGCCTGAAAAAAACTGTCAAGAAATAATAGGACTACATGGGTAATAAATGGTCATCTTTGCAAATTCAATATGAGGTTTTATGCCTGCCTTAAACTCAGTTTAATTTGGGAATGTTGCGTCAAAAACCGACATCCAAAATGGCAATTTGTGATTTTTAGGATTTCAATAAGTACTACGGAGAGCTCCGGGGCACCACACTCTTTCTGTACCAAGATGACACACAAGATACGGTAAGCAAACGGTTTATTTTGCTCTTCTTTATTAAGCTGTACAAGTTACAATACAGACACTTAACAAATATATATACTTATATTTGTTTTTCTTATTCCATATTAATTATTATCCTTAATAATGCTTTTAATTTCATTGTGTTTATTGATATGAACCAGTCAAAATCCTTGTATATGCAAATATAATAATAATAATAATAATGCATTTCATTTTTATCGCACTCTTCCTTCAAAGAATCTCAGAGTGCCACACATATAGTAAAAACAAATAAAACCGATTAAAACATAGTTAAAGCAACCCATAAAAAGAAAAAAAATCAGAATGTAATAGCTGACAATAAATTAACTCAAGGTAAAAGAAATGCCTTCCTGAATAAAAAGGTTTTTAGGCCAGTTTTAAAAGAGTTCAGTGTCTGAGTTTCCCTCAGGTGGTCAGGGAGACTGTTCCACAAGCGTGGCGCTGCCGAGCAAAAGGCCCGGTCGCCCATGGTGCGGAGCTTGGTGTCGGGGACCCGAAGGAGCGAGCGGCCTGTGGATCTGAGGGTGCGGGTGGAGGTTAGGGGAGTGATAAGTTCTTGTAGGTAGGGGGGTGCATGTCCGTTGATGCATTTATATGTGAGTACTAGGACCTTGTAGTTAATCCGGAATGAAACAGGGAGCCAGTGCAGTGATTGGAGAATGGGTGATATGTGGTCATATTTCCGGACTCCCCTCAGGACCCTGGCAGCGCTGTTTTGGATATATTGTAGTTTGGTGATGTATACCTGGCAATTAACTGTTTCTGATTCTGATAAACAGCAGCATTGGGATTGCCAAAATAACAAATACATTGTAAATCACATTGTTAAGCCTTATAAACAACACTGTTGAAGGGCTATAAGAACGTAGGTGATAAAAATGGAGCAGAAACAGATATGGTTTTCTTATAACCACATTCTAAGTAACTCCTATTTTAAATAAATTAATACACGTTTTATTGATCAAGCATGTTTCCGAATAGAAAGCGATCATTCTTGTTCATTGACTTTGTCAGTACACAGAGAAGGTGGACCTGGAGCAGCTGAAGTCCATGGAGTTAAAGTTTCCGTCTCAAAAGAAGGCACCAACTATCTTCAACCTCTCCCTGCACAAAAAGGAGTTGCAGCTAAAGGTGAGATGTATCTGTCTTTTTCAAGATGGAGTCAGTCTAGGGTCCATACCACTCAAAGAAACTGACTAGAATGTGCATTTATATTATATGGATACAGATGGACAACTTGGACACAGGAAAAGAGTGGAGGGGCTACATCCTGACTGTGGTCAATGTAAGAAAACACACCACACACACTTAAAGATGAGCGAATGGGTTGATGTGGGAGTCTCCAACCGTCGGCACAGCTGCTGTTGATACAGAATATTGTTGAGTGCTCGCAGAAAAATGTAGCAAAAACAAAACCTAAATGACCAAGTTCAAACATAAAGTATTTAACTACACACAACTTTGTGATGCAACAGCACAACTTTTATAACTTTTGAAAATAATTATTTTCTGTGTACCGTACTGACTTTATACACAAAGCCAAGCTCAACAAACAGAAAGAGTTGATATATTTCAACGTTCATTATTATGCGAATGATACTAAATTATATCTATCGATCAAGCCAGAGGAGTCCAACCAGCTCAGTAAAATTCAAGCATGTCTTAAAGACTTAAAAACATGGATGACCTGCAACTTCTTGATGTTAAGCTCTGACAAAACCGAAGTAATTTTACTCGGCCCTGAGCACCTCAGAGATCAATTATCTGGTGATGTGGTTTCTGTAGACGGCATTGCCCTGGCATCCAACACCACTGTAAAGAATCTTGGCGTTATCTTTGATCGGGACTTGTCCTTTAACTCCCACATGAAGCAAATCTCAAGGACTGCATTCTTTCATCTACGTAATATTTCAAAATCAGACAAATCTCGTCTCAAAAAGATGCAGAAAGATTGCTTCACGCGTTCGTTACTTCTAGACTGGATTACTGCAACTCCTTATTATCAGGCTGCTCTAATAAATCTCTTAGGTCCCTCCAGTTGATCCAGAATGCTGCAGCTCGTATTCTCACTAAAACTAAGAAAAGAGATCACATCACTCCTGCACTAGCTGCTCTGCACTGGCTCCCCGTAAAATCAAGAATCACTTTTAAAATTCTTCTCTTAACCTACAAAGCCTTGATTATGAGACGTCATAGATCCTAACTGCCTGGTGGATATTCAAGGTCTGGATCGTGGAATATGACTACTACCAACTAAACACTCTGTCATATTCATGGATTGTGTTGTTACTGTGTTTATTTTGTCTGTAATGATTCCTTCTGTACACATTACATCTATTGCACCTGTTCATCCTGGAGAGGGATCCTCCTCTGTTGCTCTCTTGAAGGTTTCTTCCCTTTTTTTCCCCCTGAAGGGTTGTTTGGGAGTTTTTCCTGATCCGATGTGAGGTTCAGGGACAGGGATGTCTATGTGTACAGATTGTAAAGCACTCCGAGACAAATTTGTAATTTGTGAAAATGGGCTATGCAAATAAACTGAATTGAAATTGAAAATATTGGATTTCTCAAAAAGAGTCAAGAATGTACAACCATGTACCAGGATGAGTTTACTAACTTGTTACAACTCTTAAATTGAGGATTAGCAGATTAGATTAGTAATTACGAGTAAAACACGTTGACGAGCTCTGCTTCCCCGCAGAAAGAGATTCCCAGTAAGCTAAAGCTGCTGCCTGGCCAGATGTTGCTGCTGCAGGATGTTCTGGATCAGGAGAGGAGAAGAAACAACCAGAGGCAATGTCCAACCCTCCCGCCCCGACCCCGCTTCCTCCAGTCAGCCTCCGCCTCCCTTACAACGTCGGAAGACGAGCTCGACCAACGTGCCCCTGAGTTTCCAGCGTAAGTTAAACGTTTGTGTCCAGAAACAAACACATATGAGAGTCGACAGCTGCTACACACGACAGGAAATAAAACGTGGAAAGGGATTTCTTGTTGACTTCACGCAGGGTTAAACTCTTCTCGTCAACCTAAATTGATATACATGTTCCCGGCCTTTGCCCTCTGCAATCTGCAGCTTCATTATCTGCACTGGAAATAATGCTGAGTGTTTTTCTTTGGTTCCTGCAGGTGTTTCTTCAGCGTGAGTCGGCAGGAGGCTGAGCGAATGTTGGAGGCAAACCCCGAGTGCGGCAGCATTATCCTTCGCCCTTCCACTCTGGCCAACAACTACGCCCTCACCCTCAGACAACTGATGCCCAGGTCGCTCTGAAATGCACCACAATGCAGGGATATATATTTAGGTTACGCTTCTCACGATAAATATCAGGTTCTTTCCTCCGACAAATGCATGTACAAGAAGAGCAGCTTCCACGAGCAAATAATTAACTATTATATACAATTGTACGTTGTTTTGTGAGATTTAAAAAAAAAATGTTTAACCCAAATATAACAAGTGTTACAGTTTAACTCCTAGTGTTCAACACTGTCATATTAACACAGTCCCTCACTAGCATATGGATAATTTGCATACCAGTGTCATGTAATTCATGAGATGCTACGGCTGGCGGATGAACACATTTAAAAGGTGGATGTTTTTCGCTCATTCAAATTGGTTTACATTTCATATAAAAATGTAATATACAAATAATAATAATAATAAAAATAACAATTAATAAATAATGTTTCATAAGCAGCAAGCAAATAATCCTCCTCTTGTTGGTGTTTCAGTGGGCCAGTCATGAAGAACTACAGAGTGACCTCCACCACCGATGGGTTTGTCATTGAACTGGACACAGCAGTAAGCCCCTCAGCTCAATACAACTCCGTCTTCTTTCTCTTTGCTTGTCTTCATGCGTCTTCCTCCCTTCAGGTGACGGTCTCCTCCTTGATTGATGTACTTAACTATTTCCTTGAAAAGACAGAGTACCGTTATCATCCCTACAGGACACCCCAGCTATACAACACTTGCATCGGTGAGAAAAACACTGCTGTTACAGTCCCAGCAGCAAGCGCACAACTACTAACAATGTTTATCTGTGTGTGTGTGTGTAATAGACATGTCACCTGCTACAAAGCATGTCAATATGACTCCACCTACACCTAAATCTAAACCACTACCCAGGGCAAAAGTGGCACCCACAATGCATTCACAGGCCAAAGAAGAGCTTCTGCCGCCTCCAACCAAACCAGAAGAGAATGACTATATGGTTCCTGAGGACGAGTGTCCTGATGTTCACAACCTGAAGCTAGGTGAGAATGAGACAATATTAGTTTATCATTATTACTGTAGCAGCTATAAAAGTGTGCATACAAGTAAAGCAAGTAAAGTCAGTCTGAATGAATAAATATATATGTTTTTCTCCCAATTAGTTCCATTCGATGAAGAACTTCATGAAGTTTTAAGGTTACGGAGGGAAAACGTGTACACTGAAATTCTCTCACTGGAAGTCACCACAGAGGTGAATGAAACCACTGAACCGTCCCACTCAGGCAAAGCCCAGTGGACCACGGAGAGTGACAGTTAAATTCAAATGGAATTCAAAAGTTCTCAATCACTGAAAGCAGGGGCCTCAAACTCGAACGAGGAAGATGCAATCAGGTGCCGCTCAAACGGGTCAGCAGCGACCACTGCTGTTCTGTGGGATTGAATGAGCACAACCCCCCCCCCCCCCACCCCCATCATCTGTTCCATCATCTGATCATCTCTTGGTTTGCCATGTTAACATTTTCTCATTAGCACTGAGCACAAAGTACAGCTGAAGGCCATCTAATGTCATTAGTTTGACTGGTCAGTGAATAAATAATGAATGTATAAGACAAATAACACGTTTTCTAGAAAACTTAACAAAAAACGTTTTGAAAACTCTTTTTCTAGTACCCCTAGTAATCGACCTAATACTAGAATAATCCCCAAAAACCAACAACAAAATCTAGAAAAAGCCTTAAAAGACATCAATTGGGATGATCTTCATAAATGTGAAAATGCAGATATCTGCAGCGACTCTTTCCTCTCTCAAATCAAGGGGGTAATTTTCCCATTCTCCAGACAAGGAGGAATAAAACCACCCTTCCCTGGCTCAGCCCAGATTGTGTACACTTAATGAAGCGAAGGGATATGGCTCTCAAAAAATCCATAAAATCAGGGTTAAAGACAGAGAGAGATTTTCAGCTACCAGAAACAAAGTTACGCTGGAGCTGCGAAGGCCAAAGCAGATTTTTATAAAAATTATTGAAAATCTAGGGGAACAGTAAAACAATCTGGCAGAATATAAACAAGCTAACAGGGAAACAACATAAGCAGGATAATAAAGGCCTAGAACTAAGAGTTGACAATCAGCTGGTGCGGGACCCCGTTATTCTGGCACAGGAATTAAACTCTTTTTATTAAATCTATTGAAGATATATCTAAACAGTTCATTTCACCCGTGTGCTCTGATAGTCGAGCTGCAGACAACTCACTGATAAAATTTCGTATTCAAGAAATCACTGTGACAGAAGTCATTAATATTATTAATGCTTTGAACAACTCTAAAGCCAAGGATATCCATGGTCTCGACACACACTTTTTAATCACACAAGGAGGCGCTGGCACCCCCAATCATGCACCTAGTGAACCTATCTATTAGACACTCGATGGTTCCTGGAGCATGGAAGATGGCCTCAGTTATCCCTGTGTTCAAATCGGGGGATAGCTCCGATATGAGCAACTACAGACCAATTAGTATTTTGCCTAGCATCTCTAAAATTATAGAAAAATGGATCGCTAAACAAATAATAGAATTCCTTAATAATGGTCAAACCCCCCTGCACCCCATGCAGTTTGGTTTTCGACCGCATCATTCCACGGAATCTGCACTGGTTATGCTCATGGAGAAATTAAAAAGTTTATTAGATAAGAAGAGCTGCGTAGGTGCTGTATTTTTAGATTTAAAAAGAGCGTTCGATACAGTTAACCATGATGTGCTACTAGCCATCAAATGGTTTGGATCTTATTTATCCCATAGAGAACAATGTACTGTGGTTGATGGTGTCAGCTCCTCTTACCTGGGCTGTCAGTAGGGGTCCCCAAGGATCCATACTGGCGCCCATTTTATTCTCTTTATATTAATGACTTACCTGACTCTTGCTTCAATGTGGATGTTCAGCTGTATGCTGATGACACGGTCATTTTTGTGCCAAAAATAGTGAGGAGGCAGGCACAGTGCTCTCTACTGCTCTGAGTCATATTCAAGGCTGGCTCACCAGGTCCTGTCTTTCATTGAACACGAAAAACAGTGTGTATGTTCTTTCAATCCTCAACTGTTGCACATTCTAATGTGTTTTTGGGAACTGAGAAACTGAATGTTGTTAATAAGTTCAGATACTTAGGCATTATGCTTGATTCCACACTCTCCTTTAGGAGCCATGTTAAAATGATGTCGAAAACCATAAACTTCCATATACATAATTTTAAACAAATAAGAAACTCTAACCAGTTGGTCAATGACAAGCTCAATAGTTATTAAACCGTCGAAACTACTCTATAAAAAGCATTGAAAATACTGGATAAAAACCATTTAAGTATCATCATTGCTATATTTTAACCAAATACAAAATGTTAAGTTTTAATAATTTTAGAAAATTCACTTGGCCTGTTTGATTTTCAAAATACTAAATGGCTATAGCCACCCCCTTAAAACTTTTATCAAACATCGATCTATTAACTCAGAAAAACCCTGTTTGGGCAAATGTGCTGTGTCCTCTTCAGGATGCATGGGATGGAACTACCCCCCTCCTTAAGAAAAAAAGCCAGCCCTGGTCACCTCAAAAAGCCACCTGAAGGCATGGCTCAGACTTAATCAGCCCTGTGACCATTAGAGTTAATCCGCACGGTATCAAAATGTCTGCATGCACTTTTTATTAATCTTTTTTTCTTCTTTGTTACTGTACTGTCATGTGTTGTGTGATGTGATGTGTTTCCATTTCACTCTTGCATTCTTAAATTACATCACACCCCAGAGGGACTACAGGAAACTAGCCTCCTGGCTATAATATAATATATTTACATGTACATTGTTGTGTCAATCAATAATCTGTCATATTCTAAAAAAAAAAAAAAAAAAACAGAAAAAATGAGCGACCTTCTGAATCTGAACCCTGAGCCGTTAGTTTGAGCCCTTCAATTTGAATATACACAGTAGTCTATAACTTCAAACAGCATATGAGGGTATATTATTGTTTTCTTGATGAATGATTTACAGATCACTGTGACAGACATATGTTGTAGTAAAGTAGATGTGTATAAATGCAGGAGATAACAGCTCAATACAGAACACGGTATGACCCAGATTTGAAAAGATTAGAATCGGATTTAATTACTAACCAACGATTATTTGCATATTCACTATTAATGACACAAACCAAATGCATCAATTATGTGAGATATGGATTTGTTTTGTTTCGTAGTTTGGATGGTTATCATGTTTTATTTTTTTGCTCTAATGTTGTGGCTTAAAAGTGTACAAATTAAGATCCTGTCAGACAATTAAAGATGTTTTTCCTTTTTTGGTATGAAAGAATAATGAACCTGTAGAATTCTAAACTACGAAAACTCTTATGTCTGCGTCTTCAAAAGCACTGAATAAAAATAAATATGATCCAGGATGATCATTATTCTTTATTTTTCACACAGAAAGCAAACATAAATGTTATAATCATATTTTTCAGAAGTTATTTCACGAAGATTGTATTTTCATTTTTTAAAAATAATTATCATGGAACAGGTTATAGGATTAGCAAGTTTAAGGATCATTTGTCACTCAAAGACAACAAGACTGAAAAATAGTCAATACAAAAACAAAGACTCCCTCTATTTAGTTGTCACTGTCGCGAGTTTCTCTTCATCCCTCCCACCTCTTCAGTTCAGGTCCTTTATAATATGTTGAAGCAGCCTTTGTGTGAGAAAGACAAATAAAATATCTGGAATAACTTAACATCTCAGGATTTCAAAAACTAAAAACACAATAAATTAAGAAGATTGTTCCCCAATGAAGACACTTCCATTGTTGTTGTTGTTGTTGTTGTTGCTGTTGTTTTGACATTACTTTTCAGTAAGTGACAGCTGCAGGATCCTGTCCAGCTCATCCTCTTCTTCTTTTTGCTTCCTGTGATAAAAATAGGAAATAAAGCTCTTTGGTCAGAACAATGACGGCCCTATAACTATAAAAGCATTACTATATCTTTATCCACACACAAACTCTCTTTACACGGAACCATTCCCCACTATAACTGAAGTTTAATTTTAGATTATGTTTATTCAAATTTTCTGATGTTATTCTTTAATATTTGTTTGTTCATGTGATATTTTCTTTAAATAAAAAAATGTTTTCCCCAAGTACACTACATTTGAAATATAATTTTTTGTTCCTTCATACCTATTATAAAGACACAAATATAATAGCCCTGCAGCCAACAGTTAACAGATATATTACAGTATTAAGCTTAGATAGTTGCATGGCAGCATTCATTTGGAAAAGAAAAAGCAATTATTTCAGTGCATAATATATAAACTCTACTAATATCCTGGGTTACGGCAGGTAGATAAATAGAGTATATTTGAGGAAGAGTTCCATGTTAATACCGTAATCTCAATATTGCTGTACTCAACCATGGTCACAGATTACAGCAGGCTCAGGCAAAACTATCTTTAAAAATGAGGTGAAGTAGTCAATGAACACTCAATAATAAGTCATCTGTATTCCCCCGCCTCACCTGTCTATCTCCTCATGCTCCCGGCACGACATCTCCATGGCGATACGCAGCTGCTCGTCGAAGCTTGACGCCACACCGAAATGTCCCGACAACCGCGGATTGGTCACTGTGCTGTAGGAGAGCGGGGAGTTTGCGGTGGGTGTGGGGTCAGACGGGGACACGGCGGCAGGCTGGTCCGGGGCGGCAGTGTCATCTCCCTCTGCGCTGCCCAGCGAGATGGTCAGAGACTCCTGGAGTGCCCTGAGAAAAGAAACAAATTAAGATTGAGACTGAAGTGGTGTTAACCCTTGTGTTGCCTTCGGGTCAATTTGACCCGATTCAATGTTTCACCCTCCTGTCGCCTTCGGGTCAATATGACCCGATTCAATGTTTAACCCTCCTGTTACCTTTATATTTACTAACATATTTTACCCTTGAGGTCAATATGACCCCAGCTATTAAAATCTCCAGAAAATTATTAGAATTAATATTGTTTTCCAAGTTTAAGTGTGAGGTACTTTATGTTTGTTTGTTGACTCCCGAAAGAACACCGACATTAAACATTGAATCGGGTCAAATTGACCCGAAGGCGACAGGAGGGTTAAATATTGAATCGGGTCAAAATGACCCGAAGGCAACACAAGGGTTAAACAAAGATGATATCTTCACCGGTAAGTGTCGCTGCTGGGCTCAATTACAGGATGTCTGGGAGTTGCTGCTCCCGAGAGAAGGTGGAAAGAAAAAGCTAATCACTGAACTCTATTTAAAAATGTTTAAATACATTACTTCTCAAGCCAGAGGTTTCCCTGAATAAAAAGAATTATGAATAGACATGAGATCAACTGCACGATGGTACATTACATTACATTAAGCTGACGCTTTTATCCAAAGCGACTTACAATCATGTGACAGTCATACACCCGGGGAGCAATTCAGGGTTAAGTGTCTTGCTCAAGGACACATCAACTAGGGCGGGGATCGAACCGCAGATCCCCTGATTGAAAGACGGACCTGCTGACCACTGTCGCCACATGGTGCTATCGTAACAACTACAAATGTCCTAATTTAGAACAAACCCAAAGCAACTTCAGTCTGGGGTGAACTGAATTGAGTTGACAACGTAAGCTGCCTGGGTGATGCTAAATGTGATTGATTTGTCATCTTTATTTTCTCTAATCTTAGTTTATAAAGTACAAAATCGAAGGAAAAAAAAAAAACCAAATTTAAAATTTAAAAAAAGATATTGGGTATGAGAAACGTTGAGATTTATATATAAATATATATATACACTACCGTTCAAAAGTTTGGGGTCATCCAGACAATTTTGTGTCTTCCATGAAAACTCACTTCTATTTATCAAATTAATTGAAAATTGAATAGAAAATATAGTCAAGACATTGACAAGGTTAGAAATAATGATTAATATTTGAAGTATTAATTTTGTTCTTCAAACTCAAAGGAAGGCCAGTTGTATAGCTTATATCACCAGCATAACTGTTTTCAGCTGTGCTAACACAATTGCACAAGGGTTTTCTAATCAGACATTAGTCTTCTAAGGCGATTAGCAAACACAATGTACCATTAGAACACTGGAGTGATAGTTGCTGTAAATGGGCCTCTATACACCTATGGAGATATTTCATTAGAAACCAGACGTTTCCACCTAGAATAGTCATTTACCACATTAACAATGTATTGTGTGTATTTTTGATTAATGTTATCTTTATTGAAAAAACAGTGCTTTTCTTTGAAAAATAAAGACATTTCTAAGTGACCCCAAACTTTTGAACGGTAGTGTATATATATATATACACACATACATATTGATCTCTTTTTTTTGTGCTTGACATTGACTTACTAAATTCATGGATGCTATATTACTAAATGCTTAAAGAATAACTCTCTTAACAGGAGAGTTCACTGAGAGCATTCTCACCAGTTGGAGCAGTGTGAAGCAGCCTGTAAAGGAAACAAGAGTCTGAAGGTCAGCTCACCTCTCAACTTGAGGGTCTTCCTCAAACAACGGAGATGGGGGCACCGGGCGGCTGTTGGTCAGGGCCTCCCAGATGGTCACCTGAGAACCACACAGGTGTTAAACCACTGGCATAAGATGTAAAGAGCAATCTGATGCGTAACTCTGAGGTTAATGATGTTTTCTTTGATTCTGACCTGCTCGCTTTCTGTGCCGGCGTCCAGCAGGCTCTGCTGGATGGCGAACTGCAGTAGGTTGTCATCCTCGTCCCTCATTGGCTCGCTGCGGCCTGGACCGAGGGTGGTGTAGTCTGCGGGGGGCTCAAACACCGAGGGGTCCACCTCACAGTGGAAGGGAGGTGGAGCTTGACCTGGGTGAAGACGAGTTACAATATTACTGGATTATACATGTAAAAAAATATGTTTTTTTAATTTAATTTTTTATGACTCAAGTCTGTGCTTAGCGCTGGGAGCGCCTCACATTTACAGGTGCAATTTCATTTATAACGTTTTATGACATACTATCATATAATTACATTATCCTGCTTGAGGATTGATCATTTGCTCGGTAACTCTTGCTCTCCTGTAAACAAGATTTTACTTTCAGAACAAGTTCATATTTTAATTCCATGTCGAAATATTCTGTGTATGAATTAATTTCAGCAGAAGTAGTTTATATTTACCAGCTTCTTCGGAGCCCTCTGGTGTGTGAACCGTCACAGAGCTGACCGGCTCGTCACAGCCACACAGATTACTGAAAGTCACTCTGGCATTCAACACGTGAAACAAGGGAATCTCTGGGGGAGTGACAGTTAGAGAGATTTAAATGTCTGAGTCCAGTCAAACCAGTGGGCAGTGGGAATGAAAACACACAGCAAGAATCATGAATGACGAGGTGGCAAACAAAGAAAAGCCTGAACAACTCATAGAAATGAATAAAGCTTTTATTGTTTATTATTTTATTTCTTTAAGTCCAAAACCGTGGTAGATAATCTACGTGTTGGCTTCTACCGAGGTTTAATCAAATCAAGACACCCATCCAGCTCCACACTGGAAGTGACCCACACTGTCTGACCTCTCATACCCACCTATCTTGACAGGGAAGCCTGGCGGCAGGCGCAGAGTGATGAAGTCACGCAGCTTGGCAAAGTGGGCGTTGGAGATGGCCATAAGGTCGATGATGGGCGTCACCTGCTCGGCCAGGGACAGGGGGTGACTCTCACTCAACCACAGTGTCGCTTTAAACCTGGAGAGGAGACAGAGAGCTTTTGAGCAAACTGGTCCACAATGAAAGCTCTGCTTTTGGTGGTGAACTTGAATGTTTCCACGGCTTCATCATACCTCTGGACTTTGCTGGAAAGCTCGACGGGACGTCCGATGTCCCGGCTGTTCAGGTTGAACTCTGGGTTGAAGTACTCGTCGGCTGTGATGGCTGTCGGGTTGTGAGGACTGGCACACTGGGACACGTTACTCTGACAGAAACCCAGAGAAAGTTCTAAGTGACGGTGTTCATCAAAAAAAAGCTGCGGGTGGTGTGCATGTGCTGCACAGGTAATGTGGAGACTCTTACCCCGTTGGGAGCTGCGTGTTGTTCAGAAATCCCCAGGAAGGACTGCAGAGGAGTCTTTGAGCCTGAGGGAGAATAATTTAGGGAGATCATCATCAATCTTCTCTATTTTTTGCTACACAAAGAAGGCGAAGGATACAACTGGAGCAAAAGTAGCATTATAACACATGTATAAGTACAGAACTTTCTGCCACATAGTCCACAATTGATAGTTTTTCACAACTTGAGCTTTTAAATTTAGGCTAAGATTTCTCTGTGTTTATTCTCTGGCCCAATAACACTAATTTTGACATGTTCCTTCCCCATTTCTACACTTGTAAGAGCACAAGGACTTACTGTGTGGGTGTCACGTGTGTGTAATCACCTTTGCTCCTCGACTTATCCTGGTCTGATAGATGCTCTGTCCTTGACCGAGTCACCAGCTCCACATTGGCAGCACTGTAAACCTGGACGCAAAGACGCACGAAAAGATATTATTAACATTATTATTACATGTCATTGAGCAGACGCTTTTATCCAAAGCGACTTACAATAAGTTCTTATCACGTCATGATGACTTCCTATACGAGCGCCATCCATTCTGCCCACAAGGTATCATTTATTTACAGAACTTCTGCAGCCACATTGAACACAACACGCCGACGTTTGTACGATTTCCACAACAAGTATAAAGCAGAAATAGTGTTTATTTATTCCATGGAAAGTATAACCTGGTTAACCTGGTTGTTGGTACGCCAGGTTGGCTCGCTGATCCCTTACCTTCGCTTCGTACCCGCTGACCGCTTCACTCTTCTCAGAACGCCAGCCCCAGATTCCCGACTTGTTCCTAAACAAGGAAAGAGATATAGTAAGGGCTCAGTGGAAACGAAATGCATGCATAATAAATGGCACTGCAGATATCCGCATCCGCTTATTACCGTTCAAAGGCAATGTTGCGTGTGTTGAGGTGCGTGGAGACGATGGGCGTTGTGAGTCTTTGGGCTGTGTTCTCCTGTGACGGCTGCATGGCTGCTAGGAGGGAGGGCGCGTCCCGGGGAGACAGCACCAGTGGCTCTGTGTACACCACCTGCTTCTCATGGTCCACCTCCATCACCACAGCACCTTCATCTAAAGAGGAGCACACAAGACACATTTAGCAGAGTTGATTCTAGGACTCCAGGGCAGGCCAAGTCAAGTTTTCAGAACAAAATCCTCCTTCCATCCATTCATCGATAAACCTCAGCTGTTCACTTCTTTGTGACTATGTAATGCTTCAGAGGGGCACACACACCTTCACCCTTGAAGATATAGCTGCGTCGTCCTTTCAGCCAGGTCATGTGTTCGAAGCCCAGCAGGGTGGTGTCCACACGGAGGCACGAGCCACTCTTCCACACCCTGTAGACGTCGCTGGGACACACCTTTGACACCAAGGGCACTGAGACGAGAACCATCGAAGAGGAGTTTAGAAACAAGAGGCAAAAAGAACGGGGAAATCAAACGGAATAACGAGCAAAGCAGAGTTAAGAAAAGCAGATTTACATTGTAGGTTGCAATGTCTTCTGAAAGCAACCTGGGTTGTTACATAGTGCTAATGCATAATTTATTTGTAGATGAAGTCATTGATTATATCCACGCAACGGAAAAATGAGCATCACAAATTCTAAGTAGTGCTGCATTTATTCTGAATCACATTTCGTATATGTGTGTATGCACAAGTGTACCATGACAAATGATAAATAGTCAAATGGCATTGCAGAGGTGACATTAAGTGTGGGAATGTTGTTCTCTGTGAGTAATTAATGAGTGAGACTACATATAAATCAGACAATGCAGCAGCAGTTTAGTGCTATCCTCTTAGTTGTGGTCTTGACCGATCTTTATCTCAGATGCTGTTCATTTAAAGATGAAACCAAGACCTTTAAACGGGAGACGATATATCTCAAAGTACTACAACAAAGGATAATGATTAAGATGCAACATATATTTTTGTGTGATCTCCTTCTGCAGATAAAAGAGACCATGTAACATTCTTGACCAGTCCTGTTAAATACATGACAGATAACTTTTAGAAAGTAATTTGGTTATTTGTAGCGGGCCCTCTCTTCAGGCCAATGTTTCAAACTGACCGAGGGCCAGCTGCTGCAGGGGGAGCTGTCCAACCATGGTGGTGCTGAAACTGACCTCTGTGAAAAGACATTACAGAAACATACTCACCCCAACTGGTGAACTCCCACTTCATCTCCACATAGAAGTCCTGGGCCTGGAGTCCAACAAAACGTTTTTTGTACATGTCATCTTACATTTCAGTCACCTAGGTGCAGTCAAACTTGAACGTTGTTGGGAACAAACAGTGACCCTAATAAATAAATAAAAAGATATACCTACGCGGCACTCTGAACTATTAAAATCGCTTAAAAATATATATGTAGCAAAGTCTTTAAGGCGTGGTTGTTTTGTTGCCTCGCGCAACAGGTTGAGTCCTGGAGGCTTGAATATGTAGTTTTTGTGAAGCAACCGTACCCGTCTCAGTTTGCTGAGCAGCTCTGGGATGCCCGCCAATCTCTCAGTGGCTCGTTTGAAGTCTCTGTACTGGAGCACCAGCTGAACCAGCTCAGGGTCCCCGGTGCTCACCGCCTCCTGCAAGACTGAAACACACATCCACAATGCAATGCCAGTGAGTACTTCTTCTTCCCTCCGCATCCTCGAGGGCATTGACACGGGGAGCCCCACGGCAGAGCACTTACTGGTCCAGCCCTGCGCGTTGTTGCGCGTGGTGTCCGCAGAGCGCCGGAGCAGCACCCGGGTGGACTCCAGGTGGCCCAGACACACGGCCAGCTGCAGCGGGGTGCGCCCCCTCGGATCGAGGCGCTCCACATCCTGCTGCACAAGGCGAGCATCGGCGCAATGCAGTGCGATCAGACATATGCGATCTGTCAAACACATTCAACGGCTAGTGCAACAAAAAAATAAAGAAAATATGAACCCCGTTTACTCACCTCGTCCTTCTGCAGCTCGAGCTCGAGCTCCAGGTATTGGTTGTTCCACACCAGAACATGCAATGGAAACGCTTCTCGGGCCATGGCTGTCGTCCGGTAGTAAAGCTATGTTTGCGGGTTGACTTCTGCAGCCGAGCGATCGCAGTGACACCAGCGCGGACTGAGGCAACGAGTTCAGCCGAGCGGCTCAACCGCTGGCGAGCTAGCTTCTCTAGTCAACTGCAGACAATTGGGTAAACGTTGAATGCGTTTCCCTGGAAAACGCCTGTCGCTCAGCAAATGTACCCGTTGGACAGCAAACAAAGTGGAATAATGTCTATTCCTATTTAAATTAGTGGGCTGAGTTAGCTCGAGCTAACTCAGCCCACTAATTTGAAGCAGTTATCTAACAGCTAGCTGAGCTAACGTTAGCTAACTGTCTAATAATAACATTGTTTCCTGCTCCTCTTGGCTCCTATTTTCCATCATTCGTGAAGTCAAAAACAACTATTTCAAGTGGCCATGAATGCACCTCCAAAGTCCGTTCATTTTCTTACACGATGGATTACATTCTTAAGTTAAAAAAATATGGGTGAAATGGCCAGCTGAGGAAGCTAGCTACCCCGCTGTGGCTGCAGCCGCCCCCGTTTCTATCGCAGCTTGTTGCGGTATAAATAAAGCGAATCGGCCTTTATTCCAGTTCCACATGCAGGTCACTCGAGCTGAGGCATCGAGCTGGAGGAGGCGACAGCTGGCCGGCTGGTGACCATCACGCGGACCACATCTGGCAAAGCCGCCGCGTCCCTGTGCAGAGCGCAGCTTCAAGACGACGAGCGCCTCGCAGCTGCGGTGATGTTACGCATCCATCGATTTATTTAGGCGTCGCTTTATTTCAAGAGCTTGGTGGAGCTGATGTTGATCTCATCCTAAAGTGCATTTGGCATGTACTTTATGCATCGCTCACACTTTCAGTGACAATACGACAGTTAACCATTCTTTATCTTTTTTTCTACATTTTTTTTAATTGAAAAATAACACAAATAACATAAAGTGAAAAATGCCTTTGAAAATAATTACAATGCTACAGGACTCCCGTTTTGATAATCGAAAAAAGGAAAACAAATGTACACAAAAGTATATATTTATATACTTATATTCATTTGAAGGTATATGGCCAGTCGGGCAGGAGACCTATGATACAGAACTACGACACTTTAAGGGAACAAAGAAATGAGCAACCCCAACCCAAACTGAACATCTCTACATTGAATTGGAATTCAATGAAAAGTAGACGATCACATTTTTCCATCCATGAAAAGAAGAAAGTGTATCAAAGAGGGGTTGGGGAGCAATTTCATCTAGAATATTAACATATTGGCTCTAAATGTTGTCTCTGTACAAAAACAAAGCAATAAGAGTTTGGAAATAAAAGCACCTGAAGTCTAAAATGCAACATTTATCTGACACCCCGATCACCTGTCCTTTGTTAGGGTGAGGCGTTTGTCGATTGCCCTCTCACATCGTCTCTACCCTTTTCTACAACCACATCTACTCAATGTCCATGTACACTTATCAGGTATACCGATAACTACTGTTGCATCCAAATGCCTTATTGAGCTGAACATACAACTGGTAAACGGGCCATTCCCTCACTTTATAAGCAATGATGTCCAAAATATGTCACCTTTTAGTTGTCTTCAAAAAAATAAATCTTAGCGCATAGTTGTTGTGCATAAAGCAGACGTCAAACCTCTAGACGTGTGCTCTCTTGAATCTGACAAAATATAACCATCTATTTAGAGCACCAACCAGTAGCCGATATTAAAAGAAGTTAAAATGATAAATCAGAAGATAAATAAGACTTTATGGGAATCGGCCAAACATAACAATGCAGTTACACCCCAACGATGAAAGTCAAAAGTCTAACTCAAGGCAGGAGTTTGTGTGGAGAGAAGATCGATGTCACTTCAAAGAGTTGATGACTTGGTTATCCAAAGGAAGTGCAGTTTAATACAGAGAATTAATTCCCCAAGTTCTCCAACAAAAAGAAAAAAGAAAAAAAAGACTTTCCACTCAGCACAAATTCCCAAAATAACTGAAAAAGAAAAATGAGTCCCATTTTACGGTGCATGGAAACATTTACATAATGTTAAAAAAGAAATGTTTCAGTTTTGACAACCCCTTTCACCAACACCAGTTAAGTGAGTCAGCGCTCCCAGTTCAGACCCCTCTCCTGCTCCACCGTGACACGTGTGAACTTCCCTTGCTGCCCGTGTCCTTTGTGTGACACACATTCACTGTTGCCTTTGCGCCTCAAATCCCCTCTGCAGTGAGAAGAGGCGGATGCTTAAGAAATTCTCTGGATCAGTTTTTCATCCGACAAGCAGTAGAGTGTGTTGACCGACAGCTCGGAGATGAAGGCCTCACAGGCTTTGCGGGAGACACCGTTACAGCCTCGCAGGTCGAGCAGGGAGACGCAAGAGAGGCGGCGGAGATACTTCAGACTCGTGTCTGTCAGTTTACTGCAACCTAGGAAAGAAACGAAAACACACAGACTCATCAATACTGGTACAATTAAACTGTGCATGTTCATTCTTCCCAAACAATTAGCGACCCCCATCAATCTCTCACCTCCCAGGGAGAGTTCTGTGAGCGTGTTTCGCGTGGACGAGCCCACTGCGGTCAGCAGATTGATGGAGTTGTCGGTGAGGCCGTTGCAGTGGGAGAGGTCCAGTTTTGTTAAATGGGGCATGTGGCGAATCACCAGGCGCAGAGTGGCGTCGCTGATGTCCAGGCCTGCTAGTCGCAAACACTGCATGGTCCGAAACTGACTGCGATTGTCACAACCTGACAATCGCACAGCGGAGCAGGGGAGATATTTGTAAGGAAGACAAGAAAAAAAAGGCGAGTTTTTGCAAGTTTGATTTGGAAATGATCAAAAGTAGTGTGCAATGACAACAAAGACACGGGTTATAAAAGGGGGGAAACATAAGATCATGAGGCTCTTTTCTCACCTGGAGGGGTGACTAGATCCCTGATCTGAGAGTCTTTGACGCCATCTGCATACCGCAGGTCCAGAGAACGGAGGAGAGGGCACCCAGAGGAGCAGAGCGCTGAAATAGTTAACCAGGAACAACCTGCCACCATCAGATCCTTCAGCCCTGCAAAATAAAAAAAGAGATTTCAACTAAGTGTTTAATGTTTGTATGTAGAGCACACAACCGATTGGTGGATAAATCACATATTGAGAATTTGTAAACCCTATAATTTATAAAACTCAAAGATAAACATCAGAAAATATTGATTATGAAAATAAATAAATCCCCACTTCTCTATTGTAAAATCGTGTTATATATTGAGATGATTCTTTTGATTCTTGCGCGTGTGTGTGTGTGTGTGTGTGTGTGTGTGTGTGTACCTGGCAGGCGGCCAACAAGCCAGTTGAGCTGTTTTTTAGAGATGTTGGTCCATGACAGATCCAGCGTGACCGGCTGTCTCTTTGTGATGCCCGTTAGGGCCTGAGGAGTAATGGTGCGTTTGATGCTCAGGTCAATCCGAGCCCAAAGCCGCTTGTCTAAACACCTACGAACAAGCACACATCCATTCAGTTATCCATTAGCAGAGCGATATGACCTACTGACCCACTGTCACTATTGAGTTTGCAATAAGATATACAAATTAGGGATGGAGTTAGATCAAGTTTTAAAAAATTGACAAATGTAATTAAACCCCTATCAATTGAAAATTCTTTTATATCCCTTTTCCCTTTCAACATCTGCAAGAAACGAAAAGGCAGAAGTAACTTCTCTTCAAAGATGTCTGATCAACCTTTGTTGACGGTGAAGGCAGAAACACGAGCTCAAAACCTGATCCGTTTTGCATCAGAGCTTAACGGATACGGGGATTTTGCGGAGCAGAAAACGGATGCAAAATGGAACCGGCTAATAAAACCCATCCCGAAAGAAAACATATATGCAAACAAATCTTACCATTTGTACCAGTTCTTGCAGACGGCCATGCAGACGCAGAGATCAGCTCGACTTAAGTAACGGAAGACAGAGACCCACACCTCCCTCTCACAGCCTGGTCCGCTGCCACTGTTCTCCCTGTCCGCCTCGCTCCCCCCTTCCTGCAGGGCGGACAGAGGGATGCGGAGATGGGGAAGCTCAGATGTTGAAGAAGAGGAGGCGCCATTGCTCAATTTAGCAGGTCTGCTGAGCCTCTCTGGGTGGGAGGTGCGAGTGTCTGTGTGTCTACTACGAGTGTAAGGAGGTGTGTGCCTACTGGAGTGTTTATCGGGACAGAGGGCACGGCTGTTAATGGGGGGTCTGACGAGGACTCTGGTCTGGTTGTGTGTCGTGGAGCTGGCAGTTTGAGGGGCGATGGCTTCCAACTTGGGGACAATGGCTGGCGGGTCATGTTTGGCTTTGGTTGGCCTTTGGAGTGTCACTTTAAGGTACGAGCCCTCTTTGGCCCTCGTTTCACTGTCCTGCTCCATCTCCTCCTCCTTGTCCTCCTCGGCATCGTTTTGGTTGGCCACCTCGCTCACTTCCTCCTCTCCCTCTTTGGCTGCCCGTCCTCCTCGCCTCGACTGCGGCTGGTTCTCTTTGTCCAATCCCCTCCCAACGTTCTGCCCTCTCTCCTCTTCCTTGTCGTCATCACTGCTGCTGCTGCTGCTGCTGCTGCTGCTGTTGCTGCTGCTGCCGCTGCTGCTGGTGCTGCTGCTGCTGCTGTCCTCGCTCTCCTCCTTCTCCAACTCTTCATGGCTTCTCCCACCTCTGATTCCTCTTCCGGCTCCTCCTCCCCGCAGCCTCACCCCTCTGCCCCTCCCTCTGTGGGGCTCTCCCGTGGGCTCAAGCACCAGACCAACGGAAGACTGTTGCTGGAATGAATCAGTCGCTCCTGAAGTGCTGTGGTGAGAGGAGCTACTCGCCCAGGTGGAGCCCCGGCCTCTTCCCTGAGAAATTCTGCTGGTTGGAGAGCGCAGCCGGGACAGCACCTTGGAGCGCATGAGTCTGGGAGAACGCTCGAGAGACGACTGTTTCTGTTGGAAAGGACAAAAAGGATGGCTCGTGGTTAAAAGGCAACGGTGGCAAACCAAGTTGTTTGTAGGAAAATGCATCGTGGAATAAGACTACATATGCATTATAGTATTTAAAGGCAACACGGAACATTACAAAGCTCTATGCTTACCGTTAGGATCTTGCTGCGCTCCAATTTTATCTGAAATAAACAGAAAAGAGGTGAGGGAATAAGGTAAAGGTCAAATAGCTATTTTTTTAAACACAGAGCACAATTCAGGTGACAGTTTCAGCATGGAAACACATTGAAAAGGTCTTTTTAGATTCTGTAAGACTTTAATTGACTGAAGTCAATCAAAAGAAATGTCAAAACCGAAAGAAATACGGCTCTCTGAATTTCATACTCTTGCAAAAGGGGAATTTTCAGAGCATCAAACTTTCTTCAATAACTAAAAGGGAACAGTAAGTACTAGACTACCGCCAATCAAAGAAATATAAACATGTATTTGGAAATAGAGACAAGCTGAAAATTACCTATATGCTTTAAATAAACACCTCCATGAAGCAGAAACAACTTTTGACCATGAAAACATCGTAAAGTTCAACAAACGTATCTAAATTTACTTTACCCTCTTCTTAAGTCGGAGCTCCAGTGCATTTGCTCTTTTGCGATTCTGTTGATGCTGCAGTAGAAGTTTCTGAGATGGCGGTGGTGCTGTGGATCGTGATGAGGACCTGCTCGGTTTCGCTCGTCTCGCCCCGTCACCTACACCAATTCCCTCCCGGTAAGCAAGTTTGGACAGTGGCAAGGCGGTTGAGCCCTCCGACTCCTCACTTTCCTCATCGCTGGAAGACTGGTGTGGGAAGGTCGGGAGGAGATGGTTAGTGGGGTGAAAGAAGAGAAGGTGCCATTCTCATTTTTGAGTGAGTGAGACGATATGTACCTCCACATCTTTGCCTTGGTAACATTTGGGACATTCCCAGCAGCTGGGCAAATCTTTATTGATTTTCCCTTCACCGGGTTCCTGAAACAGCAAATCGTTAAAAGTTTGAAACGGTTATCAAATCAAGACCTACACATGCAGATTTGAAGGCAACAAAACAAACCGTGCAATACGGAGTTAATGTATTCAGCTTATTGCTTTCACTGTATCTGAAGTTGATTACCTTATTGCATTGACGATGAACAATCTGCGAACAGACCGAGCACTCCATGAGTGAGAAAGTGCTCGGATTTGATTCATCTAATTCTCCTTCTCCACATACGGCACATCGTGCCGTGTTTGGCAAGGCAGGCTGGAGGAGGAAATGAAAATATGGACATTTCAATACAATGGTTATACACATTATTGTGAATCACAATCATAATGTACTACAATGTACTACACAGACAGACACACAGTTAGGTATTGCTTTTTTGTATTGTATATTCTTTGTATATCCAAGCAGAGGGGGAAGCATAACAATACAATTGTTACACTGGTATTCTTGATTATTCTCTGACAATCTCCATTTCAGAATGAAGAGTTTTGGAGCTGTAAAAGAATCTCACTTGACATTACGAGTCACCGGCACGACACTTTCTCCTAGCGTACACTGTGCTTACAAGGACAGATGGGCAGCATTATTCCACAAGACAAAGAGGGGAATGAGACTCACCAACAGACACCGTCTCAACATGCAGCCCTTCTTCATTCGTCCGGGGCCACCAAACTTCCTCATGTCGTTGCAGAACTGGCAGTTGCCGCACTCCTTCCGGCAGCAGGCGCCACAGCGCTTACACCTCACCCGCCTGCGCCTCAGGGCAGAGATGGAGTAGCGTTTGGTGGGCCTCTGACCCAAAGGCTTGGTGGGCCCCAAGCGAGGGCGGGGAATGGGAGGGGGAGGGGGAGATGGAGGCTGGTACCATGACGGCTGTAAAAGGGACAACAGCAGTAAAGTTAAGAAAACCCCGGTTAGAGCGGTGTACGGTATGAGGACTTTTACGTTTAATGAGCCTGAATCAAGTGCTTAATAATATATAATGAATGTATATAAATAATTGTATGTGAAAAATAAACAATATTTTTAAAGTAATCAAATGTACATTTTATCTCAATTACACCAGCAGCATATTTATGAAATAATAATAGATTTAAATATATCATATCTAATAACTAACGCAGACAGGGTTTCATCAGGGGTGAACAAGGTGACAAAGATGCATGAGGAGGTGTACTTCTAATTGTTTTATCTTAATCTGCTTTTGTGTTTGAAGGCTGCTTGAAAGCAGCAGGGATGAGGAGTCGGTCTAGGGTTTGTATTTTCCTCAACCCGTTGATCAGCACATTTGGGCGATGTTGTTTATTATGTGTTTGCATGTTGAATGGGTTTCCATTCACAGAGCCTACAGCGGTGGAGCCAAAGCAACTCATCACATCTGCACGAATCACATAGGTGACCCCTTTCTTTAAAAATAATAAATGTCCGAAAAGTTTGCATGCCTGGATATGGATGTTGTTAAGTATATATGTTAAGTATATGTTTGCTGGATGCTTGTAAACATGTGTTCTCTACTCACCCTTTTGGGCCACTTGACAATGGGCTTTCCAGTGTAGGACAACTTGGGGTTATCATTGGAATGCTCTTTCAGAAGAGTCTAGAAATAAGACAAAAATAACACACACACACACATATATATGTATAAATATATTATACATACACACACTACCGTTCAACATTTTGGGGTCACTTTCACAAAAAAAAGTAAATAAACTTAGAAATGTCCTTATTTTTTTAAAGAAAAGCACTTTCTTTTCCCAATAAAGATAACGTTAAATTAATCAGAAATACACTTACACATTGTTAATGTGGTAAATGACTATACGAGGTGGAAATATCCAAATTTTAATGAAATATCTATAGGTATATAGAGGCCCACTTCCAGTGTTCTAATGGAACATTGTTTGCTCATTGCCTTAGAAGACTAGTGGAGGATTAGAAAAACCTTTAAAACCCTTTTGATGTGAGCACAGCTGAAAACAGTTATGCTGTTAAGCTATACAACTGGCCTTCCTTTGAGCTAGAAGTTTAAATCACAAAATTAATATTTCAACAAAATATTATTATTTCTAACCTTGTCAATATCTTGGCTATTTGATAAATAAAAGTGTGAGTTTTCATGGAAAACACGAAATTTTCTGGGTGACTCCAAACTTTTGAACGGTTGTATATATATATATAATTTATATATATATATATTCACATACCATGGCACAGAAACCTAAAAGTAGTAGTTCATTTAGAGGAACTTAATTAAGCTCACCCTCATGTCTTCGAGCAGAGCTGCAGCATTCAGGATGCCTTCCGGTACACATTTTTTCTGGTCCGACAGCTCCTCTAGCTTCCCTAAGAGGTTCCACAGTCCCTCCAGCTCAAAGGGAGTCAGCATGTGCTGAGGTTTGGCATCTTCAACTGTCTCTTGTTCTTCAACTTCTTCCTTTTTTACTACGATCTCCATGATTTCAGTCCTTTCAACTCCATTAGCTGTGCCATTCTTGGTTTGATCATTGGTTTCAATGTCAGTCTGTGTCAGTCCTGAAAAGAGTGACGAATTAAGTTATAGGTCTGTGGAAAGAAGAGACAAATACAATTGAGGACAGCAATGTTTTCTTGTAATTATGAATCCGTACCTATGCCGAGGGAGTATTTCTGGAACTCAGGAGTGAGGTGGGAGATGTTGGTCTGACAGTAGAGGTATCTCTCCAGGACGTACCAGCACATCTCAAAGTAGAATGGGTAGCGGAACTTTGCTGGCACCTAGAGGACAGAAATAGGAAAAATAGAGAAAATGTGTGTCTTAGTTTTGGCAAATACCAGAGAATATAAAATATATATCGTTTTTTTATTTTTTATTAGCTACAAGTGAATTTATACATGAATACACCATTTATGCTTCTTCAAACTCTTCTTGAGCAATTGAAGCATTTTACATAACTTTGTTGTGGTTTGCACTTCTACTTAGGAGGAATTGGGGGTATAATGACGAGGCTGGAGTACAGAAACACACGATTGCTTCCCCTAGCCCAGCTGATTGTTTGAGCAATGACAGCGTTTAGTTAAACTAATTCCCACTTAATTATTTTAAAACCGCAATCAGTTACTTACGTATTAATGAGTTCTACTCAATGAGCTATACAGACTTTCAATTGATAAAAAAGGAGCACTGGTATTGGTATCCGATTTTTACTCTATTGGCTCCAATTTTGTATATCAAAGAAATAAAAGACATTAAAAAAACAGTGCATCAAAAACAAACTCTGAAGCAATCAACAATGTGTGTCAGAAGGACAATGAAAATAACAACATGCTCACCCTTGTACGATCCTCAATGCTGTAGATGTTGAGCTGCATGGGGATGTTGAAGCTGTGGAGGAAATTTCCCCCAAACACCAATGTGTCCTCTGGTGTGTACACAGCATGAATCCACCCTACACCAAACAAAACACAGGATGCTGAAGCTACTTAGTGACCAAGTGTGTTTTCTAATAGGGCCGTGTATCACAGCCTTATCACATGAACATACCTGATGGGATTATGAAGGTGTTGCCTTGCTTGAGCTCAATCCTCTGACAGTCAAAACACTTATCCCCCAAGAAGATGTCCCCTTGTTTTCCTGATAAAACCCAGTTCTCATACATCTCCAGGTTCGGTGGTGTGGGTGGAATAAGCCAGAACACCTGCAGGGATCACGGGTAAAGTCATGTTGATGGTCTGAGTTTAACAAATACTTAAAAGATGCATCCATGGCACTAATGTGTATTTGCGGGACATTAAGAGAAAGTTGAAAACCAAGATGCAGTGTTAGTACACATTGATATTTAGTTGTATTCTCATAGCATGAGGGGAAACTATGTCTGTCTCTCATTACAACTAAAATTGTCTATTGAGTCACTACATGTAGCCAAAACTTGAAAATCTAGGATTTATGTGTGGCGGGACACGCAGACTGACCTTTCCTCCTCGCAGGATGTGATACCACACTGAAGTGCCTCCAAAGTCAATGTGGAAATCTGTGAAGCAGCCCTGCACACTCATGAGACAGTACCTTTTGAGAAGTGAAAAGGAAGGACATAAAACGGGATGAAGATTTTTTTATTTTTTTTTATGAATAAAAAGGCATTAAGAGACTGAATTAAATTGGATTAAGAATATCCCAGATAATAATAATAATAATAATACATTAATTTTATAAGGCGCCTTTCAAGGCACTCAAGGTCGCCGTACAACATATTTAAAAATGGACACAAATAAAAAGCAGAACAGTTAAAAAGCAAAACAGTTAAAAAGCAGAACAGTCTGCAGCAGAGCAACCAAGAGGGGAACAGGTCAGCCATAGGCCTGCCTGAAAAGGTGAGTTTTGAGGTGAGTTTTGAATAAAGTGATAGAGTCAATGTTTCTGATGTCAGGGGGGAGAGAGTTCCATAGGCGAGGGGCAGAGCGGCTGAAGGCTCGTGACCCCATGGTGGACAAACGAGCTGGGGGGACAGTCAGGTTGATGGAGGAGGCAGACCTGAGAGACCGGGTGGGGATGTTGATTTGGAGGAGGTGAGACAGGTATGGAGGAGCGAGGTTGTGGATGGCCTTGAATGCATGGAGCAGGATCTTAAAGTCAATGCGGTGTTTGATGGGAAGCCAGTGGAGTTGTTGTAGAACAGGGTGATGTGACAGATCGAAGGGCTTTTGGTGATGATGCGGGCAGCAGCGTTCTGGACCAGTTGGAGCTTATGGAGGAGTTTCTGGGGGAGACCAAAGAGGAGGGAATTGCAATAATCCAAGCGGGAGGTGACAAGAGAGTGGACCAGGATTGCGGTGCTGTTGGGTGTGAGTGAAGGGCGGAGGCGGTTGATATTTCGGAGGTGGAAGTAGGCAGACCGGATGGTGGTGTTGATGTGAGTGTGGAATGACAGTGTGCTGTCGAGGGCGACACCAGACTCTTCGCCTGAGGAGAGGGGAGACCGAGGAGTTGTCTATTGTAAGGGTGAAACTGGGATGCTTGGTGAGAGTGGACTTGGAGCCAATGAGGACAACCTCGGTTTTATTGCTGTTCAATTTGAGGAAGTTTGAGGTGAACCAGTCTTTGATTTCCTGTAAACAGGCACAGAGGGAGGGGGGCGGGAACGTGGAAGAGGGTTTGGAGGAAACATAGAGTTGGGTGTCGTCCGCGTAACAGTGGAATTGAATGTTATGTTTGCGGAAAATGAGTCCAAGTGGGAGGAGGTAGATGATAAACAGGATAGGACCAAGGACAGAGCCCTGGGGAACACCGGAGGAGAGGGGGGAGGGGTGTGATGTGAATGATTTTAACTGAATGAACTGAGTACGGCCAGAGAGATATGAGTGAAACCATGAAAGGGGTGTGTCTGAAATGCCAATGGAGGCTAGTCGATCAAGGAGGATGGAGTGGGAGATGGTGTCGAAGGCGGCGCTCAGATCGAGGAGGATGAGGATTGATAATAGTCCAGAGTCCGCTGCCATGAGGAGGTCATTTGAGATTTTGATGAGGGCTGTTTCTGTGACGGGGGCGAAAACCGGACTGGAACTGTTCATAGAGGTTATTGTTGGAGAGGCGAGTCTGAATCTGAGATGCTACTGTTTTTTCTAGGATTTTAGAGAGAAATGGTAGGTTGGAAATGGGATGGAGGTTATTAAAAATGTTGGGGTCTAAACCAGGTTTCTTGAGTATTGGAGTAACAGCAGCAGATTTGAGAGGTGATGGGACAGAACCAGAGGTGAGGGAGGAGTGGATGATAGCTGTTATCAGGGGTAGCAGAGAGGGGAGGGAGGTTATGACCAGGGAGGATGGGAGGGGGTCGAGTTGGCAGGTGGATGGCTTGGAAGTCTGGATGAGTTTTGATAAAACGATGGCAGAGGGGAGTTGGAAGCAGGATAGAGGTACAGAGAGGGGGGGGGGAATAAAAGTAGAAGGACAACAGGACGTATGAGGGGTCAGTTGCTGATGGATGGCAGCTATTTTAGTGTTAAAAATGACATTAGGGAGTTACAGTGTTCAGTGGAGTAGAAGTGAGGGGAAGGGAATCGGGCCGGAATGAATTATTGACCACAGAGAAAAGGGTCCTGGTGTTCCCAGCACCAGCAGTGATTTTGTTTGTAAAGTATTGTGATTTGGCTGAGGAGAGGGCATCTTTGTAGAGGAGGATGTGGGCATGGTGCATCTGTTTATGAATAGTGAGTCCGGTTTTGGTGGAAAGCCTCTCCAACTGACGTCCTTTGGCTTTCAACTGGCGGAGGTGAGGGGAGAACCAGGGGGCAGAGTGGGGGAACGAGACAGTCCGGGTTTTGAGGGGAGCAAGTGAGTTCAGCAGAGTATGGAGACTATCATTGTAAAGATTAACCAGATGGTCCGAGGTGTGTGAGGGGGTGATGATGGGGAAACTGTCAATGCCTGTTGTGAGGTCAGCGAGATTAATGTTTGAGATGTTGCGAAAGGATATGACACGTAACTGTTTGAATTTGGATAATGTTAAACTTAAATTAAATAAAATAAGCATGTGGTCGGAGATAGGGAGATCGACAGCAGAACAGTTGAGGGGAGTGAGACCAGAGCAACAGACCAAGTCCAAAATGTGACCTTTAGAGTGGGTGGGGAAGTGAATATGTTGTAGGAGACCAAAACTATCCAAGCAAAAAGTGAAGTCCTTAGTGAGGGGATGATTAGTGTTGTCCATGTGAATATTCAGATCGCCCAACAGAATTATGTTGGGAGACAGTGAACAGATGTGTGTGAGAAGTGTGGTGAATTCATTGATGAAGTCCTTATTTGGTTTGGGTGGGCGGTAAATGTTGACTAAAACGGTTGGAGTAGGACCATTCAGTTGTAGAGCCACAGATTCGAATGTCTGGGATACTGGCAATGATACTGATGAGACCTTCCAAGTCTCGCGGTGAAGTATCGCGAGACCTCCTCCTCTTCCGGTGAGACGGGGGTGTGCGGTGTAAACAAACCCAGGTGGAACAGACTCGTTCAGCTGAGAGAAGTCGTCAGGGGTTTGCCACGTCTCAGTCAGGCAGAGAAAGTCCAACTTGTGGTCAAGGAGGAGGTCTTGGAGTAGTTGTCCCTTGCCTGAGAGGGAACGGATGTTGAACAATCCAAAGTTGACGTCGGAGTGTTGGTTGAGAAGCTAACGTTAGCCGACCTGGCTAGGCTGGCTAACGTGCTGTGGTCCACCTTCCTGCGGGTGTTTCTCGGAGGGTGGCGGCGGGTTGAGGACCAGAATGAGTTAATGGCAGTGGAGTTATCGATGCGGTGGTATCGTCCCGCTCCGCGGTGAATGTACCTCCGGCGGGGGTGGCGAGCGGTGTCCGGGAAGTGGTATAGTGTAGGCGGAGGAGCAGATCGGTGGAATCTGAATTGGAGGAGCTCCGCGCTCAAGTAGTGGATCAGGGGTGAGACTGGGAGTATTACGAAGGACAGGACAGTCCACAGGAGCACAAAGCTCACAGCAAGCTTGTAGATCCACATGATCCACGGACAGATGTTCACCGAGCAGCGTAGCTGTCAGCGTTCGGGTAGGTAGGACGACAAACTCGCTGTAAACACAATTCTAACTAAACTAAACGGCTTGACAGTAAGCCCAGGATAGAGACTAGTTCGCCAGATGTAGAAGTGATGAGTATTGCATCTTTTCTATAGCATAGCAAAGAACTCTGGTTTACTCACTTCTGTACTTTGGGATAATGCATGTCTATGATGGCATTCGTGGAGTCTCTTTGTCTCTCCTTGAGATGGCGGGGCCACATGTTGTCCACCCAGTCAATGAGGTCCACCTGGACAATTAGGAGAAGAAAATACATGCATTTAAAACGTCTGCACCAAACCCTGTTTAGGTCAAAGTCAGAATTTAATAGCTATCATAGTAGCAATTAAATTATTCAGATAACTAAACTCTCTTCCTAAAATGTGATTTTAAGAGTTTTAATAACATTATCAATGTGCATATCTAACTCGTTGTAAAACCCTGACAAATAACCGTGTGTTCATTCTCACCGAAGCCGGACGTTTGACCAGATTCTCCAGCCTCGTGTGGCTGAACTCCAGGCTGATGACGTTGTAAAGTTTTTCTCTTTCAGATGGTGGTGTCTCATAGTAGCGTCGCCACTGAGACATCGACATCTCAATTCCCTTCTGGGTGTTCACGTCCATCACGTCTACAATGCGTCGACTACCTGTAACAGAATTAAAAAGGGGTGCCCATTGGAATTAAATTGTCCTGAAATATAAACCAATATTCATTTGCATTGGGTGTAATACCCATTCATTGTAATTAAAATGCAGAGCAATTATAGCCCAACCGATACTGGTTTTACGAGGTCAATATTGATATTTGGGGGTTTTAAAATATAATGTTTTTACATGAACAAACACCTTTTTTTATAGAAGAAATACTGAGATACCGACTGAATGGGACACTTTACAGTTGAAAAGCCTAGTTTATCAGTTCCTTCAAGTTATTTATTGATCAACTGGAATAGTCACCAAGTTATTTGGAGTACGGTAAAATCGTTCTGTAAGACGAGCATTTTGTGTACAAAAGTAAAGTAATTAACACGGAAAGGGGATAAAACAGGAACTTACCAACAAACAATTTGACATCACTCACACTGAAATCAGGGTCTGGCATTCTGCAAGAGAGACAAGTCCATGTAAATGTTAACATTTATTTTGAATCTCAAGACACATTTTTTTTTATTAGCATTTGATTTGGAACAAGCTATAACTAGAATTTAAAAAATGGTGTATATGTTTACATAAATTTAAAAAAGTAAAAGAATGCGACTGACTGTATGCCAAGGCCGTCAGCTATGTCAAAGATAATGGGGTCCCTGAGTCCTTCTCTCTGGATGTACTCAAATGTGAAATCTAGAAAAGAGACACACACACACACACACAGTAACAGTCAAATAACACATACTTGCATTTGGGGAGATAACACGTCATGACAACACTTATATTAGACACTCTGAACCTGAACAGACACTTATCCAATCAACACAGTCGAAAATAATTGCACTTAAACCATACAGTGTGGAGAACAAATCGTTAGCCTGAATTGCCTTTTCATGGCATCAAGATATGTTCAGGTAAGGTTTCATTAAAGTTATATTCCAAAAACTCTGCTGGAGTTTAGACCTCTCACCTTTACCCGCCATGTGTTTGATCAAGTCAGAGTTAAACCTGACACACTGCAACTTCTCGTCCAGGTCGAACATCCGTTTCCCTTCAATTTCATCGTCTGAGATTCCATCATCCTGGTAGCGGCGGCGCGTCCCGGTACGCTGAGGACAGAAGATGATTTCTTTTAACATCTACGTCAAGTATAACAAATTATGTTTTGTAGCGAGCAACAGAAAGAGGACAGGATCAGAGGGTTGGAACAACTGGCAGTGAGAATTATGCAATGTCTTATTGTACAAAATAAATGTTAGTGCCATGATAAAGCTACCCGACAGCAATAATGATGTCAACATCAAATGAAACCATGAAACAGCAGACAGGGTTCTTACACATTTTGACCAATGGATTTCCAGGACTTTTCCATGAGTTTAAACCAAATTTCCATGACCAAACATAAACAATTTAGAAAATCTTGCGTATTGAAAGCGTACGCCGCCTTACATTTTGAGCATCTTTCTTTAAAAAACATATTAATTATTTCAAACTCGGTGTAAATGAACACATAACAAATTTCCATGACTTTTCCAAAACTTTTATGATTTGAGGTTTTTTCCATGACTTTTCCAGGCCTGGAAATGACCATTTTCAAATTCCATGACTTTTCTAGGTTTTTCATGACCGTACGAACCCTGAACTAGTAACACATCAATATTTGTTCAGCAAACGACACGTGGTATGAAAAACTACACAAGCACATTCAAAACTAACTGAGGAGCAAAGTACCAAGAAACTGTTGCAACATTGGTCCATGTATTTTTTTAATGTTTTCAATGGAATCTAATTGCTAAGATATCAGGGGACACCCAAGGGAGTTTCCCCTAATATCTCGGTGGTAAAATGTGATTAATCTCATATTGGTGGTAAAATTCCTGCTTTTACCTATCACAATAAATCAATCCAAGCAGATCAGCCAGCCAGATATCAAATACTAAAGTTCACATGAGAACTAAACAATACAGCATAAAAATAGCAGGGGTTAATCTTCCATAAACTGCCCCCCCCCCCCCTTTCCCCGTCCTACCAGTCACCCTATGCAGCACTGCTTGGCTAGACAGATGGATAAAGCACAACACCCCGCTCTCAGATCTCCCCACCCCCATACAATAAATGAAGCATTATCTAAACTGATACTCCTCACTTTCATAACTGAGCACTGCACATGATCTATTACTTCACAACTGAAATCAATGTAAAACTATGAAAGAAACTCATATGGTTGTTTTAATAAAGAGTAATAAAAATGACAAAGGGAATAAATTAAATTAAGCAACACTTTATTGGGTGCTTTTATTAAGCTTTGGCGTTTTCCACAAATAACCCTAGACACGATTAAATCAACAACGGCCTTATTACATAACTGTTAGCAATGTATATTTGGATCGCAACAACCACTAGTATTACAAATAAATGTCCTAGTACACACTTAGAAGTATGACAGCACTACGAAAAAGACTGAACCAGGGGATTCGATTGTTCGGAGGTGAGAAAAGTCACAGCGCAAACACTCAGGTTGGACAGTGAACTTGACCGTCTCCTGAACCCAGAGTCTCCATCGACGGGTTCATTGCTGGTTTTATTATGGCACACAAGACAGAAAGCATCCCCTCCGCGGCACAGTGTGCAACACAAAAAGTGGGCCAATCCAACCAACTATACGATGATTTTAATTTACCAAGACTGCTCAGTGTATTTAAAGGGCTAAACATCAGCCACACATCTCGGATGAGACACACGAAACACATCAGAAAACCAAGTAGCGGTGAAACACAACACAACACAACGAGATGCAGTTCAGTTGACGTTACTCACCAGGCGTTTGCTGTAGCGCGTATGAGGGTCCGCCATAATCTCTAGAAGACAAAGTATCGGCAGCGACGTTTAATAACACCAATTAAACATCCCCCTGGAGTTAAAACGACCCAGTGAGTGTGTGTTTTACATTCTATCGGACACGAACACACCTCTCTCCGAGTAGAGCCGAACGTTAGCTAGAACGCTTCGCTAACGTTAGCAAACATTTTTCGCCTGCGGTTCGCGACGCGACAGAAAATATTTCCGTCGAATTTGCGTCGTCGAGTGAAGACTAGTGGCGACAGACGCGACGACCTTTAACAGTAAATGCCGCGGCCCAGCGGGGCTATTTAAAGGCGGTTGTTGTCGGCTACCGTGAACTAGCTCGGAAGGCAAACCCTTTCTTAAGTCGTCGGCTAGCGTTGACGCTCGCGAGCTAAGCTAGCTGACGTTCGCCTCTGAACGGCAGTTGGACGATTCTTTATCGTTACCTCTGCGTCTCGGCCCCTTGAGCCGGAGTGCTGAAAGTAATATGTCCCGACTAGAGCGTCTGAAGTCTCTCGGTAAAGTTTCTCCCCATGATATGTGACAACGGCTGTGTATTTTGTTGTGTTTATTATTGTGCGATAAAGTTAGAAGGCTCCGACGCTCCGAGCCGCCATTTTCAGCTGGTGAAAAAACACACACACACAACACACGAGCTGAGGGGGAAAAAAGAAAGGAAAAAAAAGAGGCTGGTGACCACGCCCCCTATTTACTTCTTGGCTGCAAAGAATTAGCATTCAAACGCTCCCATTGGACAAAACACGTGCCTTTTAAACATGACTAGAATATGTTAAGATACAAGTGTGCTCGGTTTGTCTTCCCCGGTTTGACGGTGATGGAAAAAATAGACCCTTTATGTTCACTGTAAACGTACTTCCCTGCAGGGTAGTATTTGCAACTAAATATACTTGAATTATTAAAACCGCTCATTAGGAAAAACTGCCTGTGTTTATTGGATCTCCGTTTAGCATAAGCAGTATTGCATGGTTGAAATAATTTAGCAAAAAATGTAAAGTACTACCTTAAAAAAATATGTTTGTAAATCAATCAACATAGTTACTGCGTTTCCTTATACATTTATAAATAAGTTATATGTACTACACCTCTGCTCAATTTGTATATGAATATATCACATATGTTGTGTGTTATATTGATATTAAAGTTCGCATTATCCTGGATGTTTTGCATAATAAAATATACATTTGGTTTCAAATAGGCTTATTGCCTACTGTACCCGTCACTTTGGTTTGTCAAAATGGACCCGTGGTTTTGCATTTGTCTTCTATTTAGCCAAGTCTCGGTTGATGTTCTGTAATAATCTAAATATCTTTTCTGATTTGTTTATTTATTTATTTTTAAACTTATGCCCCTGTGCTGCTCTAATGCTAAATGTCCCTCTCGGGGATCAACACATGTACTTTAATCTAATTGTATCCCAGTCCTGGCTATCCTGCAAACACGAAGCATAAAAACGAGCGCATCCTCGTACAGACCCCGCCCCCACGGGGTGTCAATGGGCCGGGCCTGCCTCGGGTTAGGAAGAAGAGCGAGATGGGGGCTGAAATGAGGTCAGGGAAGCCGCACAAATGTTACGCCGTGCATCGCTATACATTTCCCGTAGTTTCACATACAAAGTATACGGTTTAGATGTAAAAGGTGTTAGGTTGGAGGAAGCCAGACCCCATGCATACAGACTGAGCCATGTACAAATAAAACGTCAACACAAGAAGCGAAGCACACACCTCCAATACACGTACATAAATCATTTATTACATAACAGGCTTTACACGGTTGACACGCAGCCAGTGAGCGAGTGGCAGCCGCTGTCACAGTAAAGACCAGTGCGAGCATTTCCGCAGCACAGACGCATAGAGACAGATCACACACACAACACAATCACACATAATGTGTTCAAAGTATGACAACACATAAGTCAGAAACTACTCCTTAATTGGATATGTGGGGCATACTTATGTGTATGAGCATGAAAAGACTTTTGGAGCAAACAACAAAAGAATAATCTTCATGCATTTGTTTTTTAAATGAATCCTTCGAAATAATTTCCTGACGATAAACAAATATGATTACCCTCTGCAAACACCACCAGGAGGCGGTAGACTACACCCGACCATCGTGGTCCAACATTATTTTAAGTCTCACGTTGATCCATCTGGTAACGAACAGGCAGACTGAGAAAAATCTACACATTTATAAGACGTTTTCAAACACTTCATACAGCAAGATGATTAATAAAAGGGTAAGTGCACAGGGCTGGTTTGGTTGAATTCATTTTTTAATACTTTTTATTCGATTTTAAATTAGATTTAAATAATAGTCATGGTAAACACAAGGAAGTGCCTGAGGACATTTTTTTGACATCCTCTTCCGTAGGAACTCTACACAAACACACAAAATACCGTATTCAACATTTAGTTTGAAAGAACTGAATTCATATAGTGTTAAGGCGGTTGCAGTTGTTTTACCTGTTTCACCTTTTATGAAAAGAAGCTGTAGAGACAGGAGAATCCAACGATTCCAATGATGGTACAGCACAATGTAATCATCATCTTTTTCTGTTGATTTACAAAAAATAAAAAGTTGGTCAGACAGCATTTAACTCAATATAATTACTCACACTAATGGACACATTGATTTGAGGAAATGATTGATCATAAGACGAACAAAGGGTTACAGAGATCAGGGTGTGTGTGTGTGTGTATAAAGAGAGAGAAATGGTGAACAACTTACCTCTTTAAAAGTGTGCACCAGGCTTTAAAAACTGTACTTTGTAACATTGGTTAATCTGCTGACAACAGCTACAACCATACCATAAACCCACACACACAAACACGCACACACAGATTTCGGTCACTCACAAAAAGGGACAGGCATGAAGTCACAAGTAGACACTATGGTCAACCAAGTCATTAAAAAACATAAAATCTTTAATTTCAATAAAATCTGTGGCACATTAATTTACAGTGTACAGCTGCTTCAGTTTCCCCTCCTCTTGGTGGCGTGGGAGAAAAAAAAAAGTTTAATAGAAGTATTAGGATCAAACATTCAATGGCTGCGTGCGGTCAAAAGACAAAGATGGGAAGGACTCTCCCTTCCAAGAGCTCAACCAGAATGAAAAAGGAAAAAGAACCATTCAGGCTCTGGACAGAAACAAAGACTTCCCTCAGAGACGGCCGCCCTCAATGCACTGGACATTAAAAGATGTACACATAACTCATGTGGTAAATAACGGTCGATACCCGTCTCTAAAGGATGCGACAGTCTTCGTATGCACAGCAGGCGTCACCTTTACTTAAACTACCAAATTAAAGCCTCTTGTTGACATGTGCACTGTGGCTCAAAAAACTCTCAAAGTGACACATTCCATGGAACAAGAAAAAAAGGCCTTCCAAAATGACGGGGACCAAACAGACTTAGTCAATTTATTATTTATTTCTAACAGCCATGCAATAAATCCTGTCTGTTTTTGGTTCATTTTCATAGATTTATAGAACACAACATATCAGACATTGTTAGGGATAGATCAAATCAATAAAGTTCTGTACTTCGAACAATGCGTTGTGTACAGTCTTTGTTGAAACGGTTCAAGATATGTGAAATCAACTGTATGGTCTCTTTCGTGGCTGTACTCGTTGGTGCTGTTGAATCATGCGCCGAGACGTTGGCAGGCAGCCGGGCCGACAGTTTAATTAACCAGCATACCTCAGCTATTTCAACAAAAACTGGACTTTATAACCTTCAAGACTAGAGGACTTATTGCAGGGCTGCTGTATTCATGCATTCGTTTCAGATAGTTGTACCCAATAAATTGGCAACTGAGGTATACATTTACAGTATAAATACAATTTAAAATGTGCCAGGAAATATATATTGCACTAATAAAGACCCACCAATCAGGGAGATCTTACTGTAGGTAAGTGTCCTTTTACACCTCTCTTGTCTTTGGGACTTACTTAGCAACATCATCAAAAAGTATTATAAATATATTACTATTACTTACTGAACATTTCTGAAATTTAAATTAAAATAGATAGCGTTACTACCAATCTCCCTTTTGGCACAAAGACAATATGTTTTTACAGGATTTTAACAATGGAGTCGATCATGTCTTTAAGTGTAGAAAGTCAAGTTGGCTAACATTGTATCAAGTTAGCAAAGATACAAAACAAATATTCAGGCATTTCAAGCCTTAAAGCAACGGATACATGTTAATGCACGAGCTTGTTTGTTTTTTTGCTCATCTAAGCTCCACCGGTGTTTGAAATGGGTTTCCATGAGGACTTCCTTCATATTTAAAATAAGAACCACTGAGCTCTCCAAACTGAAGAATCATAAGTGAGCACACCGATCCTCTTCAAGTTAAAAGAACTGAGACTATTCAGGGCTGCATATCTACACATAAAACAACCCCATTACTCAAATGATCGTCTGAGCTTAATTTAAAAAATAAGACATAATTTGAAATGTGAAAGTGCTAAACCCCCTCTAAACAGACACATTCCTAGTACAGTGAATATACAGTAGCTAGCTTTTCAATCACAGAATGTGTCAAGGCTCATAAAAAGGCAATAATTGTGACGAGGGAGCTGATGTGCTTCTACAAGGCTTCACAAAGGTCCCGCTAACTGGACATTCAAATCTATTTCACTCAACACTTTCTTTGGCATTGAATGTTAGACAATGAAATGTTAAGTGAGACTGGATTGGCGTTATGATCAGTTATTTCTCAATTCTCTCTTCTCCTCCGCGCATCATCAGCTTCAGTCTCATGTCCTCATTTGCAGCAGAGCATCCTCAAACTGTCCGAGCCTCCTGCGGAACTCAAACGAACCGAACGGGAAGGACGGGTCAGATTGAATAAAAAGGTCTTTTAATATCCCAGAGTCTCGGCGGTCTTCTTTCTGATCCATAGATAAAATGCAACACTTATTCTTCAACAAAAAAGTTAAACACGTTATCCATATGGAGCCATCAGTATCAGTCTTTTCTTTGACGGCGCAGCTGACGGAGTATAAGATGGAGTGGATGATTAATAACTGATGATAAAAACCGCAGTCCTGGGATCGTGTCTGGGTGAGGATGACGATGAGGAAGATGAGAACATCCACAGCACAGACTACAACAATAACGATCATCTTCTACAGAGAGGGAGATAGAGAGAGAGACCAATGGAGATTAATGACGGGGAACTTGTGAACATTGGGACATTGAAAGTAACTCACTTCTAGCACTGCTTTGTTTGTTCAGCAGTAACTAGAGGCAAGTGCTGCAGAATGGGAGGAATAACACACACCCAAGAACTTCAAATACACACAAACACACCTCAAGTTAGCTCTGTGGATAGAAAGAAAACAAATAGAAAGAAAACAAACAAACGCACAGAGAGCAGCAGAGGAGCGTGCAAACCCTTTTCCAAAGCATGCGTCATACCCACACCCATTGTGGCACGACAGAGCTTATTTACTCCAGAGTTACTCACCCTTAGCGCTCCTCTTATTCAAAAATCTCATCAGCTCTTCACTCCCACAGACAACCCGATTATGAGAGCTAGTAAGGCCAGCAAGACCACCACAACCACCACTATTATCACCATTTTCTGTTGGGAACAACCAAGTACAAACAGTACCATCAGGACAATTCTCAGTGGGAAACAACAAGAAGTACATTATTCATGTGTGCAACAATTATATAACCTACCACTGGAAGTTGTATAGTGTTTGTGCTAGTTTTGTATGAGGGAGTATGTACAAAATATGGCAACAATGCAAAACTCTTCTTGTACTTTGGTAACCACACAAACCAAGAGCATCAGACTTGCAAAAGTCTGATAAACCAGTTTTGTCTGGGTGCAACGGTGTTGACTTTGTTCATTTTCGCTTAGACAACCTGCGGCTAACGAGCAATATCCTCAAACACAGTCAAAACCAAAGAATAATAATGTCGCCGCCATAAGCCAACTGTAAAGAAAGACACGGTTACGGTTAAAGCTGAAGAGATAGAACAGAGAGAAAGAAGAGTGTAGAGGGTTTGTGTGTGTGTGTGTGTGTGTGGGGGTGTAAGGAGGGTACTGGGTCATCATAGGTAAGGATCAGGGTCATGATGGGGGGGGGATGGTCTTCATTCTGGCAGGTTTCCCAAAAGCATCTTTGTGTTAAAATGTCATAAACTAACTGGGCTTCGTAGAAGCTGCACAGGACTGTCAGCTTGAGTAAAGAGTTCGAACGAAGGCATTTTAGATGCTACAAAACTGCACAGCAGAAGAGTTTTACAACTCGTTAACACAATTTATTATTAAAATAATAATTTCATCGTTCTATGTGATGATCACAAGGTAAACCGTAGAACATAAGCATTTGTTACAAGGTAATTCACCAGGAACATGCGTTTGATTGGCCGACATTGCGGCTTCACGAATCACGTCACATTGCGTTGTGGCAAAACGTTGGTCAGGTCAACCCTGCATCTTCTGCATCTTCTGCATCTTCTGCATCTTCTGCATCTTTTTCATCTTTAAGGGGGGTGATATTTTTGATGCTGTATAGTTCTCTGTTGGAACCACTGTTGACACCTGCATGATCTGGGATAGTGCAGTTTAAGCTGTAAACGTTAACTACTGCTCTGTAGTTAAGCAGACACACCGTTGCCATCCCTGGTGCATGTTCACATTGGCTCAAGGTCATTGGAATAACATGGTTTGAATTACTTCATCATATTTGAATGCAAGGTCAGGGTTGCAACTCAAATCGGACTCAATAATTGTCCTGTGTTACTAAATCTGGTCCATTTAATTTGTCCCATTTGTACTGATTTGAATAGCATTGATTTTACAGTAATAACTGTTCTATTGTAAACATAAAAATATATATATATTTTTTGCTGCTTTTGGGAAACCGGACCACTCCTCCCGACGACTGTGGTCACTCACACGCCGAGCCTCTTGCTGAAACTTTGCAGCTTTCTTTGTGTCCGCTACGGCCCGCTCCACAAAGCCCACTGACTGGTCCATGTTGCTCTCAATCCTCTCAATCATCCCGCCCTAGCATAGGGCGCGGCGTCAGAGGTGACGGAAAGCAACAAAAAAAGATTTGTTTTAAACCATGAGAGAGCGAAAGAAAGAGGGGTACACAGAAAGAACAAAAAGCGAAGCAGATATAATGCAACAGTCGTGTGTGTGATTGGCGATGTGTCTAGAGGGCGAGGGAGTGGGATCTGTACGCACACTGTGTGGTTTAAATGTGTCAAACTGTGGCAAGAGAAAAGGCAGAAAAGCAGCAGGAAGAGGTCACCAGCAGACTGGAGCCGCCGTTGGCTACATTACATTACCTTGCGGGCTTTGGTCCGATGCCTTACAGCTTTTTTGGTCTGTTCCTTAGCCACTGTGATATGGTCCACTGACTTGGATATATTCTGCTCAATGTTGTCAACTATGTCACCCTGAAAAACACAGAACAATCAATAAGATACAGAGCAACAGGCCACCGGCAGAAGAGCAGTTCAGAACATTGGTTAAATACAAAACATATTGTTTCAGGAAACAAATCAACCAAAATGTTGACATTTGTATCTGTTTATTGTTTACCATCTACTGTTAATAAACAGACATCTTCAATAATTGATCTCTTTAGTCTTAAAGCTGGAACTAAAAATGGCGAAGAAAACAAAGAGTAACGTGGGGAAACCACACAACACAGACGGCAGCATTGTGGCCCTTACCTCAAACAAGGCTTTCCCTCAGAAAGCATGGTTTAAGCAGTAAGAAATATGTGGTTAGACTTATTTACGCATAAACAGTGACTGGCCGATCAACAATATGCGTGTGTATGAATTCTAGTGCGACGTCTGCGCTCATGTCTACGATGAGGCTTTACTGGCACAGCTCACTAAATGCATTCGTGGTGGTTCCATCAATGTTGGGAGATGAGATGGTGGTGGCAGTGAGAATAAAAGGTGTAAAGAGGTGTAGGAAAGGCTTGGAGCTGGAAAAGAGGAAACAAATGCAGGTTCAAAGTCAAACCACAGCGGAGACGTGAAGAGATAACCGAGAGAAAAAGAGTTGAATGCAGTCACGATCAAACACAAAGCCATGTGGGAAAAGAATGGATGAATAAATGAATGGAAAGAATGAGAAGTTCTGGAAGTAATTGTCAGGTGGACAAAATGATGGTGGGTGAGATGGAGGAGCGTACCTGGCTCTCCACAAGCATGGCGATGTCTACAAACATATCGTGCAGCTCCTTGATGCTACTTTCCAGACGGACAATGTCTTTGTGTCGGGCTTCGATCTCACTTAGAGCTTGTTTTGAGACCCCGGCGTCCACAATCTGTGGAGAGGAGAGTTTAATGCGTTACCACTCACAGTTCAGATAAACATACACAACAACAACAACAAAGCCTAAATGACAGTTGAACTCCGGGTCACATTAAAAACGGGACAGTGTGGCAGATTTTTAGGCATCTAGCAGTGTGTTGTAATCCCTCGGCTCACTCCTCCCTTTCCAAGACTCCGGTAACTCAAACTCACAAATGCAAAACGAACAGATCCTCCGAACTCCTACACACTGGGCCTTTAGGATTGCATTTGTATGTCTTCTGATCATTGCAGATGTGTGGATCCCTGTGCCGAACATTCTTCTCGAACTGCACCGGACACAACCAACTCATGGAGAGGCTTTCTCACCACTGGAAATGCTGTGTGCACGGGTGGTAGTCGGATCAGTTGAGACACACTGGTGCTCATTTTCTCAGCTGTTTCAAGCAGCTCACAAACAGATTAGTCATTGCCCATTGGCTGTTTGCAGCACTTAAGAAAGCACAAGAGAGCAAACTGAGTTTGAGTCCAACGGGACGGATCACAAGCACAGCTAATCTTTAACCACATGATACGAGGCACTTGAGTTTTACTGAGCTGTTTCTCAGTTCAACCACATTGTGATCAGTGGATCTTATAAATAGCAGAGACAGACACACACACAGACACTTACTTACCCCTGCCGTAAACACAGCTGAATTGCCACTTTCCAACATCTCTTCAAGTTCAGCATCTGTTGTTGCTTTTCCAGCTGAAGAGGAAAGGAACAAGGTTATGACAAAGAAGATTGTGAGAGCATCACATGGTTTTATGGCAGTCACTCACTGATCTCGAGTTGTCTCTTAATACGTCCTTTACTCCTCTCCCTGAAGTCCACCTGAGCTTCATTATACTTTGTCATCACCTCCACAAACTTCCTGGACAGGACTGCATGCTGGGAGACAACAGGGGGAAAGGAGTTAGAACAGATGTAATCTAGATGGCGGTGTTGTGACCATTCGTCTCAAATCAGGATCAATTTCAGAGCCCAAACACATCTGACATATCTTCTTTTTATGTCAGACATATTTTTTAACTTTATTAAAAACATTATATACATAATAATTATTATAAGGATTAATAATAATAAAATACCTATAACGACTAATAATCATAATAACAATGCTAAATACTGTTGCTTGTCTGTTGCTTTGAAAGCTCAGTTAGTTTGTTTTTTAAGTCAATATTTAATACATGTAGGCCAATTGCTTTTCTTCTCTTCCTCTTTTTCTTTCATGCCCATAAGCCTGTCAAGTTTGACTTTGAGAAATAGAGGACACTTCAGTTGGACATCATTTACCTGCGATTTACGTATCCGTATATCAGCCGACACCCTCTCCTGCTCCTCTGACTCCAGATTCCTCTCGATGGCTGGGAAGCAATCCAGACTACTGATTTATGACTCAAATCAACTTCACATCATTGTTTAATTCTTCCACAAGAGTTTACATTAAAGCAGTTCAACATTCCTTGTATTGAATAGACTGACAAGCTGTGTGTGTGTGTGTGTGTGTGTGTCAGGAGACTCACTCTTGAGTTTGTTTCTTGCATTGTTAGCCATCTTCTTTATGTCGTTGGTGATTGCCGCCAAGTCATCCTGGGTTTCTAGAAAGAAAGAAAGAGCCGTGTCAATGCACAGCTGAGAGTGACGATGGGGGAGAGAAACACACTTATTACAAGTACTAATACACTGATAATGCTCCCAAATAAAGTTCACATTTATATTATTCAAGGGAAGATCTTCAGTCTCTCAAAAAGATTTTCCGTAATGTTTAGACCAGTGAAGAAAAAATAAATCACAATATTTTTTACATTACATGTCATTTAGCAGACGCTTTTATCCAAAGCGACTTAAAATAAGGGCATCCAACCATGAGTACAAACTCAGAACAACAAGAATCAAGAAAGTAAAATGTGTTCAAGAAAGACAAACGACAAAAATACCATAAGTTATACCATAAGTAAAACCATAAGTAAGTGCCATTCAAGTGCCACATATACAATCATAAGAACAACGCACATGACAAACTAGAAGAAGTCAAAGGTTTAAGACTCAAAATTAAGACCATTTAAAATGGTCAAACTCTCTGAAATTGCTTTATTATCTGTGTGAAAACCTTTCGGGTTGCCCATCCTTTTATATCTTCATACTACTTTGATCTTTTTGGTGGATCTCATTGTATTAGATAGGGCACATGTAATTATAGCCTACATATAAATCCCTTAAAATAGGGAAGGAATGCAGTTCTTTGGTTTCTGTCACCGATTCTCACTCACATCCAAAGCACGCCTGAACACGTCATAGTACAAAGAACAATATTTTTGACATTACATGACATTTAGCAGACACTTTTATCCAAAGCGACTTACAATAAGTGCATCAACCATGAGTAAACACTCAGAACAACAAGAATCAAGAAAGTAACATTTCTTCAAGAAAGCCAAACTACAAAAATACCATAAGTAATACATTAAGTAAGAGCCATTCAAGTGCCACTGAAGAAAGCCAAACTACAAAAATACCATAAGTAATACCATAAGTAGAAGTAATACCATAAGTAATACCATAAGTAATACCATAAGTAAGAGCCATTCAAGTGCCACTGAAGTGCTAATCGTTTTTTATTCAAGGTATAGTCGGAAAAAAGATTTGTTCTTAGTTTCCGGCAGAAGATGTAGAGACTTCCTGCTGTCCTGATGTCAGTGGGGAGCTTTTAAATGTTGCTTTCACTGGGTACAACAATAGGTAGCTTTGTTCCTCTTCACAAAAGTCAGCTTGAATTCATTTTGGGACACAAACAATTGAATGACTCTTTTCAAATAGTGTTAGGGTTGAGGTAAGAATATATCCGGACCATAAGGGAGGCGGGTCGGGTGAATACATGTGCAGAGGAGAGAGAAAAGTAGCAAGTACCGGAAGAAAAGTGAGTATCTTACTCTGATCTGACGTGGGAGCAGACAGGATGACGGAGAAAAGCTTTTTGACTTCAGCCACATTCTCATCAATTTTATCAATACTGCTCCTGATGTCCTCAATCTGAAACAAACAGACATCTTCCATCAGAAATGCATGCAAATGATAAAAAATGAAGCCATTAACCCATGCATGCCTTTATAAATACAAGTGAATCAGTAGAAGCAGCCCCCACACACTAATGCACTGAGAGTAACACTGACCTGACAGAAGAATTCGTCCATGAAGGCCGCGTTGTCCATAGAAATCTCCACCTCCTCGTCATCTTGATTACACGTCTGACAGAAGGAAAGTAAAGTCTGTTTCAATCCAGAGTAACGTCTTTTTTAACCTTGTTTTTAATGCCCTTCTAGGTGTTATTTTTGCCCTTGTTGTTAAACAGTGCTCTACAAACAAACTACAAACAATGAATTTCCATAGAGATACAAAAACTTAACTTTTTCCAAAATGTTAGTTTAAGGGATACAAACATGCTTTCAGCATACATTTTGTATATATATATTTAACCAAATATGCCCAACTTCTCAGAAGCACCAGGACTATTTTCTGGAGCAAAACAGACCGCCACCTCAGGAAGTCACTGTACGCGGTCCAGAAATAGTTTGGCACATAGATAAACGATATTACTCTTTGTTTCTATTACAGATTAAACAAATGAGATACGAGGCGTTAATTATTAGGCTTCAGAGGAGCTGGTGCACAGAGCCAGACGAGCGGTTACCCCGTTTCCAGTCTTTATGCTAAACTAAGCTGTCTATGGCTTCATATTTAAGGCACAGGCATGAGTGTGGAATTAACCTTCTCTAATTCTGTATCAACATTTTGCAATAACTTTGTCCCTATAAAATACAGATGGAAATCAGCAAAACTATTATTAAAACCAGGAAATAAAATAAGAAAATCACAAGAGTAAGTCAGTTTTCAATACTCATGAGCACCCAGAAGTACTATGATTTGATACCCAGCCCCAAATCTTACATAACCATAATAATAAAATATGAAAAACAATAGTGTTATAATCATCTCTCAATTAAGTCTGACTTTATATAGACCAATACTCATAGACTTACGGAATTCTGAAGACTGATATGTTGTGAAAATACTGCAAATCCTTTTTCACTATTTTCATTTCCAATAATACGTTGTCATTGTATAATCTATTTCTTCTCAGGGTACAAAGTCGCTGAACGACATTTAGACCATAAACAAACTCACTAATGAAATTGGTTCTGGGTCAGCAGCTCAACGTCACACGTCAGAAATATTGGCCTGATCCTATCAGCCGTCACCCAATAACTTTTATCAGAAAGTTCCCCCGAATATAAATATGTCACAAGGTAAAGTCAGTAAACACAGGCAGTGGCTGCTGGTGAATATTTACACGACGAAGATTTAGGCAGGGCTCCAGGAACTATAAGACACCCAGAGCAAAGGCTCAGGGTAAACAGACATCACAGGGCCATGCTGTGACGGAGTTATACGACTGAAACACGAGTGGAACGAGACAGTGAGCTCACTTTGTTTGCCTCCCTTTTAATTACTTCTGCATTTTACAAAATACTGCGTTTCCTTGAAACAACTACGGAGTGTCGCTGGCCGACTAAACTCGAAACAGATATTATGTTTTGCAATGGCTGAGTCTCAAGTGTGGACACTTGACTTTCCTGGAGAAAGTCAGACTGGATCAAAGTCAAGGCGTGGAACACGCCTCGTCGACTTCCCCGCTCTCTCATATCACCTCCATCTCTAAACAAGCAATCTGAATATACGTTACACTTCAGCCACAGCAACCATGCAACTATGATTATTCTTTAACTTAAAAAAGGACACCGTTACCTTTAATTCTTAAAACAAGTAATTTTATTTAAAAAATCACATTAGGGCTGTGGAACTCATACATAATGGGTGCTTTATTTCTTTTATTACTTTCAGACATTTTATGAACAAAAAAGATCACGGGAATAATACAGCAGACTAATCAATGATGGAAATAATTGGCAGTTGCAGCCCCAGTGAGAACTTACATTTAATGCAACAGCACGTCGTTCTTTCTGTCTTCTACTCCTCGTTTACTATTTGAATTGCAAATGTGGCCATTTGGTTCAGGCTGCTGTAACGAACATCACTTGTGAAGCAGCATAAAGTTCCCTGGACACAAACACTGCTTGTTTTCATAGCTCTCTGTGAGTTATTCAGCGGACACACAGCTGCAGCCCTCTCAACATCAGGCTCCCTCTCACAACATTTCTGCAACAGCAAGATAAGAACGAGCACAACTTCCATCCAGTTTCTCTTATTCGGCAGAAATAAGAGCAAAAGGGACGGCCGTGTGCAACAAATGAGTTCACAAACCAAACAGCCAAAGGGCACAAACACACACACACTTTGAGTGACTCTACCCACGTCATGAAGAAAACCTTTCCCAACGTTCCTCATTAAACTCACATGAACATCATACGACTCAACCTGGAATCAGCTGTTAGAAGACCGACTGAGACTTGCTTCATGACTTTGGATCAAAAGGTTACTCATAATAATCATATACAATAACTTTTTTTGGACCCCTACATGGGGGTTAGAAGTCGTTTAATGCTCAGTGAAACCCTTGATGTTCAGTCGTGAGAGATTATCTAATGTTTAAGACGTGTGTATTGTGGAAATACATTTATTTTACCCAGTAATGTGTCTACACACATCCGTTAATCCTTTCAAAAAAATAAACCAATATAGTTGGAACAAACCATCCAAGGCCACGTCTGTGCCACTGTGTCAAAATGTCGACTGACGGAGTGAACCAAGAAGCAACTAATTAGATTTTCTCTGTTGTCCAAAAATGCTTTAATCTACTGCCTCATGCTGTGACATGGAGATTGTGTAATCGTCAACAACAAATAAGAAGCATAAGCTGCGTGAGTGATTGATACGTTAGCTTGGATGCCGGTTTGTTCCTCTTATTCAAATCACTTAATTATGCTTGTTCTGAATACAAAGCACCATATGTCATGTTGCATAACACATGACTCAACAGAGGTTTTACATGGAGAAAGACAAAGTAATCCTCCGCATTTCGAAAATAACAATTTCTCTGAGCACACAGTTTCATGAGAGCCAATATTATAAAAAAGTCAGATGTGCAGCGTGGTAAAAGGTGATCAAACCCCTGGCAATGACAAACTCAGCTCATCCGGTCAGCCTCGACACACATACAGGTTGAGCATATATATATTTTTTAAAGCCTGAAGAGACTCAATTTATTATTATATACAAAACTACAAACACACAATCCAGCAGGTCGGACGGCCCAACCCCCTCACGCACTATCGTTCCCGTGACTCCGTCATCCTCCAGAAACTGGGAGGTGATTTACTGTCAGACTTTGTCTCCGAGGATCATAAATGACGATGAGTGCACAAAGGCTCAAGTGAGCTGAATAGGTGGTCATATAAAATAAGAATAATGTTAACACTTGTAGAGCTGCAATAATTTGTGAATTAATCAATTAGTTGATTAATATAAGAATAATTTTGAAAATTGATTAATCAATGACATCGTTTTTTCAACAGAAAAAGGACAAACTTTCAAGAAATTGAGCGAGTCATTTCTAAAGGCTTAGCTTTACGTAGTCATTTAAACTCATTTTTGAAGGAGTTGGTTGGTAAATTGTGATCGCGTGCATTAGTGAGTGAGAGTCCACGCTTAATGTAGCATTCTGCATTTTTTTGCATTTACATATATGTAGCTGATGCTTACAATAAGTGCATTCAACCGTACAAACTCAGAACAAGAATCAAGAAGATAAAAAATGTTCAAGAAAGCCAAACTACCTAGTCTTATGTCCCATTTAAGTATAACTATTTTACATTTTTTTTATATAAGAACGTTGAAAGATATGCTTTTTTAGTTTGCGGTGGAAGATGTGGAGACTTTCTACTGTCCTGATGTCGTTGGGGAGCTCATTCCACCAGTTATGGCTGCACATCAAAGACCTCTCATGGTCACATAACAAACAGAAGAGGGTTTTGGGAAATTGTGAATACATTTTTTTTTTGTACGACCATTGACTGACTCTCACTCACTACTGTCGGGTGATAATACAGAGAGTGCCTCACCGAAGAAGTAAACCTTTTAGTTCTCCATTGCTTTTGGGACATTTTATAGACCAACCTATATCGCCAGATTCATCAATAATAAAAGTTAGATGAAGGCCAATTTACAAGATTTCCCCACGGGATGATATAGAAAATAAGCCACTAAACAAAAACAGCATCAGGACAGGGACATGGGGTCAGATTTGCAGCAGCATGCGGTGACAGAAGGCAAAACACTCAGGACGTGTGTTAATGCAGCGCTAAAATCTGACACGGGATTTACAAACTCCAACGCCACAGAAGAAGCCATATTAGCTTTGCCCAATTCATTGTGCGATCACACAATGAATTGGGGAGCAGACTGGGAAGCAAGTAAACAACTCTGTGCACACTGAACTGAGGATAAGGCGTTGACTGGAAAACAACTTCATAAATACCATGAGGGGCACAGAGAGCCTAACATACAGAAACCGGCTGTCAAGTTAATGTCAATAAAACTACAGGGCTCCATCATTAACTTATGTTATTTTGTATTTGTTTTTAAATTGCAGAAATGTCTAACAGCACACATAAACTATCACATAAGACCATAGCCCCGGGTAAAACCAGAACTCAGCGTTTCTTTTTCTGCTTTTCTTTTCCAAGTCTATCAGGTGACACACACGCATACGCACACGCATCAATATTCACCCTAGATTACTGCCAACGAGTTTGACATTAGATTCAAGGGGGACATTAAGACAGTGGGCAATACATGTGGATAGTGGAAGAGTTGAGATTGGACAAAAGCTTGAGGGTTTGGGGCCAGCGAGATGAGAGAACTTAGTTGTATCGTTGATTTACAGGTGTTGACATATACAGTAGTCTGATAGTCACCGGCCCTCTTCCCTTACGATCTGTACTTCCTTTGCTTAAAAAGAAGCCAGCTGTGTGAGATTACAGAGGGGGGAGGGCGTCAGCAGATATATATACTTGGCCAGCAGTTTCAGGTAGCTATGGCAACATATCCTGACTTGGGTTACAATTGAATAAAGGCCCCCTTCCGGGAGCATCAAGTGTATGCTGTCACTAACTCAATTTTGCATCGGGAAAATATAAATACTATGGAGGTTTGCTACTGTGTTTGATATATTGGATTTATTTGTGATGGCGAAACACAAAAGGTAGAAAGTATTCTGGTTCAATTAATCCCAACTGTAGATCATTTTAACAGTGACGTTTCTAGCAGTACTGACAACTCGGACTGCATGTGATATTATCAGTATTGATTAGTCTATATATTGTTTAATGCAATCATTGATTAACCACTGACTGAAAACGTCAGAAGATATTTGAAGACAGAAAATGTCCATCAAAATGTCCACATCCAAAGATGTTTAGTTTCAATTAAAATTCATTCAAAACAGATCATTAAAAGCACATTTGTAACCAGAGTATTTTGACAATGATGAATAATAAATCACTTCAACATCAATGTCGATGAACAAAATGAATAGTTGACTGATATTTTCAAAGCAGAATGACTAATCTGTTGTTGGACTCTTGCTGAGGAGAGTATCATGAAGAGCTCGACATCTAAATGTAGGAATTAAGAGCACCAATTTAAGAACGTCTCCCTTGTCAAATGGTTTCTGCCGAGACAGTTCAACTAATAGCCTTCCAATATAACTTTTTATTTTACTACATATAATACATCTTTGACAAACCAAAAAAACATGGCTGCTTCATGTCAAGAAACATAAAGTAATGTCAGTATGACTGAATAACTTTGACCTACAGTATGTATCCACCTGCAGCGTTACCATCTCCATCAGGAGTTATGTCATCACCACTACACCACTGGTTCAAATCATTAGTATGTTATGCGTCAGCTATTTTAATTTACATTTGGAATATTTAAAAAAGAAAATGGTTTTAATAATCTTCACCTGTCATTTCTTTCTATTAGAACCATTTTGCAGATGGCCATTGAGGTGTACGAAGAGAAAATACTGGAAGGAAAGAAGACACTAGAAGGTACAGTTACATTTCCTGGACATTACTTACCGCTTTTAGTTGCTCCAATCGGTCCTTCATGTTTCACACGGTTATTTTAACACCTTTACACCAAAGAGATGACCACAATACTGTGTAAAAATGCTCAAAAACTAGTCCCAAAGTGAGAATTCCTCAACCAGCTGGCGAGCTAGTTGTCCGAGAGAAGCCCCACCGCCAGTAAGAAAAACAATTAAACTCCCCAAAAGTCTTGCCAGAGGTGTATGAGTAAACGACCTTATCAGAAAAGCGGAGTCTTTCCGTCGTTTTTCCATACAATATGGCTGCTGGGTTTAAAACCAGTGTTTTTTCCTTTGCTAAATCTCCTCGCCCAGGGGATTAAAACAACAGTTGTGTAGAGCCCTATAATCTGTCTCTGCGCCGGCCAGCAGTAATCATTCTAAAAGGCACTTTTCTAGCCCACGCATGCGCAGACAAATCCATGTCCTCTGAGATGAAGCCACGCCCTGAGCCACCTGCCCAAGTGATGCATTCAGGTGTTGTAGGAATGATAAACTCTGCATTGCTTAACCCTTGTGTTGCCTTTGGGTCATTTTGACCCGAATCAATATTACACCCTCCCCCCGCCTCTGGGTCATTTTGACCCGATTCAATGTTTCACCCTCCTGTTACCTTTATATTTACTAACATATTTTACCCTTTGGGTTCAATTTGACGCCAGCAATTAAAACCTCCAGAAAATTATTATAATTAATATTGTTTTCCAAGTTTAAGTGTGAGGCACTTTATGTTTGTTTGTTGACTACCGAAAGAACACCGACATTAAACATTGAATGGGGTCAAATTAATCCTAAAGCGGGGGGAGGGTGTAATATTGATTCGGGTCAAAATGACCCTAAGGCAACACAAGGGTTAAAATCAAGTTGAACATTGACCTGCCGAGGAAAAAACGGATAAAAAGGCCATTTAATCTGACATCAATTAGTCCTAAAAAGAAAGGTCAGGGTGCACATTTGTACAATGCTCTCTCTTGGTAACTTTTCAATAACTGTTTTCATGAACGAAATACAATAACATTTTTAAAAAACAAAGACGTACAAATGTTAAACAAATCAATTGGTTTTGTTCTATCCGCTTAATTAAGGCGTCACACTGGTGAACAACAAAATAATGAAAGTAGATTGAAAACAATCTCACCAAAAAGTTTACTTCTGGAGCTTTTCATCATATCTCACTTTCTCATTGGAGGATCAAGGCAGGCTGATAATGAAAGACGTTCAATTTAAGTTAACCAAGATTTAAAAATGATCAACAAATGAAAACAAGGGGATATATTTTGATTACATCTGTAGCGTTTTCATATTCCACCTCAAGACCCCAATTCGCATTAATAAAAAGCTGAAGCATGTAGAAATCTTGCATTCCCTCTTTTATAATGTAGCTTGAATGTGGAGCCCAATATTATACTAGCAATTTTCGTTAGTTAAGTGTGTATTGCAGTGCAGTGAAAGCATCAGGAAACAAATATATATTTACACCTCTATAAACTCAGCTAGAGAACAACCCGTCTTTATAAAGTTGGTCACATTCTTGCTAAGAGAGACATCTTTTTTAAATATATAAATGTTAGTAGATAACAGGCAAACAAAATAGACATAAAACCCAAACTTCTGGTTTTATTTGGGCCTGAAGATGAAGGGCCCTGGGGATTCCTTTAAATAAACTCAGGGGCATTGCTCGCCAACCAGTGATCGAGTGGAAACAATGGATGCGTGGAACAGGCTGTTTCTTCCAATTTACCAATAATGGGTTATTATTACTGCAATCTCAAAGATGTATGAAGATCATTAAAACCCTATAGTAACAGCTGGGTGGAGGACACATCACCATGAACGTGCAGTTAATCCATTACGTAATTCTGTTGAGATCCCAGTACTGAACGAAAGAACTTGCCTGACACCTGGTGGCCACCAGTGTGAAAAGTTACAAAAACAGTCTTCAATGATTCAAAAGCACTGTCTATCTTTATCTCTTCACATGATGTTAAAGCCCCATCATTGTGCCCCATTGGACCTCCTCCCGCCACTCTTTTTCAATCTCAAAGTACAGACTACAAATGGCAGCTGAGATTGATGGTATGGGGCGGCTGTAGCTCAGTGGGGTAAGAGGGCCGTCCTTCAACCGCAAGGTTGTGGGTTCGATCCCCGCTCTCCCCATTAGCTGCAAGTCGAAGTGTCCTTGAGCAAGGCACTGAACCCCCAGTTGCTTCCCGGGCGCTTCACCGCAGCCCACCGCTCCTTAATAACTAAGGATGGGTTAAATGCAGAGAACTAATTTCCCCTTGGGGATTAATAAGTGTATTTTTTTTTTTATGTCTGAGGCCCATACATTACATTTAAACTGAAATACTACTACATACATGGTTAAGGCAGCTGCTTTGTTATTCTGGCCTGATTGATAAACTGTACGACAATAGGCCTTTTTCATAATTGATAATTAAAAACACTTGTTTTTCCCATGTCGTGTCAAGTCTTCCCGTAAAATGGCCGTCTACGAAACCTTCAATTTAACGTATCTTTGTGACTCTACTGTTAATGGAAATTAGAAACAGACATGTTATATTGAGAATGGTTTTATTCAAAGTTTTCTCCCCTTAATGCTTCCAATACACCGTACAACAGCATTATGTGAGCTGGGTAAGTGCAGGGTGCTCGATGATGAAGAGTAGCACGCTGCCATGCCTACAACAACACTAGGGTGGGTGTCTTATACAGTGAAATTAGAACTACAACTTTTCCACCAGATTTTTTTTTCTTAGTTTTAAAACAAACAAAAAAAATCTGAAAAGGGATTTTACAGTAAGGGGCAAAACTCCAACAACTTCCTGTCCACACTTGGGGTGAGATAGGGGGCACATTGAGGTAACAGGTTAGAGGTCATCTTCTTCATCTGGGAGCGCTGTTTGTGAAGCAACCTGGACAGAAGGAGACAAGATACATGTGAGATTTGCAATGTCAATTTTTGCCGTTTTTTCATTATCGATTTTTAACTGATGGATTGCAGAAGGTGTTTGATTCAAAGATACTAGTCACCGATCCGATATTGCACCTGGATAGTCATACTCACATGAAGCTCTTCCTCATACTTTGCAGCAAGGTTGGGGTCCATTTGGACTTCTGGGGGAGCGAGGGCAGGCATTGCCACAAACTCCAGGTTGGGGTCACCGATTAACTTCCTTGCTAGCCACAGGAAGGGCTTCTCAAAGTTGTAGTTACTCTTGGCAGAAATATCGTAGTACTGGGGACAGAGCAGTATATAACCGTTGTAAATTAAAGACTCAAACCAATGCTTTCTATAATTAGCATTTTGTGATCACTGTTACCTGCAGGTTCTTCTTGCGATGAAACACAATGGCCTTGGCTTTGACTTTCCTGTCTTTGATGTCCACTTTGTTGCCGCAAAGGACAATGGGAATGTTCTCGCAGACACGGACCAAGTCACGATGCCAGTTGGGCACATTCTTATAGGTAACACGAGAGGTGACGTCGAACATGATGATAGCGCACTGAGCTGTGAAGGTAGCAGAGAAGTTGTAACATGTTATTCAATGGCAGTTTTAATTTACAGTGATCAAGGTTTAATAACCAGAACAGCCCGCCAAGGATTGTGACAAGCACCTTGAATGTAGTATCCGTCTCTCAGGCCTCCAAACTTCTCCTGACCAGCTGTATCCCACACATTGTACTTGATAGCTCCTCTGTTGGTGTGGAACATCAGCGGGTGCACCTCTACTCCCAATGTAGCTAGAATTACAAGAAAACAAGTTTTATGAGAGCAAGAAAGGGGGAAAACTATGTTGAAAAAGATTCCTTTCCAAGGGGAAGTTACTGCAAGTGCTGGATAAATTGGTAGGATTAATTGAAAGTGTAATTGATTAATTAGAACTATTATAATTTTTAAGTCACAATCTACATAAATTGCACTAGTTTGCCTTGATGAATTAGATTTTCTTAGCCAAATAAAGTGTTATATAATAAGGATTATTAGAAAAATGGAGCGCTTTACTGGATCAGCACAATGAAGACTATGAAGTTACAGCCTAGTCGATAAGATTTTTAGGAAAACATCCCTTTGAGGGATATTTACACATATATGCATCTCATATTATATCAATTATCATTTGCATAAGGACTTTGTAAACCAATGGTGTTCGGATCTCTTGGCTTTGTAATTCCCTGGTCATTGTGACTAACTATAGTGCTGACACAGTTGCTAAACGACTTTAAACTTAGTTTGGCATTCATGTACTGGCATTTCGTGTTACTTACAGGCCACAGCCAGGGCCCTGTCTGCCTAATTTCAGTTTGTTCAACAGTATACAATATAGTACACAATATACTTGTCATTGACTTATTACCACACATGAACTCACCAACATATTTCTTCTCAAACTCTCCTGTAATGTGCCTCTTCACAAAGGTCGTTTTCCCGGTGCCTCCATCTCCCACCAAAACAAGCTGTCAGGAAACAGCGCGGTTAGAGGAAGCTGGTTTCACGCAGCGACCGTTAGCACAGCTAGCTGAACGCCACATGTATTTCCACCCGCGTCCTAACGTACAAACACTCGTTGAACAAAACTTACCTTAAACACCGCCACTGGTGCACACTGTGCCATTGAGTCCGCCATGGTTGAGATCTACCGGATTAAAAAAACAAGGCGGGATGTTTAGCACGATCTCTTCCTCCTGGTCGCAACGGTCGTCTACCCCGTCGTCTTGTACCAGCGGGCTAGCGGTGTTAGCTATTAACGCTACGGCGTTACATTTGGGGGGCAAGTGGCGACGGGATTTAAGTCACGTTTGAATTTAATCGGTTACTTTTAAGCAGTTTACTTTACATCCAAACAGAAAACGTTAAACTCCAACGGTTGTTGGCTTCACGTTTAGCTTACCTGCTGACGCACACATTTTTTACTTTCAATCCACGCTAACGTGTCGACAAGCTAACGTGCAAATGTTTTAACTTCTCGATGCGTGCAAATTCAACACAGCTTACCGTAATTTAATGATAATACCGACTACTTCTACTTTGGACCAGTTGCCAACAACGGTTGGGTTCTGGTATCGAGTCGAAAGTGCGCCATTCGCCGCGCCAGCGCACTTTTTCCTCGTTCGACTGGAACAATCAAACTCGAACACCAGCTCGTGCGTTACATGTTGCGGTTGCTGGCCAACGTGAACAAAAACGTACCGCGTCACACCAAATACGCAGGTTCAGTATTGATTTAGTTCAATAGCAGTAAATGCACTTAAGAGAAATATAAACTAGTCTCAAGAACAAAGCAGTGAACTGACGGAGAGCTAACATATTAGCCACCAACGCATGGAAGCCATTCTTTTTCAGAGCTAACGGCTACGTTAGCACAAGAAAATCAACGGCCTAACGTAACCGCTGAAGCCTGCAGTCCAAACGCCACAGAACCCCCCAACAATACCTTCAAGTTCCCCCATTGTGTAACTCACTTACCCGAAAAACAAACTTGGAAGAATCGGATGGCCTGTTCTGAGGAAAATGTAGCGACTCACCAAGTCGGTGTAACTACTAAGAGAGAAAAGAGGTAAATGGCTGCATTCGCGGGAGATTCAGCTTGGCGTATGAGTCAGTTTCCGCCCATATCACGTGATCACCGCAGCGGTACAAACCTATGGGAAACGAGCATTTCACAGACCATGATTCAGCAGCTAATCTTAACAAGACACTTCTATGATCGGGTGGGACGTTTAGTCCCTGCGCAGAGATAATAAACTGTATATGCTATGCAAAGCTTGCACATTTACTAGTATTTACCATTTTAACTCAATTAAAAAATATGATACAAATTAATTACTTCTTTGGGCTACCAGAACAATAAAAAATGCTCACCACAACTTCCCAGGGTTATATTTTCCCAAACTTAGTTTCATCAGATAAGACAGAAAAGCAGTCAAATTGATTTAGTTTCTTGTTTTTTTGACAATTGAACAACAATTTATTTACTGTGATATAAAACAGAAGCAGCAAATCGCCACATTTCTACATAGATCCAGGGATTGTTTGAATTGAATAATAATTAATCAACTAATTGCTCCAGTAACAGCTTTAATGCAACAGACGAATGAATGATTAAAGTTGGAATACAATCAATAGAATCATTGAAGTGGAGGTACCCTCAGACCCATTAATATATGTGCTGGGGTCTATACCAAGAGATTTAGGGGACACCAATCTGAGGTATATTCTCCGCATACTTTTAATGATTGCCAGAAAAACAATAACTCTGAACTGGAAAGATGTAAAACCACCAACCATAACTCAGTGGAGACAGAGATTAAATCAGATCCATACAATGGAAAAAATGACTGCAAAACTACAAATGACATTAGATATCTTCACAAGAAGATGGGCGTGCGTGACGTTATATCTAGAGTCGATATTGGATGTAAATGTTATAACTGAGAGGGATTGAGGTTGTACACATACAGTGCAACTGCAAAACAAAGAGGTCTATGAAAAATCTGGGTATGAAATGAATGTCTGTTGATTTTTTTTTTTTTTTATTTATTTTATTTTTTACTTTTCACATTAATGCCTTTTACCTTTCTTTAGTTATTTTACTTTGTACTCCATGCTTATCATTTGGTGGTATGTAGTTTGATTGTTTGGTCCTTCCCTCCCTCCTCATTTGGTCCTACTCTTGGAGGGTATAAACATGTGGGAGGGGATGGGTGGGAATCTTTGGCGGGTGTTTATGTGGATATGGATGGATTTGGATGTGTGCTGATTTTATTTTGTTGTAGATATATTATTATTATTAATTTATTTTCTTCTAGATGTCAAGGAATAATCTGTTTGTGGAAAATGCAAAATAAAAAGTTATAAAAAGAAAAAAAAGTTAGAATACATTATTTATTTCAGTATCTTAAATAATATTACATTCCATACATTTCCTCTTTCAGAAATGTCTTTGCTATCACATCAGATTTTTTTTAAAGATTTTAAAATGCAGCAGAACATAGTCTATCATAGACTGCATGGGTTAGACTAAAATCAACATCGTAAAGTACAATATCATCCATCTTTTGCAGAATCAGAGGCTGCAAGTCTTCCATGCTTATTTGTAACTCACTGGAATATTTGAAATTGTATATTTTAAACCACAAATAATCTATGTAATGCGTAGGTGGACGATAAGATATATTGTTTTCATGAATTAAAACATTTCTGTGGCCAGTGTACTCTCTATACAGGTAGTCTTTATGTTGGCTGCTATCTCAGCCTCCCGTTGGTCTCCATTGTTGAGCAGCTTCACTACAGCAGCTCCTCGTGGGTTTCTGTGGAGAACTCAAAGTTTGGACCCTGAGGGAGTAATTGAGGGAAAAACACCCATTAAACATCAGAAGGTCTAAAGCCACACGGATTATTGTAGTTTCATGTTCTACATCTACATTTTAATTGAGTGCTAAATGCCCTATTTGAGAATGTAAAATGTAGACTAAAGCAATAATACTAATAAATATGAAACTGATAGAAATTGTATTTGCCAAAACATTCACTGGCAAATTAATAGTTTTTTTTATTAAATACATATTTCAAGTGAGAGTTACAGTTTTAATCAGCAACAGCATATCATCTCCTTTTCACAATACAGGGTACGCTATAATTCTTACCTCAACAATAGCATCAACAGGGCAGGCTTCTTGGCAGAAGCTACAGTAGATACATTTGGTCATATCAATGTCATAGCGTGTCGTTCTCCTGCTGCCATCAGCTCGAGTCTCAGCTTTAACAAGAATGAAGAGAGAAAACACCAAACAGCAGCTGATGATGATGTTGAATGATGCCTCCTAAAAATGCACTGCAATAGAACTGCTAATATCCAGGAACTGAGTGTGTGTTTGTGTTCACCTGAGCAGGGCAGACGGCCTCACACAGCTTACAGGCAACGCAGTGCTCCTATTCACTAAGGTAGCGGCGGAGCGCGTGCTCTCCTCTGAAGCCGGGTGACAGAGGGCCCTTTTCAAACAGGTATGGTGGCCGGTTCACGGAACAGGTAACTCAGAGTCATCGTCAGACCTGCAGGTCGGTGTTCAAAGAATTGTGATTCACTTTTTTATTTTCCTTATTCTCAAGAAATTACATCAAATGACCAAAACCACGAAGCTCTCTTGATACATTCTGACTTCCTGTCGGTGGCAAACAGCCCCCAAGCTCATTCGTTCATAGTTTCATTTCTACAAAGGGAGTCATTTCCTGAGGACGTGTTTTCAAATTGTCTAGATATGTATCGTATTGGCTGGTAGCTAAAACTTATTCACTGAACTTCTACGCCTTTACTCTCTTTACATCAATGGAAATACTTTTAGTCTTCGACTTTACTGTCATCCGTGACATTTTGTCGTAAAGTTTTGTTGGTATCAGCCTCTAATTAATATACATATGGTGCACTACTGAGCATTTACAGCCAAGAGAAGGTTGGTATGTCGAATTGACTCACGTTACAAAAGCGGTGTTTCTTGTGATCAGTCAACATTTCACCTGATGGTTTGACTCATTTTTGTAAGTTTTATATTTTTTGGAGCTCGACGAGCTTTATCGGGCTCACACAAATATAGAATAACACTAGGCCTTCGACACAATGCAGAGGCTTTCCGCATGGCAGTGACCTCTAAAGAGTTCGGTCCAGAGGAAGTCGTTGCAGCCCAGTCAGTGATGGACCACTGGTCTGTCATACTCTACAAGGAGAGCAGAGGGAGAGGGGAGTGTGTGGCAGTCCTTACTGTCGGCCTCTCTCTGCACAGAGACAGAATGGGCGAATGGCACCAAGACCATATCCTGATGTACCTGGAGATACAAACACATGTGATAGGATGATGCCTCATTTTGTACATATAGTTAATATTGCCTACATGACAGCTGCTCCAGTAGCAGCCTACCTGGCTTTGAATAGCAGTGGAGACGACGACTCATCTGAGCAGAGGAGACAGTGTCAAGTAGGAGGAACTAAACAAAACATGTACAAAGTAGATACAGGAAACATTTATTGATACAACCCATGTCAATAGCTCCACATTGAAAACAAGGGGAGGGACTCCAGAGATTGAGGGAGGGAGGCTGCCAGCTAACTGCGCACATGCATCCTCTCATCTTGCGCCTCAAATCCCTGCTTTACGTCACCGGTGTGACACATTCACGGTACGCCGACAGAATGGGAAGAACGGGAACACAACCAGTTCCTATGGAGCACTCAAGGATTATTCCAAGATTGTTCCACCTGTTGCGACAGTGGCCGCCCCATATAAACGGAACATAATATAACATGGACAGGTGTTATTGTGGTCGAATACAGGTAGACGTTTGAGGAAGTAAAGTAAAATATAAACAAACTGTATATATTCAATTAGCTGGCGTGACTGTAAACATGCAACGACAGAGTTGTTCCCGACGTTTTGCACTCAGTTTGTAGGCATGTGGGCAATCTTTCCCACAAACATATCAATCCAGAAAATCGCGTTTAGGATATGACATTAACTCCTCATTCCCTATATTAAAATGGGTAGGCCTACTACAATCAGTCTGACGTTACACGAAGACGCAGTTCCTCAAAAAAAATGTGTGGATCATTTACTTTAACTTGTTCAGAAGCTACGTGTTCGTAACACTAACATGATTTGATAGAATACTGTAATCACGTCGCTCACCCTTTCCACTCTCAGAAAAACATAACATATTAACATGATTTATTTCGCAGAATACGACTAGCTCAATGGACTTAACAAAGTTTATATTGCCGAAGTTTAAAATAATTGTCAACAGTAATCAGCTCGTATTTATAATCTCCTTTGAACACAATTTACCTCTGTCACAAATTTACGATGATCAGCAGCCGACAGCGGTCCCTGAACTAGGCGATTGTGTTTATGTTACATTCAGGTGCTCCTTGTTCATTTCGGACTGTCGGTTCGGAAATTGCAATGTATATTTTCCAAATGATCTAAATTGCCTTCAAACATGTAATTGCAACATATCCTGCAGCAAACAAAAGCAGCATAATGTTCGGAAAAGAGGAAGCACTTTAAAAAAAAGTAATCATCAGATAATGGTACACGTATCACTCCCTCTGATGTCATGTTTGATTAATAATGTTTCTGCAAGCTATATTCCATAAATAGTCGATTTTACAACGGGAAGTTGGTTCAAGGGACAGCATGCAATAGTCGTCAGACAGAGAGAGAGAGAGAGAGAGAGAGAGAGAGAGAGAGAGAGAGAGAGAGAGCGAGCGAGGGGAAGTTTGTCTTCCTCATCACTGGAGAATCTCTACAACAACCGAGTGATAATTCATGACGGATATGTAAAAGGTAATTTTGTTTAAATGGATATTTAAGAATATGTACAACTGTCATCTTGTAGCTATGTTTGTGGATGAATCGATGAAAGCTGGTTTTTAAAATAAGGCAACCATAAAAGGAGCGAGCCAGATTGCATAAGCGTGGCTTTTATTGAAGAGGGGTGGTAAAGCATGTACTTTTAAGATGTTATGAAACATAACACAACATTTTTATTTAGAAATAAAATGTTCTGATGATCACTACTAAAAGCAACCTAAACGTATCCAGTCTGAGCAACGTTTTTGGATGGGGTTATGGTATTCTTTGATAACTAGGAGGCATTGTAAAGTCATATCAGCTTCACATAGCCATGATGATAGAGTAGTCACATGCTGAATGATGAGAGCCTCCTGTCCTCTGTCAGTAAGATGTTAGGTCCAACGAGTCCAGCCCAAAAGAACCTCAGTGAAGAGGACAGCTCGGGATCGGATGCCGGGTCAGAGGTTGGTCAGGAACCTGAGACAGACCGCTTCGGCTTCATTCTGACAAATGGATCCACCGCTGGGTGAGCAGTTACACATGTGTGTTCGTGTGCTGTATACAGTTATTGAGCTCACTACTGTTGTCAAAAGCAGGTTTACTCGCTTTCTGTTTGAATTCTCTCTTTAAAAAAAGATCTTTAAGCACTTTAAGCTTCAAAACTAATTGTTCCCCTGAATGCTAATGAAAAAATAATCCCATTCATACACAGCAGGTTATTTGAGTTCTAAGGGGCCGTGAGATTTTTACAAACCATGTAATTTTCTTTTAAAGCAAGATCACATTATTCTTAGTGATTTATATGAAGATCCAATGCCCTCATGAGACAGAACAGGGCCTGCATCCCAGACACTGAGTCAAGTGGGCAAATAACACACTGCACCGATTAATAAAATAGTCAAACAACAACAAACAGGTCGTATTAAGAAAGCTGCAACTTACAAACCATTTCTTTGAGACCAAGAGCAACAAGTTTTTGCTAAAGAGTGAAAGAAGCCTGAAAGTAAAGTTTGAACTTTACAGTGAGCTAAGATGAGAGGGATGAGATGAGAAGACAGCCACATGAAATGTTAGTAAACCAGTGCATAAAACCAACAGTTAGAGACAGTAAACCCAAGAATAAGAAAACACCCGTTTTCCTCTAGCCGGTCGTGCTGATTTTGCATTTTCATGTATGAACTATGGTTAAAAGAAAATAGTTTTTCTGACATGAAACTACTCAAAGGGTCTGTGGACTATCTTGATTAACCAGGTGATGATTTCTGGAAACAAATATTGCTGTATAGTTTTTCAAATGTATTTTTTGTCGCTTTGAGCACCTCCCGTATAGTCCCATTATATAATTTGTATAAATTGTGTGGAAAAGGATAGATTTTGAAGCAAGACAGAGACCTTTAGCAGCAGGCTGTATCAGACCCATTGGAAGGGTACGAGCCCTAAACTGGATTCGTTAGACCTCAACCAAAGAGGAAGTTTTGGTAAACACTTCATAAAGAAACAGAAAAAACTACTGTAACATTACTAGGACAAGGATTTTTTAATTCTGTGGAAAGGTGTAAAATCCATGCCATAGAGTGCACACTAGAAATAAGTGTACATGAAAAAACACTGAGCAGGTTCGCTTTCAAATACCAGCAAACTCTTCCAGAATCAATTGACTTCATATTTACATCACATTTAATTAACCATGAAACAAACATTTATTTAATGACCAGATGAAGCAGTGTACATTCAGGATAAGACCACCTGAACAAACTGCCTTACCCCTTGAACACATCCTGACCTGTTGCCATGGAGACATCATACTGCTACCGTGTGGTTTTCCTGTTTCCTGTCTGGTTTTTCTGAGCGCTGTCTTTCTGTCATGAAAACACACCAAAGTGCACGCATCAACTCTGCACACGGACCTTCAGGTCTACAGTTCTTCGAGCCGTAATGCTGTACAGGCAATACATGTGACACATATAAAGGCTCTCATTCTTGAATCGAATATTTTATGTTTAAAATACTTACCTGTATGCTGTTCTGTGTCAGGAGTCTGGGCCCCCCCCCTGAGTTGGTCAGGCAGAGGGAGACCAAGTGGATACATATCATGAGCCAATGGGATCGCATCTTGTTGAAGAAGACCAGCAAGGTGTGTCCCGTCTTAGACCTCAAAGTCTATAACTCTTGAAAAATGATCGGCCTTTTCAATCAAAGACGTTTTGTCACAGCAGGAACAAACAGTCAACAATAAAATGAATGATGGCTGAATTCCATTTAGCTGCTTCAGTTGCTGGGTCCTGTTATAGTTCATGCTGGCTCACGGGCACACTGGCACGTCTTACTGGGACACTTATAGAATAGAACGGAGCCATTGTTCATGTTATAACACACCTGTGCTTTTCCCGTACAGTCAAAATGTCTGCGTTGAAAAAGGCCTGTCTGCATTCACAACAATAAGGAAATGTAGTCATCTGTTCGACTGCACCTGATCCTGTGTCTGCTATTCACGTCCCTTCAGGTCAAAGTGCAGTGTCAGAAAGGCATCCCGGCCTCACTCAGAGCGAAGTGCTGGCCTCTGCTGTGTGGAGCTGCTGACAAGATGAAACAAAAAGAAAACTTCTACCAGGCAAGAAAACTAAACACTCTCAGTGTGGTCAATGCTTTCCAATCACCAGTAACTATGTATGGTAGGATTCAACAATATATCGTCTTTGGCATCTGAAACGAAAAGGATGCAATTTTGACAATCAATTGTTTATGTAATTAATCAAGCAATAATCATTGTTCTGTGGATTTAATATTCATAGTGACAAAAACACTGTGTGTGGGCAGCACGGTGGCTCAGTGGTTAGCACTGTCGCCTCACAGCAAGAAGGCCCTGGGTTCGAATCCCGGTCGAATCCCGGTCGTTCCAGGTCCTTTCTGTGTGGAGTTTGCATGTTCTCCTCGTGCCTGCGTGGGTTTCCTCCGGGTACTCCGGTTTCCCCCACCATCATAAAGACATGCACCGCAGCCTCACCCCGGTTCGTATGGATGTGAATGAATGTTGGTGGTGGTCGGAGGGGCGGAGGCGCTGAATGGCTGCCACGCTTCCGTCAGTCTGCCCCAGGGCAGCTGTGGCTACTGATGTCGCTCACCACCACCGGGATGACTGTGTGTGTGTAGGACTACTGGACTCTTGACTCTGTTAAGCGACTTCGGGTGCCTTGAGAAGCGCTATATAAAATAAATGATTTTTATTATTATTATTAAAAACAAGCAATTCTAGCAGCATAACACAATGAGCTCTGTCAACTTCTAATGGGCAATTGATGACTCACAGGACAGAAAATTAATCGACAACTTTTTTAAATTGCTATTCTCTTTTATATATCTTTGTGAATGGAACATGTTGGGGGTTTGGACTGTTTTAGCACATTATATTTGGCTGTGTGATCTTGTGACAGGCACAACAATATATGTGTATATATATGTATGTATATATACACATACATATACATATATATACATATATATATACACATATATATACATATAAATATATATATATAAACATATATATAGTCATGCCTGTCACAAGATCTATATCTGGATATATTTAGATATATATCAATATAGATATAAATATATTTATATATGTGTGTATCTATCTTTCCATCCATCTATCACTCTCTCTCTCTATATACTGTATATATATATGTATTAAGTATTTTCAATTCACACAGTAGATAATGGAAGTCCATTTCCATGTCACTTATCTTAAGGACAAATAGTCGAGTGTTTGTAGCTGGTGGACTTAAACTATCTTGTGTCACTGTGTTAGTCTCTGGACTCGCAGCCTGCTCTGCAGAGCTGGGTGGACGTGATCGAGAGAGACCTGGACCGACAGTTCCCTCTCCATGAAATGTTCCTTTCCAAGGATGGACATGGGTAGGACACATTTCTACTTCTATTTGTTTCTCCTGACAAGCTGATAGCTAAAGTCCCACCGTTTATTTAGTCTGTAATGTGTCTGTATGTGAAATGTGTTATTACTTAGTAGATTTTACCTCTGTATTCAAAGATGATTCATACCAGACATCATACACTGAACCATGTGCTTGTGGTCTGTGTGTAGGCAGCGGGCTTTGTTCCGGGTGTTGAAAGCCTTCACTCAGTACCAACCGGAGGAGGGTTACTGCCAGGCACAGGGGCCTGTGGCTGCAGTGCTGCTGATGAACATGCCTGCTGAGGTAGCGATCAACAACACCGTAAACCATTCTGCCCAATAAACAAGCTGCAGACACATCACAAAAACATTTAATTAACCTAGATTTCAGTGGAGAAGAAACACACGTTCTGTACCAATTCTTGTTCTGTTTGTTCAACTTCTGTCTTTCTGTCCCACAAACACATAATAAAAGACAAAATGCTGTATGCATATAATTGTGTCATCTGATATTGAAATCATATGCTGGAAATGGTTTCTGAGGAATTCCTCATTGTTGGGTGTTGACTTCTGTTGACTTTATTTGTCACCATGTAACCTTGGCAGGAGGCCTTCTGGTGTCTGGTGCAGATTAGTGAGCAGTACCTGCCTGGGTACTACAGCCCTCTGCTGGTAAGGACCTGCACACATACATATATTATGTACCTGACACTCCACTTATTTATGTTAGATGGAGAAATTCCTGTCAAATGAATTTTAAAGCAGATTTGTGTTCATTTGTGCGCCGCAATTTAGTTCTCTAGAACTTCCTATATTCCAATAATGAGTACCCGATTAATGTAATCAATAAAAAAAGAAACCTGAAAAAGATCTCCTGAACCGTCTAAGCATGTGTGCCTCTGTAGGAGGGAGTCCTGTTCGATGCGGCCATGCTGAACTGGGCTTTGAAAAGGACGAGTCCAGCTGCCCACAAACACCTGCAGCACCACGGGGTGGAGCCCCTCATGTTCGCCACTGACTGGCTGATGTGTCTGTTCACACGTCACCTGCCCTTCAACACACTGCTCCGAGTCTGGGACCTCTTTTTCTGCTATGGTAGGTTCTCCATATAAGCTGCTGTGGGTCATAAAAACTCAATTATCTTGTGAAAGGGTGCCCAAATAAATGCAATTTTTGTATTTCACCTGATTATAATTATATTAGTTCCGTCCGCTTAAAGGCCTCCATTTGGCCCCCAACGGCTCCTGTTGTTGTATCAGAGCACTAATCAGCTCATATAGTTTCTTTAACTCACACACATAACCAACACAGATGTCAGGATATTTGGTCTCTTCACACCCAACCTCACGGGGATAAACAATAAGGCCAGCGCACGCATTGCAGCCTCAATAGAACAGGACATCCCACGCCCACTCGATCTCCACCTCAACCGTCTGCGCTACCAGTGCAGGTTCAGAGCTCTGTGATGCAGAAGGCAGCCACAGCCGCCCTAAACAACAGGCCTTGTGTGTACTGTTGTCTGTCATTGCACGTTGCTACTGTTGCATGTACCATTACTTGACATGCACGTGTCTCGAGAAATTGCCCCCCGATGACAATAAAGTCGAGTAATGTTGAACATGAAGAACGTAACTGTCACATACGGAGGGATTTGTAGAATAAGGATTTCCTCAGAAACCATTTCCAGCATATGATGTCATTATTATAGCACAGTCCTATTTATGTCCTCCTGCCCACTCCTCCTCCTCCTCCTCCTCCTCCTCCTCCTCCTCCTCCTCCTCCTCCTACCCTCTTCTTCTCAGGGGTGCGGGTGCTGCTCCAGGTGGCGGTGGTGCTGGTGCGCCGGGTGCTGGGCAGAGCTGAGCAGAGGAAACAGTGTCAGGGCCAGATGGAGACTCTGGAGAAGCTGAGGGCCGTCATGGAGCAGGCCCAAGAGGAGGACAACACTTTCATAGCAGAGGTTAGAATTAAACACGTGGGTGATGTTGAGGAAAGTCAGTTACCAGTTAAACCACTGTTTTTATTTAACACGGAAGTTTAACTCAAGGTTCACTTATCTGCATGTTCTGAAGCTGTTAAACAGAACATATACATATCATGGGAAACCTGAAATAAATAAGTGTAGAAACATAACAAATGTGAACAATGTGGCTCTGATGTGTTGTATCGAACTCTCTCACCACTGTGCTGAAATCACAAACACACAAAAGTGAGACTAGTGTCTTTCTCCCTGTCTCAGGTGTGCTCGGTGCAGCTGTCAGCCAGAGATCTGGAGAAACAGACGGAGAAGGAGTTGGAAAAGTGGAGAAAAGACAGACCCTCGTCAACATTTGACCCCAGAGGTCGCTGCCATGGATATCGGATGGCGTGGGCGAGGGCACGACAGAATGAGGAAGTGTGGGGCAGGAAAGAGAATGAGAAAGGAAATATGTCTGCCCCTCTTGCTCGTTCGGCTTCCACTCTCTCGCTGTCTCCATCTCTCCTTCACAAGAGGTGGAGGAAAGGGGGAAAGGCAAATTCACGCGAATGGAAAGGCAGCGGAGCCAAAGTTGTGAGGCATCTTTCGATGGGCGCAAAGGAGGACTGGAGGGGCTGGACCGAGTTCAGCTTCAAGAAGGTGCAGTGTGTTCAGGAGGAGGAAGACTTAGTTTTAGAGGATCATAAAAAAGAGAGTGAGCTGAAACTTTTAGAAGAAGTTGAACAAATAAAACTTTTAGAAGAACCAAAGACGATGGAAATCCTAAACATGCCAACAATGCACGTGGAAGAACAGATTGAACAAGTGGAAACAAGAATGACTGAAAAGGAGGAAAGCCAACTCAACAATAGCGAGGAGAGCAGAGTGCTGTCAGAACAGAAGGAAGAAACAATTGAGGAGACACAACCAACCAAAGATCAGACTGTTGAACACAAGGAGGGAGACGAGCTGGACTCTAACAGCCAGACAGAAGTCCAGGAACAGCAGAGTCACAAAATCAAGCACGTAGAAATTCAAGGGAAGGACTCAAATAAAGAGACAGAAAACCAAGTGTCAGAAAGGGAAAATACAAATGCTGTGGTGGAAAATCAGACTGAGAAAAAGGAAAATGATAATGCAGCTAAAAACACAAAGATGGAGACGCAGGAAAGTGTGTATCCAAGTGAGGATCTGATGATTCAGGTGGACATGGAACCAGAGGAGAGCACAGAAACTGTGCAACAGACGCAGGTGGACACAGACACAACTGACACAAGCCCAGGCTCAGAGACAGACGGGAGAGTCAAAGCTCCAACTATCAAAGATCCGACAACAGAGACACAACAGCAAGAAGTGATCACAGAGACAGACAGAAGCTCACGGGGAGATGAATTTGAAGAAAAATACCTCAGCAGTGAGTCATTAGCAGAAACTGAAACACAAGAAGAGTCCCACACCCAAACAGAGACAGAAACTAATGAACTGGCACAGACCCAAGAAAAGGTAGAGGGAAATGCAGCCACACAGGAATCAGAGAGCGAAATAATACAAATGAATTCAGATCACATCGACTCAGAGACGGGAGCAGAAACATTCATTCTGTGTTCACCTCAATGCATTCAACCAGAAGAAGGAGCTGACTTAGAAGCAGAGACTTATGCAAAAATACCATTTGCAAACGACATAGTGACAGAGTCCAGCGCAGCTATTGGCAAAGAGTGTGATGCATCTGAAGCTACACAGGGGGAGGAAGAAAGAAGTTTGGATGAACACTCAGAGGCACAGGTTAATCAAACACAAGCAGAGGAAACAGAAATGGAGACTAACTTGATAGCACCTCCACAGGAGGAGGAGGACATAACACAGGACGCAAGGACTCAAGCCGGGCCTGATGGGAAGACCAGTTCAGTAGAAACTGAAGAACCTGCAGCCGAAAAACCAACCGCCCAGGTCACTATCGGTGTCGTGGAGGAAGGATGCAAAAAAAAAATTCAAGAAAACACAGGAGAGGACACCGTCTTCATTTCTACTGAACCAACCGACTGTCTGAATACTGACAGAAACCCAGAAGTCCAAGATAAAGATTCTTGCCATGTGACGGCTCAAGCAGAACCGGTTAACAGCGCCCTGACACAAGCCCCCAGGCAGCGCAGCAGCAGGTCTTCTGGGGATTTCGGCGTCCGCAGGTCATCCAACTCCCGTGGTTCTAGGTTCGCACGTCGTCTCTCTGAAGATCTCTTTATCATGTCGGAGAAAACTAGCCAATCACAATCTACTCCTAGTCACCAAGAGGTTAACCCCAATCAATTACAGCCCAACCCTGGAGCAGTACACCCAACCCAAAGTCCTTCTGACGTGACTTCAGAAGTCTCGTCGTCCTCATCTGCAGGAGCGACTCCAGCGGTTCATCCCCCGAAACGTTTCGGTCTCTTCGGCAGACTGAGAGGAGAGAAGGCCAAGAAAGCAACCAAGATGCAAATCCCCAAAATCTTGATTCAGGACTACAGCGATGGCACAGGGAAGCCGGTGGAGGAAGAGGGGGAAGACAAACTTAGCTCAAAGGAAAGGAGGAGGAGACGGAGGGACCGAGAGAGGAAAGAGAAAGAGGAGGAGAGATTGAAAAAGAAGAGAGAGAAGGAGCTGGAGAAGGAGAAAGAACGAGAGAGAAGAAAAGCACAGACGAGGGGGCAGAGTTTCTACGTGCAGAGAGAGAAAGGGAGGAGTGATGTGACTCAACCTGCACAGACGGGATCACAGACACTCAGAGATTCTTCTTCTTCCGGCGAATCTTACTTCTGACAGAAAAAGAGTTTTGGGATCTGTGGGAACGAGGAGGCGTTTTGAAGAGAGCTTCAGACCTCCACGTCCGGTCCCATTGGTCTTTCTGTCGTGCGGAAGTCGCTCGTCATAAACCTTCGTCATACTTTAACCTTTTGACATGTAAATAAATCATGATTATTGTTAAGATAATTTGAAAAATATGTTGTTTTTTTATTTAGAGGAGCTTTTTTGTTGCACCTTGATTACAAACCCAAAAGACTTTGAACAAAAATAAACGGTAAGTGCTTCATGTCCAGGTTCACATAATCTTATATTTTCAAGTCCACCATGACGATATGGTCCAATAAAACATTAGAATATCCTGTTCTCGACTGTCTTTTCATATCTTTGCCCATCTACAAAGAAACCACTCTCTGTACAACAGTTGTACAGGCTGGGAAAGATGGTGAATGAGGGTGCTGGAGGTGAAAGGTTCCTCTTATCCAATCGTACAATCTTTGCTTCATTGTACGTCATCCTCACTGTCACTGGCCAACACTTCCTGACTTGTCATTGGTTGAGTGGTCATCTGAGAGGTCGGGGACAGCACCGATCCAAAGAACAAGGAACAGAACTGTGAGAAGAAAAATAGAGAAGACAATTATGAGCATGTTTTTTTTAATCAATTCCTGAAAGATGTATCCAGCCACCTGTTTCCTAAAGCCTAGTCCTGGGATGCTTATGTTATAGACATCTCCAATTGGAATAACCTTATTTTAAATTAGTTGTATACTTTCAGTCAGGGAGCAAAAAAAGAGATCGTCTTGGAGTCGGCAGCAGGCTTCAGTCATCGTTGTGCATAAAAACTCACGGCTGTCTAATCTAAGTGGTGCGTCTAGGGACCAAGACTAGATAATACATGTAGCAATTTATTGTATTGATAGTTTAAAGTTAGTCAAGTCGGCATCAATAAATCAATAACTGTAAAAACACGATGCCATATGCAAATAAAAAGCTGTTAATTTGGACATTAATTTGGTCTCAGCTCCATCTGATATAAATATATCAGCCAGCTTTTTTCCATTTTGAGCAATTTCTTTAGTTAATGCATGAATGTGAATACTAAACCATACCTTCTTATTAGGTGGTCTGCCTGAATCGGCTGTTTTATCTTCCTCCTCCTCCGCCTCACTGTCTAGCCTTGTCCTGTGATTGGCTGCCGCACTCTGTTTTGAACATATAGAATCAGCTAACGGGGGTTCGGGCAGACATGTGACAGAGGGACCTGGCGCAATACTGGTATCCATGGCGATGAGGTAAGCGTCTATGTCGTCATTCATGAAGTCATCAGGAGGGGGCGGCGGCGTGCATTCTCTGAGGACATAATAAGACAGGAAGAGAAATATGACATGAACGAAGACGAGAAAGGTAAAAAAAAAAGAAGAAGAACAAAAGACTCTGACCGTCACTGACGGCACAGTTGCACTTAAATTCATGGAAATTATCTACTAATCTTGTTACTGTATCATAAAAGGTTTTTTTTCATTTTAATTTTCTTTATTATTTAATTATTTTTAAATGTAATATGTCCTTCTCTCCTATTTTATTTTATCAAATGTGCTTCAGCTGGACAGATGTGTTGGCAAGAACATCTGCATCTTGTAGTCAGCAGGCATTCAGGGAACGCCAAAAGTAACTTGACATTCCAGGAATGTGAAGGATTGTCGTAATGTCTCTGCAGAGTATCTGCTGAGAATGTCCTGCCCGTCGTTAGAACTGAAGAAACCGTTTGTATTATTGGAATTGTATGCATTCAGTTTTGTGAGAGCTTTACCGTCTAGTGTTGTTTTTACGGTGGTTATGGTCGTCAGAAAGCGTGGCCAGCACAAAGTTTCCCTCTAGGACACTGTCCGTCACTGAAAGCACGACAGGGCTGACACACAACAGACACACACTTAATGTTAATACAACAAAGTTACACAAGTCATTAACTAACATAATTATGTGAACATGCTTACCTGCCCGGTCCATCAAAATACATAGAAATAGGGAGACCAGTAGACTCTGCAAACACTAACAAACCCTGGAGGAGAGATGACAAAAGCTCACTGAGATGAGAAAAAAGGTTTTTAAATGATCAACCACAGCATATTTTTAACTGACTGCCCTTAGTATCATTTTCCTCAAAGGACTCCTCTCCCTCTTGTACATTTCATAATCTTTGCCTTCCAGACTAATCCGTCTCATCTTTTGCTCCATCACCCCTCCCTTTGCCCTCCTACTCACCCGTAACTCCTTCAGACAAAAAGTGACGCTGTTGTGAGTTTGGACAGCAAAATGGTCAAACTCGTCTGAGGCCAGACACAGCTCTGTCAGCATGGCCTTAGACTGGTCTGAGAAGGAAACAAGGGAGCAAGAGAAGCAGAAAGAAAATTTAGAGTGAATGATGGAAATAAAAACAAATACAATTTTTTAAAAACTTATATTCTATTGCTGCTAGCAGAGTTGAGAAGACTTCCTCTATTGGCTGATGACAGACACAACTAGACAGCGCAGTTCTGCTGTTCTGCCTTTCTACCACACAAGGGCACCACTGGCTTCAAATAGATCCTCTTTCCTCTTTCCGTATTATTTCTCCAAGCCATTTACGCAGCACTTAATATAATTGACATAATAGTGTATATTTTTGGTAATACAAAGATCCGTTAAAAACACAGCGGCAATTTTGGGTTGTGGAATTAGTAATTAACTAATTAAATACATGTAAGATATGCTTATTTTCCTTTTATTGTGGAAAGTTTTTTAATTCCTGGTTTACTGCTTGATTGACTCAATACACCATTTGAAACCTATGAATAATAAACAACCTTGGATTTTAGTCATGTAAGTTCTATCACACTAGAATGTGTATCTTATTTATTCTAAATTACTTGAATATCCGGTGTGAGGTTAGTGCGATTTGTATAAATAAACAGTGCTCTATTACTTTTTAAAACACGGTTCACAACTTTTACAAATGTTATCAGGTAAGTTTGTAACTTCTGAAAAAACTAGAATCACCTCCTTCTTCCTCCACATGGTTTCTGACCCACATCCGTTCATTGCTCACTGACACTGTCACTTCTTCCAGAGACGGAGGGAAGTGAACAAATGTGTCCACCAGCAGCCTGAGATCAAGGGAAGATGTGAGTGAATAACGACAAAAAGAAGTAAACAGCTACATACACATACAGGACTGTCTCAGAAAATTAGAATATTGTGATGAAGTTCTTTATTTTCTGTAATGCAATTAAAAAAACAAAAATGTCATGCATTCTGGATTCATTACAAATCAACTGAAATATTGCAAGCCTTTTATTCTGATTTATTGCTGATTATGGCTTACAGTTTAAGAAAACTCAAATATCCTATCTCTAAATATTAGAATATCATGAAAAAGTATACTAGTAGGGTATTAAACAAATCACTTGAATTGTCTAATTAACTCGAAACACCTGCAAGGGTTTCCTGAGCCTTGACAAACACTCAGCTGTTATAAATCTTTTTTTACTTGGTCTGAGGAAATATTAAAATTTTATGAGATAGGATTTTAGAGTTTTCTTAAGCTGTAAGCCATAATCAGCAATATTAAAAGAATAAAAGGCTTGCAATATTTCAGTTGATTTGTAATGAATCCAGAATGCATGACATTTTTGTTTTTTTAATTGCATTACAGAAAATAAAGAACTTTATCACAATATTCTAATTTTCTGAGACAGTCCTGTATTATTAATTGAGTCCAATAGTGTCGGCAAACCACAAAGTGTTCAAGTCAGAAAGAGAAAAAAAGATCAGATCTTTAATATTTTTGGAAGAAAGATTTCACAGACCTGGGATGGGATCTGAATACATTGGCATAGCTGTCTTTATCAAACACGGCCTGTAAGCTTTCACTGTCCTGAAAAGACAGGTTATGCGTCTTCATGAGGCCTGCAGAGAAAATACCAACACAAACGCTTTGAGTACACACACACCTAGAATGCAATTTACAGAATGAATGATGAGCTTAAATGACTCAAATACGTTTCTGTATGAAAAAGATGTAATCCTTTTGAAATCATACACATACATCATCTGAACAGGAGGTGAAGCATATATACCGTGTTTGCAGTGCAGAGTGAAGGTGAGGTGGTTTTTCTGCTCGTCCAACTCAATGTGACACTTTTCCACCGTCTTCTCCAAAGTCGCTAGAGACTTGAATACAGCCTGCACACTCTGACTCACACATAGAGGAACATACAAAGGGGGGGAAATAAGACCATGACTTTGTGAATGTGCACTGAAATATTCTGGTAATAAATAAATTAAGCTAATACTCTACACTGAAGCTGCCATGACAACAACATTTCAGTCACATTGTTGGACATGTATTGCACCTTACTTTAATCTCTAAAACTATTAATTTACACTTGCACAACATTCTTTACATCTGTCAACATAACTGCTTGGTGACAAATGCCATGTACAACTGTTTAATTAAAAAATTTAGAAATGTGCACAAAGATAAAAGGTCATATCACAGTAACGACATAACAGGAAAGATAGCCTTTAGATAGTAAAGAATGAAAATTAATTAATTAATTAGATTCTGCTCTGACTCATGTAGAACACAAACATGACCAAACGTAGATCAAGACCACACATTGTCAATTTCAGGATCACTTTGTGATTCAATTTCTTTATCGTTAATGTCAAAGCTGGTGTTTATGAAATAGTTCTTGAGCTCCAACTTTTGGGTTGCAAAACAACAACAAAAGGAAGTTGAGAATCACTGACATAGATGATTACAGCCCATGTTAATATGTTGAATGTTACATAAACTGGATCCATAGCTTTCTCTCAACACACCTTTATTGCAATCTTGCAGCGGAAGATGTGTCCACTGGGGATGGTGTACCTGCACAAGAAATGGGAGGGGACATTGGTTTAAAGCTCCTATCATAAATGACATCAATAAGTGTGACGCACACACCACACGCAGACACGCTCACAGCACCTGCTGAAGAAGAGTGGTGCGAACAGGAAGCATGCATATGCCGACCGAGAGGAGTTCACAGACCGCAGGGCCAGCTACAAGAGAGACACAATGCAAATCAGCACCATCCATTGACGCAAAGATTGCACTAACAGGAAGTAACACGACTATGTGCATGACAGCAGGAAGTATAAGTGTCTATGGCAGTATCAGAGCAGCTCACCCCATCTTCCTGAGGCTCCACATAAAGATCATCCCCGATCCTGGACAGAGAATGGATGGCTTTGGCCAGCACTGGATGGTAAACACACACACAAACACACATATACAACATCATTAATAGCTAACTATTGTTTACTGAATTCATAGGTGACGACAGGCTTAAGGAGGCCGGACATGTTTACTACCTTTCACGTTTCCTCCCGTCACGACGCAGTCCATCTCAATAAACTAAAGTTAGATAGCTTTTCCTTTAGGCTAGCAAAGTGGGCTAAAAGTTAACTAGCGGCTAATCACCTTCGATAACTGAGTCAGTGGGATTTTAATAGTTTGCACATCGAACAAGAATCCTCCTAGTACCGAAAACATATTCCGTTGAGTTATAGCTCTACTCTCTTTTCAACAGCAGTTCGACTAAGCAGCATTTTGCACCGCTCGTTGCGTTGTTTACGCCGCCATTACCCGCGTCCTCACTGAGGACCAATCAGAGAGGCTGAAAGTCAAAGAGGCGTGGTTTGAACATGCGCATGCGCAATACGTTTCTAAAGTTACAGTTTTATAGCTGCATGTTTTTGGTTACATGTGGTTTAATATTTTCTGTAACCTACTTTTACCTCTATTTATTTCATCTGCCCGCCGTACAAATGACTGTGCGGTTTTTAACTAGGATCATATTTATTTATAATATGATGCATTTGTACACATTACATTGGCTCCATCTAACATTACACAACTGCCTTCACATGACTGAAACAGAAACAGAAATGATGATTACGTAATTAAATATGCATGTTCAATAATATAACAATCTGACAAAGGACACTATGCATGACTATTTTTTTCCTGACATATATTTGGAAGACAGTACCTTTGTACTTTCATTTATAAAAAAACTTTCTTTTTTTTGTAACAGTATTTTTACATTATTTTATTCCACTTTTACTTAACTAGTAAATCTTCCATAATCACTTTTTATATACAGCTATGTAAATTCATCTTTAAAGGCCTAATATTGTATTGTACATATATATATATATATATACAGTATATACAGGACTGTCTCAGAAAATTAGAATATTGTGATAAAGTTCTTTATTTTCTGTAATGCAATTAAAAAAACAAAAATGTCATGCATTCTGGATTCATTACAAATCAACTGAAATATTGCAAGCCTTTTATTCTTTTAATATTGCTGATTATGGCTTACAGCTTAAGAAAACTCAAATATCATATCTCTAAATATTAGAATATCATGAAAAAGTATACTAGTAGGGTATTAAACAAATCACTTGAATCGTCTAATTAACTCGAAACACCTGGAAACACATTTTCAAATGTTTGATTTTGTTTTGCTGTTATAAATCTTTTTTTTTACTTGGTCTGAGGAAATATTCAAATTTTATGAGATAGGATTTTAGAGTTTTCTTAAGCTGTAAACCATAATCAGCAATATTAAAAGAATAAAAGGCTTGCAATATTTCAGTTGATTTGTAATGAATCCAGAATGCATGACATTTTTGTTTTTTTAATTGCATTACAGAAAATAAAGAACTTTATCACAATATTCTAATTTTCTGAGACAGTCCTGTATATATATATATATATATATATAATTTTTATTATTATTATTAATTGGACAGTTTACTGATTGAATCACTCTTTACAATCTTCTCCTAAACTGTCATCTTTTATAGCATAAATCTAAATTTATAAATAACAACTCCTCACTCAAAATGCCCTGTAATTACAACTCAAGGGTCATGGTAGGACAAAAGAGGGTGTTGTGCATATGTGTGAAGAAGCCAGGGAGAAAAATTGGAAATAAGGAAGAGCAGAGAGAGAGCGCGATAGAGAGATAGAGAGGGAGAGAGAGCAAGAGAGAAAGAGAGAGAGAGAGAGAGACCATGTCAATGCAAAATTATCTCAACTCACTGGTCTTTCCTGTTGGCCTGCTTGAGAGTTTGAGGAACGCTGCCACGCATCGTCTCTCCTCCCATTCCCGTTGATCTAAATGGCTGTTGCAAAAGAGGTGTAACTAAAATAGCATGTGTGTCCTGAAACCACGAACATTTGGAGATAACCCACGACAGGAGTGGTTTTGTGTCTGGCTAAGCTTTGTCCCAAAACAACACAAAGAGAAACTATGGAGGATTGGAGCCAATATGAAAGTGTAACTTTCATGAGAAGAATTACAAATCTAGCTGGGGAATTTAAACCGTGAGAGATGGACCTCTTATGCTATTTACGTTGAGAAACGTCTCAGAAGATAATGGAACAAGATTGGAATATGAAAACAAAGGGAACCCACCATTACAGGTATCTGACACAAGGGCTACAAGGGCTGACATGATACACACACAGCTAATGTCTTCTCTCCTGGACTCCTGTCTCTTTTTAAAGTGAGATATTACATAAGAATCCATACTATTGTTGTGTTTTCACTCGTTGTCGAAACGCTTTTCTGTGAAACCTGAATTTGATACACAGCAGTTCTTTTAGATGTCTCAGTCACATGAAACAAAAGACAATCAGGCCTTGCTGCAGTCCATGCTGCAGAAACTGAAGCTCCAGCCGGGAAAAGAGACCCAGGGATACCCGCACACACCTGTACCCACCGCAGCTGCTTCGGCATGGGGGCGAGATGGAGAAAGAGGAGCCTCCAATCTTCAGAAACTAAACAGCAGTCCTGTAAATGGCTTTGCATTTGGTACCAATGGTATCCCCTATAAAGGGTTTGGGGTCTCTGCTGCGGAAAGTAATTCATGCCTCAGAAGTCCGGAAACACAACCACCAGGTCATGGCTGTGAAGGGGACAGGGATCTTATTTCCTCCCACTCCCAGAAAGACACCATTGATGCTGACACGGGTGAGGAAAGGCGGTTGGGACCGGCCACTCCGCCTCCTATCACCCCAACAGGAACCGGGCAGCTGTTTCCTGCTGAATCACACAAAGATGCTGCTATCACTTCCTTTGAAAGGACTGATGGGACGAGGGGGAGTTCTGGCGGTTCTGCAATGAGCAGAGAAAACCCGAGAAATAATTATGTCACAAGCATGGGACAGAATCAGAACCAGAACCAGGACCAGAGTTTTACGCCCAAAGTCTACATGTGGTCTTTAAAGCCCAAAGATGCAAATCGTGCCACACAGATTCAAGGGAATGAAGCATTGCATGTGGGAAACAAAGGATTTGGAGCTTTGGCAAACAGTGGGGGCATGCAGAGTGTTGCGACAAACAGCAGCTCTATACCAGAACAACTATCTTCTGAGAGTAAAACGAGGAGATGGACTCAGAAGATCAAGGAGAGATGGAAGGACAGGCCAGGGAGTTTTTACAATAAAAGTACAAAAGGAGGAACAGTAGACCAGAAGAGTAAGCATGGACCTGAAGTGAGTAGTGATTTTGATTTTACTTACCGGTAGTTTCTTTGTCATTAACTGAAAACTGAAACTGAAACTTATTTATTTATCAGATTTCACCTCAAAACCAGCTTTTGCCAGCAGAAAATGTCATCAACACATCAAATAAGGTGGAAGAAAGGCTCTTTCCTCCACTCGGCAGCAGTGATACCAGTAATACTCCGACTACAGACGGCACTAACGAAGGATATATGAGGTAATCTGCAAACAAATTGCCCTTAAAAGTGTAAGCAGACACAGGCTAAAGTTTCTCACAGTCAGGCGTTGTTGATTCATTTCTCAGTCTTAGCGACAGTAGTAAAATATGTTAGGTATTTTTTAGACGTTTCCAAGCAGAGCTGTAATATCAGTTTGGGATGATGTATGTCATGTTACGCGCCCAACACACCTCTGTCACTGACAGCATCTGTCAACGGCCATCTTCAATCACACTTGCAATAACTGCACAGCATAACATGCATGCCTTAAGGAAGCAGCATGGAACAGATACATGCTCACTCAGAGATCCTCAATCCCCATTAAAGACGATTCTTGAGTCAAACATCAATATTTCAATATGTGTATTCCTACCCTGTCTGTACTCAGCACCAAGCCTATACACGTCCAGAATGTAGACTCTGAATCTCTTTAAAAGGTTGTTACAAATGTACAATTAACATTTTTTAAAGACGCTAAGTCATTTCCTGAAACAGCTCGACGCTGTATTTCTTTGCAAATGTGAATCAAACAGGACTCAAGAGCACTTGTTGGGGACTATTTCCAGCAGTGGATTAATACACGGTGGACTAGCAAGCATTTGCAGCAGCAGCAATGTGTATGTGAGACTGACTTAAAGCAGACCACAGTGTCCATGTTCAACATAACAAAGAAACATGTCAGCTAGTACAACAGAGAGGATACATTATGTATTTATCATAGGTTTTTAACAACAATGGAGCTTTATGACCAAAGCAATAAACATATATATATATATATATTTTTTTTCTCGTGATTTTAAGGCTGAGTTAATGTAAAGAGTTGCACTAACTTTACAGAATATCTTCTCTTGTTCCAGACCAGCCAGCAGAGACTTTGAGTTCGGCCTGGGCTCCTTTAGCTTGCTGGAGGAGATCATCACGGGTCAAGAGTGGGCAAGGTTCCTAAACCCCAACGTACCAGCTGCCTCGGCCAATCAGAGACCTTCAGAACCCAAAATCCCACCAAATTCTAATGATAGTGGTCAATCATCTGTGATTTTGAATCAACAAGGAGCTGTGAACAACCAGTGGGACTTTAAGGGAACAAAGACATCCCCAGATTTAGATTTCAAAGGGGCCCAAATACCGCCTGAAGCTTTCCAACCTGTCAGCATGGACGTTTCAGAAGGAAAGCAAGCTGCAGTACGAGGCTTCTACAGTGAGGCCGATCAATCAGAACCAATGGAGCATGGACAAACCGGCAGACCCCATTTGTTTGTAGAGGTTAGTTCTAAATTGTAATGCATAATCTACTATTTTAACAGATATCATTTCATTAAAAATATGTTCCTCTAGAAATATAACCACAATAAAAACACTCATAAGCACATTTAGTAAAACCTCTCTCATAAGTTTGTATTTTTTTTTTGCAGCCTAAAATTATTTTGGAAAACTCAGCGCTGAAGAGCAGAATCCACCTCAACAGGAAGAGACAGCATCACTCAGCTCATAGACACAAGGCGCTTTCCATGGAGATAATAAGTGATGGGAAACAGGCAGACAGAGGTCAGAACAACTTACTCATCACATGTTTCAGGCAAGAGAGTCAGTTGGAGATGAAAACTCAATTTCCTTGTCTCTCGTCTCATAGAGGGATTCATATCTTCACTGAGCCTCACACGCAACCACATGATGGAGGAGACAGGAGAGTCCCAGCGTAATAACCTCATGCCTTTACACATCTTAAAATCTCCTGACCCATCTCTCTCTCCATCTACTCCTTTTGCCCCTGCACCCAGGGGTGTCCTCAAACACAGCATATCCCAGGATTCACAGTCCTCAATGGAAACTGTGACAAAAAGGGTAAGTTGATTAAAAAAAAAGTGCATTGTATCAGACTGCCTCCTGGTGGTATAACCTGTAGAGACACAGTTTGGGAAGTGCAATGTTACACTGATACGTTCTTTCCAAGTAAGGTATGTGGTTTTCTTGTACTCTATCTGTAAAAACACGATAGTATATTATAGATTATGTAGATTACATTATTTTAAAAGTAGTTTATGCAATGCTAAAAGGAATCTCGTCGAAAACATATGAGGTTATAGACTATTTGATAGTTTTGTCTGCACCGTATTATGTATTCTTAGAATAAATTGTCTGTTTTTTTTAAATTATCGGGAACGCTTTACTTTTCATTTCATGAGAGTTTCTGTTTATTAAAAATAACTATGGAATTTGGGACTAACTAAAAGAAAAAATATGAATGACATTGATAGAAATGTTTAATTTAATTCCATGTAAGTACTATTTATTTATTTATTTATTTGGAAACCTCATCTATGTTGAATTTACGTTTTGGCAGTTTATGCCCAGCTGACTTACATTTAAAAGACTTTCTAGGTAATGAGACCAAATATACCCCTTTAGAATAATAAAAGTAACCATGACATTTTATCAACTACTTCTCTCTTTTCCACTTTCTGTTCGTCATTCCTTTTCTCTCATGCCATTCATTCCACTCTGGATCAGAGACGAGTTGAGGAGAATCGGAGGGTTCATTTCTCAGAGGAGGTGGTTGCCATAGCGCCTCCAGAGCCACAGTCGTACGCTACAGACTCAGAGGAGGATTCGGAAGAAGAGGAGGACTCTGTGGCAGAGCAGGAGTGTGAGGAGGAGCAGACAGCCAGAGAGGAGGTGGCAGCACCAGCACGCCGGCCTGCTCTCCCTGCCTGGATACAGGCTCTGAAGAGGAGGAACACGCGGAGGAAGCGCAGATAGAGACTGCACAACTGCAACTGTTTTTGGTTCTTTCTGGATACTTGAAGCACATCTGTGTCTTATTGCTCCTCCTCCGTCTCCAGACCACCGACGTTCAAATGATAATTGCTCAAGTGTTGAGAGTATTTCAAACCTTTGCATCTAGAGCCAGAATTGTTTCCCACCAACGTTTTTTGGTGTCCATACTCTCCTCTTTGTCTGTCTATGCAGACTGGATCATACATTACATAATGTCAATTTGGATAATCTAAGTATATTAAGTGTTTAGTCGATTTGGTTACTGGAGTAAATACTCTTCCGCCAGCTTTTATCAGAAATGCTGGGCGGCTCCTCCTCCCCCTCCTTCCATGTCACACTGGCCAGCAGCAGACTGTCTCTCAGTAATGGCTCCCTGTCCAGCCATCAACTAACCCCAGAGGAGGAAAGAGACGTTGAGCTAAAGCAGTGGCTGCAGACTATTGGTGGTTTCTGATTGTCTGCTGCTTTCTGTTCAGCTCCTGAAGTGCTGACACCTTACTGTGAGGCCATTTGCTTGCAGTCTTCACTTATAGGATGGTACGTTGACAATGTTATCAGCCTGTTATGTTTTTACATACTAAAGGACTGCAGCGCAGATACTTGCATTTGAGAGATTTTTTAGCTACAAGACAAATATTGTAATAATGTTTGTTTGCTTTCTCTCTGTGAGTCAGATGAGTCGTTATGATGTCTGTATGACATTGTGTGCTGAACCCAGATCTCTGCTGGCTGCTTGTCTGGTACATAAATCCTGTAAAATCTCACTGGGATACCTGCATCCCCCTGCCCTCAGTCTTTGTGCTAAGATAGCTTCATACTTACTGTGTGTTTGTCTACATTGTCCCCTCAACATTAAACAGTTATTTAAAAAGAAAACATACTCCCGCTACATCATTATCCCAGTTACATTTATCAATTCTTCTTGGCCTGAAAACGATTAGTTAATTCTGTGCACAGACGAGCTGCATCTTTGTTTTGAAGATTGACCAGAAGCAACATTCATTTATGGTGCTGTGTATCACATCCTGTCATTTCCATTACATGTGTTGTATTGGTTTATGTGATTAATTTAGTACATTAAAGTGTGTGGCTAACTGCTGTCAATTCCTCTGTGGCCTCCCCTCACCACTATCTTCTCTCGTAAATCACTGTCTGTCAGATGCCATTAAGAGGCTCTTTAGCTGATCTATTAGTGCCCCGGTGATAGTTTATAGTGGAGCAAGCGGGGGACCAAAAGAAGAATGGGGGTACTAGAAAGTAGTGTACGGGACAAAGAGTAAAATAGAGAAATAAATAGAGGAACAGAGAATCATAATGCGTGTCATTGCCAAGAAGTGGACTAATAATGGCCAATTTATAAACCTCAAACCACACACACATTTATCCCGTTGCAGACCCCTCTCATAACTCACACATCTCATTATTTACCATTTCTTTACAACATGTGGAGACTCTAGTGATTGTATTTGTGCGGGACAAAGAAGAAGGGTGGTGATGGTGTGGACATGGCAACAAAATAAATGATCTTTTTTGTTCTTCTGGCTCGTTCGAGCAAAGCTAACAGAAAGCAAGACGTGGATTTATTCAGCTTTATTTTTGTTTGGCTGACAAACATGAAGTTGCACTTTATTGTCGCTGGATAATGTCAATAAAATAACATGTTTACTACTGTATATTTCCCTGCAAATGTAATTGCTATTCTATTAACTAAGCTTTATGTAAATAGTGAAGAGTAGGCCATTCTTTGAGTTTCATCTTAAATCTTCTTCGGAGAATGTTGCTTGCGTGCTGTTAACCAGAAGGGTCCAGCTTTTGTTATCAGCTAAAGGCCATTATTGTTTTCATCTTAAGCTTGCCAAACTAAAACTGACTGCAAGATCATGACAACTAGAAAAGGCAGACCACATATGTTGTAATCAGGCAGAAAGGGAAAGAGAATGGAAAGTCAATTTCTTCAGATTGTCGTTGTCAGTCAGATAGGTTGGTCCGAGTTGGCGAGGGAAATGGCTCCAGAGTCATAGGAGCTCTTGATATCTTGTTTGAGTGACAGCTGGCTTTCTGGGCTTTGACCAAGGGACGCTTCTATCTGAGCCATCGACACCTGGATGGACAAAACAATGCAGAGTGTCTGTGATGAAGCTTCTGAGGTCCTCTGGACTCACGGCTTTGGTGAAGCTCACTCTGCCGTTAGTGTCAATATTGATAATAAAAAAAACATGCAACTGTGTTTTAAAAACAGTAGTTACCTCTTCAAACTTCTTGGCTTTGTACTGGTCTGCCCCTTTCAAGAAGTTCAGTAGGATAATGTCACAGAGAACCGTACCCTGCCGACACAGATAAAAAAAAGAAAATGTAATCAAAGCTGACAGCAACAAAATAAATATAGTCTTTCACCTGATCAGATTTTCTTACCAGTCCAATAGACGTGAAGGCAGCTACCAAATGGATCAGTGTTTGGACTGTGTTAAACTTTCCAGCCTGGAAGAGATGGAGTCAGTTTAGTTAAAGTAATGTACAAACAGCCCCCCACAGGAGTGCTCTCTGCAGAATATACTGTATAATAGTCTATAATATATTTAAATTCAATTATACTTGTATTTTACTTTTTTTCAAAGTGTTCCGCACAACATGTTCATTGAAAAATTATGATGATTTTTAATTACTTTACAGTCATGAATGGAAATTTTCAAGAAATAGTTTGACAATTTGAGAAATATTACAGTTATTTGTTGTCTTGTTGAGAGTTTGCAACTTATTAGCTGAGCTAAGCTTAAACATGGAGTCAGTTAGCCTCTAACGCTGCTCACTAATAACAAGTTCAAGTTTCAATTATTCCTAACAATACCCAACTCGAAAGAATACATTGTTATGAATCCCACTGCTCTTTATGCCAAGACCCACCCCGAGGCAGAAACAATATTTTTTTATGATTTGGCATTAACTTTGAGTAGTTAGAGTCAGGGCATAGGACCTGAACAATCAGGTCACCAGTACCTCGGCGAGCACGGACGTATGACAATGTTACACAACTCACACTGCCAGTGACCATAACATCAAAGCGGATGGCATATATTTTGTGAAGTGTCCGAAATTCAGTCCCATTCTCTGACATGAAATATTTGGCAAATCTGCATTTGAAAAGAAGGGAAAAAAGTGACCAAAGAATTAAAAGGAATAAAGACATTTGACATGAAGAGGAGAAATCCCACTGACTACCTGAAGTTGTAGCCACTGGAGACGGCATTCTTGATAAACGGTGCGTCCAGTCGTGTGAACGAGTACTTTGGTCGACAATAGTCAAGGTCCCAGTCCAAGTTACACTTCCACTCAATATTTATTCCTATTTCTCCACCCTGAAAGAAAATAATGAAAAGATAGATGCACATTGAGGCTCTAAGAAATAGAGTAACCTTTAATGTTTAGAATTTAGCCAGCTTTTTTAATTGCTCAACCTCCGGCTAATAATAATCAGGGTCTTTCTAGAAGCTCTGTGGCGTAGTGAATAATTGCAGGACTTTGTAAACGGCTGTTGCTGGCGAGCTAATTGATAACCTGCCAGCCAACCGGGTGATCACCGGATACGAGTCAGCCACATAACCTTGGAGATTCTCTGAATTTATTTTCTCACTACTATTCTGTTTACTGCTGGTCATTTTGTGCACTATTGTAGCTACATCAGTTGCTTCAGTAAACATATATTGAAGAGAGAAAAAATAAAGCTCTCCAAGCTAACTAACGCACAGTTATCAAACTCATTAGCTTATTAGCTTAGTGCCGTCGCCAAAGGGACAATATGTATCCATACAATCAAATATACTGTCTGATAAATAAAATCTCTTTTGTCGAGCATTAATTAAAAGCCCGGTGCATCTCATATAGATGCTAAAAGCTAACCTGGGAGTTGGTAAAACTTTATCTCTGTGTGTACAGCACAGTTACAACATTTTAGTCTTGAGGATGAAGAGTTAAGGAAATGTAATGTAAGAAATAGGAGGAAGGAGGAGACAGAGGACGGATAAGACCTTGAGTGCCAGTTCCATGTGGTTCTGCTTAGTGATGTTCAGCACGTCCTCCACAAGAAAGATTGGGCAATAGGGGTTCGTCTCTGGATGGTAATTACATTTCTTGATATCACTGGATGTCATTGTGGAGATAAAGTTCCCTCTGAAAGAAAAATATTTCACCAGGTTATGTGGGATTATTAAATATTTTCTTCACAGTTGTTTCAGCTGCTTAAGTTTTATAATGCGTGCGTCTTGTTGTGACCGACCTGGTGACATTAAACAGTGGAAAGCGAATACTGTTTTTGATGAAGATGGTGAATTTGACCACATCCATCATGGGCTTGCTGGCAGGATGTTGACAGAGAATGACATGTGAGGATGACAATCAAGTCTTCCAATGAGGATGTGTTGTCTTGTGCGTGTGTATGTGTAACTCTTACATCGTAATGGTGTCATCCTCGGCTGGACACCATCCAGAAATCTCGCAATAACCCTTGGTGTTATTGAAGGATATAAGGCACTCACCTGTTATAACCCCTGGTGGGTGAGACAGAAAGAGCAGGCATGTCAGATAAATTGAGCTGATTTGGTTCATAGGTCAATACAGAGGCAGCCATAAGAGTTATTACAGTCTTGTGTGGATCACTTGCAGAGTGTGTGCATTTGGGAAGATGCATATTTCTTTTGTTTTCTGCTTTCACATCCCTTTTTGTTCACACCCCACCCCACCCCCACTGCTTGGTCAAACTACCTTGTGTCGGTCATCAGAATGAAAAATGATCCATATGACTTGGCAGACAATCTTAGTTTTGAACATTTTACCAAAGATTCATCAAGTGTAAATTGGAAAAATGCACCTAACGTTAACTCAACAAAACCTGAAGGTCATGTAAACACCCGGCCTTATGTTTAATGTATAGCATTTTATAATTACAACAATTTTCTCTGGGATTGGCTCCATCTTCGATCAACAAATTCCCACACTAGCAGAATCATTTTAAACATGCTGTTATACCAGGACCATCTCTACATATATTAACTCTAAAGAAGGTCTGTCAGCCGGAGCCACATCGTGAGAAGTTCTTAATGTATTTTAAGATTTATTGGATGTTTATCTGATTGAACACTCAGCCTCTGCAGTCTGTTCTTGTTTTAAAGAACAGGATTTTGAGTGTACTTGAACATAGTTTGCCTCTCTGGTTAGCGGCTGCTAAGTTCACGCTCAATACTCGCTCAACTCCCAAAATGATGACACAAAAATATGCAGGAAATAGGTTTTGAAAAAGCAAAGATACCCTTTAAAATCCTTGATAATGTAATGAAAGTTTAGACTCACCGTTGGCGAAGGGGCTCTCGAGATGCTTATTGCAGTCTAGATTCTTGCTACAAGTAAAGTGTTTTCCCACCTGAAACACACATAAAATAGAAACTTAAAGCGTGACATCATTCATACACTCAACCCTTAAAGCCCTTTAGATTCCTTTCACTTCTTCAGTAATTCTGGATGTAGAGGTAATTTTGGACACAATGATTAAACATTTTAATAGAACAAATGTAATAATGATGAAGTAACTGCCTTCATTGAATGTATACAATACGATAAATATAGAGGAATAAAATAAACAAGTGTAATAGCTAAAACATTAACTCGATAACAAAACATTATAAACTCTTATTAAGGCCTTCACAGAAAAGGTTATAATAAGAAGTGATTTAAAATATTTTCCGAGTCTGCACGCCTCACATTATCATTCAAGGCTCTGACTGCAAGTGCATTTCACAATGCCAGTGAATCTGAATGATTTAAATGTGTCCTCACCTCTGGACATTTTCTTCGAGACTGGTTTTTTGTGACGATGACTTTGGTCATGATGCAGAAGATACCTGCGCCCTGAAACACAGCAGATCATTATTATATTCTGTATTTTTTATAAAATGCTGTACAACAGTCAAAATGTGCCGCACATGGACAAATGGAGACAGAAAGCTTGTTGAACTCAAAACCGATATCAACAATGTCATCATCAACTGCCGGCTTCTTCATGTGCACCTCAAACCACCATCAAACCTCTCACTGACGGGGAACCCGAGACAAAGTTGAAACTGAATCAAATGTCATGCTTCTGTTTGTGCGGGCGCCACACACCTGTTGGGGGAAGACATAGTCGGCCACATCCATCACTTGCCCGTTAAGGTCACCGTAGCCTTTCACTTTGGTCATCACAGAAGACTCGATGCCGGTGTCCTTCACCTGATACGACTTCTCGTAGATGAAGACCCAGCTGCAGGACACATGATTAACAGCTGATCAAGAGTCCCGTGAAAGAAGTAGAGAACATGAAGTCTCGTTTCTGGACATAATTTACTTAATAAATCTATTCATTTCTTTTGATCAAGATCAGCCTTGAAATGTGGTTTAATATAAAAGAGGTTTTGAATTTACCTCTGTATCAAAATTGCATTTAAACTTTTTACATTTTTAGATTTTAAACATTTATGCTCGCCGTTTGGTCATTTACGGTTTAAAAATTAAAAACAGTAAAACATTTTTATTATTTTGCAGAAGATGGATTATATATTTCATCCCGATGCTAGAACAAAACATCTTTAGGGAGTCTTGAAATACTTTCAGAACATTAGTAAGTGTTCAAACAACCTTACGGATCACATTCTTTCTTTATCTTTTTGTTTTTTAATTGCATGTTTAACTCTTGAATGTGATGAAACTACATGAGAGGCACGAACTGGGGCGGAAAGTAAATCTGATAACCCCAGTACTACACAGATAAAGATAATAAAAGTATGAATTAATACATTAATCTGCACAAGTTTGAAGCCAATACCAGATTTTTTTTTTACTTAAAAAAACGTTTTTAAATTTTAAATTTGGGGGATCCCTGTGGCATTCTAGTCTAAGAGGTCAAATAAATGTAATTGCACCATCCACAGTTACAATTTAAACTGGGGACTTTCGTTGCATATCTCCCAGTATTTTCTGTCCCTCTATTTCAGGTGATAGTCTTGTATCACAGAGTTTGTACAGCACTTAATTAACTCATCCCGTTCAACCAGATGCAACTTTCAAAAGCTGCCTTTTTGTTCATGCATCATCAATAACCCATTTGATATGTAATAATGTAATACTAATGGGGGCTTTTCTGCTGCACAATAACTACTATTACTTGTTATAGTTTAATAGAATTTTGCTGACAACACTTCCTTTCTTTCACTTCCGTAAAATTAAGAAGGACTTTTACTTGTAATTAAATATTTTTGCATTGTAGAATTGCTACTCTTATTAAAGTAAAAGATCTGATACATTTGTTTCACCGCTGTAAATAGCTTCCAGAAAAAATCTCTAAATATGACCAAACAAAACCCCAAAACATATGCATAGGTAGATTTAAACAAGTTTTTTGTAGTTAGGGCGAGTCTTTACCAAGATAAATCTCAGAGCTTGTAATTTCACAAGGAAACTAACCTGGGAAGGAAAAAAACAATTAACCACTAAACATGCACAAAGCTAAACCAAAATAAACATATCACTGACCCAACAAAATATGAAATGATGAGCAGCTGAACAATCCGGTTGACGATGCCCACAAACCAGCTCTTGACCACCACCGACTTGGTGGTCTCATAAGTGAAGAAGTCAGTGACGCAGCCCACCATTGAGAAGCCCATGACTGCTTGCCGGTGAAGTCGGAGAGAGACGCACGAAGAGACGGGTCCTCCTGAGTCTGGACCTCCTGAGTTCTGTTCAGCCTCAACAGGTGCTTTCAGAGAAGTGAGGAGGTAAAACTGTAGCTCCTTCCAGATTCTACCAAGAGAAACAATTTCTGATCCTGTCTTTCTCTCACTTGGTGCGGCCTGTGTTCGTCTGCTTCATTGCATATTTGATGGTTAGACCTCACTGTCTCTCTCCTCTTTGTTTCACTGGTTTATAACACAAACTGGACCTCCCCTTCCTTTATCCGAATTAGCAAGAGGAAAATGTGAAAGTGTTCTACTGTCCCTCCCTCTTTCTTTCTGGACCACGAATCCCCATCTCCCACGCCTCTTTCTCTCACAACAAGCCAGAGAAGCAAGTGCGCACACACAATTATTCAGGGACACAAATCAATATCCCATACATCCACTTTCATTTGCTCGAGAAACATTTCTGTCATCATTTTAAGTAGTTTTTCCACATTTCTTGCTTTTATCTGAAGTACACTATCGTCACTTAATTCATGGTTCAGTGTTACTGAGAGACTCTACTGAGGGAATCCAACCCCAAAAACCCAAACACTTCACTCACAGAACCATAAATTACAAATTAAAATGCCAATGATGTTTAATAGCAGAAAGCTTTGAAATGAAAATAAGGGATGCAATGCATTGCCTGTTTATTTGGTTGGTCTATTAAACAGCAAAGCTCTATAAGGAATGACTATAAATGGGACTGTTTGTAAAGAGGTTATTTTTCATCTGTTCCCTCTGGTCCGATGTTACACACACAACACCCTGAAGTCTGTTACTGACAAGTATCTCACAAGATAGTATAGTATGTATATTAGTTTTACTGCAATAGGTTTTCCATCTGAGATATTTTCGATCATTGTCATTTTCAAACATCTGTCTTAGCTTTCAACATATTCCTTCACAAAGTGCAATGACCTTTTTCATTGGACAGCTTTGGCCTAATGGACAAATATCTTAAAACAAGACCCCTCTTCCTTGGGTTTTAGAAGATCCCGCTAGTTCGACTGATAAATCATCTGGGCCTATTTGCTGTAATTGGCCACTCTTGGCTAATTGAAAATGTATTGGGAGCAACTAATAAGTGAAAAAAATATATTCAAAATGCTGTATATTATTGTATTATGTTTTGGTACATTGCTGACTGTGTCTTCCTATTTACCATGCTTTACAAAAACAAAAAGATAAAAATGCTTCTACTTTTAACTCTGGGCAGGTTTAGTCAGATGCATTCTTAAAAAGTAGCAGTGAAAACTTGTGAAAATGTCATAACATTAAATGTAACCACTTAGACAAATATGTTCAATATCTCTCCATTATCACTTGTTTCAGTCAGATACATCAAGAGTATAGAAATAAATCAGATTCTATACTTACAGGCTACGATGGGAGGTTTCGGTAATAACTTATAAACTGTGTTATTGACAACTGCGCAATTATTGCGACATATGATACGACCACTTCTGAATACACTCATGAGAACCAACAGCATTATTGGCTCTTACGTCAGGGAGATAATGTAATGATGCAATGACAGTGTCTGTCTGTGTGTGTCTGTGTGTGTGTGTGTGTGTGTGTGTGTGACTTTTGTCATTTTTTAAGTGGGCCCATTATGTTTGTGGTCAATTACTGTTAACGTAATCGCAGACAAGATAAACACACATGCACAAGCTTTCAGGCTGCATGCAACTTTAACCCTGATCCCAAAGATTAGGCTTTGCATTCCTGTAATGGCCAATGATACTGTGAAACACATACATCTACAAATATGAGACACCATTTGTCAGATTGTAAATGTGGACACGCATGAGGAGTGAGTGTCGGATTGACGGATGAATTTCCTTCGTGAAAGGGGACACTGTTGTGAAAGTGACTATCATCATTTAACAGGAAGGGATCTATGTAAAACATTCACAGTGGATCTGTCTTTGGCCGCTACATCTAGGATTTAGGACATCTTAAGATCACGTGAACACAAAGGCACTGTCCACTACTTTGGTCCAGACTGATAATACCTCAACACTTTGCACAGACATTCATGTTCCCCAGTGGATGAATCTTATTATCGTGGTGACCGTCTGACCTTTCCTGTAGTGTCGCCATAAGGCCAAAGCTTTCCTATTAATGTCTCAACATGTACTCGAACCTCAGTTTAACATGTATTTTAGTTTAAACACTGGTACATTTACTATAGGAATCATTGGATTAATACATGCAATTTATATTGACACACTCTTAGTTTTTATACATTTTGCACTTCATCCTTCTGGAAATATAATAAAACATGTGACTTGGTGATTTTGGAACTGTATCTTCTTTCAACAACATCCAGGCTCCTCGTGTTTTTATGCTTTTGCGCACATTGTTTTGAGCACAGACGTCACATTGGTTCAACTCTTCATCCACCACTGCTGCATATATGGTGACCAATACCCTTTTCAGGACTTCCCCCTCTCAAACAGTGATGTTATTTCCCCTTATAATTTCATCACTGCCCTTCCTGTGTGCCTGACATTTAATGATTACCAGCCTCGTTGGGCCCATCATTGATGAAATCAGGTCCATTCTCGGTTTTTCATGCAGTATTGGACTTCCGTCTGTTTTTCTGAATCCTCTGTTTCCACAAAGCTCCAAAAAGTTGTTTGACGCCTCGTGCATCCTGGCTGTCAGTGTAAATGTTTGCGACTCTGCCTTTAGCGAGTCTGCGCGCCTCAGGCAATGCTTTCAATTTAATTGGCTGTGCTGAACATGGTTGAACACAATCTTCAGCTTTTACTGTCACAAAGTCATTGTCTATTTGCTTAACCACGGTAAATCCGTATTTCGAGAACATTATTGCCCAAAATCCCCATTTCCAGGAAATATCTGTTACCTATCAAGTAGCCTAAGTAGCATAAAAAAGTTACATAATGGTTTCTGCTGGCTTACTCTAAGGAGTTCAAACTAAGTTATATGATTTTCTCCAACACAGGATAATCAATGTAATAATCCTGACTCTTCATCTAGCATTCCAATCAGGGCAACGTTTCAATTTGTCCAATTTTTTTTCTTTCACCAAATTCTACACACTAAACGAGAGGCTAAACATCAGCATGTCAACATGGTTTCTGTGGGCATGTTAGCATCCTGACATTAGCATTTAGGTCAAAGCACAGCCTCACAGATCCACTTGTCTAATTCTGGACTCTTATTTTCCTTAAAATGCTTCAATATAAACTTGAAAAAAAGAAGGTGCAATTGTAACTAGGGATATATTGTGATGTTCCCATATTGAGGGCAAGGGGAAATCTTTGAGAAAAAAATGACGTCCAGTCTGTTACTGCCGCAGGAAGAGTATCTTATCAAAATCAACTGTTCACTCGGAAGTGTACCACACATTGGGAGTGTTTGGCTCTTAAAAACCACCATGTTCGATCCTAACATAGCAACCCTTTTACAGACCGCTGTGTACTTAGGCCTTGGCCTCCCTTTTGAAATGTCTCTCCGACATTGATCGGCGTCGCCGTCTAATTTCCTGTGATAACACACTCCTAAACCACCCTGCCTGGTTAAATGGGCCTGATGGACAACACAACAGGGGATAGGACTCCTATGGGAATTGCCTGAGTAGAGCTAATATCTCCCTGGCGTGCAGTGGCATTTCTAGTGGATAGGGAGACATTTTCTGGTGGTGAAAAATTACAGTAAAACGTGAATTGTGCAGTGAGTTTGGATGAACAGACAATCCTGCATTAATTCTGCACGCTGCTGGTGTTGTTCACGAGAAGTGTTTTTACATGGTATGAGAAAAAAATTAGGTTAAAAGTTCATATTTGACCTTGACATTAACAAAACAATCACCAACGGTACTTTTAATATCCGTTCTGGAACTTTTGAAAATGGCATCTTCCTCAGCAAGTGGAGTTTGGCAGTTGTCACTGAATTTAAAATCCATTTATTGAGGTGCGTCTTAACCATGTTGGCAGTAATGTTCAGCTTCAAAGTTCATTCTTTGGCTTTTATTTCTTAATGCAAATGAATCCATAACACACACATGCATATAAGTGATAAAAGCCGGCACTACAACTTCAGAAATCTTAAGAAAAAAGCAATTTGTAACATTCTAGTTTTTTTAGGGCAAACTATATTTACAGCCAAAATAAGTGAGTCATGTAGGTGAACTCCGGGTTGCTGAGCCCAAAGGTGAAACTCGATTAGTAGCTGGCTTAAAAAATACAAACGTAAATCATACAAACGTAAATCGCTGGTTTCTATTATAACCCTGCAGCACGATAATAAAAGTTGTGTACAACGAAAACAGAAAAGTGCAGATTTATTAAAAATGAATCATTTATTTATTCAAGCCTGAAAAGATAACAAAACACAAACAAACACTTAACTGCGGTTTGAAATGCTCAACACCGGAAGAACAAAACCGCTTCACATCTGCTCCTCTGTGTTATCGATATTGAATCAACTAATAACTCCTATATTCCTCAGTCCTACCAAACTACAGCCATCCCTGTGGGTGAGATGGGAAAACCCCAATAATTCTTGGTAAAGTGGTACACCAGTATACCACTGTTTCACAAAGCTGTCAGGATGAAAACAAGTTAGAATATCAAATATTAAGCGAGCTTTCGGAGTCACAAGGCGTGTTCGTACTCGTAGAGCAAAAACTGTCGTAGAAAAAAACTAAAACTCATGTCTGTTGATTTGTTTGTCAGTCCATTCGTGTGAGATCAACATGGAGCCTATAAATGCCAGGTCCTTGGTTTGTGTCAGATGGGTAAATGTTGTAGGATTAGTCAGAGTCTGCCTCTGAGCTGGCAGGTGTGGACACAGCCTCTTCCTCCTCTTTCTCCTCTTTCTCCGATGCCTGGTTAAAAAATATAAAAAGACGTGGGTTAAGTGTTATAAAGAATAAAGACAACATGTTTTTATTCCCTCCGACAATAAAAATACCAATCGTTCACTTACTTGTGCAACACATTTTGGTCTTGCTTCTCCATTTTGAATAATATGAAAAATATTTCCTTTATTTCAGAATTTATTTGACCACAGAAAGACGAATGCTTCACAAGGCCGCCGCACCAGGAGATTAAAATGAGACGAATATTGAAATCCGGCTTGAGCTAGACTATCAGTTTATTACAAATATACATCCATATCAGTGTATCAGATATGCCGGCTAGCGTTTGTAAAAAGTTCTCTCTCCTCTTAACGTTAGTTGATTGGGACGTCCAGATTGACTCAAAAAAGTCAAAACAAACACAATCTCTGCATTGATCTGCAATGCAAACTTACAAACGGTTGAAAACAATGTTGCACCCTCAAGCATCTATCATAATTAAATGTATACACAACCAGAGACTGACTCACTACATCGAGCGATGCCTGAACGTTGTGGTGAACGGAGAGAAACGCACTGAGGAGGAATCTGATAATGGATTCTGCTGCAGCCCGTCTGATCATTATGTTTGTTATTGATTTACCTTCTTCCTCTTGGACTTGCTCTTGCGGTCAGTGTCTGACGAACTGTCCTCGCTCGTCTCGATGAACTCTCGACTCTTAAAGCTGTCGTTGCCTCCTCCTCGCTCCTTTTCCTTGTCTCCTCCCGCAGACTTCCTCTTCTTCTCCTCCTTCTTACCTCCAGATTGTTTACTCTCCCTAAAAGGGGTGATGGGTGGAGAGAAAAGAGTTACATACATATTGGACCGATTGTTTCAAAGACAAAACTAAACAAGCGTTTCTGTGTTGTAAGCCTCACTTCTTGGAACTTGATGGTGCTGCTGCTCCGCCGCCGCCACTGGCGACGCTATCTTTGTACTCTTTCTTTGCTTTCTCATACTGCCTCTTCGCCTCTCCCGCCTTTGTGTCCCACTCCTGGAGGAAATAGAGAAGCAGGAAAGTAAAAAGTGAATTGAAGAACTTAAGAATGGGTTTGTTAAAACCTTTTCTCTCCAAGTTCTATTTGGCAAAGATGTGCGCATCTGGCTGTCGGTCTTTGAGATATCGCACTTCAAAAAAGTTCTATATCATTCTGTCTTTACTACATAAAACTAATGTATTTAGATAAATAAATATTGGGATACATGTTTAAACACAACGAATACTACATGATCCCCTTGATCCTAAAACAAGCGTAGGCTCCATTCTGACAAATTGGAATCACTTTTTCGCTATAAATATACAATTTATAATCTTGATGACACACATCACTCATAACAGTGTTGTGAGAGCAATAGAGGAAACATAATCCAAATGATCTCTCCTCCTCATTCTCCTGCCTCACCTCCTTGTCGTCTTTGCCCAGTTGTCTCCACATCTCTCCGGCCTTCTTGGAAATCTCTGTGATGGAGATGCCGGGGTTCTCAGACTTGATGCGCTCGCGGCTGGCATTCAGCCACAACATGTAGGCGCTCATCGGCCTCTTGGGTCCTTCTCTCGGCTTCTTCTACTCAGATTGAAGAAAGGAAGGGATTTTAAATCCTTGAGTAACTCAAACTCGGCATCAGTTTGCAATTCAAGAGCCGGGAAAAAGAAAAATCGCTGCTTGAATCGATATTTCTCACGTTTTCTTTGACCACTCGGCTCTCTCACCTCTCTACGTCGTTTCCTTTCTTTTTTCTCCTTGACCACTTTAGGTTTCTTGACCTTCGGCTTCTTTGAGCCGTCATTGTCGCTTGCATCCCCGTCGTCGCTGCTGTCGCTTGCCGACGCATTGCTGTCGTACCTGACGGAGGCGAAGAAACCGAACAGGAAAGTCAGCTGTGTGGAAGAACCCACAGGGACCAGAGGGAAGGACAAACAGACTCTGGCATGAAGAGTAATTTCCAGAAAAAGTCCCTTACTCTTCAGCAATATCATCATCTTCTTCTCCGGGGTTAAACGACTCATCTAAAGAGTGAAACAAGACCGGAATTCAAACCTGCTGAATTTGACATGTTTTGCTTACTTCCGGCATACTGAACAGGTGCTCACCGCTTTCGCCGTCCGATTCTTCGCTTTCGTTGCCCTCCTCTCGGATCTTGCCCTCAGCTTTCATCCTCTCCAGGTAGGCGTCATGCTGGTCCTCGTCTGAGTCACTGTACTCATCAATTTTACCCTTCATGCCCTGAAAGTAAACTGCAACGTCAGAAACAAAACACAAACCCAACCACAATATTGCATAGCCATTGGAGAGTTTCAGGGCTGCAATTAACCATTACTTTTAAAAAATTTATGATTTGGTCATAATTGATCATTTAGTCAATGAGATTCAGGAAGATACTAAAAAAATGTAACAGAGGAACTGTCCAACAGGACAACACCAGAGATATTCAATTTACAGAAATTAGCAAACGCACATTCTTGAAGTGGCAATTATTTAGGATTTTTTCTTAATATTGGAATTAAACAATTATTATAATATTGTAGTCTATTTACCTTTTCATTGACTAAATGATTAATTGAAAAATCAATAATATAAAACACATAAACAACATTACAAGCTTCCAAGACCTTTGTTATATCTTAACCAACAGAATATCTCTTACTGTTTTCCGTGATGCTCGCTCATGGGAAAGTCAGATTCAGTGACCTCTCATAACTGCACCACCTTGTAATACATTTACAAATAGCTACCTGATGAATGACATCTTACGTTAATGACCAGGGGAAATTTGTGAATTAAAAAAAGGTAGTCTGCAAATGTCCCGTTCCTCTGTATTTGTGCCAAGTTTCTTTAACTAAAGATGTCACTCAAGAGTAAAAGGAAGAATCCCCCGCAGAGACAGCACCAAACCGTTTTCCTCTCCTGTCACATGGGCTTTCCCATCTCCATACATCAAGGAGCCTCTTATTAAAACACCAACAGGACATGGAGAGCAGGCCCAGTCGTTTTCATTAACCTTCTCGACTGACCCTGTCACCATGGCAACAGATGGCCTCATCACCAGAGAAACAGAGTTGTCAGATGGACCAGAAACTTGTATACATGTCAACCGACAGCATTGATGCAATCAGCACTGCCTATGTTAAGCAGTGGTCATGCCGACAGCTGCGTCGAGTGTTAAAGCACACCAAAAGTCCCCGGGCCACACATTAGTCAGCACGATGCAAACAACTGCACGCACGCACCCACCCACCCACGCACACACAGTTATCAGAGTCCCACACTCCATCACCCCCATGTCCCATGATTAGTCATAAATCACTTGGCAATCGTATTGGCAATCTTCAACCAAAAGCATGATTTTAGGAAACAATCCTTGGTAACGTACACACACGCCATGCAAGCAGAAATCACATCGTTAAAAATCAAGTGTCTCGTTTGAACATGACGCCCATGACCATACCCACCTTCTTCTACACGGGTACAAGGACAGACACACAGGAGAAGGGCAACAAGCATCAATATTTGGGATGGAAGTCCAACAAAAGTCATGAAATGTCTCTAATCACAAACTGGGAGATGTTGGGAAAAAACGAGTTACCTCTTTGAATCCTCTGTTCTTGATGTTGAGCTTCTTGGCGTTAACAAAGTCAAACAGTTTGCCGTACTCTTCTCTGAAGGAACAGAGAAAGACTGAGGTTATCTCGGCTGAAATTCACTAAATGGAATAAAGGCTTGAAGATGTGATGTCAAATCTATATCTCAATCAGTTGCCACACTGATCTCAATAACAATGGAAGCAACTTTAAAGTTCCCCCAGACACATTTTTAAATGGAGGTAAACAAAATACTGGACGATGATTATTATTTTGTTTAACATGGCTTTCCCCAAGTAAAAAAGCAAATATTTAAGGAATATATATATATACACTACCGTTCAAAAGTTTGGGATCACCCAGACAATTTCGTGTCTTCCAGGAAAAATCACACTTTTATTTATCAAATGAATATAAAATATAGTCAAGACATTGACAAGGTTCGAAATAATGATTAATATTTGAAGTATTAATTTTGTTCTTCAAACTTCAAGCTCAAAGGAAGGCCAGTTGTATTGCTTATATCACCAGCATAACTGTTTTCAGCTGTGCTAACATAATTGCACGGGTTTTCTAATCAGACATTAGTCTTCTAAGGCGATTAGCAAACACAATGTACCATTAGAACACTGGAGTGATCGTTGATGGAAATGGGCCTCTATACACCTATGGAGATATTTCATTAGAAACCAGACACTTCCACCTAGAATAGTCATTTACCACATTAACAATGTATAGTGTGTATTTCTGATTAATGTTATCTTTATTGAAAAAACAGTGCTTTTCTTTGAAAAATAAAGTCATTTCTAAGTGATCCCAAACTTTTGAACGGTAGTGTATCTTAAATATTTGCCTTGTTATTTGGGAAAGCCACCCTGAAAGGAGACTGCATCCTGTTTTAACAGACGTATAAGAATGGTCAGTGTAGTTTTGTTTGTGTCATCTTTTATTTGTTCACGAGGAGTGTTAGCGCGTCACTGCCGGTGGCTAAGACGGCGTTAGTGCGAGTGAAAAATACAATAATATCTAGAGGGATTTTAGCACCAGGTTTATATCCAGAATCATCAAAACGTTCACTCCGCTCGTGCAAGCTCTCGCTCTCTGGACCAACAAGTCCACTCCGCGCTGGAGGTTTCGGGTTTCTATGCTGCCATTAGCGATTGACTTTAAAATGTATTTTTGAATCTCACATTTTAGGGAAATGCAGACAGCAGAGGAATGTGAAAACACAATTTGCACAGATTCAAATGAGTACGCTAAAGATCCTGAGACAGGACTGAGTGACGGAGTTCTCACCTCTCAATGCTGCTGAAGGTGAACTGATTTCCCTGCTTGGTCTCGATCTCAAAGTCAAAGGAGCGCGTTGTGGTGGTGCCTCGGGCAAAGTTGACGGAGGAGATCTCCTCGAAGCGCAGATGCACGGGGGGCTTGTGGACGTAGATGAAGCCCCTCTCCAGAGGATAGAGGAGGCCTGAGGACGCCTTGTAGGAGCAGGTAATGCACTGAACCCCAGAGTGCCTGTGGAAGAATTAGACGCGTTTAACTGGATTTACTTAAACGGAGACGACAGTGTGTTCTGAATGCGTCCATCAGGTGCTGACCCCTGGAAGTTTCCGGGCACAGTGATCTTGCGGTTGACCAGGGACTTCATCACCCTGCTGACCATCTCGTACAGAGACCCGGACATGTTTTTACTGAGTTTGCCCTCAAAACGACGCTCCACATCCTCCCTGTGAAGACGCAGGAGAAAGGACAGCTTTACTATTGTGGAGTGAAAATCTTTAACACAGCTTTCTCGCGTTGTAAGCCACAATGCAAATAACATACAAGTAGCTGGCGCTCCTGTAAATGTATGTAAACTGCTCCTCCAGACCTTTGCTTCCCCCTAGTGGACACAGCAAAGCTTGCCCCATCCTTTAGCTGCTAACCGGCTTTTTATACAAACTTCCCCACACGCCTATGGCTCATATTGCACATGGCGACATGTTACCCGAAAAAAACACGGCGTCCTTTACTGTCACATACTCACTCGCTCATGTTGAGGGAGAGGCTGAGGTCCTCTTCCTTGGAGAAAAGCAGGATGAGAAAGTGATAACGCGTCTGACCCTGCTTGATGGGAGGATCCAGACTTATCTATATTTTAAAAAGACAAACGGAGAGAAAGATTTTTCAGAAGAGAGTACCAGCAACAGGAAAATGCTTGTTTGGAGTGCGAAACTCCAAACAAGCGAGAAAAAAGGCACAAGCGTCCACTTACCACAAAGAACATCTGCCTCTGATCCTTGTGCGGCAGCAGGAATAGACGCAGCACGGTGGTGTAGGGAATCTTGTAGTCAAACGTCTTACCATGGAGGTGAAGGAAAGTCGGGTAGATACGGATGTCGTATCTGAGTGTGGAAAAAAGAGAAATGAGGTCACACTCTTGATAGTCTTAACTAAGGGGAATGGCGTAAACACCATCACTGGAGCTAATGACCAACCCGGTCTTTTTGGACTAACCAGAGTGGCTTCCCAAGCCAACACCATCAATGCATTTTGTTTTTAAGACTAGTTTTTCGATTGATGGGATAACATTGATGAGGAAATCTGTGAGTGACTTTGCTTTGTGTTGATCTTCTACCTTCCTCTGGGCGTAAGACACTGCAGCTCTTTGAAGATACACACAGCGTCTCCTGTGGCCTGGATCACATCAGCCTTCAACAACACATTATCTGCAAACGCCTGCAGGAAAACAAGCACACTTTAAGCTTTATCATCAAAGTAGATTTACATTGATTGTTTTAGGCACTTTACGAGGAGTGAACTAGCAGTGTAAAAAGGAAGAAGCCCATCCTTCCTCACCTCCACAGGGTCTTGCCGTTCATCAGCCTGGGCGGGAGGGATGTAGAATCGGACCTCCATGAGGGAGACATCGGTGTCGTCGTTCTGGTGAAACTCCAGAGTGACTTCGTTCTTCCCCGTAGCGCATTGGGACACGTTGGACAGCGGGACCTCGAAAGCTGTATTGTCATTTACTTCAAACGATAACAGTGGTCCTGTGGTGGTGTGAGGGGTGACAAATGTCAGATTTGTCAACTCTTCTTTAAGTATCATCAGGGTTCTCAGCACATGAGAAAAAACGTTTTTAGTATGTTTGTTTCAGATCAATAGGGTTGATTAAAAACACATTTTGAATCTTTCAGAATAAGCTGAATTTGACACAGTAGCTGCCACTTTGAATCTTGCTCTTCATTGTTAGAACAGTATATATTAGAGCTGGACCAAGCAGTCAATTAACCAGTAAGATGAGAATAAGTAAGAATTAATTAAACTATTTGATAATTTCTGCAAATTCCAACAACAATTTAAAAACCGTTGCTGGTTTTAAAATGTGAAGAAATGATGCCCATCTGGTATATCAATCAGTAAACTAATTTGTTTGACTGCTGGTTGCATTATTATGGACAAAATAATTAATTGAGTAATCTGCAGATTAATCGATAATGAAAATAATCTAGTATATATTACATCAGTGACCCTGTGCCTACTTAATCCTTCAGTAGCCAACTGGTGACGACATTTTTGGTGGTTATGAATGTTTTGTTTGTTTTTTACCTGAGAACTTGGCTGTTCCCCAGTTCCACCCCTTAACACACAAGTCCTTCTCCGTCAGCTCCACCTTGTAGTGAGACTTAAAAAACTCAGCGATCTTCTCAAAGTCCTGATGGACAGAAGGTAAGAGGGGGCAGGAGGGGACATGATGAAAAGAAATGGGGTAAATACAAGGAAGAGACAAAAGGCTTCATGTTAGTCAGGCAGTAACACATTTTTGCGGCACAGGTCAATTCTTAGAAAAACACCCGCCAAAAAGGGCGAGGGGATGGAGGGTTAATTAATCACGGAACTATTAGAACCACACCCGCCACTGAGGCCTCCTGGGAACACCGGAGGTGAAGGTAATCCATCTGCCCTCCGTGTCCTCCTCCCTTTTCCACACTGCCGCTGACAATCAGCCTGTTTATTTATCCTGCAGGCTCACTTACAACTGGAAAGGAGACACAGTCACACACAGCGACAAACACATGCTCAATCACGCACACACAGGCACTGTCCTAGCTGTACACACACATGTGGAAGTGATTGTGGTGTGCGAGTGAGCAGGCCAGTGTAGAGACTGTGTGGGAAACAGAGTTTACGCACCTGGATATCTGCCTGTCCATAAGGTTATTAGAGCCAATTAGAGCCCAGAGAGTCTGTGTGTGTGTGTGTGTGTGTGTGTGCACACATTCATCAGCGTGTTTGTTAGCCAGGATTAAGGCATCGTTTAGATACGAGAGCATGTGTGAGCAGATGTGTCAATGCATACAAAAAAATAAGAAAATCCAGAGTTTGTGCAGAGGTGGCCTGTTTTTGCCGATGTGTGTGTTCATTCCCAGTGTCCTCAGCAGGCCTGCTGTTGAGTGTTTCTCTTCTCCTCATTACAGTTCTGGCAGATTTGTTGTTGCTCAGCTCATTTAATCATAATAAACACAGACCCCCCACCCCACCAACCAAACCACCCCCATGTCTGTCTTTTATTACAATGTTTTTCATGCTCTCCCAACAACCTTCAACCTCTCATTTCTTAAAAAAACTCCACAATTTCTGACCAATAGAGCCGGCCAACTTCCTGTTGCCTCCCCGCACAAAGAAATGGCATTAAATTATGATCGGCTTCAAGACTTTTTTTGGGACATAACACAAGTCATGGCAGTAGAGATAGGTAACGTTAGGATGTTATTGATATTAGTACGTCTATCGATATTGTTTTTTCAAATTATTCTGTGAGAAAAAGACAATTAAGAAAAGAATCAACATCGCTTTAATATTCTTATATGTATATAAACAAATAGTCTTTCTTGAGCAGCTATAGAAAAAGTGTCACGATCTTTTAAAGAAGTGATTCGCTTTCATTTATGAACCTATTCTTATTAATAAAACTCTGTAGGGCATCGCTAACAATACCTGCAGTGAACGAGGCGGCTGCTCCACCAGCAGGAGAACATTGTGCATTTCTGCAGATTTACGTTACGCTTGTTTGCCAAATGTTTTGATACATTGCTGGGATTACCTCCCATACTTGTGAGGGTTTATTGCATTTGTGACGAGCGATATCAGCAGTAAAATGAATTCACACTTGGAGTAGGTTTGTGTGTGTGTGTCAGAGTAAAGCACAACCCACCAATATGGCAAATGCTGCAGATATGATAATATATATATATATATATATATATATTACCATAAGCCAGACATCTGAATTGTTAAATGTTGTATTCAAACAAAGCGCCTGTTCAAGAAGCCGGCAAAAAGTACTACTTTAAGTAGGAAAACAGTCAATAACTGAATTAATATAGACTATAAATCTGACATGGCATTTAAAAACAACAACATTTTACAGAACTGTCAGCACATTTCATCCAGCAAAATATTGATGTTTCATTATCAGCTCTGGACAATTTAGGCACTATACATTTTTATATACAAGACCACCTATGACGGGGTTAAATACCCAGATACAACCATAACTTGCAGCTGCATACATTCAATGCCACACTCTTAATGTAAACTATGATGTCTTAGGCCAATAAACATTGAAGCAAAATGAACAGAAGACATGTGCCTTTACAGCCCCTGACCCTCAAATAGACAATTACAGGTTAGCTACATAACGGCCTCTCAGGGAGAGATTCATTTTCTTGCTCAAGGACTCTTCAGAAGGACACATGCATCAAAGCTCCTGTATAGCTCGCCAGCGGCTAAACCTCCCGCCAACTCCCGATTACTGACACTGGCTGTGGGATAATAAACAATGACATCATGCCATGTGCTTCGGGACGAGAGGATCCATCTACAAAAAATACTACGCTGATTAACCCCAGGAGACGCCAGCGCTCGCAGCCACAGAATCCAGGTTATACCCATTCCTCCATCCCAATTTTATACTTGCGTGCTGACATTCCCCATACACTCAGAGCAGCGGGGGGAAAGGAATAAAAAATAAAAAACTAGGGTGATAAAAACAAATACGACCACAAATGTTTTTCTTGTCTGTCTTCTGAGCCAAATTGTTACGGTGGATTGATGTAAACACTGACTCACATGAGCCGATGATTACACTGTTTATGGAACACACATGCTCGCGCTGGTTTCCCTCATTAATCCCATTAGGATCTTTGGAGAGAAGAGTCGACTCATTCACATACTTTTGATAACAACCCACACTCCAAGTGTTGGTTGTTTTTGCAAGATGGTAGTGTTTCTTTCAAGACAATGTGAGATATGGGATGGGAGTTGCCGTACATCTCTCGTCATAAACACAGCGCCGAAAAAAACAGCATAGCGTGTGTGTGTGTGTGTGCGCAAGTCTGTACTATTCCACTGTTGCCTTGAGTAAAGTAACAAATACTTCCCAGAAACCGAAAAATACAACCAGGAAGAAAGAGTTAGAGTCCGTAAAACAATCCCAACAGGAAACAATTATGACAGAAGCTTTGAGAGGCCGATCTGCCGAATAAACCTCAAAAACTACAGCTGGATTAAAACACACTCACCGTCTCCCTGAAGCCGTCATATCTGTGGACATGTCCCGAGTTGGTGCCCAGCTTGATGCCGTGACCTAAACACACTCGCCTCCACTGGGCCAGGTTGAGCTCTCCAGCCGGGATGTTGTCCACCTTCCCCGTCTTGCTGCTCTTATAAACCACGTTGTGTTTGCCGAAACGCAGCCGCCCATCATTCTGAAGAAACAAACAGACATAGGACTTGTGTTGAAATGCTGGGACTTAAAGCCTCAGGAGAGTTTAATCAATCTCTTTTCAGCTTTACAATGAACAATCAACTGGCAAAAATGTAGTTGGCACATTTCGACAATAGATTCACTGTTAAGTTGTTTGTTTGTTTTTCAAATAAGTAATTCCAGAAGTAAGTAATGGCTTTACTTTTTTTTTTTATGTGAACATTTTCTGCCTTTCCAAGTCTTCTTCATGAAGAATATTCTTGGGTTTTGGAACGGTGGTCAGACAAAACAATCAATTTGGGTTCTGGAAAAATGTGATATGTAATTTACCCCCTTTTCTGATATTTAATAGACTACTTATCATAATATATGAAGATCAATGAATCGTGAACATGTCTGTTAGTTTCTGTCCTTGTTCGTACGGCTAACTTAACAATTATTTTGCAAGGAAATAATTATATTTTTTGTCATCCCAACTTGCAATCCAAAAGCGATTATTCAGCATAAAACAATGTAAAAAGGGAATGCACCGATATGTTTTTACTGTATCAATCATGTTGTACGAGTTATAGTACACACAAAGCAGGTTTTTCAGACTCTTTTCAGACTCCTGCCTTGATGATAATGTTTTATGTTTCCCCTTTACATCATTATATTCAAAAACACAACCTTTAAAATAGACAAACATTGAGAGTAAAACATATAGTTATGATAAGTGCATATCAGTCTGTGCATTAGTAATATTCTGAATTGTTCCTGTCTACACATTTTGAGAGCAGAGCTGGTTGATGAGGATACTGACCCAGGAGCCTTTGAACTCCTGGTAAATGTCGTTGAACTCCAGCGTGTCTCCCATCTCAGCTCCAGGCGACCGATCCTCTACAGACAGAAGAACATGAATTACACAGAAGCAAACACCCACTGGGCTGATACACAAATCACTGTGTACTTTTGTGATGGAGGTCAGACACCTAACCTAAATGGAGGCTACAGCACCGAGTCCCACTGGAGAGGGACAGAGAAGCCTCGATGTAATGGTGTCAATACTACACAGAGTGTTGTGGTTACTTCTGTTAACTTTAGTTGTTTATTCATTCATAAAAGCATGTCCGACTGATGCTAACTAACGTTACTATGCTCTCAATTTAAAGCACCGGTTAGAGTTGTGAACTAACTTCAGCTCTGTTTACGATGGCTGTGCGCGAGCAGTGAGATCCAGCGTGCCAACATGTCGATTGTTATTTCCTTCTGACGTCAATCGAACACTAACAGCTGGGTCCGATTGTCCGGTCTAACGGTTTCAGAATAAAAATAGTAAGTAACGTCCATGCTGGCTAACGTCCATGCTAGGCTAACTTGTACTACACAAGGTGCGTTTGTTTTCTTGTACGTGGTGGTGCTGAGTTCGACCAACTCATCAAGCAGAGTAATTGGCGACACTGACTACAGGCGCCGCCCCACTGGAGACGCGGCGGAGCTAAAATCGAGCGCTCCAGCTGAAACTAGGCCGGTGAAAAGTAATCAACTCATAATCTGAGTTTATTTTGTGAACGAAATAGCTCCGCGTAAAGCACGTGGACGGAATATGGCCCCTTGTTACAAACACATACATAAAACTGAGTTCCTAAACAAGCGACAGAATACAATTTTAAACTGCATGTCTTACTCTCAATGTGATGAGCAGCTTCGCCTGTTTCCCGCGTGTAGCACCGGGAGCTAGTGCTACGTCACAGGAAATAATTAGGGTCTGTCTGTATGTACTTCCGGTTTGGTGAATAATTTCTATTTGTGTCAATAAAGCCGTACATTTGAAAGCATCCACTCTGCGACGTGTTTCCGACGCAGCGGTGTTATTGTAATTTGTGCATCGCGTAACTCTTGGTAACTTCTGTGTGAAGACTTGAAGTCGTTGCAAAGCAGACTGCAGTGACCACTCATCACCTTTGGGTGGCACACGACTCATCTAAAGAAGTAGTGTAGTAGTTTATTGTATATGCATTTCTATTATATTTAATTGCAATGTCAAAAGTGTAACATACAACAGTACAAAACACAGAGTAGAACGTATATTGATCGCCTTTCACTATTTTTTTATTAGAGTCAAAAGTGGATAAAACAAAATGTGACAGTCTAAATAGTTATTTTGATTTTGAAACCGCATGATATAGAGCAAATGTAATATGACTGCGGCAAGGCCCTGGATCAAATACAACTCAAAGGATATCCTACTCATGTCCTAATTCACATGGCTTTACTTTTTCTTGGGCTTTTGGACAGAAATAAACAGTTTGGCCATATCCCCCTTAACCACTCTGTGTAGTCTGAATTTAGTCTGAATTTATTAGAAAGTACATTTTAAATTTAAATGAAATAAACCATCTTAAGAAATTGGCCACGGTATATTAAGTCATGATATAATGTAATGTAAAATGTAATTATGTAGCCCAAACAACATTTTAAATTAAATTAGATCAAATAGTTTACAAAAAAGAAGATTTAAAAAAAAAGTTGGACCCAAGACAAATGGTCATCTACAAGAGGCTTCTTCTTGAATTTCTCATCTCGTGCACGCACACAATCATGCGCGCGCCATAGCATGAGTGCTTTTGGTATGCTGAGTGACAGCCTGAGGTGAGAGAAGAAGATCACGGTAATCCACATTTAAAAAACTAAAAGCCGAGGAATGAGGGGAGAAGAAAGAATTGCCGTGGAGCAGGCGAACACTTGTCTTTATTCTTCCCCTTTCTCAGAAACAGACAGAAAAAACAAACGGAATATTTATGGGGACTAAGTGAATATGCTTCATTGATAACTTGTGTCGTAACACAGTTTATAGGAGGCCTCTAAATTTATAGGCCCTAGCGTCCATATAATCTTCCTGTCGACAACTATTCACATTATAGGCTGCTCAATGAAATCTTTCCCCGATTTCTGAACCGTGAATCGTCGAGGGCTTTTTACTCGTATATATTCCATGATATTTTAAAGTTTTGATTCACATATGCCTATATGGATTATTTAAAGATTAATTTGGGCTTTCTTTTTCATTAAGACTAGGACAACACAATTATTGCTCTTAATTGTTTATTGTTAAAAAAAATGTATGTAGGCTCAAGAATAGCTTAATAAAGTAAAGGCTACATGGTGGAAAATCCAAAAAGATGTTTAGGCGATTATAAAAAGGAAAAAAAACCGGCCATAAATAAGAGAAAAAATGTAATTAATTATTTTCAGGATGAGTTGAGGGTCGAATGGTTGCCAGGTCCTGCTGGTCTGCAGAGATCTGATCCGGTAGGACTCGCACCTTATTAAAGGCTGTCACACCGCGTTCAGGAGGATGACGAGCGGAGAGAGAGAGACAGCGATGAGTTGGGACAAGTCCCGTGGTTCAGCTCAACCCGGTGAATCACCAGCACCGAGGAGGAGGATAACGAGAGAAGGAGAGACGGGGATGGGGAGGAGGGTAGGGGAGGAAAAGGAGAAAAGGGCTAGAAAAAGAGGAGGAGGCGGAGGTACATATAGACTCCTCCGTCATTCAGTGTGTCACACAGACCACACACACCAAGTCAGCGGAGCATCAACGGCTCAACCGCATCCTCTGATCAATGAGATTTAATCGACATCACCTGCTTTCCCCCCTCGAGCTCATCCAGAGTTGTGTGAGGAAGGAGGACTGATCTAATTTATGAAAAGTTTCAAGACAGCGAACTAATCCACAAAAGGAAAGGAGACATTATTATCGGGTTATTTTTTTTGATTCACCAGGATAAACGTGTGAGCTAGCGAACTGAACGGAATAAAAGGATTGGGATAAATGAAGATGCTTTGCGGAGGTAAGTACATCAATCCAAATAGTTTTTTATGGGAATAAAAAAAAGAAAGAACAAAATTATGTCTTAAATCATGTCCTGTCCTAATAATTACGTTATTATTATTCTATCGCAAAGTCTCTGTCTTTCGTCAATATTGAGATAAACATTTTTTTTGGACTAAGTTGTTTAAGTAAGTTGTGAAGAAAAAACTGCATCCAGACAAGTGTTTGCTGTTTTTTTGCACACTAAATGTTGATATCGTGATGTGGTTTACTTGCGCACTGTGCGTCTAGAAAGTAACTAATTACAATAATTGATTTATATTCCATTAAATTTCTTTCGGTTATCTAGAAAAAAAGAAATAGACAAATCTTGAAACTATTTGTATTTATTCTAACATCCCAAACTAGTCTAAATATGGATGCAAATAATTTATGTACATTACAATATTTATGTTGAAGAAACAGATGGGTTTGGTGGCTCATCAGAAAACCTCAAAGGTTACCAACGAAATATTAGACAGAAAAACAATTGCATATTGAACACACTTGTTAGTTAGTTTGAGATATTTAGTTTTAGATATATCCTTTAACAACGTGAAGGGGGAATGTGAGATTAACAGACATCAAAGACAAAAGAGGAAAAGGACTGAAAGAAAGTGTGTGTTTGTGTGTGTGTGTGTTAAAAAGAGAGCGTGGGGGGGGGGGGGGGGGCTCCTATTCACAGTAAAAATGACAGGGGTTGAGGAGGTCAGAGGCAGCTTAAGCCTCATGTCTAGTTAGCTGTCAGTGATATGAGAAAGTACATGATTCACGTTAGTCAGGGTGTGAACGCACACACACGCGCACGCACGCACATGCAAGCACGCATGCACAATCTCACAGAGACACACACACACACACACACACGTTTCCCCCTGGGACTGGAGCGGCTGCTGCTCCATGTCTATGAAAGGAAGGAAAAGGAGGTGAAAGAAAGATAATACAGAAGGTTGGCTGCGTGATGAAATGATGCGCTGAACTGAAGATCACCAAGTTCCTCTGTCTCTCTCCCCCTCTCCCTCAACTCCCGCCACCCTCCCTCTCTTCCTCTCTCCCTCCCTTCCTTGCTCTCCTAGATGGTCACACCATGAGGCCAAATTTGCTGATGGCCGGTCGGTTCACATGACGTGACCACCTATAGACAGGAAGAGTAAAGAACAAACTGCTGCTCCCTCTGATACTCAGAGCAAATAAATACACAAGAGCTCAGCTGTTGAAGAACATGCTGCCTTTGACACACACACACACACACACACACACACACACACACACACACACACACACACACAGGTAGACACACAAAACAACACGTTCCCACACATCGTTGCGCATATTTTTTCTCCTTTTAAATACACATACCTCACACACACACACACACACACACCTACACACACACACACACACATACACACATACACACAGGCAAGGCCTGTTATTGCTGGGAGGGTTGAATTAGTGTCGGTGTGTTTCAGATAAAAGCGTTAGTGTGTGTTGGAATAGCGAGCTAAAACACACCCGCCAAAAGGAGGAAACAAAGGAAGAGTGAAAGGAGAGAAAGAGAGAGATAGATAGAAAGAGCGGGGGATGTGGAAAAGAGAAGAATCGTGAACCTTTCACATCTTTTGATTCGCTCAGCACCATCCTCAATTCTTCACGGTATATATATGGATGTCAGGAGGATTTGTGGAGGTGGGGGGGGGGCTGTGTGTGTTGGGGTGAGAGAGAGTAAAGAGAGGTAGAGACAGATAAAAGTAAATAGAGAGAGAGAGGGAGAGAGGAATTGGCGGTAGAGGGGTTAATGCAGTGCAGATTCTCGATTGACAGAAGTTAGCAGCACCCAGAGGGAAAGAGGGGAGAGAGTAGGGGGGACTGATATAAAATGAGTCGGTCACGCTTTGAACAGTTACACATGCTGTTTACATTTTTTCCAAATTAACATGGCCCCTCGCTTTAGAAAACTCTCCCTCTCCCCTCCACCAACTCCTTTCCCTCTCCCTCCTTCCTTTAAAATCCTCTCTTCTCCTCTTCCTCCTCCTCCTCCTCTTCCTCCTCCTCTCTGCTGTCTCTATCCTTCAAGACCCCAAAATATCTCTCCTCACTCCTGATTCAAATCCTGTATACCACAGTGTAAAATACTCTCACGTCTCTCATTTATTCATTTTAAAGTACAAAGCAAATACTAACAAATACATGGATGATGACACCGTGACAAATAAAAGATACTCCAGTAAACAGCTCAGCAGACAATATAGAAAAAGACATTCTGCTACACCAATAAATCAAGAAATGTAGTTTAGGAGCCGATATGCCACGAAATGAAAAGAAAGATATTCATATAAATATATGAATATATGAAATACTATAACTGATGCACCTAAATAAATCGATTAGTAAAACAAGTGATTAATATTGCATAAAACAAGTATTTAATGTAAAAAAAAAAAAAAAACTAAATATTTTTGACAACAATTAATCTGCTGGAGCCTTTTTCAGTTGACCAATCAGTTCTTTGACGGGATTTGAGTGAACTTCAAATCCCTTGTGAGGTCCACCAAAAGTCAAAAAGTCAAATTAATTTAGTATAATATCAAATTAGACAAATAAACAAATCCTCTTATTTGACAAGAAGTAACCTCAAATAATTAATCCATTATCAGGTTAGTAGTTATTTTGTTTTCGGTTGACTGACAATTATTTGACTAATTGTTTCATACTACCTCAGACTGCACATTGCTTAATTTCTTTCCTACTTTCTGTGAAATTTGTGAATTTCAATTTGATCTGATTCTATTTTGAATGATTATTTAGGAGAAAAGATAGGGAGCAGCTGGGGACGCGAGGGGGTTCAAGCTGTAAATTAAAAACCGAAGGGCTGAAAAAGGGCAAGGGGGGAGTGTAAGATGTAGATGGAGGGAACGAGTGGAGCCAATTAGTGAAAAAAAGAGAGGGGAACGGTAATTAGGAAGAGAAAGGAAGGAGACTTTAAGACAGAGGTTTGATGTTTCAGGAAGATTTAGAGGAAGAGGGGGACAGATGAAGGGACAACGAAATTGAAACCAAACATGGCGATAAAGCTTGGAGCAATTGGAATCCACATATTAAAAAATATGGATGGAATGGTTTATAAGGTGAAGAGGGAGACAGACATCAGGGTTAGAAGAGGAAGTACACATAGGACATTGACTTTACGACCAGTGAGACACAGTTTCACAGAGAGTTTCTGAGCATAAACAACAATTTTATTGGATTTTTAAATTGTTTTCTTTCATCTTTGTTTTTTGGATCATTGACGTTGTTTGGCTTTGACCCAGTGTCTGACCGGTGCCAAGAGGATCAATTTTAAATTCAATATGAACAAACTCCAGGGGAAGGAATTTCATGGGATGATAGAAAGAAAAATGTCTCTGTTTATATGCATTTATTCAGGATACGGTTGCGCATACATGGAGCTCCAGTGCACAATCTGGATGCAAGTGTGTGTGCAAGTCTGTGTGTGTTGAGTTAGTAAAGGAATGCACATTTGATTGATTGCAGACTGCACATAAATCTGGCCTATAACTGTACACAGACAAAACACCGACCCTGACTCCAGACTGTCAAACCCACCCCCCTCACCCCCCCCCCCCCATTCAACGCGTGTCTCCGTCCACTTCCACTTTGGCTCATCCCTCACATCAGCCTGTCGATGTTTTTATGCCCCGGGCGTCCGGCACAGGTGTGTTTAGGTTTAGGATAAGCATTATGACAGAAGGCAGAATTGCCACTAGGTACAGTAACACAGAATAATTCAATAACTCTGCAAGAGACCAACAGCTCCTCTGAGTTTGGTTGCGATGAGTCTCTTCTGTCAACAAAGCCACAACGAGCCTCAATGATCCTCTGGCTCCCTCTCTGACAAGATGACTACATAACAACATATGCTAGACGGGTGCACATTCTCAGAAAGACACATCAATTAAATGTTTCTAACAAAAGGAAACAGATAACAAAAAAGTAACAAAGTGGGAACACAAATTGGTGATAAACTATCTTGAGTATCATGCAGGTTCACTTGCTAGCTCAACCTTGTCTCACAGTCTGGAGAATGTTTCAGGTGTCAGTGCAGAGGTTTGGTTGGTGACACCACTGAAGAAGAGCCTGGGATAGGACTTACACCTCTGGACAAAGCCAGTAGGTAAAGCTGGAGTTTATGGTGCATTCACACCTATTGATAGTCAGATCATTAATGACACATATAATCTACATGTTTTAAATAAGCAATTTATTTAAAACACGAAGAAGTGTGGAGATGAACTCATGTTATAAACTGAACTGAACAGAATTGCAACCTTTAACAATTATCAGATCGAAATCAGATTTAGTTCAGTCTAGAGTAAAAAACACACATTCAAAACATTACACGTGAATCTGATTAAATCAGATTACCGAGTTGAATTGAATTAAATGTATAGTCTTCTGACTATAAGGTTACATTTAAATCTGTCTTTATAATCACTCCCAACGTGGTACATGACGGGAATGTAGCATAAAACATGGCTGGATATATCACTTCTCTGTCTAATGATGTCTGAAATTGTCCTCTGATGTAGAAGAGGAGTCCTGAATAGTAGACGACACTAAAGAGTGAGGACTGAGAGGACGTAGCCTGCAGCTTGTTGTTTTGGTTCTGAAAAACCCACTGCAGTTTCAACATTTTGTTCCAAAATCCGACTGCATGGCTTGATTAATGTTAAATCATGTCAACGTCTAACAATGTAGGTTCACCAAAAGTATGGCTTGACAATAAACTGAAGTTATCATAAGAACTGGAAAACGTAACAATTAAACATCTAATTTGGGTCGGATTCGAACATCTTTGACATGACACTGATGTTTTCTTTCTGTTTAAGACTTCTTTCAAGTGGTTAGAGCAATGAAGGGCAACCTCTTTTGGCTCTGGGGCTACTTTTTCTTGGACCAGACTGGAGAGATTAACTTGCACATGGTTTTTCCACAATACCAAATTCTGTTTAAGCGCTTGTTTGAAACCTCAAGTGGTGGTGCATGTTGGAAAAGATGAAATACTAGTCCTCTTGGATGGAGGCAAACACAACGCCCTCAAACTCTAGGTCACTGGTTTACCAAAACACCGTCTGTGTAAATGTCAAGTGTGTTACAAGGTTCTTTTAGCCCTGCATGCAACCTCACACCCTATAATTCAACTCTGAACCCTGACCCTGCGCTGATGTTTAGTTTTGACCTATTAGCATCTCAGAAGCTGTGACGCCCGAACCTCATGTTGAGCTCTGTAATGTAGAAGGCAGCCAGACTCCAGAGTGCCAGATTTGACTTTAAAACCAGCAAACAAACCCATAGTTACAAATATGATCTGTTGAGAATAAAAGAGCTTCCCCGTGGGTGCATCATTTGCGAAACCCTAATGGATATATGTGCCAAAATATGTTGCACAAACACATAAGTGCACAGAGGCGGGTCATGGTCGTCCGTTGTAGGGAACCCCCGTGTTGCTGTAATGCAATCCTCCCACGGAGAATGTTCTGGTTTCAACCCTACCCTGCGGAGTGTGCTTCCACTGCCAGGTACACAGCCCCACGCCTGCAGGGCTCCCCTTGAAGTCGGGCTAAACGCCGACTTCAATGTATATTGCTCAACATAATGTTATATAAAAACAACTTGGCCCTATATGGGTTTGAGTTATCTCAGTTTACTGGTACAAAAGAGCAGTTGTTTTAGGCGGAGGATGCTTTTCGACATGTCAGCGCTCAATCACAACAACAAGAGGTTTTCACGTCTGGCAATCATCTCTGAACATGTGGCTGCAGACGAAAGGAAACAGTTTGGAACAGTTTGGGTTGATTTTTTTTTCTCAGCAGTATTTTCTTTCTGCGTCCCAGGCTCCTTTTTTTTGGGTACCTGTTTATTCCTTCTGAATGCAACCCTTGTTGCTCGTGTGTGTCCTTTTCCTTCAGGGCTGTTTACTCAGAGATGTTGTGTTGATTTCGGAGTGTTTAGATGCTAATGGAGGAGGAGCCCGTGGCTTGATGAGCTCCAAATGTTTAGGGGTTGCTGAAAGATGCTTATTGCTTCTGACAGGTGATGAGGATGTTGAGGGTGAGGAGATCGGAGAGGACTTGGCCGTCGGGGGTTGTCCTAGTTGACTGATTTCAAGGTATGTGGGATCATGAGAGTTGCCTTGGTCCAACCAGAAAATATTCTGGTAGAAAGCTTTGATGTAGCCGATAACTCCGGGTCAACAGGTAATGGAAGATCTACCAGCCATTAATGAGGCACCTCTTTCCCCCCTTTAAATCAAGCAGTTGTTTATCCAGCATCGTGTTTTACTTTCAAACTGCCGGTTTCCCAATCCGTCATTCGATCTGTCAAGTCAATTGATGAGTACAACTTCAGCAAGCTTGAGCTTGTTAGGCTAAATTTGTCACGACAGTTACATAATCAAAGGGGTGAACGTCGATGTATAGAGATGATTTCCTTTCTTTCTGATCACTTTGCATGTTTGGAAGGCAGAGAAGACACAAAACTATATATGACAACACATTTTTTCTAATTTTCTTCAGTGACACATCTTGTAATGCTCACTGCAATTATAACACAGCAGAATACACATATTTATGTATTGAGTAGTGCAGAGGGCGTAACATCATGAGGCTTCTACTTAATATAATTGCTTGAGTCAGAAAAAAAAAGTGTCAACTGTTTTAGGTCAGAATTTGTTTTCCTAGAACCACTGAAAACGTGTCGAATCTTTAAACCATTTAATTTTCATCCTGTGGGGCCCGTCGTAATGGATAGATGAAAGCAAGAGAAAAAAGGGGCACGAGAGGGAGAGTAGGAGAGCTAATCGGGGTTAATTGGCTGTTATTTTTCCCCGAGGCAGAAAAGAGATAAAAGCGTCGGGAGGGAGAAGTGGGGAGGAGAAAGGTATGACAGAAAGTAAAGAGTGCAGTGAGGGAGTGATTCAATTGATACAGCAACGAGAGGCCCGAGGTGAGTCAGAGAGAGAGACAGAGAGGTAGAGAGAAGGTTGATACACATTGTGCAATACTTATTTCCCACCTGTTGAACAGCAGCATGTTTTGCCCATAATTACAAGCATGAATCACTGCTCTGCCGTCTGGGTGTCAGGAGGATGACGGAGTGCAGAGAGGATGGAAAAGGATGACGGAGAACAGAGACAAACAAAAGAAATGTGTGTCGCGCTCAAGCGAGGGAGAGAGAGAGAGAGTTAGAAAGTGAAAGAGGGAGTGGAAAAGGGAAGGCGTGCAGAGACAGCAAGCCGGGGACAAAGATAAGTGGACGTACATGAGGTCCCTTAATGTTGAAAACCACCTTTCTGCTCAAATTTTCTCTGTTTGAAATCAGAGATGAGGGGACAAAAGGCTTCCAGTGGTACAACCTCCGGTAACCCCCCCCCCCCCCCCCCACACACACACACACACACACACATAATCATTGTGTACAATGTGAAATCCACATATACAATTTCAACTACAAACATTCTTACAAACACTCACAATCACTCTGGAACCTAAACAAAAAGTCCATAGCAAACATACAACTGATACAAACACATTAATGCTTGCGATTGTAAAGAAAGCCACATGTCTGTGTTGTTGGGATATCAGTTAGGAATACGTGTGTGTGTGTGTGTGTGTGTGTGTGTGTGTGTGTGTGTGTGTGTGTGTGTGTGTGTGTGTTAAAGCGGCTGTTTGCCCGACAGGCTGGTGCATTGAACATAGGAGCCATTTATCTGACTGTCTGCAGCCATTAAGTGAGGTTTTATTTGAAGCCAGAGTAAACCTCCGACAGCCAGAAACCTCTAAAATTAGATTGGAAACGGAAAAAGCTTTATTGGCAGTGTCAGATAACTCTGACCCGGCAGTATGTAAACAGACGAGGCCATCGCTATAGAGACAAAGAAATAAACCAGAATATTGTAAAAAGTTATAAAATACTATAAACAGTGTGACGGTGCAGCGACCGGGGCGACGCTGGGAAACATAGCTGGAAGTGATTTTGGTCTGTTGAAATCTAAAATCATCATAATAATTAAAAACCAAACATTCAAGTTATATAAATCACCGAATGAGAAAATAATGTCTGAGATAAAGTTCACCTCCTTGTTATGATTACAAATACCTCTGCAGTGTGCGTTAATTATCACTTGGACACCCATGACGCCAGTGTCCTGAAAGAAACATCTCATGCTGTCTGTCTGAGTTTTAATCATATTTTTTTTCTCCAAAGTGCATCAACGCCAACTCATCCTGCTATTGGCTGCTGCCATGGCGACGGCCCTGGATTCTTCACACAACCTGGCTAGCGAGAGGAGTTCGATAGAAAGCACGTACGAGCTGACCAAATACCTGGAGTATCAGCTCAAGGAAATCAAAGACATATATGTGAGTCGTGTTTTGTGACACCTTTCTGTTTACGATGTATTTTTTAGGTCCCATTAAAGTGCTTAAAAAACTATCTATAGATACTATCATTTATGACTTGTATCCGCAGCGCCTCTGCTTTATGTCATTTTCAGCCTCAGCGAGCAGCGGTTTTCAGTGAGAAACCTCTAAAAACCCACAGTGCTCCGCCCCAAACCGACTGATACAGTCGGAGATAGCTGGTGAACATAGTGGAGCATTAAGCAGAGGCAGATTTTGTCCTCAGGAGTTGGTAGAGATCAAAAACAGAGCTGTAAGAGAGTTGATACTGGCCACGCTAATTACAAAGAGAACATGAAGCCGAAGGGGTTGTTGTAAAAATCTATCACAGTTTAGAAGTTGACTTCCTGGTTTAATTATGATCAACTGTACGTGACCTAGCACAGTTTTCCTGTGTATTGATGTATTATTACAGACATGACAGAATCACTCACTTTCAGGTTAAGCTCCAAATAAAGTTGCTTAGACAATCTAACTAAACTGTTGGCCAATTGACAAACTGTCTGATATTATGTTTCTGGGCTACTTTCCAATAGCAAGGAATCTGTAGAAAGTGTTATGATGTATGGCCAAACTTTGAAAGTAACTAAACCAGAATGATCCATGAAACCTTGTCCACCTTTCGTCTGATGTGTGTATATCTCTTCTAGCTGACATACCTCGGCCCTCCATTCAACGAGAAAGACTTCTCCCCTCCTCGACCCAACAGTACCTCTCTGACCCTGCCCAGCGCCGCCACCCGCCTGGAGCTGTGGCACGGCCTGGAGAACCAAGCTCGGCTCTCCCAGAACCAGAAGGCCTACTCCTTCCTGCTGGCAGCAGTCAGGGAGTTGGCCCGCTCCACCCTCTGCCCCTCCCTCAAGATCTCCCTGTTGCACTTTTGCACAGGCCTAGATGGGCTACTGGGCTCTATATCAGCGCTGATGACCACCCTCGGTTATGCACTTCCTCCTCCATCTGCTTACGTGGCGAGTGCCGCCAGAGAGCTGCAGTTCCCTTTGAGGGGGGTAGGGGCCGACCGACCCGCTCCACTGATGAGCCAGAGCCTTTACAGGTCCAGAGCCGGGACCAGGACAGAGTCCGCTCAGCGTAACAACCAAAGACGGAGCGGGAAGACGGTGGTCAGAGGAGAGAGGGAGGACGGTGTCAGAGTAGACCTGGTGGAGAAAAGAAGAGGGAGAGACGGGAGGAGAGCGGACACGACCGCAACTGGAGGAGGGAGTGGCGGATCGAGGGAGAAGGGAAGAGGAGAAAGAGGGAGGAGAGGGAGAAGGGAAGAGCCGGAGAGACGGAAATGGTCTCCCAGTGAAGACGAGAGAGTAGGGGAGGAGGAAGATGAGGAGCTGGAGCGAGAAGTAGGTGAGGACGGATGGAGGAGGAGAAGGTTGTTGAGTATCAGCGAGGATGGAGAGGGGAAGGAAAGTCAGCCTGAACCCTGGGGAGAAGTGTCGTACCCGGGCACAGACAGCTCCAGCTCCCTTGGACTAGCAAACATCCAAACCCACAACAATCAATACAGCTACAACATGAACTCACGTCACACGGACACTCTCAGAGAAGAAGATGACTTTATTGTGGAGGCACGCAGAGGGTTAACGGTGGAGGAGGAGAAGCAAACTTACATGGAGGCTTCTTACTCCACTTTGCATCATCAGCGTCGGCCTGCTCGCTCCCTCCTCACTCCCACCCTCCAACCTCCTCTGTCCACCCTCTCCTTGCTCTACCAGTTTGGAGCAGGTGAGGAGCACACCCTCCTCTCCCAGCCGGTGCCTCTGTCTTTACGAAGGGGCACCTCCCTCCTTTCTCGTCCTCTAAATCCGCTCCTTTCCTCAGCCGCCTCTGCCTCCTCCTCGCTGTTGTCGGTGCGGCCGACAATGAACGACTTTGCCAGGAAAGTGGAGGGGTTTTGGATATTGAGGGAGCTGCAGAGTTGGCTGTGGCGGTCGGCGAAGGACTTTAACCGCCTAAAGAAGAGACTCAGAGGCTGAGACACGGAGACACACAAGTACAGTGTATCGTAAAAAAACTATGATTTGCATAAAATCTGAGTGGGAACAAATTGAGAGTTTAAACAGACAAAAGCACATAAAAGCATTCTTAATTCATTCATTCATACCGTACTGGAATCAGTGAATGAAGGATGATTTGGCAGCAGAAGCATGAATGGAATATAAAGCCAAACATTACCAGCACTGTCGCCCCATGATGCACATAGCGACTCAGTGAGCGAGACACACTGAGACTGGGCTGAGTTACCGGACTTCACGGCTCATAGATCAACAGACATACCACTGTAGGTGGTTAGACTCACACACACACACACACACACACACACACACACACACACACACACACACACACACTGCACACGGGGGTAGGCCAAGTGACAGGCAGACAGACAGTGCAGCCATTGAGTGAAAACTGATTCAGTGACCTCCAGATGTGTGAATCAGCAAACTTTCTCGAAAAGGAAGAACACTTCTGAATGGGTAAAAGACAAAAGGAGAGGAGGAAATGGCCAAAGGGATGAAGAGGAGGGGAGGAAATGGCAAGGAGATGAGAGGAAGGCGGGAGGAGGCGTGAGTCAGGACATGATCACTGGAAATAACGGGCAGAGGGGTGCTGCTGAGTAATCAGAAGTCGGCTGGTCAGTTACAGTAACTCTACAACAGCGCTACACATACTGTCCAGACAGAGAGGTGGTCAAACACACAGACGCACACACACACACGAACACACGCACACGTGCACTTATTGTGATTTTTGGCGCTCAACCATTCACTTCTATGCTGCTTTTGATGCAGTGCGCACTCATTTGTGCCACTTTTTTAATGACTTTACTCCATAACAACAAATATTTAATTTGAAATGTTTTAGAATGTTATAATTTCCCCTATGAAATACCACCGTTTTGTGTTTTCTGTAAAAATAAGTATACTTTGACATTTTGGGGAATATACATATATGCTTTCTTGCTGAGACTAACATTAGAAAATCAGCATGTTGCAGTCTTGGAAACATCCGGCACATAAAACCATAAAACTACAAATGTCTGTTAATTTGACCCTTTACAGATGATGGTGGCATGTAACTCCCTCTGTCAAGTCATTTTGTGTACAGTTATAGGTATTTGACATTTTACATTCATATCCAAAGGACAGATATGAGAGTGGAAATACATCTACACATCTAACTCTCCGAAAGAAAGCGAAGGTTGTCAAACTATTTCTTTAAGTAACTTCACACATCACGACATGAAACATTGGCCAAATGGATGAGAATCTTTTTTGCCTTTTAAAACATGAAATCAGATACTTTCTCCAATATAAAAATGTCTTCATTCATTTTTCAGAAAATGTTCCATTTGTTATGTCTCTACAATGTGCCTTGATGATGTAGCTAAAGGTTATGGATCATATCTCTATAATATTTATTGAACAAGATGTTTATTTATTTTCTCCGCGGTGTGAATATACTGTATTGTAACTCAAAAGAATAAATATTAGCTTTTGTACAGAGCATTGTGTTAATGGTCTTCTGTGAGCCCATTGGGAGGGGAGACCCAAAAAAATGCTTGTGGGATTTTTGTTTGCAATGTTTTCCGTTTTATAGGGACGGTTTCAGGTGATTAGCACAAGGGGAGAGGAGTTTGGGTTCGGGAAATAAAGGCGTATTCATATTCACGACAAAAAGTAAAGCATGAGAGAGTATGAGAGAGTTGTATTTGTCTATCCTGGTGAAAATATATGATCTCTCATTTTTCCTTTCATCTCTCTTCCCTCCTCCCACTTTGCTTTTTTTTCTCATCACACTATCTCACGAAGCTCATTTCCCCCAAAAAGCTTTTCTCTGACGGTGAGGGATTTACATGAAACAGGCTCAGGTACGAAGCCCCTCCCACATAATCCCACCACCCGCTGGGCTCCGTCGAGTCTGTGCTTCAATGCCGCCGCGCTCCTCGTCTCTATCACTGTCTCTTATCATCTCCGCTCTTGTCTACCACACAGCGACTCTTTTATCGCTTCCTCACCTGTTATCCTTTTTCTTTCTTTCTTATTTGGCTTTATTTCTCTCGACTGCTCCCCCCTCCCCTCTCCCATGTGCTCTGAAGCTCACTGGTTCCCTCTCCTCGCCCCAGGCCAGTTTTTAAAGGATCAATGAGAATCTCCTTTCCATCACCTTTGAGGTACACACCTGCACACAACAGCACATGCCCGCCCTGACACACACACACACACACGCGCGCGAGCACACACACACATGCACAAATGTGGACCATATGTTGACAAGCCAGTGCCCAGATGAACCTTGAAAAGCAGCATTAGCTGAGCAGGAAGTGACTTCTATAGGAGGTTGACTGCGTCAACGCTGACACATCGTCTCACACACACTCTCACTAAGTGGGGGAAAGGGTTAACTCTGACAGAGTCGTGACTTAACGCGCACACACACACACACACAAGACGCTGTATGTTTTTTACATTTAGTAAGCAAAGACTGAGGGACCGCCAGTAGTCAACAAAGGCAGCTTTGTATGGTGTGTGTGTGTGTGTGGCTTTGTTCTGTGTGCGTGTATTGTTGTGTGGGCTTGCAAGCACAGCACGTGTGTGAATCATTATCTCTCTGTGTGTTAGAACTCCGTTGGAATAAGGCTTGTCATATCTTAACAGCCATCACTCAGCGTTGTCTCCCTCTCGCTCTCTCTCTCCCTATGTCAGCTAAGAACAGACAAATTGCTGTAACTAATACGTAACAGGATTGCCGAGCTCAGTTTGCATGACTCAGCTGGCGAGTCCTGCGATAATAACGGATATGTCAGTGACAGGCGTCAACGTTATTGGCTTGTTCGGTCTATCAGGCAGCTGCTGACAGAAAAAGGCTCCGGTGCCCAGACAGTCTGTCCCACCAGCAGTCACACAGGACTGATGACCTCCAGAGGAGTCGACCTGCGCGCCATCTTGTTGAGGAACTTTGATTTGCTCTCGCGGTGCACTTCTTCTGCTATTTTTTCTTGCTCAACCGCTCCGCACTTTAGCTTCTTTTTTTGTGAAATTCTTCCATGTCCCGGTCTAGTGCTTTGAAAACCTGCCACCAATTTTACACACAATGTAACTCAACTGCCAATACTTGAGCCCAAGATTTAACTATGTTATTTGATATATCTGAATAAATGTCATAGGTAAGAAAGAATTTTAAGGATTTCGGTAAAAACACACAGCTAAAGATTATGCTTTGCAGCCAGTTGAAAAATATCCAGCAGTCCACTGAGTCAATTTTGAAGGAGCTTGGTAACTGTGGTACTGTCTTTCTTTCCTATTTTTAACGATACGACAGTTTAATTAGTTACAGCTCTGATTCATGCTACTCATAGGCTTCTTCTCGGTGGTAATACAATGAGGCTGTATCTAATCCAGATTGATGGCCAGAAGGTAAACCTATACTTTAATATATCCTCACATAAGATTTGTTCATTTTTATGTTGAGAAACATTGAAGATAAGATAAGTTGCTAAAAGCAGTTTTGCTTGTACGCAGAAATATAACACCTGTTACCACTTTAAAAAGGCCCCAGTGCTTGTGTAACAATTGGAATCACTGAACAACATTTAGATGTTGTATTATAGAAAGTAACAAAAGTAGCCTGAAATGTACCACAAAGCCTGGCATGCTTTGAGTCTGACTTTCTCAAACAAATGAAGAATTGGCTCTATAATCTTCCTTATACTCTGATAACATTCAACATGATTGTTGTGTCGTGTGATCATTGAGGTGCGTGCGGCCTCATCATTGAAGCTGACCAATCTTCCAAAAAACGGTGTATACCTTTAAGATTCACAGATAGGGTCGTTTTCGGACATCCTCTTCCTCGTCCTCAGTCTGTCTCTCCTATTTATCCCTTTTTTTGGGGTTCACACTGTCTCCCAATCTTTTCTCCTTTTGTCCTTCTGCCTTTTTTCACTGTGTCCATCCATATGCCATCCACTCTCTAGCCACATGAGTCGCCATTTTGTGTCATTTCTGTCACTTTAGCTTCATTTTCACCCCATGTGTCCCTTTTTTCTGCTATATTCGAACCCTTTCAAGCTTTCCTCAAATTTCCTCAGCCACCCCCGCGTCCTCTCCCTCTTTTTCCATCTGTCTATCTCCTCGTCTTCTCTTCCCTCTGCTCTGTTCTGCTCACCTGCAGCACATAAAAATTCCTCTTTTCTTTCTCCAGAGGATTGTTCAGTCGCTTTGGGATTTACTGCATTCCTCTATGCTTTCTCTCCCTCTTTCTCTCCATTTCTGTATCCCCCCGTTTCTCTCTGTTTTGGCAGCACTACACAGCGTTTCATTCAGATCTTCTCCTTTGTCTTCTTAACACATTTGTATCTCTCTTTAAGCCCCTCTGTGTTTTCTATCTACATCCCTCCACGTCTGTATTAATAACACATACTAATCCTATACCTGTCGTTTCCATGACCCCACCCTAATTCTTTTACTACGCAGTAAGCACCCACTCTACCTGCCCCACCTGGCCTCTCCCTCCTGCTGGGCTTCTGCCATGAGCTGAAACATCCCGCCTCCACTTACTTAGCTGCAGGGTGCAGGGTTGGGCTGCAGCTTCTCACCGCCGTTCTTCTTTTTGTGTGTGTGTGTGTGGGGGGGGAGGGGGGAGTGGAGGTGAAGGGGCGCTCCAGGGCCCGAGGCCTGAATGAGAATGATTTATGAGTTAATCAATTGGTCGTCCGTGTGAGTGAGCAAAACCACAGAGGTGGATGAGCTCTTTCATGTCACTGTCTGTGCTTGTTGACTTAGTCCCGTAGGAAAACATCAGGAGCTGTCATTGCCCATGTTGCTCAGCTCCCCGACATGTTTTCCAAAGCAATTAGGGAGAAATGGGGCTTGGTGTTCATTCATCTGATGGTTGAATGGCTTGTATGGGAGGATGTTCTATGTACGGTTGTGTGGGTGTCTCACAGAAGACTCACCATGACATGACACCATTTTTTTAAGGTAACGCTTGGCCTCAGAAACCAATGCAAGCTTTGATTTACTATGTGAACGTATCAACGCCCTGAGGGGTAATGTGACAGCAAACAACTTTCAAACATAACTTACACATCCAGCGGACTCAGAGCAACATCCCCACTGGAGTGATCTTTTTTACCACTCGTTAAGACCCATATCCACAAATTATTGTGAGCGCCAAAGAATATTACCTTTGGCTCATTCACTTGATGGATGATGAGGGATGATGTCAAAGACACGTGCAGATTACTGTCATGAACAATTACACTGAGTGCATATTTACATCTTTAATCATCTTAAACTACAGTATCATGTTCAGATTTGTCTGCTTCAAGTCCAATACAAACTCAACGTTTGACGAAATTGTCACTCAGTATGTTTTGAAGCTTGGTCGGAAAATCTAAAATGCACACAAGACCAACTGTGTTGACTCTTCATGCTGTTTGTACTCGGTGTAATCTTGAAAATCAGGCGTTTCAGCTTCGGAGAAGCAATGTGTGTTTTTCATGTAGTTTTGTGTATCTGCTTTTGCTTTTCTTTCTCTTTCTTCTCGTATGTCTGCCAATGTTTGCATTTAGCATATACTTGTATGTGTATGTGAGAACACTGATGAAAAGAGAAAACAGCTACTTTAAAGGAGAGAGGAAGACGGCGAGAAAGCAGAGCCAGATGACAGAGCAGACGCTTGATGGCATCTAATAAGTCTGATAACTGACATGCATCCTGGCAAAAGCACAGACGCACAGATTCAAAACAGAGGGGGGAAGCCAAACAGAGCGAGGTAAACATCCAACTCAAGGTATATCTCAGCCCCTTTGTTCCCCAAGTCAAGCCATCCTGAGGTGAATCCAGCAGTTGTAGCCAAGAACTTCCCTGCGTGCATTTGTTTTGCTCAATTTATGACAATCATATTCCTCCCCATCCCTCGTAAAAATGTAATTTATGATTAATGGCTGCAGTTGTGTGTGAGCAAAAAAATATATTTTTTCCCTTTTGCTTTTCCACTAGGCTTTGGGAGTCAATGAGGCGTTTTACATGTTGCTGTGTTGTGGTCAACGTTACATCTTTGACGTGTCACGGTTTGTTAGAGACTCAAACGCCTGTTTTGGACCAGCTGTCCACCCACACCAGGAGGACTTTACAATGCTCTCTCTCTCTCTCTCACACACACACACACACACACACACACACACACAGACACACAGACACACACACCTCTAGCTGCGACCTGAAAATGGGAGAATGGTGTGAAAGGTAAATAGAAAGCTTTTAAACTGTCTGCGGGTCGCACAAAGACAGGAGATTATAGAAGACCTACAGACTCCCTCAGACATACACACTCAGTCGCACACTTGTTTTGGTCACTTCGGAAGAAACGTCGACTTACATTCATTCCCTGGAGACCTGCCCTACAATCTCAACTCTACATACCACAACCCCACCTTAACCCCACAAAATAACTCTAGGGATATTCTACATTTTTGTTATTGTCAGCCAATCTTATGAAAACCAATATTGAATTCAACCCCTTTAATAACCATTGTCTGCCACATCCAGATATCTTATTGCCTTAAAAACACAATGAGCCTCACTGTTGCACCGGACTCAGACAGCGGTTTATGTGGTATCTGACAGTTAGTTTGTGTTATTTAGCATTCTTCTATTATGAATGTCTAGCAACTTGAGCAATCAGTGCGCCATTGTGTATAAGTGCCTGGCTGTAAAATACTCCCAAACAAATGCACAATTTAATCCTAGAATTTGCTAAAAGTGTCCACTTAAAAAGAAGAATACAAGCCTTTTTAAAGAATTAAAAGATATTTTTGTGACTTGTTTTCAAAAGATGTGCATCTTTAACTTTACTTTAACCCAAACCTAAACCATAAAATGTAATGGTATGATTTTAGATTTGTTGTTATCTGATTGTCCGTGACATTATTAAAGTGACATTATTTTTGTTCTCACAACAAGAGTAATTAAAGTAAAAAACACAAAGACAAAAATACATTAATTTGTAGACTCATTTATTCTCACACCTCCACATTGCCTTATACACACATACACAGACATAACACACATTATCTCACACTGGTTCACAGCTTCTTCTTTTCTTTCTCTTAAAATTCTCACGAACACTGGACCATTTTCTTTTTCCTCTCCCACAGTGCACTGTTTCAAAAGTGGAGGAAAAGGCACAACCAAATGTTTTCCCGTTCAAGGCCCGGAAAGTTCACAGTGCATATCTTTTTACGGTCCTCTTAAGAACCTCACGGTAATATAATACTAGTTCTTCATTCCGTCACGCTGTCTGAGTTTTCATTTAGTTTTCACCATTTGAGCACATTTAGACAAGACTGGACCAAAACAAACAAGGCATGCTTGTGTCTGCCTGGCAGGAGGGACCAGGATGAGCAAGGAAGAAAGGTTTAGAAAAAGAGAGCCAGGATTCAGCTTTTTTTTCTTTTTCTCTCTTTCTGACCAGACGGATGAATGAGTCTGAGCCTTTTTGACTCACATCCTATTTGTGACACAAGTTTGATGTTTGACAGAGATCTGAACTCTCAAACCTGCAAAACCACCACACCACATATCCAGAGGAAAGATTCGCAAAGTTCTGAGTCTGTTTCTCTCAGTGCTGGCAGTTTGAATGCAGAAAGCTTTTACATCTTGAATATAAAAAAGAATAATCTAAAAGCTGCCCATGCAAGTATTTACTGCTAGGAGCAAGGACGTTCAAAGGGATCCAGAACAAGTTGTTTTGAATAAGTTTGTGCTTTCATGTTCGGTTTGCTTGGTCGATGGAACAAAGATCAGATGGGCCGGGCAGTTCCGCAATGGGTTCCTCGGCTCTGTGTGACAGTCAAAGTTAATCTCTTGGTGGGAGCCCAAGTAACGAGCGACTAGAATGAGATTTTGCGCAACGTGTCCCGGCTTGATTGACACATTCTACGATCAAATCAAAGTGCTGACAGCTGGGACTTATTTCCCACAACTGTTGTGGTTTAGGGACAGAGAACTGAACCAATGGGAAAGCTAAATACAGAGATGTACTGTAAAACAGAGACAGAGCTTGAAATACGGGTAAAGAAGGGGACTTTTTTTTCCCTTGACGTCACATGAGAGTATTATTTGGAGCTCGGGTGCTATTTGTTTTCTATTATACTGACTGTTGTTATTTTTGACAGGGAGGGTGACTGAATAATAGGAAATTGATCTTTACCACAGAGATGTATGGTTGTTTCAAAGTCTACAGCAGCTGCAGTCAACAGAGCCAGCAAGAAAGGCCTTTTATTATAGTGCTTACTTTCAGTTTAACGTGAAGTTGTGTTCACAGTTTCAGATCCCATAAGCAGAAGCTTATGTGAAGCACTGATTATTATTTTTATTTGTTTGGCTTTTTTCAAAAACACTAAAATTGTGGGCCACAAAAACCCCAACAATGAGCTGAAAGACACTTAAACTCGCCGCAAACCTGAAAGAATACACACATAGTCGTCAAACCCATTGTTGACATGACATTTGATGAGAGCTTTACGGGTTCAGTTGGATGAAGTAATCTAGGTTGTACGTGAATGAATCGTACAAATGGGGATGACACCACTTATTTCCAAACAGTCTCCTCTCGTAAGGCCTTCCTCGTGTTGCACTCGGGCGTACACACACACATTGAAGGTAATACAATATTTGGTTGTTTGTACTGGATGATGGATCGCACCTCTCTTGTTCTTCCTGAGGTTTCTCCCTTTTTCCTCGGTAAAGTAGATGTTTCGGGGATTTGTTGGGGGGATTCTTGTGGTGTCTGTCTTGTGCTGTAGATATTATAAAGCTCTTTGAGGTATATGTGTATTTTAGGCTGTATACAACTTGACTAGTAAAGCAGTTGTATAAAGATTGAAACACACAGCCTGACAAGCCTTTGTTTGAAGCACACTGAGACCTTTACTCTGACACATAAGATTCCAATCCAGGTCAAAGTTTGAAGTGGACTAAATTATTGTTGGTTTAAAACCCAGCGATGAGGTCCCAGCCTCCTTGAATCCTGGATTTAGCTGTTCCTTTCAAGGCGGCTTTTTCTGCAAACTTGGAAAACAACGGCAAAGAAAGACGGGAATCCAACAATGGCTGCTCAGACGGTGAGTGGAGAAATGTGATGAGTTTAAAGAATGGAGAGAGGAAGATTCAGGGTTAAACAAAACAAATCAGGAACTGAAGAACTTCTACCGCGGACAAGTATTTTCTTAACCTTCTTTGCTTCTCTCTCTCTGAAGCTCTTGGTGGAGTTTCATTAAAGTATGCTTTTAAGTTAATGCAAGATCTTATCACGCATCTCCTCTCAGCTCAGCTCCTCTCTCTGCCTCTCTCGCTTCATTTGTTATCACTACTAATCTTCTTCTTCCTTCCACTGTTTCCCATAGCCTCGCTCAATCCACCCTCAACCCCCCTTACACACCTTTTCTCTCCCCCTGCCTGATTTACTCAGCCTGCTTCAAGGCACTCATTATCTACTTGAAGTTATGGAGTTCCTTAAAAGGCAGAAATAGAAGAGGGGTAATACTTGAGGCCTGAGACACTAAGACCTCCACCATTCTCTCCTCCTCCTTCAATCCATCTTTTGTTTTGCCTTTCACTCCCATCCCTCCGAACGCAGTTTGTGTTACACCAGTAGCCCTGTTTCTTTCTCCACTCGCCTTGTACATGTTTTATTTCCCTAGCTCATCCATCATGTACTGTCGCCGGCGGTTGTGACGCTGTCGTGTAATTATCTCATATTTATGCGAATATGCCTGTCCTGTACTAGTGTTGCATAGGTTTTATGCACACTCTGGGTTCCTGTGACTCCATGCTCCTGGCTTCATGTCATAATTCAAGCCAGAGGGAGACGTTTGATTGGCCCACGGCCCCAACGGCACAGCGGGATCTCTTTGATTTTTCACCGCTCTCAGTGAACGCTGTCGTTTTCAGACAAACAACGAATGTGCTAATTACTTTAAGGCATCGCCTCACAGGGTACAGATGCACCATAAGCAATTTGCAGGATACAATTTATTATTGCTCTTACAGTACTGCGCAAACATACAGTTTCAATTTGAGGAACCACAGTGGGAGTCTAACCCCTAACCACAGCACCGCTGGTGCCATGCTCTGCCCATTGAGCTTCAGAGCAGGAGCGTGCACAGAACCAGCAGGGAGGGTAATCACGGTCTACACCGAATGCCCCGAGGGTCCAATGCCTCTCGAAAGCAAAGCCCGGGCCACGTTCACCCTAGACTCCATTTTCACATCTTCTTTCAATTCTGACCAAAGTCCTATTTGCTTATAATAAATCTCTTTACATCTTTCTTGCCAGCATGCCTGGCTATTCGCTCCAACACAAAAAAACTCTAAAGCTCCCAGGACCTGCTTGATCTGTAATAATGGATAATAAAACAATTTCTACTCTCTTCCCTTTTTGTAGATGGAAATATAATGCAGCTAGTGTGGACATTTTATTCAAAAGAGAACAAACCCGTCTGTGAAAACTATTACAACTAGTTTTAAAACGTCTCTTTGCAGCTGCAGCTGACTGATATGTTAAGGACAACGTTGCTTTGAGACGTACTGTCAACTTCAGTAGTGCTCTCTACCTTATATGTAGCTTAATAGTTAGCCTGATTACCATTACTTTTTGTTATTCAACTACCCGTTGAGTGCCATTCGTAAAGTGTTGTGTTTGTCCTACATAATGCAATGGAGCGGTCTGAACTATCTCACTTTCATGGGGTGATCTAAAATGTACAGCTCCAAAATGCCCTTTAATCTCAACACTCACAAATATAATAACCTCTGATTTGAATCACATCCCTGAGGTTACATGTAGTAACACCAAATAAATAGCTTTTGTTGTATTTAGTTTGTCAGCATGTGAAACCAGATACAAATGAGATATATATATAGCTCCTTTCAAATGTACTGACTTGACTGTAATATTGTAGCTGTCAGTGATGGAGGGTTAGCAGCCATGTGGACAGCTGTTTATTGACATTTATATTGGCATTTTTTACCACGATCGAGATTCACATATTCACAGTCACTTATGGTCTATATACTATATGACATGAACATCGAGAAAGAGAGAGAAAGGAATCTAAATTAATTCAAATGAACTTAAATTTCATTTAAATTTTAAACACATTTTAAAGTGATCTGTTTCTGAATGTAGTTTTGTTGTAACCTTACCCGTTATTGTCTAAATAAATGAATATCAGTTGTGCATTCGCAGGTTGAAAACACATACTGGGAATGCTTTCTGGTAAATCCATTAATCCTACAGGTCTGACGGGCTGCACCCACTTATGGAAGATGTATGAAGGTCTGCAATAAAGCAACTGATGAGAATCATTGCAATGAAGAACGATAGGAAAACGTGTTCCAAGTTGGATACGGCAAGAGTTTAATGGCTTTAGACAGAGAGAGGAAGTAGAAAAGCCTCCAAAATACTGGGGGAACAAAAAGCTGGAATCAAGGCGACGTTTCAAAAAGATATATTCATGCTTTGTTTTTTTTGTGTTTGAGGAGAACACTGCATCACATTAAGTAGAAAACTCATACGCCAAATCTCACCAGAGGGTACATAACCTCACTGAAAACTGTTTTGTTTCAGCCAACAGACCAGTTTCTTAAATGATTGGCCAGTAGTTAAAGAGGTTAAATAGAACTCTCCTATAAAAAGTAGCCCCATGCTGTTTTTATAGGCCTCTGTTGCCCTCCTGTGGTGAGCAGTGAGCGTTACTATAGCGGTCGACGACTCTTCAGGAGTGCTTTGGACCACCTGCGTGTAGATTTTGGTTGAGAAAAGTGATGTGTTATGGTCTTCTGCTAATAGAATCACAGGATTAGATATGTATTATGTTTCAGGTACCGTGAGACTCCTTGCCAGCCCACTAGCCTTCTTTACATTCATGAAAATTAAGACCACATTGAGTTTGAGAGTGTGTGTGTGTGTGTGTGTGTGTGTGTGTGCTTTCACTGATTGCTGTCTGGACCTTATTTAAGTAGAAACAGATTGAAGAATGATAATTAGGTCTAATAAGATGGAATTTCCATATGTCAAACAGCAGCCGCATCATAGGGCTGCTTTTAAAGGGGCTTCAGGTCAATTGGAACCACACCCGGGCACAAAAAATCATATGAGACCGTTGATAACTTCAATGTGCTCATTTGCTTTGTTATCAAAAGTTAGATGAGAAGATCCACACCGCTCTCATGTCTGATGGATACATGTGCTCCAGCCAGCAGCTCTCGGTTAGCTTAGCCGAGAGCTAAAACTGGGATCATGAGGAAACAGCTAGCCCAGCTCTGTTCAAAATCTGCCTCCCATCACATGCACCTGGCCAAGAAATAGTCTAAAACCCAAATGGATTGTTTTTACTCCTTGTTTTTATTTTTATTTTTACAGAATTAACAGAATCAAATAGTTAGCTTTGAAGGTGCTAGTAGCCTAAGAGGATTTAGTGACCTTCCGACTGGAGCCAGGCCAGCTGTTTCCCCTAGTCGTTATGCTAAGCTAAGCTAACAAGATGCTGACTGTGTCCTTGTAGGCTACTACTATATGAATATTTAGACATTTTGGAAAATATGCATTTTGAGTTTTGACAGAAAAAGAGGGATATGGTAAATATTAAGCTATAGTAGGCTACAGCAGCTACTTAGCGTAGCACAAAGACTTGAAGTAGGAAAGAGCTAGCCTGGCCCTTTCTGAGGAAAATCTTCTCGCACCTCTAGAGTTCACTTATTAACACGTTGTATTGCCTGGAAACCAGCAGAGGCCAGGAAATTACTGCTCACTCAAGTAATTATCACAAAAGCCCTCTTAAAATAGCATTGGTTTTGGTACAGATTAAACAAACAAGTCAGAGCGTGTCCATTTGTGAGTTTTAGAGATGTTCAGACAATCCCAGGCAAAAGGTCTTCATTTGCTAAATTATGCTAAGCTACCTCTCCGCTTGTTATATCCTTCCATTTAACATATAGATATGAAAGTGTATTAAATCTTCTCTTAAACCCAGCAAGAAAGGAATATTGATAAGTGTGTTTCAAAAAATGTTGACTGTCATAAACTATTCCTTTAGTTGGTTACCCCATTTTCTTGATATTGGTTAGATATGTGGGAGACAGAGAAAATACAATATTATGCCTCTTTTAAAAAATGTTAATGTCAAATGTTAAGCCAACTACATGCCGTAGAAGTGAAGAAACTGGTAGATATCAACCCCATAGACAATAAAAATGTTAATGCCAAGTCTTGTTTCTTAACGCTTTCCCAAAAGTGGCAGCTGTGCTCTCTGATTTGGACCAGACCTGACACATCTGAGAAACATTGACCTTGAGACCACTGACCATGAGAGAAAAGAACACTGGTTTGAGAACCCGGCCACGTCGAGATCAAACCTAATCCCTCAACATATCCAGACGCCTGTCAGTCTGAAAATTCTTCCAAAGTTATTCCAAAAGCTCCAGGGCTCCCCTGAATCCCAGCCAACTACATGCCGTAGAAGTGGAGAAACTGGTAGAGAGACACTCGTCAATCTTCCAAGAAGAGACCGTCCTGCCAAAAATATCTCCAAGAGCAATGTATAAGAATCATACAAAAAGTAAAAAAAGAACATAGATCATACAGGGAACTGCAGGATCCTTTTTGTTCTTGAATTTGGTCAGCATTCATCCATCAAAAAGAAGCCGGAGAAAAATGAGATTCATGGCCGGGTACCAAAACAGAAAAAAACTGCTCACTGGGAAGAGAAATTAATGCTTGTCTGAAGTTTTCCAAAAAGCACCATGGTGATCAATGAGAGTGAAACTTTGGCAAACACACATAAAGCAGGCTTCATAACAAAACCCTGATGTTTATGGCAGAGAAAATATCTAGCCATATCTATACTGTATATATATATATATATATATATATAATATAAAATTACCTCTCAACATGGTGGAAGTAAATGGTAAATCGACCTGTACCTGTATAGCGCTTTTCTAGACTTCCGACCACACAAAGCACTTTAACACGACATCAACATTCACCCATTCACTCATTCATACACTGATAGGAGGGGCTATGGTTCCACCTGACCTGTAGCGTCATTCTAGTTGCTGCATTGTCATTGGCTCTGGATTCATTGAGCTATAAGTAGGTTTGGAAGTCTGTAAGTTACAATATTAAAGCCATAAGATTTTTCTTTGGAGTCAGTTTTTATTCCTTGTCATACTGATGTTCCTCACTGAAAACAGTTCAAATGTTATTAAAAACATTATTGGACATCATATTGGAGTAATTCCAATGTCAAGCTTCAGCTTCCATGTCACTCAACACTGCAATTCCTTGGGTCCTCAGTAATATCCCTGCCCTGACATAGTTCCATCATACAGACAAGTGGCGGCTACTCAAAGTCACAAAAAAACTGAGAATTACAATCGAGTTCATGGGAAAACCCCCAGAGGCTGATTTATAATGTTTGGAATTTCTTTTTCCAATAAATATACAACATATACTGTATATAACTCGAACTCATCATACACCAAGATAACTTACAAAAGGCCCCAAAGGCCTTAAAATCTATATCCAAATCAACCAGACTTAAACAAACTGAAACCTAAAACAGGTTATGCACATTAAAGTACATTGTGCAGATCAGAGGTGGACATGGTACAATAAAATTGCACTTAATCAACAGAACTGCTCAAATAATGTTTACTCAAGTAAAGTAAAAATGGTGTAAAAATTCAAAACAGATTGCAATAAATGTTAATTTACACAGAAGTGGAACAAACATCAGCATCAAGACGCCCTCTGTCCAAACCAACAGACGGGCACCCTGCAGTCAAACAAGTGATCATCAATTATAAATAATGGGAACCATCCCTCCATCACGTAGCCTCGCAAACAAACAACACTCGGACAATAAAACAAAAAGCGTCGAGAACAGAAGATAATGATAATACATCCCAAAGCAGACACCGTGAACGTGTAAACACTGGGAACTCCACAGCGGCTGCAGTCACAAACACATTACAGCGAAGGAGAGACTGCACAGTTTTAGCAAATGTCTAAGGTTTTCATACACAGCAACAAGGTGATTGTTGACGTTCTCATCAGCAGTGTGTCACTCAGCGTTCTTGCTGGGAGGTGCATTAAATCATTGTTTAAGATAGAAGCAATGTTTGTTTTTTTCTTGTGCAAATGCTAATTATGATCCCTTTATTTGAAAGTACTAGAAGTGGGCCTGTGAACTCGACCTGTGAGCAACTATCATCCGGAGCTCCGGAGCGCTGCCCTCGTGCGGCCGCACACACACCTGCAGCTTCTGCTTCTTCTGGTCCATTCTCACTGGTTCTGCAGGACTTTTTCCATGTGATTTAGTAACAGATGTGAAATGTAGAGAGGTACTACACTAGCCTATATAAATAAAAGCTACTTTACTATTATTAAACAAGAAAAAAAATTAAACATGACCCACAAGTAGACAGAAACTATGTTGTTACAGTGAAAAGAGTAAACTAAATGTGTTAACCACATCTGGTGCTGATAATGCGTCTCCTTCCCTTGAAGTAAAAAATTACTTACTGTGCAGTATTTATAGTTTTTACTAATAATAGTGAATAGTTTTACTTCATATAATCATCTTTTCACCTGTGCTTTTCCTCCTACAATTCAAACATGTCTGCTGTAAAAAAAAAATAGCATGTTGTACTCACTGAAAAAATAACTCTTCATGTTCTCAAACCACAAACGTCTCTTGGGTTGAATCCGTTCTGACTTTAAGAGTGAGAGGAATGCTCACTGCGAGACGGAGAAAGTATTTGGCTCCAAGGGGTTATTTATAAATGTGATAAATATTTTTTTAGTTTAAGGGTTTTTTCGTTCCCATGTCGTAGCTGCCCTTCTGGGAAACACAAAAGAAAAAAGGCATTTGTGTTACAAAGGAACATAAGCGGCTGTGGTTGGAAGGAAATAGATGTTAAATATATTCCCTTCAGTATTACGCTTTTTGGAGGAAGGCAAAGATTGATCGCAGTGACACTTTATGGCATATTTCACCATGCAGGCACGGGTTTCTTTTGCATGTGGAGAGATTCTGATTTGAAAGTTAGAACACTAAGTATGACACTTTCATTTGAAACGTACGCCATTGATTATGTTGTGAGTTACTAAATATGTGTTGGCATAGAAGTACAATTCTTTATGTCGCCTCTTCACAGAAATTTCATCTGTTGGGTTTCAGATAGATATTTTTCTGCACTCTATCATCTTCTTGCACACATGCAATGTATCATACTTCTGTAACTATTCTCTTTTAACAACACATGACTCTTATGCAAAGCAGATCATTTTCTCAGATGGGTTTATTTGTGTCTAAGTATTTGAGTAATCATTTGGCAAAACATGACCATATAAATGTCAGTTATTAAAAATGCTGGAGGGCTCCAATCAGAGGAGTTTCTGAACTTGGTTCTCCACTCAACTGTGGCAAACTAAAACCTTGTTTTAGACATTTTGAATCAACAAATAGCTGATGACATATTTCAGTGTTTGTTCTCCGTAGCTGAAATAGACACATCGGACTCCTGTCACAGTCACGCGAACATGTAAGTCCATTGATGAATCAGTCCAAACACGCTCTCTGTGCAGTCCATCTCACTCTATTCAGACTCCTTCATGGGCTCACATGTGCTCATCATCAGACTCTGCTGTTTGTCCAAAGTTTGCCCGTCGCTCATAATGATGAAACATTTAACTCTATCCTCTGCACTGAGACATTTTTGGAGAGGAATCAAAGAGTCTTTCCATGTCTGTGCATGCAGACGACCAGTCTGAGGCAGTAAATTATGGTTTCTTTGATGCCACTAATTGACGGCTATGATGCTGCATGTGTTCATCCTCGCTATTTGAGATGAAAATTAACTAACTTAATGATATATGGATGTAAAGTGACGCCTCATTAATACCATTTGCAGTTGAGTGATTTCTTTGTGTTTATGCCAAATGTGTCTGTTAACTAAATAATTACACACATCATTGGGCAGCACGGTGGCTCAGTGGTTAGCACTGTCGCCTCACAGCAAGAAGGCCCTGGGTTCAAATCCCGGTCGAATCCCGGTCATTCCAGGTCCTTTCTGTGTGGAGTTTGCATGTTCTCCTCGTTTCCCCCACCATCATAAAGACATGCACCGCAGCCTCACCCCGGTTCGTATGGATGTGAATGAATGTTGGTGGTGGTCGGAGGGGCCGTAGGCGCTGATTGGCTGCCACGCTTCCGTCAGTCTGCCCCAGGGCAGCTGTGGCTACTGATGTAGCTTACCACCACCGGGATGACTGTGTGTGTGTGACTACTGGACTCTGGACTCTGTAAGCGACTTTGGGTATTTAGAGAAGCGCTATATAAAATTGAAGGTTATTATTATCACCACACAGCAGCTGTGTTAACGCTAACATGACCTTTGACCACCCTGTGATTCAGACGTTAAAGAAAACAATATCCTGAACCCTAAAATATCACGAGTATGACTAAGACAATCGCACATTACGTTTGTTATTTAATCGCTGCAAGGGGAAAATAAAAGGTGTTTGCTTCAATCTTTAGGCTCCTCCATGAAACATACTTTATGTGCATTGTTAATGCACCAGAATCCTTCTCCGTGGTTGTTGCCTGAATCCCTCGTCAGTACTGCAGCCTGTCCAGCAGGTAGAGCCCTCTGTCAGGAGTCCAACGTTTCATATTCTTCTGTGTGATGAAAACTAAAACTGTTGAATAATAAGTAAAACAATATGAAAAAACAGTGTACTTAAGAACATTAAACACTCTAATAAAGAACATATCATGCTTAATCAACATTTTTATATAATCGATGGCAACGTTATGCAAAGTCTATGTATAAACTACCTCATTGTTTGTCTGTACAAACAAAATGCAATTTAGGACAATGCAATTTGAATAAATGTATTTAATCAAAACTAGAATTGCTAAATTTCTTTACGTCATATTTCTCAAAGCATTGCTCAAAAAAATAATTCTTTAAAACCTCTCTACCAGTTTACATTTATATCTGTTTAACAATGAGATAATGGCCGCTCAGTCAGTATTGCAACGATGAGAAATCTTTTTCTTGTCATATAATGATTCTAAACTCATCTGTAGGAGGTCAGGGTGAGATCCCCCCCCCCCCCCCCCCCCAATTATATTAGAAAAGTGTAGATATAACACAGTCATTGTTTGTTGTATAGGTTTGGCTGGGATTGTGTAAATACATCTTGTCAAAGAATCTTGCAAAATGTCTTGTGCTTTGAGAAATGCAGATGAACTAAAAACGAGATATTTTCATTTTCAGATACAAACATATATTTATATTGTTAATTAGGCGACTTCATATCCACTCAGATTCCTTCTGTTCGTTGTATAAGCCTTGATTTGAAAAATACTATTGAGACAATATCTTTTGGGGGGGGGGGGAAAGTAAAAAAGTATTACTTTGCTATTGCAAGAGGAACTCTTGCACTTGTTCAATATATCTCTATGGAGCTAAAGATGTATTTAGTACTAAGTGGTATGCATTAATGATACTTCTGCAATTTGCAGAGAACATATTACAAAACTGTAAATAATATTGGGGTGAGAAATCTCCATATTCTCATTACTGTCTTTTCAATTTATTTTATTTTATTAAACTATAATCACCCTGAATTTCTTCTATTGTCTTGAGCTTTCAGCCATGATGGCAGTCCCATAAATGATTGGAAGGCTGTTGAAATACTGTGGAGAGGTTTCTGCATCGTACGCACTCATCACCCCACTACATATTTCTCTCAGGATTCTCCCCTTTGAGGTGAGTGCAGTGCGACAGCGTCTACTGGAGCATTAATTGACCTGACTTTTTACTTGCTCACATGAACATTGCAGTTTGCAGGTGGGGTTAAAGGTGACATTTACAGGTGTACGCAGCTGGAGAGAGCTCACACAAATTCCAACGGGATTATTTTATTAAGAAATTGGGGCCCCGAGTTCTTTTCGTCCCTGCAGCTGGAACAAATGTTTCCCGACCAACTGTAGAGCTGACTGTCAGGAACCGACTTTAGCACGTTTGAAATGGAAAATTGGCCCCTTCCCTGTAGAGCCCAGCAGGATGCAGATGTTCCTTTGTGACGGGAGCACCGTTGGACTGAATGAACAAGCGGGACGAAAGCTTTGTATGAAAACCAGAATTATGAGAAAATTATTAGAGCTCAGCTGCCGGTCCAAGAAAGTAATAAAGATGGAAGCCGAATGTTTTGTTTATACAGGAAGGTTAAGCTGAAGACCCTCTTTTCCCTGTTTGTAGTTTCCCTTTGAAGGTAGTAATTTTTTGATATTTTGTGATTTGTTACCGAAGGCCTCAATCATGTGTCGCTCTAACGAGTGTTTGAAGTGAGAGTTGGATATCTTGGAAGCCAGAGACCGTGTAATGCTCCCATAAAGCTGAAGGCCTGCACACAACGCAAAGTCACCAGACTTCAACGTTGGCTTCCCCATTTAAACTAAGGGCTTCTGACATGTGACAAAGATCTACTGTATATTTAAACGGCTCGCCACTGTCACTGTATAAAATCATTTCTCCTCTAACTGTGCATCTCTATGAACATATTAAGTTTATCCTGTAGAGTTGTTGACCAATAGTAGCACAATATAGCAATGTTTTTATGAGTGGAACACATTTTATTTGTTTTTTGCGTTTCGCATGTGACCCAAAAGATAATTCTGCCAAAGATTTATAATAATAATAATAATAATGTGAAAGTAGATTTCGGTATATGAGCTAATTATAATACAAAATGACAACATGAAAAAGTATAGCATCACCAGATAAAATAAGATAAGTTAAGCTGGTAAAAAGAAAGAAAAGTGCTGCAAAGTTCCTCTGACCAACAGGTATCCTGATCAGCCGAGCAATGTAGCAAAGAAGAAGACTGCTAGCAAGTAAATATTGATATATAAAATAATTGTGATTGACGCTAACCTTCAAAGACCTAATATACTAATATTTGTTGAGGGAAGGGAAATGTGTTCAGTGACTTTTTCATAGCTCAAAGATACAGTCAATTGTTTGTGTTTAAAAAGGGTTGCTCTGAATGTGCAGGCCACTATAACATTTAATTTATTTAAGTACATTCATTTTATTTTTAATAAAGAGTTTGGGCACATACAGTATCTACATAAAAACATGAAAAAAACTAATCATTGCCTTGTCTGCTCTTTGTTTTGTGTTGGACACCTGATGGTTTTCAAATGTCTGTGAGCAGATAACTTATCGTGTACAGTTATTTTCCATGCATGCAATTACTGCTTGGAAATGACTTCCTCCCCATATAACTCATACAGGTAACAATCTGTCATTTAAAAAAACTATTTATATTTTTATTTAAAAACAGCTTTTATTATAAGACAAAACATAGACATAACACCTAGAGGACAATAAACAATGCAGACGACAAAACAATGGACATAACATCATAAAGTCAGAGTATTTGTGGGGGAAAAACAACAACAACAAATACAAACAAACAAACAAACAAAACAAACATAATAATAATTAGAAGGAGAAGAAGAAAGAAAGACAGATGCATGTGTACATGTGTATATGTGTGTGCATGTGCATTATGAATTAACTAATAAATAAGAGGAGTGGTGTCATGTTTGTAAAAATATAGTGAATGATGACCAGATGTCGTGGTGTTCTGTTGTATTGTAAATGATAGATGAGGTGAGTTGTTCCATTGAAATATATTCTGACATTAAATTTTTCCAGTGTGAGATATGTGTGTTATTCCTTGATTTCCAGTTCACGAGGATTGTTTTCTTGGCGATAGTTAGGGCCACGAGAAGTATTTTGCAGTTTGTTTTGCTCAGGTTTATAGATGAGATGTCTCCCAGTAAACAAATCTAAATCTGTCCTTCTGTACACATTACATCTATTGTTCTGTCCATCCTGGAGAGGGATCCTCCTCTGTTGCTCTCCTGAAGGTTTCTTCCCTTTTTTTCCCCCTGAAGGGTTATTTGGGAGTTTTTCCTGATCCGATGCAAGGTTTTGGGGCAGGGATGTCTATGTGTACAGATTGTAAAGCACTCCGAGACAAATTTGTAATTTGTGAAATTGGGCTATACAAATAAACTGAATTGAATTGAATTGAAACAGAGTGATGGGGATAATGGGATGAGGCAGCCCAGGAAAACAGACAATGACTCAGTTATTTGTTTCCAAAAGTGTTGAACTGGTGTGCAGTGCCAGGTGGCGTGAATGTAACTATCCTGAGTATTTTGCATGCAATGTGGACAGATGTCTGTAGTGAAACCCATTTAAAACATTGTGTGCCCAGTGTAGTGAATTCTGTGAAGTATTTTATATTGTATTAATTGTAAATTTGTATTTTTGGTCATAAAATATATATTAGTACAGATTTTGGTCCAGAAGTCGGCATCAGGAGTGATAGCTAAGTCAAATTAAAAAAAAATATTAAAGGCGCACCTCAGTACATTAACCACCTGACGTTTTCATTGCCTTTGTAGTCATCTGATCCTTCTTTGTTTAAATTACGACTGCACTGCACAATATACATCCTAGTCCTCCTGCACTGCACGAGGTATCTGACTGTACTATTTACTTCTTTGATTATACGATTACTTTTTTCAACTGTTTGTTTCACGTCATGTTTTACACGTTTTGTATGTATTAGATTTTGTCCTTTCTTGTATTTGCAGTGGTGGAAAATAACTAAGTACTGCACTTAAGTACAGTTTTAAAGTACTTGGACTTTACTTGAGTATTTCCATGTTATGCTCTTCTACACTTCCATTTCACTGCAGTTCAGAAGTCTTTATTGATATGCGAGGACAGATATAGAATATCAAGTACTTAAATTAGCCCCACCAAACTGCAACTTTGAAATAATGCATTAAAAATGATAATTTGATAATGGGCCATTCTGCATGACAAGTACTTTTACTCATAGTATATTCTGATACAAATATCTGCTTACTTAAGAGTTTTAATGGAGGCCTTTTACTTGTAACTGAGTGTTTCTACAGTGTGGTATTGCTACTTTTACTCAAATAAAAGATCTGATAATTCTTCCACCAGTGCCTTCTTTTTAAAATATGTATATGAAATATTGCAGCTAGACGTTAGTTTTTTATTAATAATACATTTTAAGTCATCATCAAGCGTTTTATTTGCAGGCTCCATTCAGAGAAATGGCATCGAGTTGAGTGAGGACGTTTGTCCTGTGAGGTGGTGACTTCTCTCCACCCATAGAAAGAGGGAGGGAATTAGAAGTCAAATTGGGGGGAAAGGAGGGGGAGTCTGTGATGAAACCAGAGAAAGAAGAGAAGCGTGGACACTCACAAGGACTAGCAGGAAACCCACGCGAGAGAGAAAGGAAGCAGGGAGAGGAACAGGTTTGGTTCAGGGGGTTCCTCAGTCAACAAGAAGAGATATTTGTAAATTCTGAACTTTTTTTTGACTCAGTGAGCAACAAAGGCATTTTTTTTCCTCTCTGAAAGACGCCCAACTGAAGTAAGTACATGGGTTTTTCACGACGTGGCTACCGTAGGTTAGTGCGCGCCGGGTAACCGCAATAACGCGTAAAGTGGCGGCATGAAGCGGGACGAGCCGGCTCAGAGACTCACACGTGGCATGGAACTGAAACGTCTCCGTTACAGACAAAAGGCTCTCTAGGCAGTCTGTATTCATTAGGCCTGCGAATATGTGTAGTGGGGAATTTTTTTAACGTGTTGGTCGTTCACACAGAGAGGGAGAAAGAGTCGAGAGAAGCCTCAACATGCGAGTAATATGGTGAGGGGCTGTGTGGAAGTGACCATTCAAATGACTCCTCACGCTGTAGCAGAAGTTTATTTGTTTATCTTTCTTTGAATGGTAAACTCCCAAATTTGGTCCCAGGGCTAATTTACAAGATAAGATTATATATATAATGTGTGTGTCTATATATATATAGAGACACACTAGAAACACGCACACACACACACAGATATACTTATGAATATACACACAAATATATATATACATATGTACATATATATATATACTTATGAATATGCACACACATATATATACATATGTACATATATATATACATATACTTATGTATACTAGACACATGTCTTATTACACTCCCATGTAATTGCTATTAACATATGCAGTGGTTGCAGACAAATTAATAATACATTAATAACATAGCCTCTGTTGCCTTATTCATTTTACGATTAATCATTAAAAAAATAACTTAAAAGAGTGCAAAGGTGGTTACACATTATTTTGTCGAGAGAAACCTCAACATGCGAGTAATATACTGAAGGGCTGTGTGGGAAGTGACAATTAAAATGACTCCTCATTCTGTTGCATAAGTTCATTTGTTCATCTATCTTTGAATGGTAAACTCCCAAATTGTGTCCTATATATATATATATATATATATATATATATATATATAGGTATATAGAGGTACTTTGTGCAAAGGTGGTAATACATTATTAATACAAGTTTTTTTGTTTGTTATTGATTCAATATCTTATAACTAGTAAAAATTATGTCCATCAAATTATTTTCTCTGAACCCAAGGTCACATCTTTTTTTGACCTTCAGTCCAAAACCCAAACAGGTTAAATTAACAGTGAAGGTTCCGGTTATGACGTGGACGTGAGTAGTCGCAGAGCCCATGTGCTCCGGCAAAATATATCATATATAAATGTAAACCCGTTCGTTTGAGTTTGCAAAAAGTCTTAGTCGAGTGATATAAGTGCACGATATAAGGAGGATCCAAAATGAAGCAAAGTAAAACAAGTTCAAGAGGTAAAGAGAGGAAGAAAGACGGCGAGTTGGAGTTGACACATGGACTAGCGGAAGCTACAGAAGACCAAGCTAGAGACGATTCAATCCTAGCAGCTATTCACGCTCTTCGAAAAGACTTCTCGGCCCAGCTCAAAGAAGTTATCACCTCAAATCACGAGATCAAAGAAGCCTTAGAGTCATTCTCCGCAAGACTAGGTGGAGCAGAATCCCGTATAAGTTCATGGAGGACCAACTGAACAACTTAGCTAGCGTCTCTGCAACCACTCAAAGAAAGATGCTAGCACTCGCCAGATCAGTGGAGACCATGGAAAACCGGCAGCGCCGCCTGAACGTGAGACTGGTGGGCCTGCCAGAAAACGCAGAGGGAGGTGACCTGGTGTCCTTCCTCAACAGGTGGTTACCCGACCTCCTTGGTAAAGACAATTTACTGACGCCACCTTCCATCGACCAAGCCTTCAGACTTCCAAAAGCAGCCACAGCTAACGCTAAAGCTAACAAGCCAAACCTTAAACCTCTTCCTCGGGCGATTCTCGTGAAATTCCGCTGGCTGGCCGACAGAGACCGGGTGATGAATGCTGCTCGCAAGAAGAAAACGCTGCAGTTCGAGGAGAATCGTGTGATGTTGTTTCCAGACCTTTCCGCGGAGATTCAGCAGCAGAGGAGAATGTTCGACGGCGTGAAAACCCGACTGCATAAACTGGATATTGAGTTTGGATTACAGTTCCCAGCAAAGATGAGAATCTACCACAAGGGTAAAATGCTTATGTTTCTTACTCCATCAGATGTGGAGGTCTTCATCTGCGAGATCGAGACAGCGCGGTCTCAGACGGAACGGGACGGTGACGTGAGTGAGTCCGGCTAGATTTCGCTAGCTCGCTTGGATCCAAAACGGATGAAAGATAGACTAAGCTTGTTTGGATAAGAGTGTCGTATCACATTGGCTGTGTTATTGCTGGCCCTTGGTTTGATAGTAGCAATACGTTTTGTTTCATTTTACATAATGTCACGGGTCAGTAATCGTACATACATGGGTTTACATTTTTTTATTTTATTATATACTTAAAATGTTTGCCGGACGTGGGTGCTGCCCATTTGTGTTCAATGGTTTGTAGTTGCTCCTTACTTAAGGATCAATGCAAGTTGTCCGGAATTTCAGTGTATTGCAGGAGGGTGAGTGGGGGCTGTGCAATTTGGGGGCGCAGGGATTTAGGAGAGCTCCTTCTCTGTTCTAGAGAGGGGGCGTTTGTTACTGTTTTTTCGTTTTTTTCTTTTCTTTATTTTTCATGTTTTGATGGCACACTGGTCTCCAAGGGTATAAGAGAAGTTGTAGATATAACGGTAATATTACTTAGACTGGGTTATGAGTAATGCTCCTTATCTCAATATTATTTCATGGAATGTCAGAGGTATGAGAAAATTGGTTAAAATTAAGCAAATACTGTCCAGAATTAAACATCTCCAAGCAAAAGTCATATTTCTCCAAGAGACTCATTTAGTATCCGATGAGATTGTACGTATAAGGAGAAGATGGCCTGGGCAAATTCTAGCTTCCTGCTGCTCCTCACAGGCAAGAGGAGTAGCAATCCTTATCCACAAATCAGTCCCCTTTAGGGTTCACAAGCTTCTCCAGGATCCTGCTGGTAGATTTGTGGTGGTTGGGGGAACTCTTTTGAATCAAGAAATCATTTTGGTAAACGTGTATGGGCCCAACAATGACGATTCTACATTCTTTAGTAATCTCTTTATGACCGTTTCATCTTTTCGAGGTGAAATAATAATGGGTGGAGATTTTAATTGTGCTCCTAACCCCCTCCTAGACCGTTCATCAAGGAATGACTGCTCCCATACAAATACCCGAAAGGTGATAGGCCACTTTATGTCAGAGCTGCATCTTTGCGATATCTGGAGAATTAGAAATCCCACCACACTAGAATATTCGTGCCACTCAAAAACACACAAAACACAATCCCGCATAGATTATTTTTTAATCTCTGAGACTGGTGGCCAATATACAGGACTGTGGGCACAAAGGCATAGTTATTTCAGATCATGCCCTACTGTTTTTGCATTACCGCCTTACTCCACATCCCAGGGGCCAAACAGTGTGGAGGCTTAGCCCGAGATGGCTCCATGATCAGAAGTTTCTAAACACGGTGGAAAGAAATATCGAGCTTTTCTTTGCTACAAATACAGACGAAACCTCAGCATCCATTAGATGGGAAGCCTTCAAAGCCTATATTAGAGGTGTGATGATCTCTTATACTAGTAACATTGCAAATAAGACGCATCTCCTTATGACTGAACTTGAGCGAGATATTAAAGACCTAGAAAGGGAGCTCTCGGTGAATAATACACCGGAGAATTTACAGAGGCTCTCAGAAGTAAGGGCTAAATATAATGAGATTACAGCAAGTAAGGCCTTAAACAGTATCACTCGGTTAAAGCAGACTTACTATGATCAGGGAGAATCATCGGGCAAATTACTAGCATGGCGGATTAAAACACTGCAAAATGAAAGAGCTATCACCGAGATTGAAACTGAAAGCGGGACAACAACTAATCCGACAGAAATTAACAGAACCTTTCAAAAATATTATATAAACCTTTATACGTCAGAGACTCCGGATACTAATGATGACCTTGCCTCCTTTTTGGATCAGCTTTCCATTCCAACCTTAGAGGAGATGGTAAAAGAGAAGCTAGACTCTCCCATTAAAAAGGAGGAACTGTTTGAAGCGCTGTCCCATATGAACGGAGGAAAAGCATCAGGTCCTTCTGGACTACCCATTGACATCTACAAGCGCTTTGGGGAGAAGCTTGTGCCACCACTCTTCGATATGTTAGTTGAATCAATTGAAGCTGAACATTTACCGCCCTCCCTATCCAATGCCTTAATAACACTGATTTTAAAGCCAGATAAACCCCACATAAAATGTGGTTCATATCGTCCTATTTCACTAATAAATTCAGATGCTAAGATTATAGCAAAGGTGTTTGCGAGACGTCTTGAAAACCATCTTCCGTCTCTGATTGCCTCTGACCAAAATGGTTTCATAAAGGGTCGTCAAGGTTTCCATAATATTCGAAGACTACTAAATATTATAGATGTGAGGAAGGAAAGCCCAGACACAGCAATAGTCTCCCTGGATGCCGAAAAAGCATTTGACAGAGTGGAACACAATTATCTTTTTGAAGTGCTTCGGAGGTTTGGGTTTGGTGAATACATCTGTAAGTGCGTGAAAATGCTATATCACACCCCAAGTGCATCAGTCATGACGAACTTTGTAACCTCCCAACCCTTCAAACTCCAACGAGGGACCAGACAGGGGTGCCCCCTTTCGCCCCTTCTGTTTGCATTAGCAATCGAGCCACTTGCAATAGCAATTAGACAAAACAGCAGTATAACGGGTATCAGAATAGGGAATGTGGAGAATAAAATAGGACTATTCACCGACGACATAGTTTTATTCCTTACTTAACTAAAGAGCTCCATTCCAAATCTCCTTAGATTAATAAATACTTATGGATCAATTTCAGGATATAAACTGAATGAGTCTAAGTCAAATATCCTCTTTCTTAAACAATCAGAGAGAAGTTGCCCCCCAATACAAACAACATTTAAGAATACATCCAGTTTTACTTATTTGGGGATCAAAATTACTCATTCAACAGAGGACCTTGTATCCACTAACTATAGCCCAGTGATATCAGGAGTAACTAATCTTATTAACAGATGGACAACAATGCCGATTTCAATGATTGGCAGGATTAATATCCTCAAAATGAATGTCCTACCCAAATTTCTTTACCTATTCCAATGTATACCACTTCCACCTCCAACAAACTTCTTCCCAAATATGACTAAAATCTTCAGAAATTTCATTTGGAGTAACAGACGAGCAAGATTACGCCTCTCTCTACTATACCTGCCATATGACAGGGGCGGGTTGAACCTTCCCAACCTCAAATGGTACTACTGGGCATGCCAGCTTTGGACAACCTCCTTCTGGTTCAGATCCAGTTCATCACTCGCATGGGTGGCCATGGAAAGAGAGACTTCATCCAACATACCTCTTCATATGTATCTATACTCAGATAAGCCAGATAAACTAAAGAAATTCACAGGTAACCCATTTGTTTCCAACTCCATTCGTTCTTGGCATGAAGTTCATAAATACCTAAAGGTTCCCCTAAATCTATCGCAGTTCACACCCATTTGGGGAAACAACTATTTTCATCCAGGGGCTAAAGACAAGGGATTTAAACTATGGGCAGACAAAGGTATTGGCCAAATAGCAGATCTCTTTCAGGAGGGTGTTCTCATGTCATTTGAAGATATTCGAAAACAATTTGACATACCTGCTAAACATTTCTTCAAATACCTACAAGTCAGAGACTTCATATATAAGACCCAAAAGAAGCTCTCAATACCTGACCTCTCAGCAGTATAAAACATTATGGTAAGACCTCACCAGAGAAGACTTATTTCCATCTTTTATAAGATCTTGTCAGCTGGGTCTCCAGAGACATCAGAGGACAAGAGACTTGCCTGGTGCGCAGACATAGGGGAGGAGATAACGGAGTCGGAATGGCAAAATATTTGTACCCAATCACAAACACAAACGTCTAATTCAGGTTTCAGACTGTTACAGTACAAATGGTCCATGAGGCTGTACATCACTCCAGAGCTTTTGAACCGTTTCAATGTTAATATTCCTGATGTATGTATTAAATGTGAAACACATAGGGGGACACTTTTCCATTGTTTATGGTCCTGTTCAAAAGTACAGGAATTTTGGAGGATGGCTGTGGAGACACTCTCAAATGCAACAAAGGTGGTTCTCCCTATGTGCCCAAGAATGTGTGTTTTGGGACTCATACCAAAGGACATTAACCTCAGCAGAGCTAACATAAAGATGGTTATCCTATGCCTACTACAAGCCAGACGGACTATTGCAAAATGTTGGAAATCTATACAGAAGCCGACTACCAAAGGCTGGTTAGAGGACATTGTACAAGTTATAGCCATGGAAAAATAACATACTCACTGAAAGGAAAATATGCACAGTTTGAAGAGATGTGGACTTCCTTCTTGGACTTTGTAAAGGGCCCCCAATTTATTAGGGCTCTAAAGTGACCTTACAGTCATGACCCATGTACAATCTCTGAGCAACCCACTGTCTAAATACCCCTCACAAATGTACCAATGAGTGTGCCATCCAGTATGGAGTGTCATTTTATATAATTTATTTAATTTTTTATCATTTGTATTTTTATTTTGTTATTGTCTGGTAACATGTTTCATATGTTTACTGTATTTGTAACTTGTTCCTCCTTTTAGGAGAAAAAAAAAGAAAAACCAAATAAACACATTTTGAAAAAAAAAAAATTACCAGTGATACAATCAGCGAAAAGCAACAACTGCTAACATTTGAGAAAGTTGAACTGTTTGTTTGCCTCTAATTGTGCATCTCACATGAATTCATTAATCAATTAATAGAACCGTTAGCAACACATTTTCTGATCAATGAATCATTGCATTACTTCATTGAGTCAAATTTCCTGTATGTTCAACGTAGATGACAAATAAACAATCTGATCGTGATTCTGAATATCACTATAAATAACTATTCACTACACGCCTCTTGAGTCCTTCACTATCACCTGTAGGCACATGTGCTATAGGCTGGATGGGATCAAGGCGTTATCTCACACTTTTGGGGTTCTTTATTATCAAAATTCCGACGTTTTGAACAGCACTTAAACGCAGCAGCAGATTTGCTGCGGGACGGGCCTTTCCAGCGGACGCCGGGCTGAGGTCATGCCCGCGGAGAGACAGCTGCTCGTCGGCTGGGCAGCCTCGGGGGTTGCGTTTTTGGACTCCTCGGGGAACAGAGGCTCCTAGAGTGCGTGGTTTATTTTCTTGGAAACTTGTGAGGATAAAGAGTTTGCCCTGCGGTCCTTTATGTCCGGCAGAGGTTGATAAACACGGCTGGTCAAGGTCAGAAACATCCCCGCGGGGAAACAAGAGCAGGGCTGGATGGGAGCATCAACAGAAAGACTTGAAAGGAAGCAGCACATGTGATGATTGAAATATGTCATGGCCGACTCACATTGTAATACGGAAGCAGCAGATGGCTTTTCTGTGACATGATACTCTAAGATGTGATATAATCGCCTCCACTATGAATACCAAAACTTTACATGGCGATAACCGTGGAGTTGTGGCAACATTGCATCAGCTGATGATGCTCAGGTATTTCAGGAAGCATATTCCTTCTATGGTGTTCGGCTCAGTGCGCACTTCACCTGCCCCAAACTTCACAGGGTTACGAGACGGGCTCACAACTACCTGCCAAGCCAAAAGAGTCTGTGCCGTTTGGTGTTTCGGCTTGTCTGACTGTCTCGTGTGTTTTAACGTTGCCGCCTCGCAACAACGGAGCACCCGTTTGACAACGTGCCGTTTCCAATTAACCGCCGCTGCACTTGGCTGGAAACAGAGATAAAGAATGTGTGGTAACCAGAGATGGAGGCAGCAGATCAAATGCTTGAGATGACCTGACATTGCTTGTGTGTCTTGCGTCAGTCCACGTGCTCATATGACCTGATACCAAGTACACACTGAGGAGCAACTGACACTTCTGTTCCCAGAGCTTTCTTTACGACACCATTTGACTTTGTGTTGCATTTAGAACCTTGTCTGCCGAACAATGAGTGAGCATGTTGCAGCGCTGTAAATCCAATCCATGTGACGGCCGCCTCTATACTTAAGCCTTCAATAGACTGTCTGTTCATGTTTAAAAGACTCGTCTGTGGGTCCGTTTTGCCGGATTAACACAAAATCAAACAATTAGGGGTACACAATGCTGCGCCTATAAGTGTGTTTGTCATGGAGAGGTTTACTGCTGCTCAAAGGGACGCACAGCTGGCACTACACTGCATTCGCAGTTTAATGAAAATGCCGATGTTGTGGCTTTTGGGCCCACTATGCTATTCTGACTCTGTTACCTTTAAATATATTACACCTTTTAAAGTCATAGTGTTTAAACACTTATTAATAAATTAAAGTTAATTACTGCACAGTTAAGATTAGAGCTTCAATCCGGGTGTCAGCATCAGTTCACTGCACCGTTAGAATCTTATTGCAACATCGTTGTTATTTCTGAACGCGTGGGCCTTTTGATGGTGTCGTGAGCAGCAGTCGCTCGCTGAGTAATCAAACACTCATAGTTAAATGCTCTTCGCACTGACAGAAAAATAGGTTCCACTTTTAATTTGTGTGGAAGTTTACAAGTACCGTAATGGTTATGTATTAACAGCAACAGTTCACTAATATTCTGTGAGTCATTACGGAGACTCAGACCTTGAGATAATTAGAGATATGAGAGGGTTAATGATGGTGTCAGGTGCTTTTTACGAAATGTAATATTAAGCGTCTCTGTGATTCAATACAGAATCTGAAGAGGAAAATGTCCTACTGTCAACGGGATGTGAGGAAGACAGACACTGGGCGAAAACTAGTCTCAGAATCATATTTATCTTAGCAATAATGAGATGGATTTACATTAGAGCTGCAAAGATTAGTCAATTCAACAGTTGATCAACAGAAAAGTATATTATGCGACTATTTCAATAATAAAATCCTTGTTGAAGTCATTTCTCAGCACAGGTGTCAACAGGTGGGCAGTGCCAGCTTCTTCATGTGAACATGAGCTGCTCTACTTAGTCTTACATTGCAGTCAATTTAATATTTTGTCGTTTTGGACTGTTGGTCGGACCTAAACAAGACATTTAATAAAGTCACATTGGGCTTGGGTGTTGTGATGGTCATTTTTCACATTCTTCTAATGTTTTGTCGGCAAGATAATTTAAGGAGAAGATTAAATGACTATAACAACTATCATTACATGTCCTTATCTGTTAGTCTGCCCGTTGATTTAATTGACAGGTTAATTGTGGATTTGACATTTACTAGACTGAGTGAATCAGCGCTGTCTCACTCTGTCGCCTCATTGTTGGGAGTTGGGGAGTTGAGTGTGTGTGTGTGCTGAAGGGGTTTTCAGCATGGGGTGTCAGTTACATAGAAATCCCCCTTTTCAAACTTTCTTTCCAGCACAAAGGCAGTTCAGTGGACTCTGGCTAATCGCATTACATGAACGCCTCACCAGCACATACGCAGACTCACGGACACACGCAGAGCCAAATCTGTCCCATTAGATCCTCTCGTCTTCTCCCATTCAAACGCACACTCACAAGCCGAAGAGGTGCCCTCATTAGAGCTACTGAAAGGGTTTCCTGTTGGAGGCCTCGACTTGTTGCCAGATTTGTGTGTGTGTGTGTGTGTGTGTGTATGTGTGTGTGTGTGCGTGATCCTGTCAGAGCGGTCATGACGGATTCCTGGTCACTAATATCCCAGGTTACATTGACCAATGACCTGTCTTGTGTGTGTGTGTGTTTGTGTGTGTATGGCTACTTTCCAGGTGTAAGAAAGTAAGTAAGTAATTTATTTTCCATAAGTACATACATAACGTGTACATACTGACAGATATTAACAACAGAAAAAATGTACGAATGGAGGACCGTCCAAAGACCGAGGTTTGTAGGCTCCTCTGAGATGAGGAGTTGGACGGCCCCTCCCCTAACCCTTTAACCCCCCCCCCCCTCCCAACTACTACAGGCACACAGACAGTACACACACATATGGATGAAAACATAAAATGTCGTACAAGCAACAACAACAACAAAACCAGAACATGAAAAAGAAAAAGAAAACCAAAAGAAAAAAACAAAAGAAAAAGAAAATGCTGGTCATGACTAACCCCGACTCTTTTTGGCCAGTCATGTGAAAAGTATTCTAGTAGCGTTGGTGTTGTTTGATTACATGAAAGTTGTATCATCCCTCACCTTTAACCTATTAAACCCTCGAACACTCTGTGGAAAGACTCCATTAATCTGACTTTCAGATGGAAATGTCGCCCTTTAAGATGCTATTCCTGTTTCCAGAACAAAAGCAGTCACATCGAGCACTCAGCATTGTTTCTCCGGTCAACATCAGGGGTTAAATATTGGCTCTGTCGACAGCACAGTGGGAGGATATCTGAAGACAATGCAGTGCAAGGTGTCAGGTACCCAGCTGGGATTTACAAAACAATGAGTGGTCGGAAGGGTTCATTAAGCAAAAATGTCCTCGAGGGGCTCCATTAGGTCTCCCCAGTGAAGTGAACGTAATGAAACATCACAGATGTTTAGTCAATCAAAAGAAAGAAAATTCTCTTTAAAAAAAACGTTGCTCTATTCTGGCTTTTAACGGGCATTGCATTGACGGTGAAGTTATTAGACATGCTGTGGTATTACGTTACATCACATGTCATTTAGCAGACGCTTTTATCCAAAGCGACTTACAATAAGTGGCAGTTACCCACTTACATGGCCCTATATCTCAAAATGCGTCTCCAATCAAATGTTCCCTCCCTTTCTTGCCTCTCCCGCTACACAGAGCAGCAGCGATGGCGCCCTCTCTCATCCAGGCCTACCGGAGGCGCTGGTGGATGGCGGTGACAGCGGTGCTTGAAAATCTGCTGTGCTCGGCGGTGCTGCTGGGGTGGGGCTCCCTGCTCATCATGCTGAAAAGGGAAGGCTTCTACTCCCACCTGTGCACAGGTACAATCAGCAGCCAGCCACTTGACCCTGATATGTGTTTGTGTTGTTTGTTTCCTCATCACAGCCCCAAGTGTAACATTGTATTATCACCGTGACACTTTATTATGTCTTGTAACGTTTATGAGAATTGTCTTGAAATAGGATTTAAACTGATGACATATGTCAGGCATCTTATACAGCTACAAAATGATACAGAGGGTATCTATGTTCTCTATATCTATGATCAGTGCCCGTTGACGGTCATTTCTTTGCAGCCATAAGATCTCAAAAACTAAATTGGTCAATTTCACTTGGAGGAGTTTTGCAACAATTTGTTTTCCTGGGGTCTAATTGACCTGAAACCCAAAGGATTAAATGGATATTTAAAGATAAAAAACACAAGATGTTGCTAGATTTAGTGTAACTTCTGAGCTTTATGCATATGTCTGAATTTTATTAAACGTGCCTAGTATATGTGGAAAAGCACAAGTTTACTCCAACTGTATTTGTATATTGTTTCCCTATATTCATACCAAAAGACAACATATGTATTTAAACAAAAGTTTAGTTTGCAACCATCATTACTATGTCTTACACACACTGTATTGAGGGTCTGTAATCCTAAATATTGAGGTAATTATGAATTGATTAATTGATTGCATCAGATTGCATTTGTCTTCCAGTTGTGACCAATTATCTTAAGAGGCATGAAAGATAATTTAAAGATAAGAGATAGTCTTAAACATCTGTTGACCCAAGAATCCAAAATGTTTTTGACTTTATTTCCTAACCACTTCTCTCTCTATACACAGATAATGAGTCCGTGGTTGTGGCTTTGGGCAACTCCTCCAGCGAGGAGGTGGAGGAGTGGCTCAGCTGCGTGGATCAGGAGGAGATGCTGAATCTGGGCTTCACCATCGGGTCCTTCTTGCTCAGCGCCACCACCCTGCCACTCGGGATCCTGATGGACAGGTTTGGGCCACGCCCAATTCGACTGGTGGGCAGGTAATGGTTTTAGAATAGGTACAAACATTCACATTGGTAAAGGAATGGGATGTCTGCTGGGTGTTTAGGTGACTTCGTATCTTCTCTCCGTCAAGATTAAAATTTTCTTTTTGAAAGATTGTTGGCTTTGAATCTGCCGGTTTAAATTTGTCACCATGGTGAGAATTTGTATTGAAGGCAAATTCCTTCACTACTACTAAGGTAACTCAGGTTATAGGCAAAGAAAAAAAGCTGACAGGTCACATTCCCGCTTTTTATTTTCTCAGTGTGCGAATAATAGGTGGGGCAGTAGAGTGTTTAGTAAATGAACAGACACAGTAAAATGAAAAAAACCGCCAAATACACACAAAGGCACGTTTTCTCTTTCTCATTCACAGTTTCAGCAGCGATGACAAGTTTATCTGGCGGTTCGACCACAGACAGTTTAGATTTTGGCAGATAACCTACAGCTTAGCTGCTGTTTTGTGAAACACACTTTTAATGTTAGTATGAAACATAGTAGTTACTTGTCCTTTTATCATGTCCCTCTAGGAGTTTATATATGTGTGTTATATATAAATGAAAATAAATATATGTGTTGATTATAAATGAGAAGGCCAGTGTGCTCAGAGATTATACAGAATGCACGTATTTAAAAAGCCCTTGTTCTTTTGTTACAGTTCGTGTTTCGGGCTGTCCTGTGTTATTATGGCCACGTCTGCCTACGACCCTCATTGTGAGTACAAACACCAACAATCAAACATGTGCTGGATGTCAATAAATCATCTGCGAACCGTGGCATACAAAATGTGTTCCAGTTATATACAGTATATACACACTATATCAGCAATAACTCCTTTAGGTCGCCTCTTTCTTCACACCACACATTTATAAAACACAGTGGAGACAGTTTATTAAGCGCTTGTACTAGGTGCTAATTCTACTTCTTACGATTCTCAATGTCCTTCAAACGAACACAGCGTGTTGGATCATCTAGCAGCATTGGACAGCCCCCCCCCCCCCCCCCCCATCCACACAGATCTTCGTTTCAATGTATTTATTTAATTTTAATTGCTCATTGTAGTCTGCAAAAATCAGCTCACACATGTAGGTGTACAAACATCACAGAAATAAGCAAACCCACAAGACAACATGGGAACACATGGGGTTCAGCAGTGGGGTAACTGAACCCAACGACAACCAGCCTTTCGCCTCATCGGCTAGTTGCAAACATTTACACACGCTAAAAAAAATGTTTGGGTGGACAAGGGAAGACATGTCATCCAGTCTTATTCTGAGATCGTTGATTTAGGCTATAACACTTTATGTTTTTCTCTGCAGCTCTGTCAGCACTTATTTTCCTGGCTCTCTCCCTGAATGGCTTTGGAGGCATCTGCCTGACCTTCACTTCACTCACGGTGAGACACACAACCGTCAGGAAGCTGAAAAATACTGATTATCACTGAGGAGAATATATATGAATATAAAAGTGATATTTACACATGATGTCTCCTGGTTCACTGAGACCTCTGGCGCCAAACCGTTGATCCACTTATTATTACGATGGTTGGTTGTAATAATAGCTTCTGATCATGCGGTGTCAATACTTTGATAGATGAGGTCCACATGCTCAGCGACACCTGCATGTTGTTATTAACTTCTCTACCTGAGACCTGTTCTGACCTGGCAGAGAAGGAAAGAAACAAAATGACAACTCAACTCACTTCTTGTGTTTGGGGAGTTTTGCTTGTTTTTGTTGTTGTTGAAAACCACAACTTGGATTACACATGCAAGGCCGCCTTTGATTTTACACTATGTAATATGTGTGTCCCCAACCACCTCCATAATGTTGTCTGTGGGACTATTTATAGTGTATATAAAGCTGTCAAAAGAACAGGGCCAGCTGTTTGAACTATTTAAATTATCATTTGCAGTTTAGTGAGTCTTTCAGCTTTGAACGGCTGTGTGGTTACATAACTCATATTCTGAGAAAGTACATACAGTATGTATGGTTTCTGTTCCGGGAACAAATAAGCAGGACCGTTTTGGTAGCTGAGAGCCTCAGCGTGGCCGGGGCCTCTATTTGTGTCAGCTGAGGAAACAGTATGTGCTGTGACTGGGAGCTGTGCTTGTTTACACTCACGTCAGGCATGTGTGTCTGCTTGTGATGTGTCAGCTGGTACCAACATTATATCGCTTGTTTTATTATTGCTGCTGCCTCCTGTGTCATGGCAAGTATGTAAGGTCTGCGTGCGTGCATGTTCACAGTGTTTCCGTCAGAGCTGCGCGTGGTTTCTCCCAAGATGGAAAGTGTCCCATTTGTGTTTCCACCAATAACGAACAGCAGTCTACCACACACCCTCTCCCCGGGGCCCAGCTTACTCACCTCTATTCAAAACACTCAAGGCCACTCATCTTCTTGTCTCTGCTGTTCCCTCCCACTTTCTTTCTTTTTTCCTTTTTTCTTGTCCTGCCAACTTCCCGCTCTTTCCCGTTTCTCTGTTCTGCCCAGCAGTCAGCAGAAAATCAACGTAGAACCTTTTTAACTCTGCATGACTGTGCACACATGTGGATGTACACACAGGGAGACGGACATGAAACAAATGTTTGGATAATCAAGCCGAGTGGACGGATGACCCTCTCCTATGACCTTGTGGGATGAATGCAGCCTGGCTCTGTAGAAAAGAAAAGCTGGGACGCCTGTCTTAAATTAGATAGATATTTTACACTTTTAAAGCCCACTGTGCACATTTATCCCTTACTGAATACTGCTGACAATGTGTATAAACAGCTGTTTAATGTGGGTGTTCAGCACAATTGCAAAAGTTATCTTAGTTTTTAATGGACAGATGGCGATTTAAAACCTTTTAAGGAGCTTCATAAGAAATTCAGAGCATATCTATGACAACCGACCGTCGGCGTAATCGGCGGCAATCACCGTGTCAATGCAGCACACCCATTAGCTAGCCAGTGGGATGCACAAATAGGGACTTACATGCACTAAAGGGCACTTATGGTCAGACCAGCAACCAAAAGAAAGAGCAATAATTACAACGGAGGAATCAACCATAAAGGGAGAGTGACTCCACTCTTTGCTTTGGATTCTTGTCTCTTTAGTTTTACTCTGAAGAACTTGGTGACTGGAATCAGGGAAATGTACTTTTAAATAAGCTTAGGAACTGCTTGCTCAGGAAGTCATGACCCCACTATACCTCAACGAGTTGTTTTCTGCTATATTAATGTGAATGTCGCCCCAAATTTACCAAACAGACAAAATATGTCTGGCTGAATTTTTGGGGAAACATGAATTATCTCGAAGAGTTGCAACAATTAGTTGATAAATCAATTAGTCGATCACTGGCAAGAGGTTTGAGAAATCCTCCAAAAGTTTGATAGATACCGAGCCTTTCTCAAGCCGGCACCAAAGGGCATACAGACAGTGGCACGGTGGCACAGTGGTTAGCACTGTCGCCTCACAGCAAGAAGGTCCTGGGTTCGAATCCCGGTCGTCCCGTTCCAGGTCCTTTCTGTGTGGAGTTTGCATGTTCTCCTCGTGTCTGCGTGGGTTTCCTCCGGGTACTCCGGTTTCCCCCACCATCATAAAAGACATGCACCGCAGCCTCACCCCGGTTCGTATGGATGTGAATGAGTGTTGGTGGTGGTCGGAGGGGCCGTAGGCGCTGATTGGCTGCCACGCTTCCGTCAGTCTGCCCCAGGGCAGCTGTGGCTACTGATGTAGCTTACCACCACCGGGATGACTGTGTGTGTGACTACTGGACTCTGTAAAGCGACTTCGGGATGTCGGCATGCCTTGAGAAGCGCTATATAAAATAAATGATTATTATTAGGGTCAGAGGAACCTATAAAGAGTTATTATTATTCGCCCCAGCAGACTGAAATTCCACATGCAGAAGCAGACTGGTGAAAAATTTGTGATTATTGAGTTTTCGTATTTGTTTATGTAGAAATGTCTCAATAGCGCCCCATACAGACTTTTATTTTTCAAAAGCAATAGTTTTCTTCCCCGATGACCGATTGACTTGAGATTTGGCCCACAGCTCAGAATTGACCTGCCCTACAAAAAATCCCCTTGGAGCGCGACGCTCCGCCTACTTAGATTGTCCGCCATTTTGAATTTTGTAAAAAACAGTTTTTTTCCAACTTCTCCTAAACGCTTAGTCCGAATCATACACAACTTTTTGTGGTTCATTATTGGTTCAATGCCATCAGAAATCATGTTTGAAAGATTGTTGATATGTCATTGTTTTTAGAAGATATGGACCAATGAACATCCAAGGTGTGGCCTAATATGTAAAGACACCTAACTTCCAAATCACTTGGACTATCCTCACCAAATTTGTAGCCTATGTCCACAAAGACACCCTTAACCTACCTAGATTTTTTCATAATATTTGAACATTAGACAATCAATCCCTCAAATTATGCCTTTTTCATGTTTTTAGGGGTTGTAAAACCGTTAACTCCTCCTAGTGCTTAAACCCGATTCATTCCAAACTTGGGCAGTAGGGTCTTGAGACCTTTGTCTTGAAAAATCTTTGAAAGATTTCAAAAATATTAAACTATGGCCATGAAAATTAGTTGTAACTCAGCCATACATAATGGAATCTGCTCCATATTTCTCATACATCATGACATAATGACCCTGAAGACATCCATATGCTAATTTTTCCATATGCTAATTTTTTTTCTGGAAAGAACATGAAAATTGACGTTGTTGTAACTCAGCCATACATAATGGAATCTGCTCCATATTTCTCATACATCATGACATAATGACCCTGAAGACATCCATATGCTAATTTTTCATATGCTAATTTTTTTCTGGAAAGAAACGCCATTCGCCATGAAAATTGACGTTGTTGTAACTCAGCCATACATAATGGAATCTGCTCCATATTTCTCATACATCATGACATAATGACCCTGAAGACATCCATATGCTAATTTTTCCATATGCTAATTTTTAACTCAACCATACATAATGGAATCTGCTCCATATTTCTCATACATCATGACATAATGACCCTGAAGACATCCATATGCTAATTTTTTAACTAGTGGCACTAGGAAGTTACATGTTTTATTATTCAGATCGCTCAAAATATACCAGAATAGACCTAAGACAATCACATTCACATGTAATTTACATGACAAGGTCTAGACTTCACATGGATACACATGATGCATGTATGCTGCTAACCCTGGACTCGCTCAAATCTGCTCAGAATTCAAGGCCTGAGGATAAGCAAAGTAAAATCAGTGTTCGCTGCTTGCAGCTTTAATTATTATTATTATAGTTAGAAATCCTGGTAATGTAGATAAATTGTTGTTGTTGTTGTTGTTATTAATCATAATAATGATCAGTAATGCACGATTGAGTCATAGAAGTAGCAACATGGAAACTGTTTGTCCATTAACATTAACTCCCATAGCTCCCACACACAGAGGCACTACACTCATCAAATCATGTGATAGAACACCACAACCACAATTTATGATATACAGTAACAAAATACAAATGTACAATATCTGGTCATACAATAAAACCATTCAACTAAAAAGTAAGTTTTGAATATTGCTGCTGAAGAGTTTGACCTGTTTTGACAAAGTTTTCAACTCCTATTTGTAAATTCCTCAAAAGGAGCCCATCAATTACATAAGAGACATTTTAAATGAATATGGCATTCAGCACCAGTTTAGCCAATATATTGTGTTGATAAATAACATTTTGACAATAGCTCAAATTGTCAATTTAAAAACCTGTAAATGTGTAGTGTGTGACAGTTTTACTAAAGGGGTTCAAATCATTGTAATGGTTTTTTTGTTTGTTTAACAGTTTAATAAAAACAGAAAAACATGAGGCATCATATTCTGCATATTTTGCGCAACACAAAAACCGACTAAATGATTACCCCTGAAGCTCTATGTCGCTGCTTCTACTTTCTCCACTTACAATATCAAATCAATTATTTGTTTTACTCATTAAGCTGTGCCAACGGACCATTATGCTTTAGCAGAAGCACACAGCCTTCGAGAGGCCCTGGTTTACTCGTTGTTAACCAGCGGTAATAACGCACGGTAACTATGTACTTGTGAGTCACACTACGAAGGAATGACGATGGTCCTCTTCACGGATGATTGCTCTTCAAATAGCGCTGAGTCTGTCATGCTGTTACTCGCTGCATTTATACGAGAGCTCTCAGTCTTCCACGTGTTAACGTAGGTCTCAGCGCACTGAGAGAGGTGCGGCTTCTTTTAAATAAGCTCAATAAACAGAGGCCACAACGGTTAACTGGCGATGACTCTTTCTCCAAAAAAAACTCAAAATGCAAAAGTCACTCGACTTGGTCCATCGCGGGCCAGTTGAACCGCCGCCTTTACATCAGACTGCTTTTTTCGCGGTATATACAGTCAGTGGACATGGACATGAGCACTGTGCCAACCGTGTGACGGGTAAAGGTTTGACAAATCTATGATGAGCGAGAAAGGGCGGCAGAGAAACGAGGTGGAGAGAAGAAGCCGGTGCTAATCAGCTCTGGTTTAGTGTTTCCTGCTGGGATCTCCACAGAGAGACGGGCTGCAGCTGTGGCTCGGGGAGATCACTCGGACTCAAAACAATGTTCCTCTCTCCTTTTAACTCATTTTCATTCTTGCTTATTTTCATACACCGTTATCCTTTTTTCTCCCTCTTATGTTCCCATTCATTCAATATTTCTTCATTCTGAGTCTTCCGCGTGGTCAGAGCTGCACCACAGTTTCACTGGTCACTGAGCTACTATTAGGCCGGTTGTCAAAGTGATTAAATTCCTAATTAAACTCAGTGCCAAAGCCATAAAACACCCAAGTTAGTGGGCACAGCATGAGTAGAGCCTGAACTGATTACTCAGGACAAGTGAACGGCCAGAGCTCCCCTTGTTTTTGACTTTCGGACACTCGTTGACCCTCTGCTGCCTCCAACAAGTCATGTGTTTCCGCCGGTGGTGTTGGCATGCAGGGCTGCAAGGCCCCGTTCGAATGTTATGAGAACTGCCAGAACACGAGTGGTGGGAATCATACCTGCTGACACATGTGCGCGGACATATTTCATGCTTATTTTCGCTTTCTGCCTCACACACAAATCACCCTGACGCACTCCTACACTTGTGAAAGCAAACATCAGTGAGCTGACATCTCCCATGGCCGGCATATCTTTGCTTTGACATTACTTTGAGATACACACTCCCCTGAGTGCTCAGAGGGCCCTCTCCCCTACATTCAACACGCATCCGCAGTCAGAGAGGCCGCCGCTGTGTATCTCATGATTCGAGCTTTTCAATTCTCAGAAACGCTGAATGAGGACGGGTCTTTTTATTGTTTTTTTTGTCTCATCTCACTCTGACTCCCCGTTTATCTGTTAACCTTGTTATGTGAGCCGTAAGGGGCCTCATGTTTCCCCCTGCAACACACAAACACCAATATTAGTCTGCAGGCACAAACTGTGTCTCCAGACAGCAGCCAACCCCTCCCACAGGAAGAATATCGATATTCAAAGAAAGGCTCAATTCAATGCTCACCTACGCCTTCCACATTTCGGTCTTGCTGGCCTCGTGATGTAGCTCTAGGAATGTCCATATAGGGTGATGAATTTCCTAGAAAGCCTTTCGTGGAAGTTATTTCATATTTTCAGCCCACCAGGGAATCCTCTGCCAATAGGACAAATCAGTTTTACTGTGTAGACCACACTTGTATTATATTTTAAAAAGCTATAAACAACAAACATTCATGATTACACACATAATGGCCTATCAGCTTGGCCTTTACTTAAAGAGCTACTCTATTCAAAATGTTTAGTTTAATTAATCCAATGACTGGTTGCTCTTAGCCACAAACCCATACATAATTATTTCTTTTATTCTTCAGTTTCCCTCAGCTGAACAAAATGTTATTGCCTCTTTCATCTCATTGTTTTTGTTTACTCACTGCTCTCATCTTTTTCAACAAAGAAACCCACAAATATGCTACCTATCCAGCATCAAAGGGCAAAGGTAGCAGCTAACTGGTAATCATAGCAGAGCATGGAGCAGCGAGAGAGCCAGATATTTCCCTCAGTGGGAGGTCGGCCCAAGAGGGGATTAAGCAATGGGTTTATGTTAATCAGGTGGCCCCAAACACAACTCCAACAAAATGCTGATGTGCATAGCTGCTGAATAAATACAATTGGTCCGAAATAAGTTAATGACATTTGAAGGACATTTTTACAATTCCATTTCTTTTTAGCAAGGTTCGTAGGTTTGTAATCGTAATTGTCACCAGCCCACATCCTTTCACCTCGACATCCATTTTTCCACCCATAATTCTTGCTGGCAACCTAATGGTGAAAAAGCATACCGTAATCCTGCTATACGCCTCTGAATCGGCAGTCTGTCCAAGAAAGTCCCAAAGAATCCTAAAAGAATAAATAAATGTCTGAATTGGTGGGTTTCACTGTTTCCAATAAGTGCTTGACCTCATTTGGACCAGCCTCAGTGAGGACATGTTGGGGACTCTGACCCCACATGGTGAACTCTGACCCAGCAGGGGGATTAGGTGATGCCAGCAGAAGTTTGGAAAACCGTGGTCAGTGTTGAGAGAGAATACAGAGCTTGTCATGCAGCACACCTAAAATCCCACCCATGTGATTTTATAATCGTCATTGACCCATTTACAACTCTAATCAAAGGACACTACGTGTGCTGGCAGCAGCACAAAAGATCATTGTTATGTTCGCTAAGCTTCTTACTACTGTAAATAGGTTGACCTAATATATGATGTGTTAGTGCCTGGTGCCCACCACATTGCTCCTTTGCGTGTGTCATCTGGCCCCCATGCTCAGTCCATTGAGCCCTCTGAAGTTCATCGAGAGCTGGCTATAGATTGGCTCCAAAAATTTTAATCCCAACTCAAAAGAATGTGTTGAAAAAGCCAGAATGAAGACGGTGGACGTCTGTCTCAGTGTAGCTTAGTCTGCGTTTGAATTATAGGGTCAGGGCGCAAACTGGGTCATGACTTTGTTTCTTGTTTCCTCATGACATGGAAACTAATATTTTTTTAATGAGTCTGCTCCATGGGGAGAGAGGAGTGTGACCGGGTGCAAACTACAGAGGAAGGATTGGTTTATCCTGCTCACACAAAGCAGCCGCCCGCCATCTGTGGTCAGAATAATAATCTGCATCTAGATTAAAAACACCACGTATGGGCGGATTGTCCGTCACATTGCTGAGGACCAGGTGATTTGTGTAAAGACTGACATACTTTGTATCTCCTCCATCCCTGCAGCTCCCCAACATGTTTGGTGCTCTCAGCTCCACCATCATGTCTCTGATGATTGGCTCCTACGCCTCCTCTGCTGTCACCTTCCCTGGAGTCAAGGTAAATCCAAAAGGCTAAGTCATATGATTATATTCCTCTGTACCACATTACGGAGTTTATGGAATATAAACAATGTTATGGGTAAAATTAGACAGAATTATAGGATATTTTTAGACAAATAATATAATTGTGCCAATGAGGTTGTAACATCCAAAGTGTGAGGATCAAGTGATAGACTAAAACCAGTATGTTTCAAATCCCTTTACATTTGAACTTTACAGCTGTTCAAATTAATATCTTTGTATCAACAATGGACTAAATAATCATGTGACAGTGGTCTCTTGTAGTGATGACCTCACACAGAATCGTCCCGACTACAGTTCTCCCCCTTTTGATTGTTTTAGTGTCTTTCAGCTTATTAATGATGTGCGCTACACTCTATAACTAGGTGGGAGTATGCCAGTGGCGTGTTAACAACGGGTGACGTCGCCCCCCAGTGGCCAAAGACTTCACTGGCTACTGCTTTAAAAGCACAAGTTGCTTCAAAAGTATAACAACCCTCTCCCTCTTTCTTCTTCCCAGCTGATCTACGATGCAGGTGTGTCTTTCCAGGTGATCATGTGCATGTGGGCAGGTCTTGCTGGGTTTGTCTTTCTCAACTGCTTCTTGAACTGGCCCACTGAAGGCTTCCCAACACCTGACGAGGTCGACTACAGGTCAGTGTCCGCCGGTCTGTCGCCCCATCTCTTTCCCAGAGACACCGAGTGTCTGCTCTCGAACCTTAACGTGTGGTTGCTTATGCATAACAGTCAGATCAACACACTGCAAGAGCTGCCTTCATCTGACCAGAAGACTGCTGGAGAGCGACTGAGCCAGAAAAATGGAGACGTCCGACACTCGACAGAGAAACTACCAAATGGATCTGACGCTGCGCCCAGTAAGTCAACAAACACACTCACACTGCTGTGCTCTCAGCCATTTACTTTATTCCACCGCTTCAAACTGCAAAATATATAAATGTATTTAAGTTGAACCAAAACGAACCGTCAACTCTTCTCTCAGAGGCTCCTACCTTCCGACAGTCCGTATTCTCTCCCATCTTCCTGTGGAGTCTGGTCACGATGGGGATGTCCCAGTTGAGGATCATCTTCTTCATGGGGGCGATGAACAAGATGCTGGAGTTTATGGTCACCCATGGTGAAGAGCATCGTGAGTGTCAAAGCACAGTGACAATCTTTTGTTATCAAGAACATCTTTTAGTTTCTGACAGAGTGGGTCTTTGTTGTTATATTTCAGCATCCGAGCAGCTGATGATTGAGACAGAAGAGAAAGGTGAGTCGTGTAATACTTCAGCTCTAACTGTATATACACTACCGTTCAAAAGTTTGGGGTCATCCAGACAATTTTGTGTCTTCCATGAAAACTCACTTTTATTTATCAAATGAATTGAAAATTGAATAGAAAATATAGACAAGACATTGACAAGGTTAGAAATAATGATTAATATTTGAAGTATTAATTTTGTTCTTCAAACTTCAAGCTCAAAGGAAGGCCAGTTGTATTGCTTATATCACCAGCATAACTGTTTTCAGCTGTGCTAACATAATTGCACAAGGGTTTTCTAATCAGATATTAGTCTTCTAAGGCGATTAGCAAACACAATGTACCATTAGAACACTGGAGTGATCGTTGATGGAAATGGGCCTCTATACACCTCTGGAGATATTTCATTAGAAACCAGACGTTTCCACCTAGAATAGTAATTTACCACATTAACAATCAGGGTGTCCGCGGATCCTTAAAAAGTCTTAAAAAGTCTTAAATTGCTTTTCCTAAAAATAAGGCCTTAAAAAGTCTTAAATTGTCTTAAATTCAGATTGGATTGGTCTTAAATTTTTTGGGTGTCATGTCCAGGGGTTTTCCTGGGTCAAAATGGGTCTTCGGTGCTCCCAAAAAATATGTGTCTATTTGTGCAGGTCGGGCTGTTGAGTGATCAGCAGCTGGCCGCTCGGTCCATTCGCGCACCTCACAGTTGCGTATTGATCAGACAAGAAGACACGCTTATCAACTCCAGTGTTTCCCCTATAACAGGGTGAAATCCCGCAAACAATTTTCGGCTCGCGACAGAGCGATGGGCGCCGGCATCGAAGCTCTGCCGTGATGCGCGCACGCGGTGAGCACCGCGTATTCGGTCCTATCAATCCCTACAACGTGAAGCATCGGCTACTTTAGAAAACATGGCAGGATGCAAGTTCAACAACGGCTTGAAAAGAACGAGTGTTTCTGGTCACGGTCGGTGAAATGCTTCTGAAGCTGCGTTATGTTTCCGGTTCGGTGGAATCTCACGTGCAGAGCAAGAAGCAGCAGAGCCAGGCCGCCAGCAGCCCGCGGGGCTAGCTCCTGCTCCGCCGCAAGCTCCTGCTCCGCCGCTAGCTCCTGCTCCGCCGCAAGCTCCTGCTCCGCCGCTAGCTCCTGCTCCGCCGCGAGCTCCTGCTCCGCCGCTAGCTGCTGCTCCGCCGCTAGCTGCTGCTCCGCCGCAAGCTCCTGCTCCGCCGCTAGCTCCTGCTCCGCCGCTAGCTGCTGCTCCGCCGCAAGCTCCTGCTCTGCCGCTAGCTCCTGCTCCGCCGCTAGCTGCTGCTCCGCCGCTAGCTGCTGCTCCGCCGCAAGCTCCTGCTCCGCCGCTAGCTCCTGCTCCGCCGCTAGCTCCTGCTCCGCCGCTAGCTCCTGCTCCGCCGCCCGCAACGACGTCAACTACAACGCTGGAGGTCACCGGAGGAAATCCAGCGCCGTGTAACAAAGAGCTCATCACCGAAGTCCAACACTGCAGTGCGTTCTTCATTCTGTTCCACGAGACTCTGAACCAGACCACCGCGAGCAGACAGCTGGACTTCATGTGCGTTATTGGTGAAATGACCACGTCCAGTCAGGATTCTGGAGCACAGCTCATGGGCCATGACACGCCCAGGACCTACTTCAGCATCTCAAAGTAAGTCTAACATAAATATATATGTATTAACTATCCTCTTGTATATGAGTATGTGTTTCATATAGTTAAGCTTTACTCATGTGTCAAGTTAATAACAGCTATGCATAGGCGCACTACACATTAATTAGACTAATTAAAAATAGTTTTAGAATGGTAGTAGAGTGGTGTTTACCTGTCAATATGTCTACATAGTGTTCACTAGGCTCAAGGGATGGCTCGCGTTGCTTAATTTGTAAAAATAGTATTCATTCCTATTTATCCAGTCTGACATTAATCTGAAGTGGTGGTGTCATAAGAGATGTGTTGACTGTTGTTTGGCTAATGTCTGCCTTTTCTTTCTTTTTCCAGGAGAATGGACCAAATGTCAACTGGAAGTTTTTATATTAATACAGTTTGAAAAGGATTGTTTTCCTAGTATATTCACAAAAGCTCAGGAGTAGACATGAACCTGTGCACAAACATCCATCACATAGAGACATGAGAACTCTCACTCACACACACACATACATTCTATTATGTAAATGAATTTGCATTTTAAAAGCAGCTGGAAATGTTATTTGTTATTTTATGGATTTTTTTGTTCAAAAGGAACTATGTTGCATGTATTTTTTAAATATATTTACTTAATTTTAGAGACATTTGTTCATGGGACTTAAATGTTCTGAAAATGTATTAATAAATATAATTTACAACAGCAATGACATTTGTGTTATCCTTTTGCATTACACCACACTGTTAATTTTGAACAGACATCAGTGTGTTTACTTTGAATTAATTAATTTAGATTAATGTATATTTCCATCGTAAATTAGGTCTTAAATTTTATTTAGACGTGGTCTTAAAAAGTCTTAAAAAGTCTTAAATTTCACTGGTTTATTCCTGTAGACACCCTGAACAATGTATAGTGTGTATTTTTGATTAATGTTATCTTTATTGAAAAAACAGTGCTTTTCTTTGAAAAATAAAGACATTTCTAAGTGACCCCAAACTTTTGAACGGTAGTGTACGTTATGTAACTTGACTGGTATATCTTTTAATTTTCTTTCAACTTGATTTGACTTAATGGACTCTTCTGTGTTTGACCATAACATCCTGGTTGAGAGGAGGCTAGGTGATTGGGTGGGCATATCTGGCACAGCACAGCGTTAGAGTGGTTTTCATCATATCTTCTCGCTAACAGAAGTTTTACTGTCTCTGTGGGAGAATGTGTGTCCGACACCTCTCTGCTGTCTTGCGGGGTACCGCAGGGCTCGGTTCTGGGGCCTCTGTTATTTTCTTTATACTTGTTACCTTTGGGAAAGATCATTCAAACTTAGAACGTTGCTTATCATCTGCAGATGATATCCAACTCCATCTCTCCTTCAAAATCAGTGAGGCGTTCAGGTTAACCAGGCTTCTTGATTGTGTTAATGCTAATTAGGACAGGACAACTAAATGCTAATAAGACGGGGGTTTTGGTTATTTCACCTGATGATGCTGTCGCTACAATCAAGCTGAGAATTGGTTCAATCTCCTCTGCTGTCCACCTAAACCTGCATAACCTTGGGGTAATATTTGACCAATCATTGTTGTTTGACCCCCATGTTAAGCAGCTGTCCAGATCTTGTTTCTTCAACCTAAGAATCATTCGCAAACTGAGATCTGTATTAACAACAGCTAAATTAAAGATGATCATACACACTCTTATCTCTTCTCGTATTGACTATTGGAACACACTTTTCTCCTCACTCAGTAGGTCTGCGATTAACCATTTGCAGGTTATTCAGAATGCTGTTGCCAGAATACTGACTAGAACAAATAGACTATAGAGCTCCTGCATGTGTGGCTGAACTACTTCGCCCTCATTCACCAGACCGCAATCTCAGGTCCAACCTGTTAAGTCTTCTGTCCGTCCCACAAGACAAGACCTGTGGTGACCGAGCTTTTGAGGCAGTAGCACAAATGCTACTGCCTGCACCCGTACGGTTTACTGATTCTGTGACGTCATTAGAAACCAACTAAAGTACCTGTTAAAAACTGGCTTTTGATCTGTTTTTATTTATTTAGTTTATTGTTTTTATTGTGTCACTGCGCCTTCTTTTACTGTGTATTTTATTGTGCTTACTTAACTATTGTAATGAGTTGACCCCTGTTATGGTCATGTTTTGTTTGTTTGACTCCTGTGTAGCACTTTGTGACCTTTGTCTGGGATAAGTGCAATACAAATAAACTTTACTTACCTACTTGCTTTAGTGAGTTTCTACTCGTCCATCTTCGGCACGCTGCAGCTGCTGTGCCTGGCCACGTGTCCTCTGATTGGATACATCATGGACTGGAAGATGAAGGAGTGTGAAGAAGAGAAGACAGTCCCCCCGGGCACCGAGCACAGGTACACAAAATGGTGCCACACATTAATGTTGGATGGGGTGGTAATAATGGGAGTGAGCCCGCATTCTACTGGTCCTAAAACTCCTACTACTCCGGGTCCCATCAGGCAGACCATTGTGCCCAGAAGAGACCGTAAGATCCAGAAACTGACCAACGCCATGAGAGCCTTCATTCTCACCAACATGCTGCTGCTCGCTTTTGGCTGCTGCTGCCTCATAGACAGCCTTCCTCTCCAGGTAGTGCGCACACACCAACGCATGTTACGGCAGCGAGAGAACAAGGATGCAATACGATCCGTTGATTGTGTTTTTCTACTTCTCCCCTCAGATCTTGACCTTCATCCTCCACACTATGGTCCGAGGCTTCATCCACTCCTGCTGCGGAGGCCTTTATGCTGCTGTGTGAGTGCCACGCTGCTGATTCATCCCCTGCATCATCTCACACTCTGTTTAACAAACTCACATCTGAGAGGAACTGGTGAAAGCATAACCTAAAGGGGTCTAACGTTTCACACTAAAATTACAAATCACTCCTTAAAGTGGCGTCATGATTTAACAAGTAGAAATACTGAGTTTCCAGTTCATTAATAAGATAATATACATTATACTTTATAACAGTGTTTTATTTTTAAACCATTTAGAGTTGTTCCCACACACCCACCACTTAAACACCAAACATAGAGGTGATAAAAGCAGGAGACGCTGCATTATGAGGTCCGTCAACAAAATTGAGCCCAATGGATGGTTCCATTTACAATAAAATGATTTATAGAAAAGGTATAGAAAACACAATTACAAATTGAATCATACTAAGAACTACACAAAATATATCCCATGGACAGATCCAGTGCCCAGCGTAGAAGGTACCTGAGCATTGTACGCTTAAAGTCACGCCCCCCTTCATTTTCTTTCAGTCCATCTTTTGGACAAGACCTCGTTCTCTTCTTCCATATCACTCTCCATGTTAGGTGTTGGTCAACACAACCCCTGTCCGCATAAATAACAGTCCCCCACAATCACCTCATACATCCCATAATTATAATTGATACACTTGCAGAGTACATACAGTGTCATTCCTCTGGTATCACATACTTCATACAGATTTGTCTTGAGCCTCCAACGTGTAAACTCATTATAATACACAGACACAATTGCTAGGAGCGCTGTCACTACACAACAAAAATATATGCATCGGTTAACAACAAAAACTATGCAACAGGCCGATAAGTGCACTTCAGAGCCGCATCACTATGCAAACGTCCTTCCATAAGAAAATAAAAGACAACTCACTGAAAAGGCGTATTTAATCCAACCTGCCAACTATTCCGTAGTATTGCCAGAGGCACTTCTCAAGCTGCTCACACGCTTGTACCACTGAAGCAGCTCATTACCTTCGCATTGAAAATGCCGGAAGGTTATGTTTTGATCGCCGTGTATTTATTTATTTATTTGTATGCGTGTTATTCGCAAAACTCAAAAAGTATTGAACCGAATCGCATGAAATTTGGTGGGATGATTGTTTATTATCCGGGGACCAGTTGATTAGATTTTGGGATCGATCGGGTCAAAGGTCAAGGTCAAAGGTCATGAACAGGTCAAAATCATTCGCAGAACTCAAAAAGTATTGAACCGAATCGCATGAAATTTGGTGGGATGATTGTTTATTATCCGGGGACCAGTTGATTCGATTTTGGGATCGATCAGGTCAAAGGTCAAGGTCAAAGGTCATGAACAGGTCAACATTTTCTTGAATCGCATGAAATTTGGTGGGATGATTGGTTATTATCCGGGGACCATTTGATTAGATTTTGGGATCAATCGGGTCAAAGGTCAAGGTCATGGAAAGGTCAAACTCTTTTTTTACCATAGCACGATACATTTGTGTCCAATTGGCATGCAACTAATGCCAAAATGTTCATAATTCAATGCCCAATCTTGTGATATGCGAAGGTATGCGCTCTACCGAGTGCCCATTCTAGTTGTTGTATGACATGTTAACTTTCTAATCTGGGGCTCTGTCATTAACCACCTGTAACTCTTACAGATACCCGTCCAACCACTTTGGCACTCTGACGGGCCTCCAGTCCATGATCAGCGCTGTGATCGCTCTGCTGCAGCAGCCGCTCTTCATCTCCATGGTTGGAACGCTGAAAGGAGACCCCTACTGGGTGAGGAGGACGCACCACACACTTGCAGAGGGACAACAACAAAAATACATGACTGAAACTTTCCATCTCTGTCATCCAAATATCCTTCAGATCAACCTCGGCCTGATCATCTTCTCATTGGCTGGTTTCCTGTTGCCGGGTTACCTGTACTACCACCGCAGGCAGCTGCTGAGGGAAAAGGAGGCCAGAGAAGAGCGGGCGGCCGGACAGGAGCTGCAGGCGCTCAACGACGGCGAGGCCAACGGCTACAAACCCCAAAGCAACGGCCTCGCTGCTGTGGAGGCGTAGAGCGGCACCCAGTGGAGAGTCGGAAATGTAGTATTTGTACTTGTCTGCAAAGTCACCACCAGCAATCTCAGCATCCATATGTGTTTTTGTTTTGATATTTCCAGTGGTTATTTTGGTCTTTGCTGGTGCACATTTTGCTCAACACTATCCATACCATCGAGGAAATAGGATTCCTCATGTTTTGTTTTGAACTTTAAGTTCCTTGTGATTTCGGGAGAAGATATGTCATCATTTGTTTATTTATTTTGGTTTAGTGTCAAAGAGCCAAATTGGTGTGATTTAAAGCCGTAGATTTCACTCACAAACACACACCCTGGTACTGCTTGTGTGTCAGACTGCGGATATCACAGTACTTGAAATACTGTTAAATTGCTTTCAAAGATTTAAAAGAAATAGAAAGTGGCTAAGACCAAAGAACAACTTAAATATACGGTTGCAGTTTGTACCTCCATATTGCTTCAGAAATATTCTTAATGGAAAAAAGAATTGGGTATAATTTGCCGTTTCCCCTGTAATTCATCTGGCAAAAATTTAAAAATATAGAAAACAAAGCATCAGACAATCAAAGAAATGAAGCATCTGAATACCAGACTTCCTACAAAGAAGCATTTGGTGTATTTTCAGAGTCCAGTTTTTCACACACACATGTACACAGATAGGCTGGTTGTAGAGACACCATATCTACCTCTGTTTCCTTTTTCTGTACAGTCTCTGCAGCCGACTCTTATGCAAGTAAAAAGTATTTTTTTTCACTCCTAATTCTTTAATTGTCAAGTCCACAAGATGTCAAATTGAAATCACCTCATAATTTCTCCTTGTGCATTAATGCTCTTTAGAGTTATTGGTGAGTCAGCAATTTTTTTATATGTAGGAAAAACGTTTTTTTATGGAAAATTCACAAGGAAAAATAAGACTGACTTTTAAACACACAGTGTGTGTCAATGTCATTAATCACTTTGTACGGCTTTATGCACATCAATGAACTAGTTTGTGTATAAAATGTGCATTTAAGTGTATTTTTATATTCTAGCTCCAGTAGCATTCAAAAGGGAAGCGTTTGTTTCAATATCCGTGGCTATTGTGTAGTGTGCTAATCTAAATGAAGCTCAGATGATTTTCTGTGTATTCTGCTTTTGCCTTTTTTTTGTCATGTATGAATTTAAGCAAGCATGCCTCCATCAAGATAGATTTTTTTTGTAAATAGAACTGAGGTAAGTTATTTTATTACATATTCTGCTTGCTTGCTTGACTTAATACACTGTGTGTGTACAGTAGCCTAATTGATGAGCGAAGAGACACTGGCTGTGCTCAAAGTCACACAAAAAAGTCCATTTCAGTATCAAGATTGCTTAGATTGTTCCTTGGTTGTCCGTTTTGTTTTCTAGCTATCTTTTGTCCTCTAAATGTAGTCAGCTTCACCATTAGAGAGATTGTGTTTTGTTTTAACGCTGTGCCTTTGCTGCCATCTTGGTCTTATTGCAATATATAAATCATACCTGCAAACTCATGAGGGGTGAAAAAAGTGACAACGGGGGGGTGGGGGGGGGGGGTGCAGGTGTTTTTTTGTTTTTTTGTCACCACACCACATCCACGTTGTTTTAAGCCTCAAAGCTTTTAGAACCACAACTACAGTCATTTTATTGTTCTGACCACAAATCTAAATAATGATAATAAACAGTTTAAGACCAAAAGGTTCTCCGCTCTGACTCAGCCCTATAATGATAGTAATAACAAATATACATTGTCATTATATATAATATGGTTAAAGTCATTCATGAACCAACTTCCTTTTTTTTTCCCTGAACAGTCCTCATGGACTTCTCCCTGAATCTGTTCTGTCTCTACCTGTTTGTCACGATACTCATATTATAACTTCTATACATATTACATACCTGCCATAAATATCATGATACCCGATACCAGAATTCAATACACCATACAAACAATATGGTACCATAATTTACGAGACTGGTATATTTATCTATAATAGTAATAAATAAAACATCTGTATGGATCACTTTTTACCAACTTTTTCAACACTTAACAAATGACAGTAATATTAGTATTAATACAGCCAGATATGAATGAAACTACATGGTTCCATCATAGCATTGATGATACACTATGAGGCCGTTAGTCTCTGACCAGATGATCCACAGTTCATCAGGATGAGCAGCTGGAGAGTTACAGAACTTTACAGACTGAAACATTTCACTTCTGGCATCTTTTTATTTTTTAAGCCGAAGTCTAAAGCTGCGCCACTTCTCTCGCTGTGAGCTGCGCAGCGCAGTGTGCGCAGACAGCTCGACACGGAGCAGCGCGTGCGCTCTGATCGCTCTCTTAATGAAGTATCGATACTAAAAATATGGTAAATCACATCGTGTTTAACGTACGGGTACTTTGTTAGCATCGCTACACCGTGCAGCGTGACAGGAGTAGATGTAGCGGCTAACATTCAAGCTAACCTGAACCCCCAAACGCTGTGGACATCTGAACGCTGATTGGCCGAGACGCGACACGTCCCATCAAAGATGTTTTATTGCGAAGAGCAACACTTCACACTTTTCTCCGCGTCTCACTGCAATCTCAACGGCAGCGGGCCACGTGACCCCCCCCCCCCCCAAAAACAAAAACTCTTTGGATCTCCACGATTCACGTGGATGACCTATTTTGAGTTCAAAACGGTGAATTTCACCGAAAGGTGACAAGTTTGCAGGTATGATAAATGTAAGATCAATAACTCTGACAAATATTTATCTGTAAATCAAAGCCATGAGGAGGAATTGCAAGTGAGTTGATCGTACAGCACTAGGCCGAGGTTTCCCAGTTTGGCATATGTCATCGCTTTCCTCTTTTACAGCTTTTTGTAATGTCTGAAACAGTCCCAGCAACAACTTTCTGACCTCTTTGTATCTCTGCAAGTTGCCTCAAAAGTTCCTTGTTGTCAGACATGTGGCTTCCTTCTGTCTTTTGTAATTGGGATTCAAAGTTGCTGCCTGAGTTATTTGGTGTGAAGAATAATCAACCCCTCTGAAAACATCCGTTGCTTCGTCTGTATTGTGACCATCTTCTCCCTTTACCCGTGGGGCTGAAGTGTTGGTACAAGTTGCTGAATGTATAACTTTACTCAATATATCCAGCTTGTGCATTTGATAAATAAATGATTGTAAACATATCGTTTGTACTTTTGCCGACCATGCAAACGATTCCCTCGCAGCAACAATATACCTCAGCATCAGCCATGTTTGCCATTGTTGCTGCTGCGTGTTAGACCATGTAACCATGTCCGGATCACATGACCTCTGCTTCCCATGGTCTTATAATGAGACACTAGCAAAGATAATAACCAAACGTTTATTTGATTTTGGCAATATGATCAAAAGATATCACAACAAAATCAAAGTCAGTCATCCATAACACCACACAGCGGCTCTCTGCCTTTTACACTGCTCTGTAACTTTTCTTTACATCTTCACATCCGTCCACTGTGTTGCTCCTTTCACTCTCACACGCATCATACAAACATTTGCATTACTTCATTCGTCTCCACTCTCATTAAAACATACTCCCAATAATACAATTATCTGTAAAACACACTCGCATCCTCTTGCAAAATGCACAGTCACTCACACACATTCAAACACCGGCATGCACACAGTGGGCTCCCGTCTATCTGAGGCTGTTGCTGTTGGGTTGTGATCCAGCGAGGCCGGGGTGGTCAGGACTGTGGCGGTTCTGGAGGGAGACGGAGATATAAACGGACTGTTTCACTTGTGTGGACATGGGAGTGAATATATTGTGAATCAGAGATCTAAGCCAAGTGCACAGCTGTTGGGTTCACTTCTGCAGAGTTCAGTCTGTCGTCTGTTTAATACGGAGGGGAACAAATTAGCTTTCCATCGGCATTGAGCGTGAGCTGATGAAGATGTCAATGTTTCATTGACCTATCATATATGATACAACCAGTATCCAACAAAAGAAATATGATGGGATGATGCAACACATACGATAAAAGATACTGAGTGGGTTGAAAACTGTTTGCAAATAGATAGAAGTCCAAACTTTATAAAACAATATGAAGTCACAGCTGTTGTCTACAAGCTTGTTTTTATTCTCTTTCACACTCAAGTGTTGGAAAACAGTTCCTACATAAAACTGCATCTTGAGTAACCACGTCATGCCTCTGAGAAAGAGTCAGAGTTTGTCAAATAAAACAGTTGGTGCACAACACGAGTCCACTCTAGTGCCCATATATTTGGGAGAAGCTGTCACCTGTACGGCGGATATCTCAAACTCTAAGCAACTTACAGCAAACAAATCTAGATTGGTGAATAATACCACAACAGGTAAACTGTTCCTTTCATGGAGCTCGATGTTTAATTATTGCCTTATCAAAACTGAAAGTGTTTCAGTATTTTGTGATACCATTTGTATTTGTTATATGGTTTAATATAGTCTCGAACCAGAGCCCATAATCAAGCCTAACTGGCAACTTTATGAATTATTGGTCGCTTGATACATTTTCTTACCTTCTTCTTTTTCTTGTCTTTCTTCTTTTTCTTGCGGTCAGGATCATCATCCCGTTTCTTCTTCTTCTTTTTGGGATCAGTGTCTGATGGAGTTTCTAAGACATCAAAAAGAAGCAGCTCAGTGGCCTGAAAACATGCTGCATTATTCTGAGTTTGTGGTCTTGTATAGTACGTCATACCTTGTGGTAACGGGTCCTGCAGTCGATGGTGTTTGTGCTTGTGTTTGCTCTTCTTCTTTGGAGGCTGTATGTGCATCAGTCTGTACTGTTCCGGTAGCTGGGAGAAAAACACAAACATGGTTGTAAAAAATGGACAATACAATTATAGAATGAAGAACACATGCAGGCCAGACTATGCTAACTAATAACACTTTGCAATACTGTATATATATATATATATATATACACTATTAACAAATCAATATATTCAGCACGTACTGGTCCTGTGTGTAGTCTGAAGCCTGTGAGCAGAGCGCCTGTCAATGGGTTGAAGGAGTTCCCACACACTGGAGGCTTATCAATCAAAGAGCGCAACGAGCTGCCGTCCTGAGTGCCCGGACAGTCGATCATACCTGCATCACAGAAGAGGACAGACAATATACAAAATTAGGATATGATATGATATTCCTTTATTCGTGCCACAGTGGGGAAATTTCAGAAATCACAGCAGCGGTGCACATCAGAGCATCAATGAAAATATATATAAAACACAAAACTAAATACTAAAAACTAAATTCTAAATATACAGGGGGAAAACAAAGTAAAGTGCTGAGTAAAGTAAAAGAAAAAGGTCATGAGCACATAGCCATACAGATGTAAACATGTTCAGCTGCGTTCAACAATCAGACAGGAGACGTTTGGTTGGCATGAATACGCAAGAACAAACACAAGTTGTTACGCGTCAGGGCTTTCATGAAGCTGATATACTCATTTGTGAGTTACAAATATTTAGAACACATATTAAAGACATGTGGTTCTCAGGATAACAGCTCCATTAAAGGGAGGATTCAGGCACAGCTTTACTGAGCAGGAACACCGATCACCAAACACTAATGAGGAGGAGACATTAGAAACATTGCGATAGAAAGAACAGCCATCAAGAGTTAAGTCACTTGGAAACGTGTGTCCTGTACCTACATTAGTATGTTTCTAATGAGATGTGTGCAGTAACCATTATGAAACACCACCGACCTGGTAACTCTGGCAGGAAGTTGCTGAGCTTCTCCTTCACCTTCTTCCCACAGAACTTGTTGTAGGCATGCTCCAGGTTGTAGTGCGTGATGAGGTTGGTGTTGCCCGTTAACTCGTTTCCCACTAAACACACAAACGCAGTTTAATTCAAGCGAACATGACCAGTACATTAATATATAACCAATCTATGACCCGGCTATTGTTACATCTTGAATATCACTAACTAACAGGTCCGACTGGAGCTGCTGTTACTTATGTAACATTGTTAAACTCAAAAACAAGAGCAGAATTAAAACATTGTAAACTCAGGTGGTTTCTGTGTCACGCAAACAAGATATATAGAGTTATATACAAATACAAAAACAGGTGGGCTCGTACTGGTAACGTTATTTAGCTTAACGTTAATCGATATTTTTGGTAACACTGATCGTTAGCTAACGGCTGTTAGCATTGTTTACAAGCCGCTTCCCAACCTTTCATAACAGCTCAACTATTTCCTTAACGCTAAATGAGAGACATTTAACACACGAAGCATGGCACAGTTAACAATAACAGCGAGATATTACCAGGAAGCTCCCGCAGTAAGTAGAAAGGTTCATTCATGGCTCCGGGCTTCCGCAGCGCAGGCCCTTCATCCCCGAGCTGCGGTGGCATCTGCCCCGCCATGGAGACTTGATTTTGCGGCAGAGGCGGCGGAGGCTTCCCCGGTCCGAAACCCAGAGACGAGCCGGGCGGTCCCTGAGCATCGTTTTGCCCGAACAGAGTTGAAAACATTTCCGTCATATCTATCACGAATAATACATTTATATTGAAAGAAAAAGTTAGTTTCGTCAAGCGTGTGGCCTGTTGTTTAACAGGGTAGGGTGTTCACCCAGAATCCATACGGGTGTGAACAACTCGACTCCTCACTTCTTTGTGTCATTATGTTCGTGGCCCATGTGCCGTAATACCAGGCATAAACACGCACACTACCGTAATGATTGGTCTATCATGGCCCACACGGATATAATGACTGAGGTCACAAAACATGTTCTTATATCCAGTATTTCAAGTTTATTTTCAGACAAACAGTCAAAATGAACACATCCGAAATGTACAGTTAAGTTATTTGATATATCTGCAGGACTAATAATTAGAAGATCATACATCAAAGACATCGTTGGGGTGAAGAGAAGATGCCAGCCTTTCAAACTCTGTGACCGATGCCTAAAAGGGAAACAACAAAACATACAATGAAAACTGTTAAGTCATGTTACACATGATTTGTTTGTGAATTATATGCTGTATAGCTCTAATATTTCTTTTGACAATTGTTTCCTACTCACCTTCCACTCATCAACAGTGGTAGAAATACGATATTCAGTCTGAGCAAGACTCTCTCTCCCGGCCTGGGCCTTCTGTGATAGGGCAGCATTCTCGGCTTGAATCTTTTTCAGCTCCTGTCGCATGTAGTTCTCCTGCTTTTGATAGTATGGCATCAAAAAGCTGCATAAGTCCTGCTCAGGAACACCACTCGGCCGCCTATCAAAACAAGTGAGAGGGTAAAGGATTAAGATGTTTTGTATTTTAATTACGTTGCGAAATGGAAATATTACAGTGGTGACACCCAGTGCAATAAAGAAAGGCAATGAACCAATAGTACAGGGTTGTTCGTGCTATTAAGTATTTGAATGAGTGGTGGTAAAAGCAACAGATGGATTTCAGTCTTAAGATGTTATCAATGAGTGTTTTACAAGAAAACTGAGCATAAACAATCAAAAGCTTAACATGTAACCAGTAGATAATTTAATTGAAAAGAAAGCAGAAGGTGGTGGAAAATGAAATGGTTTTAGTGCCGTTTACAGACCATGCAGGGTCTGCATTGTTCTTCGCAGCATTCTCCAGTTGGTCCAGCTCATTAAATTTGAACTCCAACCGGCCTTCTTCAATCAATCGGCTGATGTCCTCCTTCACATTCACAAACACAGGCATTGATGTAAGCAAATAAATAAAAAGCAAAAGGCAGGAAGAAGAGTACATATAACACAAACAATAAATAATACCCTCTATTTTTTTTTAAACTTTTCATACATAATAGTAATGTGTGGTGTGCTGCATACCTGTATGGCCTTCTGCAGCTCCTCAATGAACTGCTTGTGAATGCTTTCCATCTTCTGTGGGTTCTTTTTGTACAGAGGCCGAAACATGCTGGCAAATCTGTTAAAACTGTGAGCAAAAGCAGATAACACCAGAACTTTTTCTCAGTTAACAAATAGAGTACTGAAATGATTCACTGTTTGGACAAATAAAGCAACTTTAAGGTATCACTTTGGACTTTTTCTATATTTTCTGATGCCTAACAATCTCTACAATGAGAATAGAGATAATAGAACTAAAATAGTTAGCTGCTGCCAAAAAACCCACATTGTGTGATTTTACAGAATGTGTAGAAAGCTAGGAAAATAAGGCAGTAACTAATATTTTTTTTAAACATGATAATCCTACATCTTTTCAATAATTTCAGTTAACAATTCAACCCTGAAGTCATACATCTGACTTCCTATGACAGATGAATGCTCTACTGTCATGGTCATCATCTACACTACTTCTGAATCTCAGTCCTTCACACAGCTGTGACCACATAGGCAGTCAGTCACCCACTGCTTCTGTAGCTCATGCCCTGTACCTTCAGGTTATCATCATCATCAACATAAAGCTACCTACATAACTCACCTCAATTTGTGCCTACAATATACAGCAGGTAAAATAAGTATTAAAAAGTAAACAAATCAACAAGGAAATAGATTTCAAAAGGTGCTATTAACATGACAGTTTCACCAGATGTCGGTAACAACCCAAGTGATGCGAACATACAAAGAAAACCAAACAAATAAGTTCAGAAAGTAAGTTATGTGTAATACAATGGAATGTCAGGGAAGTAGTATTGAACACGCTGACTGAAATTGATTTAATACTTGGTACAAAAGTCTTTGTTGGTCATGACAGCTTCAACACGCCTCCGTATGGAGAAACTAGTCTCTTGCATTGCTCAGGTGTGATTTTGGCCCATTCTTCCACACAAAGTCTTTAAATCTTGAAGCTTCCGAGAGAACTCTGATCTTTTGTTCTTTCTATAGATTTTCTATTGGATTCAAGTCAGCTGATTGGCTGTACCATTCGAGTAGCTTTATTTTATTTGTCTGAAACGAGTTCAGTTTCCTTTGCTGTGTGTTCGGGATCATTGTCTGGCTGAGATGTCTACCCTCGTTTCATCTTCATCATCCTGGTGGATGACTGCACATTTTTATCAAGAATGTCTCGCTACATTATTTCATTTTCACTTCCTTCAAATATATGAAGATTGCCACTGCCGTATGCTGAAAAACACTGCTGGTCTGGTGTTTTTGGGATGATGTGCAGTGCCATTTGGCCTCCAAACAATGTGTATATTATGGGCATCCAAAGAGTTCTATTGTGTTCTTATCTGACCAGACTATATTCTCCCAGTATTTCACGGGCTTGTCTAAATGTGGTGCCGCAAACTTTAAACCAGCTTCAACATGCTTTTCCTTCAGCAATGGAGTCTTGGTGGTGAGTGTGCATACAGACCACCGTGGTTGACTGCATTACTTATTTTTTGTTTTGAAACAAGTGTACCTGCTTATTCCAGGTCTTTCTAAAGCTTCCCACAAGTAGTCCTTGGCTCTTTTACATTACATTACATGTCATTTAGCAGACGCTTTTATCCAAAGCGACTTCCAATAAGTGCATTTCAACCTAGAGTATAAACCAAGAACAACAAGAACACAGGAAGCAACACTTCTCTTGTGATAATACTTTTCATTTATACTTCAGACATCTTGTGAGGAGCACCTGGTCGTGCTCGGTTAATGGTGACATTATGTTCTTTCCACTCTGCCCCAACAGTGCTCACTGGAACATTCAGAAGTTTAGAAATCCTCCTGTAACCAATGCAATCAGTATGTTTTGGAACAAAAAGGTTCATGCCAAGAGAACATCTATGGAAAGAGCTCAAGATCAGAGTTATCACGGAACCGTCAATATTTTAAGACAATAAATCACTGGATTTCCACTTGTGAAGGAAATAATAAACCTATAGGCAACTATTCTCGGTAAAGAAAACAAGGTATACAGTAGTAGTAATGGTGTTCACACTCAAACCAGGACATATTTCAGCCTTGGTTAGTAGTAAAGAAATGTTGTGTTGCTTGCTGAGACACATGAAACACCAAAAACATTACAGAGCATGACTTTCCAATCATTGGGTACTGTAACAGCTATGTCACAAACTGCTGTAGTGGCACATTACCTGGCATGGTCGATGAACTTTTCCAGGCTCTTCTGCATCACTTTGTCGAACAACTTCAGCCTCTTAAACCGAGCTTCTTTCTCCTCGAGCGGCTTCCTACCTGATCCAGGTATGGTCATCTGTGAGGAAACTTCTCCCGTGGCTTCATTCATTCGGTTAGCAGCTGATGCGTCAACACAAAGTTGATCTACAGTCTCCTTTCGTGTCGAGCCTTCGATTTCTTCCATTTTTCCGCTTCTGTTTATGTTTTTCCAACACCCGCCAAATCTACGGCGAGTCACTGCACCCAGAAACTACGAAATCGGTTATTCTGGCACATGCGCAGTTCGAGCTGGCCGCCAGGTCTGTCAGTCAGTTACTTCCAGCTGTCATTCCTCCTCAAACCCCTTGAAGTGGACTTGTCGTCTTTACCAACATGGCTCTAATCACAGGACTCTGTACTTTTTTGTACCACTTACCTCAGATTTACAAATGGCTTCTGAAACCATATTATATCTCCTCGCTCTTCATGACCGTCGCCTTCCTGGTGGTCCGAAAGGCTCCGGGTCTGTGCGAGCACCTGGCGACTCAGCGAGAGGACGGCAACTCCTGCGACTTTGACTGGGTGAGCATGGCGGGCATCGTGCGGCGCTGCACTGTCTATATGGATTTCTCTCAAAATATAATTCCTGCGAGATGAGTATTAACCTAATTTACCCACTTTTCACAAAGTTGTTTAATGTTTGTTTTATGTTGTTTTATAGAGGGAGCTGGAGATTCTCATGTTTCTTAGTGCAATAGTTATGATGAAGAACAGGAGAGCGAGTAAGTACCCTTCCCCCTACCCACACACACTCAAACACACGCACTCACATTTGTATGTGTGTAAAACAACAAAGCAAGTATTTGTTTACACTGTAAACAGTCATCACAAGTGTTGGCTATCTGCATTAAAGAAGGTGAACTGGGGACCACCAAGATATATTAACACATCTTTCACTATTCAACAACCCTACTTGGTTAGATTTAGTTTGAGTTCAAATGAACTCTTTCTGGCATAAAGCCACATTTTTACTATATTCATATAAGTGTGTCTCCTAATTATACTTAATCTAGAAACTCAAAGTGGAGACAGATATACCTCAGATGGATATGTCTGATATGTGACTGTTCAAAATCCTATCAAACGACAAGGAAGGAAACTCGGTGGGTCCCACGATGTGCATGTAATGTTTAAACCCAGGAGGTATTTGTGACTTAATGTGTAACCGTTTCAGATCCTGAGAAACTCTGTAGCCAGCCACATGCAGGAAGTGCTTTGTGAAAAAAAGTTTGCTGTGTTGTGTAAACATTTCGATTACAGTGTAACCCGGCCTTCTTGTGACCTTGTAACAACAGCGTGAAGGTTACTCCCCGGCTGAATGCAACGTTTGTCCTCTCTTCTTCTCCTCCCTCTTTCTCAGTCACACTGGAGCAGCACGCAGGCAACTTGTTCCTGTTCAGTAAAGTGGCCAACGTCATGCTCTTCTTCAGGCTGGACATTCGGCTCGGCCTCCTTTACCTGGTATTGTGTGTCGGTCAGTGGCCTGATGACCCTTATACAAATACTGGCATACTTAAGAAACTTGGAATTAAGGAAGGGCGTCTTTATGGAAGACTGTCGTCCATCAGGAGGGACACATTGTAGTGCCGGCCTATCAGCTTCCTCATAAAGTGGCGCCGTCTAAGTTATTCCTTTGCTGTTGACTCCCCTCAAGAAACTGTTCAACAAAGATCTCACGCATTTAGTATTTTAATCAGTTCTATTAGTAAATGAGGTAGTCTTTATTTCACATGCACGGAAACTCTTAAATATTGACTTGGATCTATATATTCCCTGACAGTTTCTATAAAACTATTGATAGGTATTCATAAAATAAGCCAACATTTGGAGGAAATTGATTAAACATAAATGCAAAAGTAAGGTACCTTGAAACTGCATTTGGAGTACTTATTTTATGACATGTTTTGAGCTAACACCGGTCCCCTTCCAGACAGTGACAAGTCCAGTTAAAAAAAATATTTATATATCTTTTTTGTATCAAGCACCTTTTCCACTGAGGTTAATCAAAATAATACGTTTAGGGTTTAAGTGGATACTTATTAAGCTAATGTGACTTTCAACTCTTCATAAAATGTCAAACTTGGATTTAGACATTGATTTCATCCACTGGGATTCTCTCCCATATTAATCTATTATTCTGCGCCTCGTCTCCAGTGTTCCTCATGACCTGTAAGCCACCTCTCTACATGGGCCCCGAGTACATCAAGTACTTCAGTGACAAGACCATAGACGTGAGTGTTACCCTACAGACTGCGCTGGATTGTAGTTGTTTAAATACTTGTAAATGCCTTTATGATGTAAGATGAACTACAGCCGTAGCTCAGGACTCTGAGGGGTTAAGTAGCAGCTTTGAAACTCGTGGGAATTATAATAGTCATCAAGTCTTTATATGTAATATAATTACCTAAAGATGTGAGCTTCTTATGACAATGCAATAAGAATGTCTCCATTAAACATGGAAGCCACAGTGTAATATCAAAATGTCAATTGATGATATATATTAATTGAATGCAAGACATTTTAAATATAAATATTTGAACTGCCTTATTGGAGATGTTTTGGGGGGTGGAGTGTGACAGATCTTTTACCTGTGTCGTCTGTTCTCATCTCATGTATTGCGTCATCAGGAGGAGCTGCAGAGGGACAGTCGTGTCACCTGGATTGTTGAATTCTACGCCAACTGGTCCTCTGACTGCCAGTCTTTCGCTCCCGTCTTTGCTGACCTTTCACTCAAGTAAGAAATAATTAAATAAGGTTTTTGTAACGAAGGTACTGACGGCTGAGCTGTTTGTCAGACCCTCCTTCAGGTTACTTTAGTCACTGATGGAAAACTTATATCACCGTAATTGGCTGAGCTGTGTTCAAGACCAAAGTCTAGACAAATACACACTCATGGCAATAAACCTACAAATCACTATATCATACCTTTGCTTAAAAATGCAACCGTGATATCTACTTATAAGTAGAACGTTTATTGCTTGAAGATAAGCCGTATGGTTCAAGTGAAACTGCCGATGATAGAGACATCTGTTCTGTATTCACTGTAAATCAATTGCCTTTGGTATGAATCATACAAATAATTGAATTTGTTTAGAAGCAGAAGGCTCTTTGTTGTCCATCAGTGGAAGTTTGGCTTAATAACTCCCTTCCATGTTGCATACTGTATTCATCTCATAATTTCTAGATAAGCGATATTAACTTTCACATAATGAAGTTGTTAAATTAAACTGCCATGTGTACATTTTTCAGAATAATAATTAACCTGCTATTCAAGTGAATTGCTCTCCAGTCTGGACTCAGATATTTGTCGCCTGTGTACTGCAGGTACAACTGTGCTGGACTCAAGTTTGGGAAAGTGGACATCGGACGCTATGGAGATATTTCTGAGAGGTCGGACATTTTTTCCACTTTGCTACAATGCTAACATATTGTTTGTTTATGCCTTCTACACATTTGACAGTATCTGAGCACATAATATTGACTGTCTACGGAATTATTTCTGAACAGGTTCAAGATTAGCACTTCTCCACTGTCCAAGCAGCTGCCCTCACTGATGCTTTTCCAAGAAGGGCGGGAAGTCATAAGACGTCCAATGGTGGACAATAAAAAGAGAGCCGTGTCTTGGACCTTCAATGAGGCAAGTCTTGTATGTAACTAACCGGTGGAACAGGAACCGTCACATCCACAAAGATAGCCTAACATTGAGTTTTTCATTCCTAGGAGAACATTATCCGGGAGTTTAATCTCAACGAACTCTTCCAAAAATCCAAGAAGCTGAACAAAGGTCGTGGTTTGAAAGAAGAGCAGAGCGGCGTTCAGCCAGTGGAGGTCAGCGACGAGCTCCATTCTGAAACCAACAACCTGGAGCAGCCCACAGAGAGCAAGAAAGACCAGTGAGGAGCAGGATGGCCTCAGGTTGTTGCCAAAGTCCAGAATATGATGGGACGGCGAGGAAACCGGTTCTAACCACTAAAGACGTCACGTCTACACTCAGTCTTCACTGTGGCAAATTAATACCAAAAAAGCGAGACCACGTTTCCCTGGCTGGGTCTGATGCAGTGTGGTTTGAATGCAGTTATGCAAAAGACACGCAATAATTTTACTACATTTTATAAAGTTATTTGAGAATACATTTTGTAATACTCGTTTTGTGGCTACTTTCGACAACATCTCATCACTGTGCATCGTTTGCTGCCTGTATTTTGCAACGAGCGTGTTTACTGGTGAAGCTGAAATAAAAACAGTGTGCAGCTAAAATGTATCAGTTTAACTTTTTTATTCTGAGAAGCCATCTTTTTAAAAATTCTTTATAAGGCCATTTTGGAAATGTCTTAAATGTACTTGTTACAGATATTTGTGAAACTCGTTCCATTCCTCACAGCCCACAATAGTAATATTTTATCTCACATAGAAGTATACTCATAGTTTCAACTTGTTCAGTGGCCACCGATCAAGGCCAGAGCAGGAAGAAAAGTATCGCAGGTTCACTTCACCTCCTTACGAAGGCTGCCTGTGCCTTTAATGACGCTTCTTTACTTGTAATCACCCACACATCACCATATTACCAATATTCTCAGGTTTGCACGCCAGTGAAGCATTTAGCTCGACAAACAAAAACCACATGCACACCCAAGACAGCCTGGGAGGGTTGAAAACTAGGAACACGGTCCTTTGGGTGGAACGATGCTACTTCAAGCAAGTACTTTCCCCCAAAGACGTGCAACAGTCAGCCAGCTTTGACATTCCAGTGCGAACACCGCCGGAGGCCTTAATAGGACAAATGAAATAAATAAAACCTCCACTTTAATACCCAATCCTGAAACTCAAAAACATCGCCTTTCCTTTTTCCTTTCTTAAAATGGCCGTGGGTAAAAAAAAAAAAAAAAAATGGCTGTACCTTTACAGAAGTTTTAAAATGCCAATCAAAACATCTCCTATGCCGTACATTATTTGTGTGTAAAATATACAAATAAATAGAACAAAATGTGAATGTGCATGCTTCACTATGAATGGTCTCTAGGCAGAAAAAACAAAACAGACTAACTACAAACCAGTCCCTCCTTGAAATGCTTTTAAGTGGCATAGCGCTTTTACAATTTAATTTATAAAGTCTTTGTTGTAAAAAATTTTCATTCTTTTCTTTTCTCAAAAAAGAAAAAAGGACAATATGGTAGAGACTGGTTTGAAATTGTGCCCAAAACTACAAGGTTGTCTCGTCTGGTAAAATAAATAAGCCCTTCCCTCGCTGCCCTATTTGGCTGGCCACCTGTTGAAGGTCCTACGAGCATCTTGAAAGACAGAACAGAAGAAAAAAAGACTAAAAAAGTACATAATGATCTTAAAGCTACCAAGAGATTTTGCATAATTTCTCTCGCATAAACATTACAAGCGTACATTCCACAAAGATACTTGTGCTGCAGTTGTGATTCAGAATTTCTCAGTGGCTTTCTGAAAATCAAGCTCAATTATTTACCACGTCGGCTGCCCACCAAACGATCATCATTCTCTTTGGACGATGACGATTCCAGCACGAACTCATGAGTGGCTGATGCAGCCATTAAAATAAAAAAAACAGGCAACTGATTTGAGATTGCGTTCATGAATAATTACACACAGTACATCTGTCACCCTTATCCAAAGTCATCTTCAATACCCGACAAGTTGACCCAATAATAATAATCTGTAAGATTTTATACATTTATATAAAACATTTTTAAAAAAAGATTTAGAAAACTAAAATGATACTGTGTTTATAGGTACGACTCTTCCCTCCATGACTTATCGATAAATCGGTTGAGTGGTCCGTTGGAGAAGATGTTTCTATTGGTCAACAGTCCTAAATCCTCCCACTTAGGTTTCTGCGTCCACTGGCGAAAGGACATCCTTTCCTTAAGTGTTGGACACGTTGGGCAATACTCTGTGTGCTAATCTCCAAATAAAAATGCAAATCATTGAATAGCTATGTTTCATAGACATATCTGTCCCCAGCCATGATGATACAGTCTCATCCATCATTGGCTCACAACGTGGAGACGACTTGATCCAGTGAAAAATTAAGTGTCCCTTTTCACTCTTTGTTCAAATCTGCCAGTGGGTGGCGTTACAAATATAACGAGGTGGTACCAGACAGGCCTGCTCCTTTAGTCCTTTGCAGCAGAAACCAGTTATTGTTCAAGAGCCTACGGTCATGAATGATGTCCAGCTCAGGTCAGAGACAAGTGGAAGTAGTCCTGTGAATGTTACCCGTTCTTTATGACGGACCATGAAGGTTGTCTGTCACTCAAACCGATATCTCGTAAGTGGTCCCTCCAACGCCAGTCACCTTCTTCACTCCGCCCCCTGGTTTGGATGGTGTGTGATTGGCCAAGACTAGACGAGAGGTGGATCTGATTGGACAGCCATCGGGAAGGGGAGGGAAGGAGAGGGGAAGCAGATTAGGAGGGAGGACAGAGGATACATGGATGTTGGAGTGAGTGGTTCTATAAAAATAAAAAAAAGAGAATTCCTGCACAAATGTTTCTCTACCATCAAACTTTTAAGGCATTTGGTAATTAGACTAAGTGAGTTAGAAAAGCACATGGATAAAAAAAGGCTAGATGACAGAAGTAAATAGCATCATCGTTCGGCATGCTTTCACAGAGCTAAACACATACTGACATGCTTTTAGCACTTATCCACCGACACAACCAATGAATCCTCCAGACACTTCCAACTGTTGAATGCTAAACAAGCAAAGACCGACTCAACCTCGGAGCAGGAAAAGGAAGACTCACACAGATCAGGGAGGAAGAGGAGGGCTGACAAACCAGGGAGGAAGAAGAAGAGAATTAGGAGGAAAGGGAAGAGGAAAATAAGCGGGCTGACAGAGTCTGGCGATAGATCACTACTCACTGTGGAGCCTGTTGCCCTCCTCCGGCTCCTCCCCCTCCCAGCACAATGCCTCCTCCCGAAGCCCGAGGCTTGTGCTGAGGTCCTGTCTCCCCAACATAAGACGGGGACTTGCCGAGGGAGAGGCCGCGAGGTGGCGGGGAGACAGGGGGCTCTAGTGAACGAACCCCAGGGGAAGAGGACGAGGAGGAAAGGTTACGAGGGGCTCGGGAGGAGGAGTCGTGGTTATGCTGGAGCGGGTGATGGATCTCAGGAGGCCCAGAGGAGGGGGGAGGGGGCGGGCTGACGGCACGCAGGTAGGCCCTGTGGGGGGAGGAGAAAGTGGCAGAGCCCTGGAGCAGCTGCCCCTCCCTCTGCTGAGCGATCTGAGCTGAGAGGAAGGGCGACGTGTAGCCCTGCATCGGGCTGCTGGGTGACACCACCTGACGCTGGCTCGTTATCGTCGCTGAAGCAAACGGAGCTCGAGGTTTCTGCGGCGACAGCTCATGAGCGGCCGACTCAAACTCTGGGCTCTCGGATGGCGTCAGAAGGCTGTCATAGGACAGGCTGCCATTCCGAGGCGTTTGATTAGCCAGGCTTTTGTAGCTGGTGTCTGTGGTGCCCTCTGACTGGAGCGTGGACAGCGGGTTATGTTGTGCCACTTGAGCTGAGCGCAGGCTGGAGGAGTGAGAGCCGCCAGTGGACAGAACCAGAGAGGATGGGTAGGAGGTGTAGGAGCGCCCAGTAAGGGAGTAACCTGACATGCCCCCTGGCATCACCGCAGCAGTCCCGCCAGGGCCTCCGGGGCCCTCGCCCTTCTCCCCTCCCCCTCTGCGCGCCCCTGCACCTCCCCCCACCGCCGTGGTCCCGTCCAGGCTGTTCGGCTCCGAGCGGTAGCTCGGCTGACGGCTGGACTGGAGGATGGAGGGAGATGGAGAGTCAAGACTCTCCCCGCGGATCATCTGAGGGGAGGAGAAACAGACAAAAGACAGAGAGGGGGAGTGTGATGAAGATGAAGGCAGGAGTATAGAGAGGGGTAGTGAGGAAGATAAAAATCACCATGTTACTTAAGGAATGGATAACATAACACCAAAATAAACATTTTACCACTTATTATGAACAGAAAGAGTGGTGGGGTTGAAATTGGATGCTTGACCTGTGCTCTACTCCATCATCACACGACTGGATTGGAAACATTGACTGGCTTCAACAAGCACTGACACTGCATGTCAAAGACCGTGTGTATCAACACATGAATGGAAACACAAATACATACGGTACATGAACTACACATTCCAGTCAATGCAGTCTCAGGGGAAAGGACAGATCCACTCAGACACACGGAGACAGCCAAAGGGACACACACAGATGACACTAGCTGAGACTTACTGATCGACCGATGGCCACTGAACGATCAATTCAAAGTAAAAAACAAAAAAAGAGGAGCATGGTATTAACCACAAAATAAATCAGAAGCAGGACGGCACATCAGCCCCCAGACCATCCGTTACTGTAATCGGATATTGTTTGTGAAATCTAATAAGAAAACCACATCCCTTTATATTTTACAAATGCTAAAACAAGCTTGCTAAGTAAAATCAACATGGTTGTGTCTATTTAAAATAATTTTTTCGATTTACATGAGTCATGCATGCGTCTGTGTGTCCAATCCGGCAAAGACATGTGGCTACCTTTGCTCTTAGCTGACCCTGTGTTCCTTTAACACTCTTAATACACAGTATTGAATAATGGTAGGTGAATATTTTAGTGTATGTATATTGACATATACCTTGTTCGGGTGCGTGAGGGCAGTGTGGTTCCTTCCTGGGCTGTTGTAAGGTGGTCGATACTTATACATTGACGGCGTAGTTGGAGCTTCAGTCAATAAGCTGCTCTCTGAGTGGCAAGAAACCAAAAGGAAGAGATTACAAAACAAAGATCCAACTGTTCAGGTAAAACCCTTACAGCCCCTGTGCTGCACTTGATGGTCAACACTCAAGATGTGGACATGCCAGGTGATATACCCGTTACTAGAGGTTCACGTATGTATTGTGTGCGAGTGCGTGTGTCTCACCCTCGGTTTCAGCACGGGGCAGGCCAGGGTAACGAAGCTCTGGCTTCGGAGGAGGTGGAGGCTCTGCATCAGCTGACTGGCTCTCCATCTGCTCTATACTGCTCTTGGACTGGAGGACACACACAGACACACAGCATCAGGCCGTGTTCACACCCACAACGGCACTGAATAAAAAAAGAACGATTAGAACACGGTTTTCCGGTAAAGAAGTTTCATTCAGTGTTTGCTGCAACACCATCTGCCAATGCAAGTACATTACTTTGTAACTTGAGCGTTTTCCTTCTATTGTTAAGCTGGCAAATGTTGCAACAGAGGATGAAACGGTTGATGCCAGAACAACTTCTTGGAGGTATAAAGTCCTGTTTCATGAACCATTGTTGAAAGTGTTGGCATCTGATGAAAGTAAAAACTCAATGATCTAACTATTTTTTGTCTGAACAGCCTCCAACACATGTGCTTCATTATCTAGATGAGGTAGGGTTTTCTAATATAATGTGCTCTTATTCCATGTGCAAAATACAGAGTACAAAAGTACCAGGAAAGAAACAGAAAGAAATGGTATTCAAATTGTTTTTTAACTAACAAATTAAATATCTTCTGTCCTGCACTTTCCCAGTTTTGTTGAGCATTGTAACTTATCTGTTACGTAAAGTTATCTATAAATCAATGTCTCTCACATTTCTCAAGAACCATGCACAAAGCTGTGGATATCTTAACGGTTAACCGACCGTTTCTGCTTGTTTCTGTTCTGTAAAATTGACAGTTTAATACATTAAGATATTTTGTAGAATAGCTGCCTACTAACACAATTTCAAACCCCATGTTTTATCATGATGTTGTAAGTGTTTCAAAGGACTGTTTAAGAACATTCCAAGTGGATAAATACAGGGTTCATACACATGTTGACCAATGGATTTCCATGAACTTTCCATGACTTTAAACCAAACTTCCATGACTAAACATTATGTGTAATCTTGGTGTATACATGAGTATACCTTAAATAAGACAAATGAATGAGAGACAATAGTTTAATTTAAAGAATACATATTTATATAAATATGTGTTCCTGAAGTGAGCTCATGTGGAGGAAAGTGAGTGGGATTCTTTGGTTCTCTTCAAGTCCATAGCTTCTGATCCTACACATCTGACTTTATGGTGTGTAAAACCTTTTGTGAAATTAACTGTTACATTAATTAATGTGATTGACATCTTTGGGAGGTTCCTATGTGTTAAAAAAAAAAGATCATCCCGCAGCGACATTGAAATGTCTACAATAATTCTTGAAAATCATTTATAATATCTAGAGCTATTACATCTAAGTGTACACCTGTAGAATTTTTTTGGTACATTTGTTGGTTTTAGCATCCCTCACCCTGGTGCTGTGTCGGTCATTCTGGATGCCGTTGTCCAGGACCTTGGCTTCTAGCTGGGCCTCAGTGAGGGCCGGTCTGAGAAACGGTGGCTGTACATCCACTGCTTGAGGGCTCCGCCCCCGGCCCATGTATCTGTGAGATCATACACATACATCCATGTTAATCCTAATTAAATGACAGAAGCATTCAACAACAGGCTTAGCAGTATGGTGCTCGATTGAAAAGCATGACTAACACCAGAAGCCACACTGAAGGCTTGCTCTCATACATGCGCCATAACTAAACAGACAAAGTGAGAATAAAAATAAAAAAAGGATGCTGGAAAAGTTGAAAGAGAGAGCAATGGAAAGAAGGAGAGAGGAAGGCTGACCTGGGGGCCTGGGAGCTGCACAGCACATGAGAAATATTCCTCATGCAGCCGTTGGTGAAGGGGTTAACGCCTCCCCGAAACTTCCCTGTCACCTACAATGAGTGGGAGGAGCAGAGGAAAATGTTCTAGCTCACATGGACAACAACTTTAATGATAACAACCTGAACTGCCTGGAGTAATTCAGTAATGCAAGATGTAATACACACAACCAGCTCTTGTTTGTACCTGTTCATTAGTGGTCCTACCGCGGGCCACCAACACCATGTGGAACCCAGTCAGGCCGGCGACTGGGACAAAAAAAAGTCCAGCCACACACATTACAGCCATACTGGGAGGAGAGGGTCAAGGAGGTTAAAACAAACCCAGCAATGAGAAACAAAACAAATACCAGGCCTAAGTTTCATCATTTGTCCAGCCTCTTTATGGCTGCAGTGGGCCAAGTAAAGGATACGTAACCGCAGCATGTGGCGTGTCCAGCTGCTGGCGGTGGTGCAGCACATAAACCAAGCCAAACCCAAATATGTTCATGATGTGGGTGGTAAGTGATATCAAGAAGAGGAAGAAATGGCGATAATTCCTCCGACCAATGCAGTTGTTCACCCAAGGACAGTGGTGGTCAAAATCCTAAGAGAAAGAATGTGCGAGCACAAGTAAGAACGAATATGACAGAGAGGAGCACAATGACGACAAGGAACCACTAGAACAATTACAAATAAAACCATTCAGACCTCTCACGCTCACACATGAAAAACTAAAAATATGACATATCAAGGTCATGTCACACAGTAGTTTTGGAAAAAACAAAAACACACGGCGTTATAGTTGACATTCAATCAATAAAAGAGAAAGATACATAGGAACAATAAATGAAGATAATATAAAAAGGAAAAGATGTGTCTATATTATTAATAATTGATGTCATATTCAATGGATGGGTTGTAACTCTGTAACGCTGTTCATTCTGGTCACATGACATCTATTGCTTCTGTCCATCCTGGAGAGGGATCCTCCTCTGTGGCTCTACTGAAGGTTTCTTCCTTTTTTTCCCCTGTAAAAGATTTTCCTGATCCGGTGTGAGGTCCTGGGACCGGGATGTCGTATGTGTACAGATTGTAAAGCCCTCTGAAGCAAATTTGTAATTTGTGATTCTGGGCTACACAAAATTCATTGAATTTACATCACAAACCGTCACCCTGTTTCCCCCAATTGACCTGTATAGCTTTCCCTCAGTTTATATAATACTGTGAGCTCTATACCTTTCTAACAATACGAGCCCATAATACAGAGTGTGCGCGTGTACCTCCACACAGTTGTCGCAGACCGAGCAGTGCGAGCAGCGCGGCGGACGGTAGAAGCGGCAGGTCGAGCACCACTTCATTCGCACCTGGATCCCCTTGATCTCCACGGTCTTGTAGAGCGGAGCACGGAAATCATCTTCTTTGTCCTCGTCCTCCTCCGCTAAACACGACAGAAACAAACACTGAGACTACCGACATCAGTGTACCTGATCCTATGGTCTCCCTGCATTGTGTTACTATTTGAGTCAATTTCTAAGAGATAAAGTCATTATTGATGATTCTTTATGTGTTGTGTAGTCAATGGCACTAAATTGCATATGTTGGTTTGTGATAACCAAGTTTCTCTGTCAAAAACTTGCAGCGCAACACTGTTCAAATGTGTTTACCTCTGGGGAAGACTCCAGGGTCCATGAATGTGGCCATACAGAAGTTGGCGAGGGTGAAGAGGAAGGTCACAGCAATGTAGATAGGAATGACAGCGGAGAAATACTCTGACAACCATGGACACCTGGACAGCATGAACAAGGATGGAATACAATTACAGCTCCACATATTATGGCCATAACTACTTGCAGACTCAAATCCCTGCACTTTTTGTAACACACAGATGGAAAACCTCCACACGCCATCAACAACTATTGACACGCCTTGTGGAAGCAGATTTACCCCTCAAAGGCTCCCTTGAAGCTGCTCAGTGGCCAGAAACAGAATACTGCAATTGTAAATTGGCAGCTCAAGAGTATGATCTTGAAGAACTTTGTGAATACAAGTGTTGCTAATAAGAGGACAGGTTTGCTCAGTAAACGTTCTCGATGTGAAGGTTGAACAAACAGGCCGTCTTCATAGGAAACACAACCCATAGGGGTACCTACACATGCCTTCCGCACACACAAATACATGCAACCATTATTAGTTTGGCAATGACACAACTGTGTGTACATGCGGCCCTTTGCACCACGTTTGCATTATGTTGGAGTTCAAGTATGAGCGAGAGCGAGAAAGAGATACTTACGTGAAGCAGAAGAAGAGGGTCGTGGATCCGACGAGGAACGTGGCGGCTGCCGACACCGGGACATATCGGCTGGGACGAAATGGACGGGGAGGAGCAGAAGCAGGGACACCTACTCCTCCCCCAACCCCGCCACCACTGAAGCCCGGCATCAGAGAGACAGAGTGGGGAGGAAGACGGAGAGAGAGGTAGGTATCTACGGTCTACCGACTGGAAACGATGCTTTACAGGTCAAAATGGCGAATGTGGGGCTTGTTTGGGAGGAGGGGCCATGACTACAGACAAGGAAAAAGAAAACACTATGCAAAGCAGCAACTGAATGGAAACATGAGGGTTTCTGTGTCCAGACACTAAATGTCTCCTGGCACTAATATAACCACTAAAAATCAGAGAGCTTTACATTTAGCTTTGCATGTGTTCAGCTTGCTGTAATGTTATTTAAGTTGTGTGCATAATAGAGGTTTATAAAAGCAAGACTTTACAAGAGCAAGGTGATACAAAAATATGTGTGTAGGTAATTTATAAATATTTTGTATGGCTTTAATGTAACTATTTGGTGCAACAATATAACTACATCTAATTGTACTGCTCCCCGGCACCAGTGTAACTGTAGCACTTGTGTGCTTGGACACAAAAGCACAGTACCTCACACACACGACTAAAACTGCAAGAATTTGGGGTTCTCTCCACTCCTAAAACTCAGTGTTTACATTAATGCTCGGCGCTGTGTTTGAGTTCTGATGAAAATTCATAATTAAAAACAAAAGAACAGAAAATTAAAAAGGTAGTGGGTGGATAGCCAGCAGGCCGAGAGCAGAAGCACAAAGAGGAGAACAGGCAGAGGATTGAGCGCAGCAGCTGCTGATGACTTCTGTGATTGTCCCGAGAGGGCGTATTCAGGCACTGGGTGGGTGGAAGAAACAGAGGATGGCGGCAGAAGGAACAGTTCCAACCTTTCAAACTAAGTCAGCAGGGGAAACTAAAACAAATCCCGTTTTAAAACTAGTTGCTGGAAGCTGCGTCGAACAAAAGTCCAGCTGGAATATATTTTCAAAAATCGGATGAAGAAAAAAAAAACGGTTTACAAAATGATGTCCAGCCTTGACTTTACAAGCACAACAGCTTGAACTGCCGAGTAGACTCCTCTGGTTCGTGCCTTCAGTCGTTGCTTCAATATGGGGTCAAAATCAACTCAATCCAAAAAGAAGCCCTGTGTGTGTCATCGAGCTGTCTCCGCACTTGGCCGCGTCTGGGTGTAGAGACCTCTCCCACCTCCAAATTCTCTGCAGATAGACCTCCTTTCCCATTCTGCATCTCTTAAACAAAGCCATGTGCCGCAGTGATGTTATGTAGTCTGAGGCATTTTAGTCCGTTCTTCTCTTTGTCCTCCGTTTTCATTTACCCACTGGCTCTGTGGCTCAGCTGTTGGATGCCCCTGTAAAACAAATAGAATTGAAATGTTGTCAAGCTATTTTGATCATCAATACAATTTCCAAGCAAAACAATTACATCTAAGTTAAATATAATAGTTGTGATAAACACAAGTAACTACAATGATACATTGTATGAAATTATCAGTTTTTTTATTTAGCAGGTTGAAGCTTTACTGTCAAAAGTAAAGTTCCTTGTTGGACACAGATGTCGAAGAGAAGTGGAGGTTGCACTCTGATTTCACAACAAAGGCTGACTAATCACTTCATTACTGTCCCAAATAGTTTGCGTTACTCTGTAAACCTGTTCATTTCTCACCATTGTTACTCATAAACAAAGTTGCATAACAGTCTGCCGTTGTAAAAACAAACCCATCAACGCCCTCAAATTTTAACACCTCCCACTTCGGGAAAATGAAGGGAAAAAAAGGAGACAAGGATCCGTGATGAGCAAGAACGCCTTTGACTGACACACACACACACACACACACACACACACACACACACACACACACACACACACACACACACACACACACACACGCACACACACGAAAAGGTAGGGCGTGCCGTGCGAAACACCTGAGTAACCTGATAGTTTAGACACGCCCCTCTTTTCGACGATCACCAGGCAGAGCAGTAACCGTCTCACCGGCCTAACAACAACACACGCAAGACTAGAACGGATGTTAATCCTAAAATCTCCATGTCCAGCCTGTCATGTCACCGTCTCAAGAGCTACAACGATAAACGGCCGGCCCACCAATGCATGTTATCCATTTCCCCACAACAGTTACACACTAGGAGCTTCCAGCTAACGTCTCGTTTAGCTAAATGTATGCAATTTAACTGATTTATCGCGTCGTCTTTGGATCCCAAGTTGAAGCGGACACCGACAACAGGCCAGGGCGGTGCTAGGAGACCGCCAAGACAACTTACGTTACAACAATGAACCTCATTAAAATAACGTCACACCTCACTACCTTAAACTAGTTAAGTAATACTCGGTGCAATGTTTTGGCCCGCTGTGTTATCGTTTATTGAAATTATGACATTTAAACGCACTCCACACTTCATAATCAGTTAGCTCCCACTTAGCCTCGAAAGTTTTTTGCGACAATGCTCAGTCCTTTACCACAGCGAAGAGTTAGCTAACGTTACCTGGTGAGTATGGGGAGCTTTACACTCGCGGGGTTGCTTTCATTGGCGGCTGGCGGGATACATGAACGTACGTGCGGCTGAATTATCACCACAAAAAGCAGGTGAAATCAGCAGGACATACCTAACACGGAACATACGCGCTGTCTTGCCGGTAGGATTGTGGGTCGTTACGGTCCTCCTTGAGTTAGCCGCTAGTAAACTAGTTAGCTCGCTTGCTAGGCCGCCATCGGAATCCCGGAACTGGCCCGTCGTCCCTCAGGTGGGATGAGCAGCCAATCAGAGAGCGAGCAGGTGTGGTCTGGAGGAACAGTTTATCCAACCATGACTGACAGTACTAGTTCGCACTCGTCAAAAAGTATTGTTTTTACTGTCACATCATATTATTACCACATATTGAAACGGCTTCCTCTGACATTACTAAATGTACACATACATATCATCCTTCCATACCATTTAAATGTAATATTTCCTCAAATAGCTCATTATGCAAAAAGAGGGAAAACCACTTTCTTTATTAACGTCCCTCTACCCAGGGATGGATTAACCAACGGGCCTACCGGGCCCATGAGCTCAGGGGGCCCCTAGGCCTGAGCCTCCGCGCGTGACGTCGCTGTTATTAACATTGTATTGATATGAATATGATGATATGACACGATGCGCCGTAGCCGGTATATGCTGGGCTTAAGTCATTCATGTCAGTAACAGGGCCCCAATAGTCCTACTGAGGGATGGATTACCGAATGAGCCTACCGGCACCAGGGGCCCCTGAGCTCAGGTGGCCCCTAACCCAGAGCCTTTGCGTGAAGTCTCTGTTATTAACTTTGTATTGATATGATGATATGACACGATGCGCCGTATGCCGGTATATGCTAGGCTTAAGTCATTCATGTCAGTAACAGGGCCCCAAAAGTCCTACTGAAAAACTAAAGAATAGCCTAAACATTCACTTTGAAGATGTCACAAGAAAGAAACCATCATGATACCTTTCAAGTGAGTGTTTATCCCCTCAGTTTATCTATAGGACTTTAGAGGGGCTGAGTACTCCATGCAATATATGGGCCCTTCAACTCTGTAGGGAGAAATCCAAAAAGCAAGTGCAAAACAATAGCATTAGAGCTCTTTCTAAGCACCCCCACCCCCCACACACACAAATGCGCTGTTTATGTATTTCTGTAAAGTTGTTCTTCATGAAAGTTTATTCGTTTAATTCATATAACCGAAGTCCCTGCTATCATATAATTCGCGTAATGTTGTCTGCTCAGCTCCGGTATTTAAAAAAAAAAAAAATTGTATTTTATTTTATTTGTAATTTTTTAAAATAATTTTTTTACGGGCGGGGGGGGGGGCCTTGACACGTCCAGGCCCAGGGGCCCGTGGTTTCTTAATCCGTCCATGCCTCTACCCACTTATGAAGAGATATCTCTAAAGTTACATAACTTAAAGATTCAGATGTCCTCGCTGTGAGCTGTAATACTGGAAACTTGAAAGCCAGATGATCCCATATAATTGCTGTGCCTTTGTGGAAAGTTCCACATTCAGAAGTGAAGAATAGTTAGTCTGGAATCTTTTTTTTGTTTTTGTTGAAATATCGGATAATTTTACATTTATTCAGCTTTTGTCCAAGCCACATGCAAATTATTTACAATCCATTTGTCAAGAAGAAGCCAAATTCCACCGAACAAACGTCATATATTGAGCGGTGCCAAGTAAAACAATCTGGGAAATACTTAACTTGTGATAAGGGGTTAGAAGCAGAAACTACTTTCTTTTGAAGGGATCACCAGTCAAAATGGTAGGTTTATTGTGTTTTGTAATCACCTTTGAAGGTTACCAAAAGAATCAAGATCCAATAATGTTGAGTAGTACTAATCTGTCGTGGTAATTGGGAAGGAGTTAAAGTACAGTAGCTCTGAAAAACAATTTCTTTGCAAAGTTTTTACCACAGGCGACAGATGGTCACCTCAAATTCTCCATAACAGGCCCACAGGACCACTACAACGAAGCCACATATGGCAAATTAAAGCCAATGTTTAGAACAATAGGACAATTAACAGTACAAAGTCATCACAAAGTGTGAGTTTCAATTTGAGATATTGTTACTGTATGTTAAGAAATAGTGTCCAACTTCAATACAACAGCAAAAAAGCCTTAGTGGGCTGTGCCTCACTCATGTCCTAAGAGACATAGACACTACAGGATGTATATGACAGAACACAGGACACGTCTCCCACTTCAGACACATTTAGAATAACTTTGCTTTGTTGGAGGAGGCTTTGTAGAAATATTGAGTAAATATTGAGTAAAACCTAATGTGAAGCGAACCTATTATAAAGACTTAATTAAGTTGTAATTAAGGAAAAGCATACACATATTTTTATAACTAATCCATTAACCCTCCTGATGTCTTCGGGTCAATTTGACCCGATTCAATGTTTAATGTCGGTGTTCTTTCGGTCGTCAACAAACAAACATAAAGTACCTCACACTTAAACTTGGAAAACAATATTAATTCTAATAATTTTCTGGAGGTTTTAATTGCTGGGGTCAAATATGTCAGTAAATATAAAGGTAACAGGAGGGTTAAACATTGAATCGGGTCAAATTGACCCGAAGGCATCAGGAGGGTTAAACAACAAACATATACAAATGAAATTAAGTGTGTGCAGTGCAATGTGCAGTGCAATGTGTAGAATAGGACAATATGCAACGATTAAACTGAGTATATCTGACACCAAATGTTTTACATTTAAAACATTTATTACGCAAGAGAAGAAAAACAATGTTCATAAAACATCTCAAGGAAATAATTGCCGCAGTGATAAAAACCTCCCGTGCCACAAATTGCTCAAACATCAGTACAGTGGGGTTGAATTTACAGAAACTGAACTAAAACCTTTTCTCTTTTTAGTCCCTACAAAGAGGCAACTAAGAAACAAAATGTCTTCTTCACGGAACTCCTCCCCAACAAGACCCCCACTTATTTTACAACAAAATGCTCTTCCCTTACATGTAACACTTCATTTCATGTCCATGAAGCGGATGTCCATGATAAGTAGAGTGTGTCTGGGCAGTGGTCTGGGTGCTGGGGACAGCACTTTCATCACTTGTGTTTGTGTGTCCACATGAGTCACCACTATAAAGCCACACACAGGGCTCTCGACTATCCCCTTTCTGGCACCTTCCTCTCCATCCTCTGCACTGCTCACGCTTAAGACATGATACGTGAGGTCTCTCCCTGGTGTTACAGGCACAAGCTTTAGCTGTGTGTCATCCTGAGACATTCCCAGGGGCAAGCAGGAGTCCGGGATGGATGGTGCTCCGATCTTATAGATGCGGACGTCTGAGAAACGCACTTCATAGGAGAAAGGGTAGAAGGTCAGTCCACGGAAGCCGTAGAAATACTCGCGGATCTTCTCATCCCGAGTATCCCTCCTGCACTCCTTTGAGCGCTCCACCACCCCTCCGGACTTGGGTAGGAGCACAACCCGGACAAAGTGAGGGAGGTCTCGTTTGAGTTCATTGTAGAGTCTCTCATGGTCCAGCACCAGCACCACATCCACCTCAAAGGCAGAGGCACAGTGGACTAGAGCCTGGTAGCCAGAGCCCTTCACCCAACCGCAGGTGTTGATGATACAGCCGCCCACGCTAGCCTTTCTGTTCCCCTCACAGCGCTGGGAAAACACCTCTGCTAAGCATGATGTCAGCTACACGTTGTGAGAAAAGAACAAATTAAACTGGGCAGAGAAAAACTAAAAACGGACTATATTTGTAGTCTGGCAGTGGGCTTTTGGCTTCATAGTGTCATATTAAGCGTTGCCAGAATATTAGTTATCACCTTATTGTAAAGTTTGATATTGGTCCCAGGGGTAGTTGAGCCAAAGTGGTAGACCAAAGGAGCCTGGACTGAGAAACCCTCCTCCACGTCTGCTGGGCGCTCAATGCAGAGTGCCGACACTGTACCAGGTACAGACACCTGAGAAGCAGAATCAAATTGACACAATAAGATTTGTGTGGGATCTGGCACATAAAAAACAAAACAAATTTGAGAGCGCTGATTGATCCAATATTTTATGGATGAATAAACTAAACATCAACCATGATGGTATATTACAAACTGTGGCATGAATAACTTCTCTGCCTGACATTTGTTCATTTGATAGACCGATGGAACTTAAACTGACGTCCTTCAACACTTCCAGATGATAAGTCTGCAGGACATGATGCAAAATAATAACATTTTTAATATTCCTCTAATATCGGTAGCTTGTGCCGATGTATATTATGATAACTTACCCCACTCTGACCAACATCCAGTTCCACCAGTGTTGGCCTCCGGCCCACCCTTACAGCATAGCTTAATAGCAGGCGGCACACTGTTGACTTTCCTACATCTGTAGGTCCCACGACCATCACCTGCGGGTTAATTAATGATACAAGGTCAACTGAAATGCATTTACTGAGATCTGGCAACCTTGCCTATAAATCCCTCTAGGTACAAAGGTGTTTTATTCAAACTTACCCTCGGCCCCCTCTCATTGTCCCTCTCTGCTTGTTTTCTCATCTGTTCCAGGGCAGCATGTGTGTTCAGGTAGAGCAGCATGGGAGTATCCTTGGACACATAAGCTACCTGTGGTGATGAGGGGTAGACGCTGGTTATCAAATCGTTTATCAAATGTCAAACTAACAAAGCCACACACGGTTAAATGGGACACGTTATACAACTGGTGAATTTAAATCAACAGATAAGGCAAAATAGAACCCAAATAAAAGCTCTCACACATTGGTATGGTGCTTACCTCTGGTTTTCCATAAAGATTCACGCTGCAGCCTTGCCAGGTGAAAACTGCAATCTTGGAGCCTGGTCCGAATGTGTACTTCTTGTTGCGGTTCAGCTCTGAGCCAAACACCTCACCCATTCCTGTCAGGAGCTCCAGCTCAACTTGCTCTGCTGCCTCCCCTGCCTCCACCTCAAACCGAAGTTCAGTCTCCTTCTCCAGGTCAAACCTGGTGCTGACCTTCCCAAGAACTGGAACATCTTCACTGGTCGTTTCCACACCCTCCGTTGCCATGACTGACAGGAGATACAAGTTACAAATACATGTCAATTATTGGAAAAGGGAACATCAAATACAATACCAGTTGTCACAATGTCTCCAACACAGCAATACATTTAAGGACCATTTCCATGTTGTATGAATACATTTATATTTCATATATAGATGAGATAAAAAGTTGATTTAACCAGGAAGCCTTCTGTCACACCATCTCTGTTAACGTTACACTAGAGACCGAGCCAAAGTGGCAACGTAGTGTAGTTAACCGTTAAATAAATAAATGTATTAACTATATCCACATACAAAACAATCACATACTACAGGAGAGATATGAAAGAGATTACGATTAGTCCCAGTTTATGATCGCTATCACTTATAATATTAGATATGAGGGACAAACTGGGGCTATAAAAAGAGTATTCTTCGTTTTTCTATATAAAGTTTGCATGTTATAATTAAATATATATGTTATTACTTCATCACACCCACAGTCAAAGTGTGAGCACATTTCAGCTCGAGACATACAAAAACAGTTAGGTTAGCTAGCAGTTAGCATGGCATAACGGTAACTTCCCCCTATTTTAGCAGTAAAGAACCCGCAAACGCCTCAAATGCAAGTAACATGCTACCATATTGTCAGTAAAAAGTATTCTGGTTAGTTATGTTAGTCTGTAATACTTACGGACTTAATTCAAGCTTATCGTAGTTTGAAAATGAGGTTGACAACTCTGAACCAACCCTGTGGTTGGTCGCGTGGTGATGACGTCACGTTCCTCTCAACCAATAATATTCGACTTCTGCTGGAGGCTCGAGCAAAAAGTTGTGACCGTTCGATGTAGGTTTAAGAGAGACCTGCATTTTAGAGACACTTTTTACATGTGCGGTGGTCATAACTCTGTTCTATTCATCCTTGCGAAAATGACAAATACCGTCAACATTACCAGAACACTGAGTGACACCGTCCCGTTAAGAAGTACATATGAATGATTATCTTCACTTGAGAAGTGTGACTATGAAATGTATTTCTATAAAACAAAAATATCAAAAGTTGTTCTTATGGTGAAGCTCTTGGAAAGTAACGAAAGCTGACGAATACATTTAGTGGAGTACAAAGTACACTTTTCTTTAAAATGTAGTCAAGTAGAAAAAATAATAATACGGATACCATAAAATTGTTTGTGCGATAAACACCTTCACAGACTGCTTCGCTAGAGTAAAAGAACACACACACACACAATCATACCCACACAATAATTGAAAAACAAGAACACTTTATTTACCAAATTCAAGATTTAAAAGCACAACACACCATTGATAAATAAGGTGTTTTACTAAACAGCAGCACTGTGCGTCTGCATTGGCTCAGAGACGCTCCACTAGGTGTCACCATGTATCCAGGAGATGTGAGCTGTTGGAGCTTGCATCATCAGAGGAGAGACTGGGAGCATCCCATTGGTCACTCCTCATCATTCTGCTTCCATGGACCACACCTCCTGAGCTCCTGCTGCATGCAAGACAAAGAATGCATTTAGTTTAACTCTGAAATATAGCACACCACTGTTGTGTACGACAGCACTGTGTCAACCAGCAGCATCATATACACATGTATAGACCAAAGGATTACAATTTAATAGTTTATTAAAACCTTGTTCCACATGTGCAGGCATTATTATTCAGTTATGAAAGCAAACTTTGGACCATATTTTAATCAGACTTGCAAATTCCTTTTAAAAGAGGGTCCACACAACTTAGTTCAATTCAGATTTATTGCTCAGATCAGATTTGTGTTATGCTGTTGGATGCTAATTCTTTACGGGGGATGCAGTTGGAGTGGTGGGATTGGGATGTGAACGGCCTCACAACGCAGAATTGCGAAGAGTGTTGATCTAGAGTAGACTGACGGAAAAGTTGCATGAATTCCAATATGACTGTTCAGTCCTGCATCTGATTTAGGACCGCATACATACATACAAAATTGCTCAAATCAGAATTGAAAAGATCCGATCCAATGTGATTTGTGCTGTTCACACTGTCAGAAGGGAACAAAAAATATAGATCTGCATATGCAGTCAGTTAGCTATTATGGCTGAAGGTTGTGTCACAAGCTTGATTAATGAGCAGTTGGTCTGCTCGAGCCTGGTGACTCATAACATGTTAGTTTAGGCAATGACACGTGGCTGTGGGGGAATATGCACCTGGGATCAGTGAATCCAGACACGTTTTTAATAGTATCAAAAGGTTTTAAAAGTATCTTAGAAAAAACAACTAATGAGCGATGAGTCAACGTCTTTTGAGCACAACTCATTTTATGGTAAATCATTTCAACATTGAAAAAACAAATTTGAATACAGTTTGGTTAATACACTTTTTCAAAGGGAATATATATTGCAACGATTGCAACAGTTAATTATTGTCCATAAACTAGGCTGTGGAGAATATGGTGACATCAAACTAACCTTGTAATGTATCCCATTTTTAAAAAACCATATTGATCATCAACCTGAAAAACCTTTTGGACATTAACTGTAGGAGCTATTTATTTGATATTAGTATTTAGTTATTTTATTGACAAGTAGTAATGTTTAATTATTCAGGTTGTTTGCTTATTTAAGTTCGATTTTTTGATATATTAGAATAGCTTTCTATTTTGATAATTTTTAGTTTAGTTTAATTCTTTGTTGTTGTTGTTGTCTAGATATATTTAGTCTTTTGGTTGTTCATGTGTTCGTTAATTGGGTATAAAGCTGTGGGCACCTGTGGTTATATGCAACAGTAGGCAGGTACAGGACCAGCATGCACCTGGGTAGGCCTATGTTGTTGTTTTTTCCAGAGCAGGAGAGGCAGCGTTAGGAGTTCCTTTTGTTTGTTTGCTTGTTTTGTTCAGAAAAAACGGATTGGACAATGCATTCTTTTGGCTGCATCAACCACCAACATGGTGCATCAGTGGCAATTTGATTTATGTTTTGTATTTTGTTATTGGACAAATGGCCACGCCATTAACATTTCCAACTTGAGCTCTGCTTAGCCTGTGTTTTTCACAAAATAATACACAATATATTTCAAATCCATGGTTGGTTACCTCATGTGAAACTTAATTTAAAAACGGAACCTTTTTATATCCAACTAAATTTACCTCCAATAACAAATACAGGTATAGTTTTACTTTGTGTCTCTATTTATTAGAGCTGAACAAAAATAACTATTTAGTGTGACAGTGAAATCATTAATTAATTATTGTAACTGTAGTTTTATGTATTGTATTATTCTGATTGCTTTGACATAACAAACCTTCACTGGGCGTCTACTAAGCCTTCAAAGCCTCCTGCAGAGCAGCAACGACAACATCAGGCTGAGGAAACTTGAGCTTACGAGGTGGACCCTTCTTGATTCCAGTCCACAGACACGTTTCTATGGGGATGCGACATAAGGCGACAGAGCAATTAGCAAGATAAGCAATCATTTTAATGCACAACAACAGCGTCTAGAATATAAGCTAAAAAGTTAAAAGCCCTCAAGACAATTTTACAGATGTGTTGACTCTGACACTAAAAAACAAAGTGAAGAGCAGGTGGTTTACCAACGTCTTACATTTGGAGAAAACATTCATACAACACGAACGTACTGTGTGGTTTATTTTGATTACTGGTTATTGCATGTTGGCATGTGACACATTCTGTCTGCAAATTGTGTCGATCTGGTGGCTTTTCTGCAGGTCTGGTAAACGCAGCCTGCTGTTGACTGTTGGAGCAGGTTTAAAGAGGCAGAACAGACCGTCACTCTACGTCAAAGACGGGGGCAAAGCGGGTCACGCGTAACGGAAACGGTACCGATAACATTTCATGGTTCGGCACGCACGTGAACGGATTCATTACAGCGTTCAACGTTAACCACTGCATTGTGAAATACAGCTTTACTGACGAGTTAGTGTTGATGAGAAACTTAAACTTAAATTCAGTTGTATGAAGGAGATGTTTTTACAGCGTCATGAAGTAGATATTAGAGCTGAATTATGACCCGTTTATACTAAGCAGCTTATAATATTCACAATTAAATCTACTAATGACAAGATTTGTTATTATGAATGAAAATGTAATCTTTAGTTTCCTAATAAATAAAAAAACACTGGTTAATGTAAAAGGATAACATTTAGAATAGTTGATGGTTTACAGACTGCAGAGTGGTTGAAATGATTTTTAGGACAGTGGTAATCTCTTTTAGTCTGCGTCTTGTCGACCAGCTGTTATCATCAAACAATATCGTCAATGATCTGCAGCAAAAAAATAACGTGATCAGGGATCACTAAAAGTTATTTTAGTGCTGATCCGATATCTGTTGCAACACAAGTGAGAGATTTGGTAAGATTATATTTTATTCAAATCTTTAGTTGACAACTTACATTTACAGCTAAAACTAAATATATTATACTGACAATTGTGTTAAATTTAAATCAGGTTATTTCTGAAGTTTGAGTTCCTATCTCATTACCAATATATACACGCCTGCTGAAATACCCTATGTCATTAATAGTCTTTCCACAATGCCTCGGTTTACTCTTAATGAGGCTAAAACTCGTATCTAAGTAGCTAGGCCATTGTTTCTGGAATGCACTTTGCTTTGTGATATTATTATTGCTATAAAAAAAATACAATTCCATTCACCAGTATCCATCTCAGAGATGAATATCTCGTAACCTCAGGGAATAAAATCATAATAAGTGAATGACAGACCGTGGTTAGAAATGCTTGAGTGGTTTGTAATTTTGGTAAAACTAAAACTGTAATAAACCCAAAGTGACATAATGACACTTGATCATCCATTGGGAAGTAAATGGCAGTTATTGTGGGATATTCCCTTTTTGCCCTTCTCACCCTTGCCTCCATCCAGCAGAGTGATCTCAAAGCCGTTTCTGCGGGGTTTCTCGGGGTTGAAGACCACTGTCAGTTCAGGATGGGCAGCCAGGAGGGCAGATTTCACCTCCTGAGCATTACGCCCATACACCCGTCAGCTCTTACTGCCAGAAATAACAGATACAATGCGGTGAAAAACATTTAGAGTTGCTTCTCATTCTATAAAATTATGCTCATTTGTGTATTGTGCAACAGCCTAAATACCCCTTCAATAGATGTAATGGCTGGAATTGTCCCATTGTAATTTATTGCAGAGAATACAGGGGGAAATCTATGGCTGCATATGTGAATCCGGAAAATCAGAGGTGATTATTGAACTGCAGGTTTCTTTTTGGTTTTCAGTAGGTTGGATCAAGTCTCACAATTCTCTTTCGACCATATAGATCCATCACATTTAGCTCTTCACACATGCATTACTTATATTGACCAATGATCTATTTCAGCCATTTATCCATTAGGTTTAGCTATATTTCAACAACTGCCTTTTTGTGCCCGATTGGAGCTCCACAGCAGTACCAACCACGAAGTCTGACATATTGGGCTTATTTAGGTGGAAAGCTCTGCAGCTCGTGCGTGTTATGATTGTGCCAGGTGTGAGCCCTTAGGGGGCACAGACACTTCTGCTTCTCCAACAGAGCTCCGCCTTTAACTTCTTCAGTGTTTATTCCCAGACAGGCAAATACTGGACTATCTTTAAGTGTCTCACCAGTGTTCAATGACCACTCTTTGGCCTCCTTGGCCCTTCTCCCCCTCTCCTCTGTCCTCCTCCTCCCCCACGGATGGTTTCTCCCCTTCGGCCTCAACCTCCGCTTTGCGTTTCGTCCCGCGACGACCTGAAACACACGTTACGTTGGTTAACACGGATTATGCTTTCGATGCTGACTGAAAAGGGGACGTTTTAGACTCAGGATTACATTGGATGAGGGAAGCAGAACCATTAAACACAGGTGTGACTTAAGTCAGAAACTGGAGCTGAAAGAAGCCACGGTCAAACAGAAAATATGCAAGGACCATCGCATATATGACCGAGGATTCTATTGTTCTGACCTGGAGAGCGGCAGGAACTCCCTCCAAAAAGATCTCCACACAGCCGAGGTCAACAACAACGACCAGCTGGAGGCCATAGCAGCTCTGACTCAGACGGTGAGTCAGAAGCTGCTGGAGCTAGAGGGAGCACGCCTGGACCTGGACCAGAAGACCGCTACCATCGAGGAACAGAAAATCATGTTGGAAGATATCAGACGAGAGAAGGAGGCTGAGGAAAACAACAAGATCCCGTTGGAGCTAGGGTTGGGCACCGGAAACCGGTGCCAATATGGTAGGCCCTACCGGTTCCAATACAACCGGTATTACCCGGACCGAAACGCAACGCACATTTCGGTGCTTCTTTCCGGTGCCTGCGCCGATTGAAATTGAAAACAACTATTGTTGTGAACTTCTCTGGTGACTCCGCCCTGTCTGCAGGTTACGAGCCTCTCATATTTAACTTTGACAGCGGAGGTTGCGCCGTGTGTGACTACGTGAACCCGTGTGGAGCACACCAGCGTCAGGCTGGACGCGATGGGGAGACCGTCACCGGTCCCCCTGAACACATGGAGACCGATTATGACGAGCAGCCTGAACTCAGATTAGTACTGTATCGTTGATTGCAAGTCTTGCATTCATAAAAGTAGCCCAATAAATAATAAATTAGCCATTATAACCATGTTTAAGCTAGCTCGTAGCTAGCGTTAGCTACGAGCTACGAGCGTGACAGTCTGTCAACAGATGTGTTGATGTACAGCGGTCCCGGCTGTATACCCGGTGTTACCGGGAATATAATGACGGAGGAATAAAGACCGTGGGGCATCACTTTGTTTCAGTGTAACTCTCGCTGTCAGAAGCAACACTTTATTTGTCACGTGTCATCTTCAGTACCTCTGATTGGTTGTTCTCTTTGCCCATCAAAACAGTGACAGGATTAACCCTATAAAGTCTGCACATGACTACATATCACATCATATAATGGAGAACATTGTGTCTGTTAACAGTCTGATATCCGGTATCGTTTTAAAAGTACCGGTTTAGCACCGGTATCGGAAAAAACCCAAACGATACCCATCCCCAGGGTTTTTCCTGCAGAGAACATTTGGGCGCGCGCCTAAGCCGTTTTCCCGAACGCCTATGACAAATCCCGAGCGCCTACCAGGCAAAAAAAAGTCAGCAATAATTTTTTTTTAAAAAGGGTTCATCACGTGCATGTCAGCGAATATGTTCTCAATAGTATGTTTCAAGTCGGCTACAGCCGAACCCTCGTTCTGTTTTGATTAATAGTAATCGAGTTCAGTGTTTTCCCTAAGTTTAGAACTTCAGGGGGGCGGGACTAGTGCCAGCCCAATGGCCAATCAAAACCAGCCCAAAAACCAGCCCAATATCAGAACTCAAAATATGCCCGTGCCAAACCATATACACTGCTTTTAAAGTCCATGTCCATGTGTGTACGTGCTGATCTGGAGTCAGTTTGGTAGGATTTGGGTAGAAATAAATTATTTCATTTAAAATATGGATTTTTATTTAAAAGATTCATGTAATTTGCATGCAAAATAGGTCTACCCGAACCAGCGGACAACAAATTCAACCCGCGGCAACACTTCAAAAGTAGCCCAATTCCGCGGGAAAACCGCGGACCTGGCAACATCGGTGTGCGGTATTAACTGGTTTTTGAATTAACTGGTTTTGGTACGCGTGCATGAGGCAGATGTGCCGTAGGAGTGGCCTCGAGTTGCCTCTCAGGACCCGTCTCGACTAACTAGGAAATGCACATTTCCATCGCTTAGCCTCTCTGTCACGTTCTTTTTATGTAACGCTAATGTTTTAAAGACTAAACACGGATGACTTTGCTGTAAAATGTGATACCTGTTCGGGAGGCTGTAGTCGAGACGCCGAGGACACGGAGCGAGGACAAAGTAGGTGACTCTGCTGGTGCCTGTTCAATATACGACTAACTTCAATAAATACTTGACAAAATGCTCTTGTTGTCAGTCTGATATTTATGTTATACGTCGTTATCTGACGTCAAGTCGATGTGAGACCAGTTTACTCTTCATACAGTGTGTAATGAAGCATGTAGCCCGTTGTTTACACCCAGCTCGCCCACCGCTGTCAGCTGGGAAACTGATCGACTCAGATTAAATTGTGATACCACAACAAGACTTTGTGCTGTCTTCACATCTCTTATGTTTTATATTCGAGACTACGGATCAACATATATCCTCGTAACTATACTCTACCCTGTGCAGCACTCACTGTCCAGATTAAACATGACTGTTACCTGTTGTTTTGTTACGATAAGGACACACATAACTACACACAGGAGTGAGCGTGTCTTTTGACACATGACGGGGGAGCAGCTTGCTCCAGCCTTCATTTAGGATTTCGACGGCATTAACGAAACGTTTTCCACCTTCATGACGAACATATCACTTGTTCACTGGCGATACAAAAAATAAAAAAATGGATTAAGATTAACGCCAAGAATCGAACCTGTGATCATCTGCGACCACAGGGCCTCCTAACTTGTATCCCAACTACCACACTGAGCTATAGAGGTATATGGGTTGATTACAGTCAGTTTAAGTTTTAGATGAATAGATAAATCACTCATAGTGATAATCAGTAACTGCGTTTCCTATTGTCGCATCAACTTTAATGCACAAAGCGGCTGTTGCCTATGCAATCACGTATTTGAGTTAGATGGGTCTATGATGTTAGAAGAAAAGGCAGGCGGTGTTAGAATATATTATATAAATATTAATGTCTTCCAAAGTTACTATATTACTTACTTAATTTGCTCAAAGTCAGTTTTTGTTATTGTAAAGTACATTGTAATGTAAATCGGGTTATCGGGTGAAATACCTATAGCTCAATGGTAGTTCACAAGCAACGAACAGAACAGCAGGTGCACAAGTCGGCTGTTCGATTCTTTGAGAAATCCGTGTTTATATTATTTTTGTATTGTCGGTTTAGATATTTTTTTATCACCAGTGAACAAGTGATATGTTCGTCATGAAGGTGGACAACGTTTCGTTAATGCCGTCGAAATCCTAAATGAAGGCTGGAGCAAGCTGCTCCCCCGTCATGTGTCAAAAGACACGCTCACTCCTGTGTGTAGTTATGTGTGTCCTTATCGTAACAAAACAACAGGTAACAGTCATGTTTAATCTGGACAGTGAGTGCTGCACAGGGTAGAGTATAGTTACGAGGATATATGTTGATCCGTAGTCTCGAATATAAAACATAAGAGATGTGAAGACAGCACAAAGTCTTGTTGTGGTATCACAACTTAATCTGAGTCGATCACAGTTTCCCAGCTGACAGCGGTGGGCGAGCTGGGTGTAAACAACGGGCTACATGCTTCATTACACACTGTATGAAGAGTAAACTGGTCTCACATCGACTTGACGTCAGATAACGACGTATAACATAAATATCAGACTGACAACAAGAGCATTTTGTCAAGTATTTATTGAAGTTAGTCGTATATTGAACAGGCACCAGCAGAGTCACCTACTTTGTCCTCGCTCCGTGTCCTCGGCGTCTCGACTACAGCCTCCCGAACAGGTATCACATTTTACAGCAAAGTCATCCGTGTTTAGTCTTTAAAACATTAGCGTTACATAAAAAGAACGTGACAGAGAGGCTAAGCGATGGAAATGTGACGGGTCCTGAGAGGCAACTCGAGGCCACTCCCACGGCACATCTGCCTCATGCACGCGTACCAAAACCAGTTAATTCAAAAACCAGTTAATACCGCACACCGGCCCTAAGCTTAATTTAACACTGAGGTGTGCTCACCTGTGTGCGCGCATCACGGCTGAGCACCGAAGACCCATTTTGACCCAGGAAAAACCCTGTCATCAGGATGAGCAGCTATAGAGTTACATCACTTTACAGACTGTCTGCAATTGGAGACAAAGACCTTAAACATTTCACTTCTGGAATCATCTTTTTCTTTTCTTTTTTTAAGCCGAAGACGGTCTCAAAAGCTCCACCACTAAACGCCACTCGCTGTGAGAGCTGCGCAGCGCAATGCGTGCAGACAGCATTTAACGGAGCGGGGCAGCGCGTGCGCTCTGATCGCGCGCTCTTTTAATGAAGTATTGAGACTAAAAATATGCAAAATCATATCGTTTTTAACGTACGGACACTTTGTTAGTAGGCCTATCGATACACCGTGCAGCATGACAGCAGTAGATGTAGCGGGCTGACATTCAAGCTAACCTAAAACCACCGTCCTCCAGTTTGGGTGCTTTGCTCCACTAACGTTAGCTAACTGTTCGCAGCCTACACGTGGAAGTCTGACCCATCAACTAAAACGATATACAACTCGTGTCTATGTTGTTGATATATGTCGGAGTCCCATTTATTTACTGTGACGTTGCACGCAAAACCGTTACCTGCTTTGGACGCCATTGCAGTTACCAAAACTTCGCGCGTAAGGGGACTATACCAAAGTATTGGTCTGAAAGGGTTTTCAGTGTGACGGACCAAACCATTCCTAGGAAGGATGGGGTGTTCTATATAGATACATATACACACATACATTCGTCTACTCAGCAGTGGTGCCAGGGTTACTGCCTTAGGGCCGGACTCGGCCCGACTGTACGTCACATCCGGCCCGCGGGTGATAAGGGGAGAATCTTTTTGAATTTAAAAAAATATACATTTTTGTCTCCGATTCTTTAAAAAGCTCATTTGCAGGCTCACTTTTCGCTTACGGCGAACACGTCCGATCTCGTCTGATCTCGGAAGCTAAGCAGGGTCTGGCCTGGTCAGTACTTGGATGGGAGACCGGTTGGGAATACCAGGTGCTGTAAGCTTTCCCCCACTCTTTCAAAAAAGCCACAGGCTTCATTTAGTTACTAAATGAAGCCTTTAGTTACTAAATGAAGCCTGTGGCTTTTTTGGTGCATTTCTAATTTATATATGTAGGCTACTTGCATGGATCGGAAAATGTGACGTTTTTAGAGGGTAACTGTCTCCTGCTTTAGGCTATGTATTTGTAGGCCTCATTGTGAGGCAATTTTGGTGCCAATGCAATTTCTTAATGATGTGTAGGCCTTCATGAATAATTTCAAATAGCCTACCTATCCATGTGTTGAGTCAGTGTTTGGCCTTTTCAGTCCGAAAGTGTAGATTAATAGATAGATAGATACTTTATTAATCCCCAAGAGGAAATTTGTCGTAACAGTATCAGCACCAATAAACTAAACACACGAGAATAAAAAATAATATAAAATATAAAAAACAGGGATGAAAGATATAGATGTATACAAGTGAAAGATATAGATGTATACAAGAAGTATACAAAGTAAAATATAAAATAAAATATATATGTATATATACAACATATATGCATACACAATACAATACTAATGACAGCGCGATGTTCGCGCTGCACTCCGCACGCGTAACACCGCCTTTGACTCCGGGAATATGGCGGAATACAAAAGAGCCCGCTACGACCTCCGTAAGACCATCGGCTCTGCCAAGCGGGAGTTCAGGAACAAGGTGGAGGAAAAGCTCAAGAGCCATGACGTGAGAGGTGTGTGGAAGGGGCTACAGACAATCACGGACTTCAGAGGGAAAACCAGCGGTGAAGAGAACTCCTCTACCTCCCTCCCAGGCGAGCTAAATACATTCTTTGCTCGGTTCGTCGTGAACGGCAGCCCGCCGAAGGCAGCGCCGCCCGAGGAGACCAGCCTGCTGATCATCTCAGAGGCTGACGTGCGCAGAGCCTTCAAGCGGGTGGACATCCGGAAGGCGGCAGGTCCCGACCACATCCCGGGCGCGCCTCAGAGCATGTGCAGACCAGTTGGCAGGAGTCTTCGCAGACATCTTCAACCTCTCCCTGTCCCAGGCTGTTGTTCCTGAGAGCTTCAAGATGTCCACCATTGTGCCTGTCCCCAAACACCCCAAGGTAACCTGCCTGAATGACTGGAGACCCGTAGCCCTCACCTCGATTGTCAGTAAATGCTTGAGAGGTTGGTCAAGGACTTCATTTGTTCCATGTTGCCTGCCACGCTGGACCCATGGCAATTTGCATATCGTCAAAACAGATCCACCGACGACGCAATTGCCATGGCACTTCACACCGCCCTTTCCCACCTGGAGGAGGAACTGTTGTGTGCGAATGCTGGTTGTGGACTACAGCTCAGCGTTCAACACTATTGTTCCCGCCAAGCTCGACACCAAGCTCAGAGGTCTAGGCCTGCACTCTACCATGTGCAGCTGGATACTGGACTTCCTGTCGGGCCGCCGCCAGGTGGTGAGGATGGGCGGTACCACCTCAGAGCCGCTGACCCTCAACACGGGAGCCCCTCAGGGATGCGTGTTGAGCCCTCTCTCTACTCCCTGTACACCCACGACTGCACGGCCATGCACAGCTCCAACGTCATCATCAAGTTTGCTGACGACACAACAGTGTTGGGGCTGATCACCGACGACGACGAGACAGCCTATAGGGAGGAGGTTGGATCACTGGTACAGTGGTGCCAGGAGAACAGCCTCGTCCTCAACGTCAAGAAGACCAAGGAGCTGATCGTGGACTACAGGAAGCGGAGAGGAGAGCACACCCGCATCTCCATAGACGGAGTTGCAGTAGAGAGGCTCAGCAGCTTCAAGTTCCTCGGCGTGCACATCTCCGAGGACCTCACATGGACCACGCACACCACTCACGTGGTGAAAAGGGCCCAACAACGCCTGTATTTCCTTAGGCGACTGAGGAAATTCAACATGGCCCCCGCATCCTCAGAACATTCTACACCAGTACCATCGAGAGTGTTCTGACAGGTTGCATCACCGTCTGGTACGGGAACTGCACCGCCCTGGAGCGTAGGGCACTACAGAGGGTGGTGCGGTCGGCACAGTACATCGTTGGAGGTGAGCTTCCTCCATCCTGGACATATACACCAGGCGGTGCGTGGCCAGGGCCAAACGGATGATGAAAGACAATAACCACCCGGCCACAAACTGTTCACCCTTCTACCGTCAGGCAGGCGATACCGCAGTATCAAGTGCCGCACAAACAGACTGAGGGACAGCTTCTTCAGTCAGGCCATCAGGCTGCTGAACAAGGACTGAGACCCTCATTAACACTACACACCAGAACATATTCTGTGAATATCTATGGCCATGGTGTATATTTTATTACATTGTTTATATATATATATATATTGTATGTATATACATATATATATATATAGTCTCAAAAAAAGTGTATATTTTATTACATTGTTTTATATATATATATTGCCATGATGTATATTCTATTACATTGTTTTATATATATATTGTTAATACTTTCTTCTTTTTTTGTGTGTGGATATTGTATAGTTTATTCTCATTCTTATTCTTTTTTTAGTCTGCTACTGCTGTCGGGTGTTTTGCACATAAGAATTTCACGAACCGATTATACTTGTATAAAAGGGGATGTGACAATAAAAACTTGAAACTTGAAACTTGAAACTTGACTGCAGTGTAAAATTAAATTAAATATAAAAATATTAATTATAGACAGTGTGCAAAATGCAAAGTGTGTGTATGTGTGTCGTGTAAATGAAAATGAAATGTGTGTGTATGTGTGAAGTGTAAATAAATGAAGTGTGTGAAGTGCAGATCAACATAGTGTAAATATGAAGTTATTATTACAGTTATTGCACGATGATCTGGCAAGAGGTGATCTGTTATAGAGCCTCATAGCCGTCGGCAGGAATGTTCTCCTGTATCTGTCCTTGTGGCAGCGGAGCGTGAGGAATCGTCTGGAGAAAGTACTCCTCAGTCCCTGTAGTAGGTGGTGGAGAGGGTAATCCGGCCCCCTGAGATCTCGCTTGAAAAAAATCTGGCCCCCTGTCCAATTTCACCCTGGCATCCCTGGTCTACTGTGTTTCTGTCTTACGGGTGACGAATGATGTGACAGTTTGAGATAGAGGCCACCCGTGCACGTGTTCTGGCTCTTAGTTTGCGTCACAATTTATTTGACAATGACGTAGGCCTAACACATATTGTAAGCGAATATGGTGTTACCGCCGGTATAGCATTACCGATTAACATTTCAGTAGAGGATGTGGCAGTCACATTTTTGGGCACTCAAAACCAAATTGCCTGAAAAGACGTCACAAGCTGCGTCTGTGCCAACACACATGGGCTACACCACATCGCAGACCGCGGCGGTGTGAATCACAAGAGCTCACACAATAACGGTTCTTTCGTTCACAACCAATTCAAGACGCACACTTCTTCTCAGCAGTGCTGTCACTTGTATTATGGCTGTCCTTACCGTATGATTAAATCTATCACTCAGCCCGTCCCTCTCTGGAACAGACGCAGACACAAAGACGCAGTAGCCTACATCTCTGATCTCTGTGGGACACAATCTGTCTTTTCAGTCTGTTGCCGTGTGCGTAAAGGTCCACGAGCCAACAGCCAGCCGGACAGATGTGCCCTGACTTCAACTCTGTTGCTTCCAACTGACTCAAGACCGGATGCCCACAACTCCTGGTTGCATCCACGCGGCACAATGCGCACCCACTCACAAACACTCTCACGAACACACATCTTTACGTGAGTACACACAAGTGGGTACAGGACTGAAGGCAGATATTCATCCATTTGTGTTTGTGTATGTTTTCTTTCAGCTCCCTCATCGTGTCTTCTGATTCTCCAGGACTCTCCAGTCGGTAAAGACGTATTCTGATTCTGAATTCTGCAGTGAATCTTCATCCTGCATTGGTTCTTGTACATCTGTTACGAATTTTCTAACTTTCTAGTGTGACATATTGCCAATTGGTTCATTGCAAACTTGAGCTTAATTTAACTGTAGGCCTACCAAACGTAAATAATTCTGAATTATTGTAATGATGAACCAATTAAGTTAAGTTCACTGTTCAAACAAGTTCAATAAACCAAATATTGTAAGTTCAATTCACAACTGATTTGTCACTGACACACGTGAAATTCACTTTAGAGTTACATTCCCTCCGTTTGAAGTCAGTACACAGGTCTTTTCTTACAGTTTATTGTCCCTGCTCCTTTGCACAAATATAATGTGATGCTGCCCACATCTTGTAAAATGGAACAGTAACTATCCGTCTGTCTTATTCATTTCCCGAGAGTCAGAAGATGTCTTTATCTCTCTATGTTCACTTCTTCCTCCTCCGTCCGGGGAGGTCGTTGGTTGATCAGAGCTTCGCTGCTCTGGAGGCTCATGTTTCAACCTGCTGGACAAGCGAGCTGATGAGCGCAACGGTGCCGCAAATTATTTTCATCAATTATGGATGTCACATAAAAGCAGCACTGCATTGTCACATGGTATTTAAACCTGATCTCTTTTCTAACTTAAAGAAAAGACAACCATTGTTTTATATTCTAGTGCTTCCGGGTAAAAGCCCAGTGAATGATCCATTTCACCCTCCTGAATGTTTCTCTCAGCCTCTTGGTTTTCATCCCAGGCCCTCTGACGTCAAGGCTGCAAATAAGAATATGTGTGAGGATGAACGTCAGCAAACACGCCAATGACACGCAAACAAGGCCACCAACGCACACCAGCCAACACACAGACAAGCTAAGACAAGCGTAACCATGTGACGGAGGCTGTGTGACAGGCAGAGAGAGAAAGAAAGAGAGAGAGAGAGATAAGTGTTGGAGTGATAGGGGTTCAGACAAAGACTGAGTGACAGCATATGAGAAACAGGCAACACTCACAAAAGAGAGGAAGAAAGGCAGAGGCAAGAACAAATGTGATGGAGAGTCGGGGGAGAATGAGTGGGCACAGTGTGTGATAAGCGCTCATCATCAAAGTCCGATGACTTCAGAGGAATTCTCTCCGCTGATGGTCGGGTTGTGTTCCTGCACATGAAAAACAGCAAAGATGTGCCATGGCCACCCAGCTGCTTCCAGGCCTGCAGGGCAAACGCCTACACTTCTGCCATGAAATATCAACTTGGAAATACAGGAAGAGAAAGCACGTCGGTCACGATTCAAGTTGTTGGCAGGAAAACATGTCATCCATTTATGTGAAACTATGATCCAGAGCCCTTTTTTCTGAACTTCAAAGCTGCCTCCAAAGCTGTTTAAGGGTTCACTTTTCAGCATGCCACTGGTCATAATGGAAATTATTTAGGATTTTCAAAGTTGAGCTTAGTCACAATCGGCATGTAACTGTTCCTCAAAAGCTTGAATCGTCCTTTGACAATTTTTTTAGTGATATTTGTCGTTTTTTCACAAATAATGTCCATGAAAAGTCTAAACCCACATGTTGTTTGAAGCCTTGACGGCCACAGACAGTGATCCACAGCAACATGTAGGCATGAGTGTAATGTTTATTGTCATGATGTGAGCATGGAGCTCAAACATGACTCTTCCTAAATGTAGCAGAGCAGCTGGCATGTCTCTAGACTCTTTTAGTTCCATCAACACATAGCAACTTTTACTAAAGACATTGTTAAAGGTTGTTGCTCCTGGAGCCGATCACCGGGTAATTAACTAGTCAAACCTCGATGACACTGGTTCATACATCCATCGGTTAGTTTATAACAGTGTGTATCATCTCTGTGCAGCTTCAGATTCAAATTGGCCTTCTTTGTGGTCAAAATGTGCATGTTTAATTTGAGGAAATTAAAAGTTCTGAAAGAAAAGAGGCTGTTTTGGACCATAATGTATGTGGGTTTAGGGGTTATCTGCTTTGACCAATGACTGGGAGGAATGATGAAGCTTTCACCACAGAGAGAAAAACAATAAAGGAGAGAAAAGAAGAAGACACATGAGGTGTGAAAGTGATGAATACTTTGTGAGCTTGAAGATGAAAAAGATTAGAGCTGCTCAGCCAAACTTCTCTGAACTTTATAGCGCGTGCGCGGGCGCGTGTGTGTGTGTGTCTGTGTGTGTGAGTGTATTTTCACATATAAATTCATGCAACACATGAGTTCATGCATCATTATCACGGTGAGAGTTAATCTGTTGAGGGGGTGTGCTGATTCTGGGACACACCGTCACAATTTCATCCTGGCACACACACACAAACACTCCTCTTCGACAGCTCAAAATATGGCCCAATATACATGGTGGGAAAAGTGACTGGGGCGAGGAGTGAACACAGTTGAGACCGATGACCTTCACCAAACACACCCACATGTTCACATCTTCTACATACTCACTCTCTCTTTCTCACACATCAAAATTAAAGACTGTTCTGATGACACCTGACCACCACATTTCTAATCATGATTATTGTATATTACTGTGCTTTTATTGTGAAAGTGAAAAATATGGCTACTGATTCAACGAAATGTTGCGATGCATGTTTCTGCTATCTATTGTTATTTATATACATTGAGTTTGCACATTCTTTCTATTTCTTTGTGGCATCCTTAAGGAACAAAGATGTCAGTGAAAAAAACAGCGGAGCACCCAACTCACTTGTTTGTTTTATTTTAATAAAATAAAACAATTTACCAACAAGTTTTTGAAAAAATACAGAATCTCTCAGAGCCACAGTCTCCTTCATGTGTAGAGCTCAGTCATTGTTTGGGTTGATTGGTTGGGATTTACTATTATTTGGGGTTGTCAAGGAACTTCATGACCGTGGTCATTAATTGAGATCACTATCAGGTTATTCTGGCATTGTGTTGAACAGATTGCCCATCATCCCCAAATACACAGTGGAGTCAGAAAGGTTATCTTATAAAGTCCAGTTTTAATATGACAGATGATTTGATGCACGACAGCGGTCTGTTTATGGTTTGGAGTACCATACAATACAAAAATCAGATATGTTCAGATAAAAAAGACATATTTCCATGCATTTCTGAAACAATACAGTTTTTAAACTAGTAGTTTCGTTTATCCATGGGACCTTTCTAACTTTCGATCCAAGGTGATAAGAAATACACACATCCTTTTACATAAGCACACAGTCCCAGCAGGAACAGAGAGCCGATGTTTCAAACAACACAACGGCTGTAAAGGATTCAACAAAAACTGAGTCCCACACAACTAAAACACACACAAAATCAGAACCAAGAGTACAATGTTTGTAGGTTGCCTGAGAGAAGAAGACGAGACATAAAAGACGAGGGGAGAAAGAGGAGTTTCCACTTTTCACTTTGGTTGCCTTCCATTTACAACCTAAAGTATCTCTTCTATCACCACATGCTGTCGATAACTGAATGGTACTAAAATGAAAACAAAAAAGCAAGCGAGTCTAAAATACAGAGCAGTTTAGGATGTGTGTAAGTACAATCATCATGTGTGGTATGTACAAGTGTGGGTGGTGGTGGTTAGATGGCATCTCTGGGATCACACAGCTTTTGAATCTGAAGAGGAGCGCTCCAATGACCCTCTCATCCATTTAGATGCACATCTAAAGCTCACTCTGCTCACATCTATTGACTTTATCACTTCTCTGTGTAATTCTTTCTCTCTGTGTGAATCCACATTGATCTCCTACTTCTGGTATAATCACTTGTATTCACAATAAATGAAAGAAATGAGTGAGGGACAATGTTAGTGGACAGTGGATGGTGTGCACTTTATATAGAAAATAGCAGTCACTGATCCACAACGCCTGCGTTGTTTACAGCCGATATAAAAAACACGTCTGGAGACATCACCAACGGTCTCTGTGTATGTGGTGTCTCTATCCTTTCCTCATGTTGTTGTCGGTTTCTGCCGGTGTACCGTCACTATCACAGTCACTTTCCATGATCTGAGCCGCGCCTTTTCAAGCCTGTACTGATCAGCAGCAGCTACTTCAACATTGAAATCCTGCCCTGCTCTACTGCAGCTCAGCTGACCTCTGCTCTTTACAACAGCTCCCGGCTGCCTCGCCTGTCTCCTGCATCAGTGTAGCACCTCCTGCAAGTTGATGAGGTAACTGAAAGGAATCAAGATCCAGGTTTTTGTTAGAGTTGGAAAGAGCACGAGGAGGAGAAATCAGAAGGGAAAAAAGGGATTGGAGGAGAGAATAGTTCAGCCAAATAGGAAATGGATGGAGAATGCGACTATGGAGAGGGAGAGGAGGTGGAGGAGGGATGGGGTGCTGGGTAAGGAGGAGGATGAGGGGTTGTTGTAGCCTGGGGGGCACTCCAGCTCGAAGCAGGGAACGGAGGCGTCTTCGTTTCCATAGTTGGACCAGTATTCTTCTTGGTCCAGCTTGGGGAGAGCCACCTCATCCTCCGACAGTTCATACTTGGTTTCGGAGGGGTTTTTGGGGAGGTACTGAGGCTTGCCCGCAGAGAAGGCTTTCCCTAGGTCAGTTGTCTTCTGGTACGAGGTCTTGGATGAAGATGCGGGCTTGTGCTTGGAGAACCACCAGCGGGTCTTGGTGCTGAAGGTGGTCGTAGTGCTTCCTGCCATAGAGCCGGGGTCAGGCAGAGGGCAGAAGGCGAAGTCCATCTCCCGAAGGAATCTGAGGTCCTGGCCACGACGTTGAGATGGTGAGGTGCACATGAGCTCAGAGGAGGAGATGCGGGCCTTGCGGAACCACTCCCAAAGGGGAAGAGCCTCACAGCCACAGGACCAGGGATTATTGTTGAGGCGGAGGAACTGGATGCCTTGGGTGTCTTTCATGGCCTGGCCCGGCAGCTCGGCCAGGGAGTTGTTGAATAAGTAAAGAATGGTCAAGCGGCCCAGGTCACGGAAAGCCCGGCGGTTGACCTGCCGGACACGGTTGTCGTGGATAAGGAGGCGGTCCAGGTTGACCAGGCCTCTGAACACATTCTCAGAGAGGGCACGGATGCGGTTTCCGTGCAGGAAGAGGTGGGTGAGGTTGACCAGATCTGAGAAGAGGTCATCCTGCAGGAAGTGGAGCTGATTCTCCTGGAGCAAAGACAAAATACAAGAAGATTTAGTGCTGTGGAAAAGTGCAAGAAAATGAAGGCTGTGGTTTTGTAAGAAAAAACCCCGCTCAGTTAACTATTAACTGTGATGAGAAGTAATTAAACACGACCATAACATACATGTACACCTGGGGTATGTCTTATCTGAACGTGGTTTACAGTGGTCAGAACTGATCTCTATTAATTGGAACCAAACTAATCGTGGGAGAGCTGTTTCTTGGCAGGGACTGCTCTGACTGGAACAGAGTTTAATATGTTAAATTCAAGGACACTCCGACATCTGAGACTCGATGTCAGCTGACAGAAAACTGAAAACAGTGATGATGCCTTGTAAAAACCTGTGCAAGCTAATTTACATCATGCTTATAAATTAATGTCATGTAAAGTAGGAAATAAATACTCAACAAAATAAAAGATAATTTAAACAGTATTGTTTTCAGTCTTTGTACTACGATTTCTACTATTACTATTATTATTATTATTATTATTATTATTATTATTATTATTATTATTATTATGTGCTGTGTGCAAATCACTGAACGCACTGAATACAATTCTTCAACATGCACTGTGTAAAAGTCACTATTGGTGTGTGGGTGGTCAGCCTGCATGTTGGCAACTAGTTGGTCCATAAATAAATTGTGTAATCCTGCAAGCATAATGCCTAAAAACTCATGCATGACTATCAAATATGTATTTTTGCGTGTGTGTTTAGTGTGTGTGCTGGTTTTACCTGTAGGTAGAGGAATTGCAGACTGTAGAGTTTGTGGAAGAGGTCATGGGGGAGAGTTGCCAGCTTGCAGCGATGCATGTGCAGGCTCTGCAGCTTCTCCAAGCCACTGAAGGCTCCACCTTCCAGGTGATGTAGCGGGTTATCGCCCAGATCCAGCTCCTCCAGCACCCGGAGGTTACTGAAGGCCCCGGCCTCGACCCATGTGATGTTGTTGCCGTATAGCCAAAGCACCTGAAGAACAAAGGATGGGATTAAAGGAGGGGGAAATAACAATGTCTGTAAATATTACTGGGAAATTCAAAAGATGGACACATACACACGGAGCTACTTGTTTACCTGCGTCTCGAAGCCAAAAGAGTCCGCACGCAGTTCTGTGATGCGGTTGTTTTGCAGGAAAACACGTTGCGAGTCATACGGCACACCGGCCGGCACTATGGTGAGGTTCTGGGACTGGCAGCTGACCGTCATGGGCGTGGGGTAACACACACACAGCCTGGGACATGCCGATACCCCGCCCGGCTTCACCACCACCAGCCACAGAATCAGCCACAGAGACAATCCACCTGCAGAGAGACAGAGGACGTTAATCATCCATTGTTGCAGCAGGTGGTCCTGACAAGAGAGACAGACAAAGAAAGAGAGGTCGATTTCAGCTTTTGGGACCAGTCTTTCTTCACTGTGCGTCAAACCTGTTGCTGTCAACAGTGACGTGTTGATGGTTCCCAGAAATTTGGGGTGCATGTATAATTCACCAGGTTACATTACAGAAATCATTCATCCATTCATGTCCTCTTTACAAAGGTCTTCATTGCTAATATGACACTGTTACATAACTCTATATTTAAGTTTATTAAAGCAAGACATCTCCACAAATCTACTGAACAGACCATTCAGAGATACGAAACGTCAATCACACGTGCCTCAATGGATTACATTAATCTCCGGTTATCAAAAGGACGTTTCCGTTGGGAGGTTTGTCACAAAGGACACGCTTCAAACCGGCAACCGGACCCAGATCAGTTTCGGTTCTCATCAATAGTGCAACAGCTTCTTGGCACAGCTCAGATAACGGCATACAAAGGTGGCCCCCGAGGGAAAAGCACATACATGTAATAATGATGAGGTTCCCATTCATTGTGCGCAATATTTTCCAGTGGCTCACCTCTTGACCTTTAAACATGTTGGACAATTAGCAGAGCTGGACACTGAGGGAGGACAGGAGATTGGGCTTTTAAGGGGAACGAGACACCCTTCCAGAGTTGTTGTTGTGTATTTCATTCAGTCAATCATTGCAATACAATACAATATTATGGGGTGACTGTGGGTCAGTGGGTAGCAGGTCTGTCTTTCAATCAGGGGGTTTGAGGTTCAATCCCCGCCCTAGTCGATGTGTCCTTGAGCAAGACACTTAACCCTGAATTGCTCCCTGTAGCTGCGTCTGCAAATGACATGTAATATTATTCTATATAATATATAAAACAGAAAGACTGAAAAGCTATAGGTAGAAGCAAAAAATGCTTATATATTCCTATCCTAAATTATTATAATTAAATACATCTGAAAATTAATATAAAATAAAGAAAAATAATGAAGAAAAAAAAACATCTTATACTCCAAAGTCGACATGAGATGAGAAATTAAGTTTATGATTATGTGCGCATGAATCATTCATGCATTGAGGAGATATGGAGATATTTACGTTTTGGAAACTTTAAAAGGTGAGCCAGAATATACAAAGTCACGTTATCACGCGCTGTAAATCACGTTTTCTGTAGATGACGATGTCACATAAACTCACCCGTAAATGTTGCTCTTGCTTGTTAAAACTTTGCACTAAAATGCCCCAAATGTCCACAGTCTCTTCCTCTATGTGACACATTATTCTCAATGTGTAAGACCCACAATGAAGTTGAACACATATGATTTAAATGGTGGGTGAACAACGTGTACAGCTTGGTTCACCATCTACATTAAATTTGACTATATGCAAAATGACTGCGCGTAAAACGCATCATATAGTTTATAAATTCAGTTATTTTCATACAAGTATTAATGTTTAAAATACGAATGTTCCATATACACTTGTTACTTGATAATAACACGACTGCAATACGAACTAAATCACAACACTGCATTACATCACAGCTGCAGGTGCATCATGGAGAGCAACTCACCTTTAAAGTTGCGGGCGCAGGAGCGCCTCTCCGGGCAGCGACGGGTCACCATCTCGAACCAAAACCGAAAGCGAGTTAGCCTGCGCGGCGTGGAAGTGCCTGCTTGCTGCTATCTCTGCTGAGGTTCAGCTCTGGTGAACGAGTTGCTGCTGGTTCAGGCAGTGACGTCCTGGAGTCCCGGGAAGCTACTTATACCCGCGGCAGGGTCGTCGCCCACAGTGGGAGGCAGCGGAGGTTTCTCACTACGTCACATCCCAGGAGGAGGAGGAGAGAGGGGGGGTTACCGGAGGAAGCGACAATAAAGGCAGTGCCGGGGCGGGGGTTGTCTCTGTCTTCACTGTGGCGAAACCTAAGAAGACAAGACTGTCTGTCAAAATGAAGATACCAGATTTTCATAAAGATGTGGCACTTAAAATGGCTCCACAAAACACATTATATTAGCCCACATAAGAAATGTTAGAACACAAAGTATTCTACCTGTTGCCATTGTTTTTAGGATTATATTGTGAATTTGCCGTTAGTGGTTTTATTCAATTGTGTGTGTGTGTGGGAGAAAGGTAGCTGAGGATAGGGATGGAGGAGGTTTGTGGTGACAACAAAGAAAGAAAGTTGGGGTCAAAGTTTAAATTGATGCATGACTACCAGTTAATTAGAGTGTTGGTGTGGTTGGAGGAGGAGGCGGGAAAACTCATTTGGCATTAAAGCCAAACAATCATCTGTGTCATGTAGGATAGTTTTGGGAAGAAGCCAAGAGACGCCTCCAGCTCAGAATAACGGATGAACAGTGACATACATAGACACATCTCTGTTGGATGACACTGTACATCACGTGTCTGACCAACTAAGATGATTTTGCTTGTTTCAAAGCAATGAAGTATTATGTAAGTCCTGCTGGAAATGCTGTAATGGGTCACATGGATATGATAGAGGACGCCGTCAACTTGGTTTGCTGGGGAAGGTGCGGTGCAGCATGTGGGCCGGACGCGGTGTTCTTCTGCATGTTGAACACACTGTCAGGGTTTACTCACAACTGATTCCTCCTTTCATAAGGTCAAGGCCGTGATGCACAATGTCTGTTCCAAGCTCTGTTTCTTGGCTGTGGTGTAGTGATTAGTAGAGGCAGACCGCTCCTGTCAGGCACTGCCTCCACAGGGGTCTGTGGGACACAGAAGGTCACATGTCTGAGTGTGTGGCGGTGCACGATATGTATTCACACTGTTCTTGGCCCCAGGGCAACAGGGGGAGGCAGCTAGCTCACCAACATCTTCAGGGAGGCTGTGGGAGTGTGTGCGCTCGCACGTGTGTGTGTGTGTGTGTAGGAAGTTCTTGGTGCCCCTCAATATTGATCAAGTATCCAGGATGACAGAGAGGATACATGTGCGTACCTGTTTTGTGTGTGTGTGTGTGTTTGTGCATTGTTTCTGATTTGAGACGTGTACACACCTGTTATGTAATGCTTGTGCTGTGTGTGTATGTGCGTGTGATGCTAAGATCATGACTCATGAAAATGCATTGGCATAGGCAAGACACACACATATACACACACATCTCCACTCCCAGACCCCCTCTCTTACACCTTCTGTGAAGTGAATCACGGGTACACTGGCATTTACTCTGCTGTAAACACAGCATGGTCAAGGATTCTGTCCTGATTCTAAAATAAATGTGTTGCTGACTCTGTCTGTAACCTTTAGTAACTCACAGACAGACAGACACACACACACACACACACACACACACACACACACACACACACACACACACACACACACACACACACACACACACACAACTCTCAAACCTCTTGAAATGTGACCGCAGGGTAGAACAGCAATGTCTTAAAGTAATTAAATACCAAAGTTTTCCACATTCTTCAAATCCAAGCCATTAAATGCAGCATAATGCTGATGTGTGTCGACGCGTATGAATCAGACACAATGTGGGTGTCATTTGGGACAGTGAAGGTCAGAAAACACTTTGTTAACAAGACAATGAATCATTTGATATTTAGTCGCAGCAGCTTCTGTGTGCATCAAATTTGATTCCAAAATTATTGTAAGATGTGAGGGTTTCAATATTGTATGTGAGCTATTAATTCAGTTGTTTTAGTTATTTGAAGACATTTTAAGAGAAGTGAGTGTATGATTATGTTTGTGATGACAAGCAGCCACATCAAGGGGAGAAAAAGTGAGATAAAGATATTTACGCTATATGGACAAAACATGACTTCAATATGAGTGTTGATCATCTCATTCAACTCAAATACATTTTATTTTGTTAAGTCTGATACTTGAAAGCATTAAATCCTCTTTTCACAGACCTTTAATCTAAATATGTAATATCTGTTACTGCTAATATTAATCTCTGTGCTAATCAAGTGTAGCAGTGTGTCAGTAAGCTGGCATGGACAATACCGGGAGTCATGAAATGATCACCAAAAGTCATACATTAAAAAAAATATTTACATACATGATCTTCCTAATGCAACATGTCAAGATGCATTTGGTGAAAGAGGCCTGTTGTTTACATTATGCTGGAGCATTAGGATTTCCCTTAATTAAAAGCAGACTGGGGTAAACAATTCTGATACTTTACTACATTATGAAAAATACTCCATCACAAGTAAGTCTTTCATAATAATGTCATTTAAGAAAAGGTTCATTTATAAAAGTAAACTAAGAAACACTAACAAAAGTGAGCCTTAGATTTCATACTACTGGATTATTAATATAGTTGCTTTCATGTGTAAAAAGCATTTACGGTTGGTCCATGTGATGCTCATCTTATCCAATTCATATTTTATAGAATTGTGATCTGAAAAGGAACCTTCTGGCAAATGAATGGAAAAAAGCTGGATATTTCTCTGTGAACGAAATTGAAGTAAAAGTATCAAGTAGCATACAACTAGAAAACAAATATAATATCTCATAACTGTACATAACAAAGTGCAGCACACTACATGTGTATATATATATGTGTGTGTATATATATACATATATATATGTGTATATATATATATACACATGTAGTGTGCTGCACTATATATATATACACATATATATATTTGTATATATATATATACACACATATATATATATATATACGGTTACTTGTAATCTGCTGAAAACAATATATAAAACAACCCCAGACCAACAATGAGCATGAGTGTCCAAATAATCTTGTCTTATTAATTAAAACCTAAAAGTCATAACGCTGGTTAAACTTGAACAGTTATTTGCTTTGTTTTGGGTCAAACCAAAACCGAGTTCATCACGTTGCAGCCGGTTCAGTCGTTCAGTGTCAGAGATAATTAGTTTTCCCACCAGCTCCCCGCAGCAGATGGAAAGCAACACATGAACACAGATAACGTGAGATCATTACAGTTTTCCTGTTGCTCCAATCAAAGAGAACAGACTTGAGTCAGACGGTCAGATCTACGGGTGATGGAGACTTCTTCAGTCAGTTTAAAGAAAGCAAAACAACACACAACAAATCAGCTCATTAACAGACTGGCGTATCTGGATGCTTCCTGCCTTCGCTCCTATTTCTGTCACACATTCGTTTCGGCAAGTCTGTGTATTTAAATTGCCAAGACGCTGAGGGTTTGAACAACGATGACGCAGATGAAAGGGAGGGAACTTGTCTCCGTGCACATGTTGCCAGCATGCACGCACACACGCACACACACGCACACACACACCTACACACACACACACGTGCACATGTTACACACACGTGCACATGTTACACACGCACGTGCACATGTCGCGCACATGTCTCACACACACACACACACACACACACACCTACACACACACACACACACACACACACACACACACACACACACACACACACACACACACACACACACACACACTGCAGCGTTGTCAGCAGGCTGTTAGTGGGGGTTGTGTTCCTGTTATTTCCGGTTTAAACCCTACTAGAAAGATCTCCCCCCCCTCATTGAACCTCAGTCATGAAATCAGATCGTTCCTCGAAGAGTTCTCCAACAACATTGCAGTGCCGAATCATTGTCAAATTCACAATGGACAAAATCGGTGCAGAACTAGATGCATCATACATTATTTTTCTTTGTCAACAAATGCAAAACCGACTCACACAATAATTGCTACATTTTGACAATAATAATTAAACACATCAGTCAATCAAAAATCCACAAAAAATATGGACTCAGTTATCTGAACATTGGAAAAACAAGTGGTCATATTCTGGGTTTGCTCTTTAAATACCACTTTAATGTTTATTTTAATATGATCATGGTTTTCAACGTACAGTTCCATTTCATTCTTATTCATTGTATTTAAAACATATTTATCACGCTAGATTACAATTGCATTTTCTGTATCATTTGTATTCGCTGTTGGCTGCAAGGGCATAAAAAGCAATAACTCCATTACCATATACTGTAGTTCAGGGCTATTCAACTTCAGTAGCAAGTGGGCCGAATAAGAAAATCACGGGGGGTGTGAGGGCTGCACAGAATATTGATCAAATAATGGCTAAAAATGAAAACTGTTTCCATGAAAACATAAGAAATGTGACTTAATGGATCAATATATAAATTACTTGAGCTGAAACTAATATCTGGTGGCGCAGCGCACAGACTGCATGTCTTTGAGTGCAGACTCCTTTTTCGTGAAAGGGATCGAAACCAGGTCGGGCGATCTTTATATATTTTTTTCTTTCTAAAATGTATTTCTTCATCCGTGGCTGTGATGCACTGCTCACTTATACAATCGTAATCGCCGAAATGGATATGAACGGTGGTTTGAAGATCTCCAGCAATATGTTTGTGAATGTGTGACGAATCTGGTGAGCGAGACAGAGCCCCGCTGCAGATGTTAAGAGAACACAACGCACGCACGGTAGGGAAACCAGTAGGTTTGAAAACCAGTAGGGGTGTAACACCGGTCCCGAGCTCTGCCGCGCACGAACCGGCGGGCAGAGGACTGTTAACGCGACACGTAGAGACAGAAATGAAATGCTGCTGCTGTAATGTGGCGCTATAGAGAAAGTGACAGGGGGGCGGGCCAATTTTTTTTTATGTCATGCGATCTGTTGAGATATGTACTCAGATGTATATGTAATGTAATGCTGTACTGTGGTATGTATATATGGTTACACCACAGGGTGGCGCTAGGGCTCAGGCTATAAAGGCCAATGTGCCATATGTTACTTTGTTTCAGTTGAAGTAGCTCTGACCGTGAGACTGATGTGTCAGAAGCTTGCTAAATAAATACGCCGACAACGGCTAAAGATAAATCCATCATTTATTCTTTCCTCCGAATGCAACGGTAGCTGCTGCAACAGTGCTCCACAACTCAACAGGTTATGGGCCCAGGAGTCGTTCGGAAGAAAAGTTTAACAGTTAGAAAGTCGCAACGAACCGCGTGCTAACGGGCAGCTAGCTAAGAAGAAGAGCAAGCTCGCATGATGGAACAACGAGGGAGGAGCAGGTTGCCTCGACCGACATTCGACGGAGACGAAACCAAGTATGAGATTTGGGAAACCAAAACGCTGGGATATCTCCATTTGAATGGACTAAAGGACACTATTCTGAGAGAACCGACGTCAGAGCAAGAGCGAGCAGCAGATGCAGGTAAAAATGCTGACGCATACGCAGAGCTAATTTTACTGTTGGATGACAAAAGCCTCTCTTTAGTAATGAGGGATGCGCCCGATGATGGAAGAAAAGCTCTGAAAATATTGAGAGTATTATGCAGGGAAGGGAAAGCCCCGTATAATCAACTTGTACACCACGTTGACATCGCTTCAGAAGGCAAGCCATGAGAGTATAATGGACTATATCATCAGAGCAGAAACCGCCATCACAGCGCTGAGGAACGCAGGTGAAACGTTAGGAGACGGATTGCTAGTGGCCATGGTTTTAAAAGGACTGCCTGAGAGTTTTAAGCCATTTGCAATACATGTGGCGCATACGGACGATAACATCACGTTTGCAGAATTCAAGACTAAACTACGAAGTTTTGAAGAAACGGAGAAGTTAAACGTAGCTGAGTCGAGCGACAGTGTGATGAAGACTCAAGGGAAGAGTGGAAGGCGTCCCGCCAAAACGGTCGCCCGTGACTGGAACAAAGAAGACACAGAAATGTCATGTTTCAAGTGTGGCATCAAAGGCCACAGAGCGAGAGCGTGTCGACAGAAGACATGGTGTAGTTTTTGCAAAAGCGACACACACAAAGAAGCCACGTGTAGGCGTAAGGACAAACAAGATGGTGTGAGTAAAGTCTCAGAAGATGCCGACGAGGACTACGCGCTCACGGTGAGAGACGGAGGAACCAGAACCCAGCGGCAGCCGGCGTGCAGTATCCAGGAGAAGGGTCTGATGGTGGACACAGGAGCTACCTCTCATGTCATCACTGACATAACCTGGTTCAAAAGTTTCGACAGCGCGTTCAAGCAAGAAACGCACATTATCGAGCTGGCAGACGGCACCCGATGCAGCGGAATTGCTCAGCGGAGGGGGAATGCTGAGGTTTCCTCATCGACAGCAACGGACAGCGACGAAGCGCGCTGAGAGATGCTTTGTTTGTACCGTCATATCCCCAGAGCATCTTCTCGGTGAAGGCAGCTACCACGAGTGGAGCTACGGTTGTCTTCAAAGAAGATAAAGATGTCCTGATAACCAGAGGCGGTACCAGGTTTAACATTCATGTGTATGGAAAGCTGTATTATTTGCATACTGAATGTGAATCTAATGATAAGTGTAATGCCTGTCACGACATACAGACATGGCATGAAATATTAGGCCATTGTAACTATGACGATGTTGCAAAATGTTGTTGTAGGTATGCAGATCAAAGGTAAAACGGGTAGGCCCGAACAAGAGTGTGAGGTGTGCATTCAGGGAAAGTTTGCCCAAACCAGAAATAGGGACCCTGATACCAGAGCAAAGGCTCCCTTACAGATGGTACACACAGATCTTGCAGGTCCTGTATCCACTGAGTCGAGAGAAGGTTACAAATATGTGCAACCATTTACTGATGATTACTCAAGCGCAGTGTTTGTTTATTTTCTAAAGAAGAAAAGTGACACAACACAGGCTACGGAAAAGTTCCTAGCAGATGTATCCCCTTATGGGAAGGTGAGGTGCATCAGATCCGACAACGGAACAGAGTTTACATGCAGTGATTTCCAAGCAGTGTTGAGGAAAAATAATATCAGACATGAAACGTCAGCTCCTTATTCCCCACACCAGAACGGAACAGCAGAGAGGGGTTGGCGTACTCTTTTTGAGATGGGTAGGTGCATGATAGCTGAAAGTGCATTAACCAAGCAGCTATGGCCCTACGCTGTACAAACAGCAGCAATGGTACGGAACAGATGTTTTAACAAACGTACAGGGCAGACTCCTTATGAGCTGCTAACCAACAAAAAGCCCAATGTATCCAAAATGCAAAAATTTGGGTCTGTATGTTACACATACAAACAGAGCAAAGGGAAGCTTGATTCCAGATGTGATCAGGGGCATTTTGTAGGTCACGACAAGAACAGCCCAGCGTATTTGGTGTATCATCCAGATACAAACAAAGTACAAAAACACAGACTAGTAAAGTTTGTGAGGCAGTCAACTGTGGAAAAACAAACACAGACAGGTGAGCCAGATCCAAGCGATAGCTATGATGACACTGTGAGACCCAGGACTACTGAAACCACGCAGGGGGTGAGTAGGAAAACCGAAAATAGTGATAGTCCAGGTACAGAAACGAGGTCTAGTGACCATAATCAAACGCAACAGAGTGTGACAAGTGGCGAACCAGAGAGTAAAAGGTATCCATCTAGAGAAAGAAGGAAGCCGAGTCATTTAGATGAGTTCATAACTGAAAACGGTGTCAGTGATGCGCTTCATATCACAGTAGACTACTGCTGTAGAGCGGTGTGTGGCATTCCACAGACATTTGGGAGGCAATGGGGTCAGCTAACTCAAAACAATGGACAAAAGCCATGGATGAGGAAATCCAGTCCTTAAACGAGAACAAGACCTTTACCCCGACATCACTGCCAATAGGCAAGGAGACAGTGGGGGGTAGATGGGTTTACGCCATCAAGACTGATGCAGATGGGAGAGACAAATACAAAGCAAGGTTTGTGGCCAAGGGTTACAGACAGAGAATGGGAATAGACTATGGGGAGACGTTTTCACCCACGGCAGACATGACGAGTGTAAGGGTGGTGCTACAAAAAGCTGCACAGGAGAATTTACTCCTACACCAAATGGACGTGAAAACTGCGTACTTGCACGCTCCCATAGATTATGAGATCTACATCAATCCACCAGAGGGTTATGAAGAAAAAGAGGGTATAGTTTATAAGCTAGAGAAATCCCTTTACGGTCTTAAACAGTCCGGCCGAAATTGGAATAGGGTTTTGCACAATTGCCTTACTGAGGATGGATTCACACAAAACCCAGCCGACCACTGTGTTTATGCCAAAGAGTCAAAAGAAGGAAAGGTGATCATAATCATATGGGTCGATGACTTGATCATTGCAGCAAGCAATGAAGAGAGACTGAAAGAGGTTTGCAAGTGCTCTTTTTGGAGAGTGATATGTGTATGACAGAGGTTCACATTCATTCTGTTTTTGTGTGTGTTTCTTTTGCTTGAAGTATAGCAACCTGAGTACAAGTGGGGGTGTTGAGATATGTACTCAGATGTATATGTAATATGTAATGTAATGCTGTACTGTGGTATGTATATATGGTTACACCACTGGCGCTAGGGTTCAGGCTATAAAGGCTAATGTGCCATATGTTAAACTGTTCAGTTGAAGTAGCTCTGACCGTGAGACTGATGTGTCAGAAGCTTGCTAAATAAATACGCCGACAACGGCTAAAGATAAATCCATCATTTATTCTTTCCTCCGAATGCAACGGAAGCTGCTGCAACAGTGCTCCACAACTCAACACGATCTACCAATACTACGCCGCGATCGAATGGCAGGTTGCCGCGATCGAGGTATTGAGCACCCCTGATGTAACCATACAGGTTTGGTTGAGGCAACAGTGAAACTCGATGGCTCTGGGTTAGATGTCTCAATGTATAAAAGAGGCGTGTCCGTCAGTTTTATTTTTTCTTACCAAGCTATCAGTGGCGGTTCGTCCATAGGGGGCGCTAGTGCGCCGCCCCTCTTAGAATTTGGAGATGAAAAAAAAAAAAGAAGAAGAAAGAAAAAAAAAATCCTGTCAACAAACATTATATGCCAAATCATTTAAATAGTAAATATATCGTGTTGACGCGCTAAATGTGTGTGGGAGACCGTAAGCCCCTGTCAACAACCACTTAAGTTAATGTGAAAAAATATAATATATCGCCATTATCACGGAGAGAAGCCCCTCCCCTTTTTCGAGGCGCTGGTCTAACGTGTGTGTACGGCATCGATACAACATTTCAGTCGTTTTGGCAATGACCGGCTTCACATTGGCGGATGAAACCGAATCTTGGTGCGCACAAATGTGCGCACGCGATTGGATTATTCGGCAGATCAGAGACCCGTATGTTCCCTCAGCCCAGAGAGCAGTGTTGCCAGGTCCGCGGTTTTCCTGCGGAATCGGGCCACTTTTGAAGTGTTGCGGGTTGAATTTTTTGTCCTTGGTTCGGGTAGACCTATTTTGCATGCAAATTACATGAATATCTTTAAATAAAAATCCATATTTTAAATGAAATAATTTATTCATACCCAAATCCTACCAAACTGACTCCAGATCAGCACGTACACACATTTTATTTATGATAATATACTGTATAATTACACAAGGCCATTTTAGGACCTAGGTGAAATAACTTGAGGGAAAACTGCTTTTAATGCTGGCAAACTAAACATATGTTGTTACTTTGTAGATATTACAATACATTTGGCAATGATAGCAATGCTGTTGGACTTTAAAAGCAGTGTATATGGTTTGGCACGGGCATATTTTGAGTTCTGATATTGGGCTGGTTTTATCTCACAGACCTGGCAACCCTGCCAGGGAGCTCCACCTCCACCTCCACGCAGGTACGCGAGCAACATAGCTAGCAGAAGCTTGTTGTTAGCATGGCGTCGGTGACTGAAAACTCTGTGGTATCTCTACGCGAAAGACCTTTCAATCGACGGTCAGATATTGACAAGAAGAGGCTGAAAGAGTTGGGACCCGAACATTCGGAATTAAAAATTCAGCAGCAAATCGCTGACCGCGGGAGGACGTACACCCGGAGATTCTCCTCTAGCCGATATGCTAACCGGAGCTGGTTAGCTGAATGCTCCATGAGTAATTCGTTTTTTGTTCCCCCTGTCTGTTGTTCCAAAGTCCTGGGACTGAAACTCTCTGGACTACAACGGGGTGAGGGATCTACAGAGCTTCAGACAAGTGTAAAGCACGAATCTTGCCGCAGTTATCTAGCTAAGAGCATGGAGCTAACTCGCTAACAGCTGTTAGCGAGTTAGCTTCATGCAGAGCAGTAGGAGACCGAACTGGCATCGAAACACAACGAAGAAGTTCTGAAAAACAGACACATTCCCTCAAGAATAATGGAAACAGGCTGGTTACAGACATGATTGACTTTAACCAGAGAGTTATGGAGAAGTTTGACCACTTTAAAGAGAGGAGGCTACTTGTCTTTACAGTAGTGGGTCTGCTCTGTCACCCAATGTAACATGTGATCTCTTTCTGACTCTATTCTGCTCTGAACCTCTTTCATGTGAGGGTGAAACTCTTTTATTTTGTAAACCTCTGAAACCCAACCCAATGTTCCTTAAAGCTGCTCTGAACCTCTCATGCCCAAAGTTACAGTGTGTTGATAGTTGTTATTGGACAGTTGAGCACGGTGTGTTCTTGAAATAAAGCTTTGTTTTTTACAATATTCTACTCAAAACCTCTTTTCTTCTCATTGTTGAGTGCTATTTAAACTGCGCCCCCCCCCAAACAAAATTCACCAGCCGCCACTGCAAGCTATAGTGATTTGCATGCAGTCTTGCGGGCCAGAGTTAAACTCAAACGGGCCGCATCCGGCCCGCGGGTCGCTAGTTGAATAGGCCTGCTGTCGTTCATATAAATAGCCACGTTTAAATTTCAGTCAAACAAGCTAAATAGTTATATAATAGATATTAAGAGAGGTGTTAAGGACATTTTAAGTGGAAGTCTCATTTGACAGACTTAAGAGGAGGCACTGATGGCTCGCTGGGAGGCCAGACTACGACAGTGCAGGAAGACAGAGAGGGGATGGATGAAGGTGAGCAGGCTGAGCAGCGTCAGACCGATGTTCACCTGCAGACACACGAAGGGAGAGAGAACAGGAAGCAGTGAGAGGAGAGTCCACGGGGATGGTTATTAAGGGAGGAGAAGGACCGGAGTATCATTTATAGTTGTACTCACATATAGAGGGTTTCCATCCAGAGGTCCATTCACCAGAGCAAAGCAGGGATACTGCAGCAGAGAAAACACTGCAGACAGAGCCATGACCAGACCAAACAGCTTCCCAAAGTGTTGCAGTGGGAAACTACACACACACACACACAACACACACACAATAAAACACGTTACAATGTCATTTTAGGCAGATATAAGAATGCTGAATTTTAGTTTCTAAAGATGTGTGTGCTGCGTGTCTTTGTGTTTGTTTTGTACTCACGCCACACTGATGAAGGCTGCGTTGCCGCCATAGAGGAAGGAGCGGTTGAGCACCTGCATGACGAAGGTGAAATACTGAAGCGGCAGATACGGGATGGAGGCGCAGACCGAGAACACCACACACTGCAGCGCCGTCAGGAAGAGAGACAGCACCGAGGCCCTCAGGTCGGCTTCCTGTTCACTCTCTCCTACAAACAGACACGCAAATTAAAAAATATATCAAAAAGAAAATCTGAAGTCACAATTTTGTTCGTATACTTTTCTTAACAGGCGCATGAGGTTGGCGTCTACTGCACCTGGACTGCTGTTTATCAACCAGAGTCATGAATTAAAGACATATTAGTATTATTATGCTACCTGCAGCACGAGCTTTGCCCTTGTGTCTGTCCATGATGAGGCCGTTCCAGGGAGCACACAGCACGCCACACAGCTGCGTTATGGCAAAGGCGTTTATGTACTGGCTCACTGCAGGGACACACAGCGAGGACAACAGTTAAAAAAGTACTTTTTATACTCGAAAGTAGCTTCTTACTCCGATGTTATTACTTCAGTCAGGTCCTCTTCGGGTTATCGGGTCAATATAACATTTTGGTCAAATGGGTAAATATTGAAAAGTAACAATTCCTTTACCATAAAAAAAAGGAGTATAAGTTTATATTAAAAGATATATTAATGTTTGGTTCAGCACACTGAAGAGTTTGCATATATAAAGTTACATTTTAAAACAATGCGACCTCTACAGTCTTGGCACTTAAAAGATACAGTTGAGCCTAAACATGAACTTACAAAAAAAGAATATATATTTCCCTTAAAAATTTATTGTAAGTCACTTTGGATAAAAGCGTATGCTAAATGCCATGTAATGTAATGTAATATTCATGCAACTTCAAGGATCTAATAAGGAATTATTTGCGACGACAGGCAGACATGATGCAGTGTGTGTGTTTACCCAGTGAAGGCTCCCCCGCCGTCAGCCGCTGCAGCATGGGGTTCAGGGTGCCGATGAAGAGGTAATGTCGGAGCTGCATAATGGATAACCACAGAACCTGCAACCCGAAGAACCTGGACATCACACACTCACGGAAACTCTTCTCCGAGGGAGGCAAGGGGAGAACTAGAAGAGCAAAGATGAAGAGAAATAGGATGTATCAACCCATGTCACAGTCAAGTGAACTGAACTTGGTTCACAGTGACATCTTTGTTGAGGGGCGTCTCCTCCGTCAATGTGTTACCATCGGTTGTCGTCTGCACTACGCTCGGAGTCCTTGGTTTACCACAGGTTATCCTGACAAAGGTCAAACAAGGTCAACAACAGCGAGAGCATTATTTGAAATCTTACTTTTACCCCCCTACAATTACATAACAGCATAGGAAGAACATTTTCAAAGATTGTGGCAAGATGGGAAAATGTGCTCCTTGATAAAAAACTCTTTTTTTTTCAAGATCTTACAATATTTGAAATTGAAAGTATTCATTAGTTTTTGTTTTTGTTTTTGAAGGGATCATAAATATTGAAAACAAATGGATATGACATGTTGAAACCCTCTGCACGAGGCTGGAACAGCGACATGGGGGGGTCTTTGCAGCCCCGGTCCTCAACCACAGAGTCTCCCAGTGCAAGCTTTTTAATAAATAATTAGTCCCCCTTGTCCAAAAAGCCCTAGAAGACAAGCTACAGCTTAGCCCTGTAACTTCGACACTTATCTGTGTACATGTATGTTATTCTTACTGCTCATATTATGTACACTGATATAATGACTACTGGTATAGCGTCTGATGGAAATATGTGCTTTGTTGGTGCATGTACTGTAGATACTGTGTGTGTGTGTGTGTGTGTGTGTGTGTGTGTGAGTGTGGGTGTGTTGGTGACAGTCTACTCTGTATGCAATATGTCAAGAGTTTGTTATTTGGTTGAATTGTTGTCAACTCAGAGTTTATTTCCCGTCTCACACTCACAACTTTTTGTTCTTGCTGTGCGGGTACACACAACTCTTTCCTCGGCTGTTTAAACTTCTAGCAAAGAGTAAGCCGAGTCTGTATTAAATAAAACCTAATTTAAGCTTTTTGTACATACATTTAGAATACACAATTGCAATGTGTAATCCTTTTAAACAAACACAGATTCATTGATTATTTCTTTTTCCACTTTTTCCGAGGCACGTTGTGTTGATGCGTGTGTGATGTGGCCGTTTTGTACCCGTATGTGTAGTCCGCAGGCAGCGGGTAGGGAATGTGGTGTCTGGGCAGCAGGAAGAAAGTCCTGAGGAGGTGAATGACGCTGCAGGCGGACAGGAAGAGGAAGGAGGAGCGGAGAGAGACGCCAGCCTTGTGCAACAGCTGCAAGAGATGACATCAAGATCATTGTACATCATTAGATGGGATGAATGTATTTAATTGTGAAGGTGTGTGTGTGTGTGTGTCTGTGAATGTTTCTGACCTTGATGACAAGGAAGAGTGCTGACGAAGAGTCGAAGGCCCCGTTGTAGAAAGTGATGATGGTGGAACGACGTGAGCCGAACAGGTTTCCTACCTTAAGGAGAGACATTTTAATTTATTTAAACATTTTGTATGTATGTGAGTATATCTGGGGCTTTCTTTGCTTTTTTGCATCTACCTTTCTGTCAATCTGCATAACATGTGCTCTTATTGAATTACTTGTTTGAACATGAGGCTTTGCTGAAAGAGCGTTGTGTTTATTTCTTCATGATCATAAGCCGATATGAGAAAAGCCCTGCAGCCAACACAAGTGTTTTTGTTTGTGTTATTGTTTAGTGACTTTTCTTTCATGATTTAGTGATTTTAATTGCAATCTTGAGCATCAAACCTCTGTCTCTTTCAAAAAAGCTTTTATAACTGTGTTTCTCAGTCTCTCCTTACAAATGGGTCATAGTACGATTTAGAGTTTCCTTTAGACAGAGCACACATACAGGCATCCAGAAGTAGTCAAATAAATAATTAGATGTACCACATTTTAAATCAGAAGAATTTGATGGTCTAATCGGACACGCGTTCATATTTTTTTTTCAATTACAATTTAGAACAAATATTAACATCTAATGATTTAGATATAAAAATCAAACTTCATCAACAACATTGTGTGTGTAGGAGCTATTTATTTTGACATTTGTATTGAATTTTATTTTAAAGTAATATTGATTATTCATTGCTTATTTAGGCTATTTTTTGATATGTTAGAAGAGCTTTTTTCTAATGATAGTTTTAGTTTACTTTAATACATTGTGAGTGTTGTTTAAATATATTTAGTTTTAGGATTGGTTCACTGATTGGGTAACACTGGGCACCTGTGGTTATATGTTGACGTGGGTCGGCACAGGACCGGCATGCACGAGGGTGGCCTATGGTTATTCACCAGCACACGAGAGGCAGTGTCAGCATTTTGTTTGTTTAGGAAATAAATTATCAGAATAATAACAAAACGGAAATGGACATTACTTTCTTTTGGCTGCGTCAACTCCGAAACCCACGGTGCGTCCGTGGCAATTTGATTTATTTTTGTTTTATCTGTTTTATTTGGACAAATGGCTACTACAGTGTGTTCAATGCTCCACTTTGAAGTTGTGCTGCTTTTCTCTGTTTTATTAAATTTAATATGTTGGCTTTGAGACTCTGGGTTGGATGAAATGAGCTATTGAATTCTCTCAACATGGGCCGTGTGGAATTGTGACTGACAGCTTTTACAATTTCGGGGACATTTCACATAGTACTCATCTGAAAACATAATCTTAAATCATTTAAATCTGAATGACTTCAGTACCTGCATGTTTGTTATGAGAAACAATATGCCACCTGCTGCCAGGAGGGAGAGAGCTGGGAACAGCAGGTTGGACAACGCTGATGGAAAGGAAACATGGAAAAATGAACATCCAAAGCTTCACAGTGAGGTACCCGAGAAAGCCGCCAAAATAAAGATATATAAATGTTTTCCACCTGCAGTCGAGAAGGCCATCATCAAAGTACCAAATGTGTACAGAAATCTACAAAAAAGGAGAACAAATAAATTACAGTGATATCAGGTAATTCATCTTACAGTCATCTTGACTTGATGGGAGCTTCACAGTAACCAGACATAATATTTTACAATTGGTTATAAAATGAAAAAAAGTCACAGTAAATATGTTAAAAAACAAATTATTCTGCGGTTTGAAGAAGTTTGGCTGACTTCTATCATCACCACTTGCTGCGTCTTGTCCAATTATTTTCATTCCATTGACTTATTTTTCCCTCCACCCTCTTATGGTGGACACATGCGTGTCTTTTGTACCAGTTTGTTATTGGGGATTTAGATATATCTGTGTGTGTGATGTAATGTCATATAATAAATATAAACTCAGGCCGTAGGGCGGGCTTCTATGTCACAGGGCTGAACATCTGCACAAAGAAAAACAAACAAAAACAATTGTTACGACATTCTGCCATCCTCCGGTGATTCATGGTCCTGATCTTTCTATTTCTTAATCTTTCTCTCACTCTTCCCAATTCATTGACCTTAGTTTTCTTATCTATTGTTATTTCTCAGAACACATTCTATACATTCTGCATTGCTCAGCTGTATTTATATTCTTGTTGCGGGCTGATCTCAACTACTTTACGTTTCCCTCGAGAGAGAAACTCTGTCCTTTCACTTTTCCAGCTTTCCTCCAGTACGTGTCTCCTTTACTTCAGCCGAGCTCGTTGAGGAAACATTTGGAAATTCCTCAGAGGGAAATACCAGAGACAGACTGACTTTACAGCACTTTGCACTGTAGCCTTAGCTTAGACACTGCACAGGCAGAGAGAATTACAGAGCATGAAATATGTCGTTAGTGAAATATGTTTGGATTATTAAAAACATCAGGCTGCAGAGACTCTTTGTTCTGTTTAGTTTTTTGGCTGCATCCATAACTGGAAGTTACAGCAAAGCAACCGATTGCAGTTTTTTGTTTGGGCTATAAATATTCCCAAGAGAAAAAATATCTCGTAAGCATTATTTTTTTGTTTATTTTTGTCCATGCACAAGTAACTTTGTGGCGTCTTTCTCAAAAGGCAGCCTCATCTGTCAGTTATAGATGTGTAAAAACACATATACAAGTACATAAAATAAAGATATTTGGATATTGATGAGCTTGACTCACATTCCAACGAGCCGAGCCACTGTAGTACCAAACCAGTCAAAGAGGAAACCACTCGGCAGCGTCAGGAAACTGATCATAAAGGATGCGATGGTGAAGACAATAGAGAACTGTTCATCCTGTCCACTGCAATCTGTAGACGCATACAACACAGGGAAAGAGAGAACCATGGTTGTGAAATACATGGCCAGCCAGGTGACAAAGGTCAGATGACACAAAAAACTCTAGATTTGAAATAAATGATTGAAATCCAGGTGACGGGGCGCCCTCTCTTCCCCCTTTCCTGTCTATCTTTGGCTGTTAAGAATAATTATAAGCAGTGGGGGGGTGAGGATTTCAAACTGACCGAAGACATCCGTTGCATTGAATTCGGTAGTGTTGACACATCGAGAGCTGAAGTAGCCCTCTGTCTTCAGGGTGAAGACAAGTGAAGCCCATCCAAACACGGCTCCAGCGAAACACAGACATTCCACCAGACCTGTAGCAAAGGTGAGGCAGTGTCGCACCGACAAGCTGCAGCCAAGGCCTGGCATGGTCCCTCACAGCTTCACACACACACACAGACACACACACACACACACACACACACACACGCACACGCACGCACACACACAGGGAATTCACAAACACTTCACCTGCATGGACACATGCAGATGTCTCCCCTCACTGCAACTGCCAAACAAAGGAAATACTAAATGAATAATGTCATTCTGATATGTTTGACATGAGCCTGTTTAAATTAATTTTCATATGAAACGACATGTCAAAAGCGCTTTATTTGTAAAATCTTGCACAAGCAAGATGTGAGCTGAAACATCCGAGTCCAGGCCATTAAGTGAGTCGTGCTCCAAAAAAAGTTCAAATAAATTCAGGCATAAACAGAAAGAAACCTACTAGTCATGAAACTCCCATTTTAACAACAATAGGAATCAATTCAAAAGTGAAAATATGGATTATTAAGATAGTAAGCTCCTGTCAAGTCGCAAAAACCAAAATCCCGACACTTACCAGATTCCTACTCTCTAATACTCATAGTTCAGCCTCTGTGGGTCTCCCAAAATGTTCTCACAAACTACACCTCTCTGCGTTTGCTCCACTCTCCTTCTTTATAGGCAAGCTCTTCCTTCCTCTATTTCCATAGTTCCCTCCCTCCCCAATACTTTTCTCTTTCTCAATTAATTTCTCTCTTCTGGCAGTGCTTGCTGAAAATAAACACTCCGATCTCTACGGTGAGTCAAACGAATGAAATTAATTTGTCTGTAGAATGTACAACACAACAGGGTAACACACCTTTTTAGTGAACTATACTGTGGTGGCGTGGGCGTGGTTAGGCTCAGCTGCAGAGGGGAGTGGCTCAGGAAACGGTGCTGGGATGAAGCCTTCTTGGCCTCAGCTGGGACTGATCTAGTGTTTTGTGTCTCTTCCCTATTCTTAAGCTGAGTAATAAATAACAAAATAAAATAAACAAACTCGTGTGGTAAACGAATACCTGAGTGAGCTTGTGTCATTGGTGCTGGAAGGGAAACCCGGGAAGGCAGCAGGAGCCTATTACATGAACCATATGAACTATTCGATAAATCACAGAATGAGAATGTAAGATATTTACTATGTTCAAAGCCAGCTCAGCATTACATTTTTCACTGAGTCTCTCAATTCTGAAGTATTAATATTTCTGTCAGGAGAATCATGCAATCACTTGATCATGTGTGAATGTGCATGCGTGTGCGTAACTCACACTTTCTTCAAAAAATGTTTATTGTTGTTTTATACTGACATTGACTGCTACCAACTCCTCTTTCACTAACTCTTAACACCCGTGAGACAGCGCTGTGATGCACATCTGCACAACGCCACTGCAGACATCTGCAGAGATTAAAATGAAGGCATATCTGTTGTGAGAGAGGTGCAAGTGAAAAAAAACATCAGGTACACTTGCGGACTATAGACGGGGGAGGGGGGGTTTAAGCCTATTACGGGTTCTCATTCAATCACACAATACAACATTGGCTCAGATGTATATATTTTTTTATAATGAAACTAGATGGATAGCTTGCCACTTTCTTTTTTTTACATTATTATTATCAGGAAATGAGTCTTGCATTCAAATGCTGCACACATGACATGTTACACTTTTGATGATTAAATAGACATTCTGAACACATTAGTTACTGGCATTATCAACAATAAACAGCACAAGAAGTCATTAAAGACATTAGATCAGTTGACATTTGCATGTCAGCATATCATCAAGCTGCATACTGTATGTAGAGTCCACTGAGTCACACAGGTGTGTCATTTTTAAAGGAATCATGTCAGACTACTGTAAAGGTAAAATATAGTACTGTCATGTTATGTGAAAATGGAGCTAAGGTGATCAGGAGTTTGAGTGATTTAGTATAATTCAATTAAATTCAGTTCATTTTGTACAGCCCATTATCACAAATTTGCCTCAGAGGGCTTTACAATCTGTACACATATGACATCTCTGTCCATGGACCTCACATCGGATCAGGAAAAACTCCCAAGAAATAGAAAAAACCCTTTTTATTTATTATTTATATTTTATTAGTGTTCAGAATCTCACATACACATTTAAATTTTTCAGATTCTTTGTATAAAGAGAAGTAAAAAACAAAAAAATAAACACATATGCAAACTAGAATGGGCACTCGGTAGAGCGCATACCTTCGCATATCACAAGATTGGGCATTGAATTATGAACATTTTGGCATTAGTTGCATGCCAATTGGACAAAAATGTGTCGTGCTATGGTAAAAAAAAGATTTTGACCTTTCCATGGACCACATTAGACTGCTGCAGACGGAGCAGCGAGACGTGAGGAACTGCTGTGTGCTTATCTTCACGGAAACATGGCTAAACGACAACATCCCCGACTCTGCTGTGAGACTGGAGCAGCTAACATGCTACCGAGCGGACAGAGCCCTCGCTGATGGAGGGAAAACTCGCGGCGGCGGGGTATGTGTTTACATCCGGGATGCATGGTGCCGGGACGCTGCCGTGGTATGTAAACACTGCTCACCACTGGCGGAGTTTATGATCGTAAGGTGCCGTCCTTTTTATCTGCCGAGGGAATTTACGGCGATTCTGCTAGTCGCTGTTTACATCCCCCGACCTCCAACAACAGTGATAGAAATGCGGCACTTTGTGAACTGTATCAGGCCATCAGTGAACAACAGACGGCTCACCCAGACGGCTTCACCATCGTTGCTGGAGATTTCAACCATGCAAACCTTAAGACTGTCCTTCCCAAACTACACCAGCATGTTGATTTCCCTACAAGAGGAGACAACATTTTGGATCTGGTCTACACAACCCACAAAGGAGCGTACAAGGCCTCCCCTCCCCCACATAGGTCTCTCTGACCACATCACCGTCATGCTAATGCCAGCATACAGACCCAGAGTGAAAGCCTCCAGACCGGTTCTGAAGCAGGTACAGGTGTGGCCAGAGGGGGCCTCCTGCGCTCTCCAAGACTGCTTTGACTCAACAGACTGGGGAATGTTTAAACAGGCAGCCACATACAATGACCACACAGACATTGGGGAGTACACAGACACTGTTACTTCTTACATTAGCAAGTGCATTGATGATGTGACCCATGTAAAGACCATCACCACTCGGGCTAACCAGAAGCCGTGGCTAACAGGGGAAGTCCATCGGCTGCTGAGGACTAGAAATAGGGTCTTCAGAGCTGGGGATGAAACGGACCTGAAAACAGCGAGAGCCAACCTGTCCCACGGCATCAGGAAAGCAAAAAATTCCGACACAAAAAAGATAACCCGGCACTTTAAAGACAGCAGAGACACACGCAGCCTGTGGCGGGGCATTCAGACCATCACAGACTATAAACCCACGCCACAGAACTGCGACAGCAACATCTCTCTGCTAAACAACCTCAACAGCTTCTTTGCCCGGTTTGAGGCACAGAACAGCACTCGTCCACACAAGACTCCGCCCCCTCCCCATGATCAGGTTCTGTGCCTGTCTGCTGCCAGCGTGAAGAGGACTCTCTCGTCCATCAACACCCACAAGGCAACAGGTCCAGACAACATCCCTGGTCGTGTGCTGAAGGACTGCGCAGAGGAGCTTAAGGACGTCTTCACGGATGTCTTTAATACTTCTCTGAGACAAGCTGTTGTTCCATCATGCTTCAAGGTAACCATCATCATACCTGTGCCAAAGAAATCCACTCCGTCCTGCTTCAACGACTATCGTCCAGTGGCACTGACCCCCATAATCATGAAGTGCTTTGAACGACTAGTCATGTCGCATATCAAATCCATTCTCCCCCCCACTCTGGACCCTTTCCAGTTTGCATACTGGGCCAAACGGTCCACGGAGGATGCAATCTGCTCTGCTCTCCACCCAGCCCTCACCCACCTGGACAAAAAATACTCCTATGTAAGAATGCTGTTCATAGACTTTAGCTCAGCATTCAACACAATCATCCCACAACAACTAATCTGCAAACTTGACCAGCTGGGGCTCAACACCTCGCTGTGTAACTGGCTGCTGGACTTCCTGAGTGAGAGGCCACAAGCAGTACGGGTCGGCAACAACACCTCGAGCAGCATCACACTCAGCACAGGGGCCCCTCAGGGCTGTGTGCTCAGTCCTCTGCTCTTCACCTTGCTGACTCACGACTGCAAAACCAGCTACAGCACCAATCACATGGTCAAGTTTGCAGACGACACAACATTGATAGGTCTCATCACCAAGGATGACGAGACCCTCTACAGGAGGAGGTCAACCTTCTGACCACGTGGTGCGGAGTCAACAACCTCCTGCTCAACAACAGCAAGACCAAAGAGATCGTTGTTGACTTCCGGAAAGGCCACACCCATCACCCCCCACTGAGAGGGGAGCCCCGGAGCCATGCCCCATCATGTGCACCACCATCGCATCACGGCACCGGCGAGAGCATCCCTGCCACTGTGATCACTGTGTGGACAGACAGCACAGACCACAGCAGGAACGCCTGGTGCAAGGTGCAGAAGGATGGGGCTCCCCCTCCCCCTCCCTCCCCTCACACTCCACATCAGACGCCTGCACCCGCCGCCACACACGCACACGGCCACCCCTGCACCCCTCACACCTCACACAGCCTCTCTGGCCTCCTGAGAGAACCCACACCTGAGCCTCCGCTGCTCCCCGCCACTGCATCACCCATCACATCCACCCAGGCAGTCAGGAGTCTCTCCCTCCCCTCCTCCCCCTCCATCCTCCCTCTTGTCCTCATGTCTGAATGCTGCTAACACAATTTATATATTCTGTATGTTTATTTTATGTTTTTTTGTTTTTTATATTGTTGTTTGTCTTTACTATTTTTTTCACTATTTTGCACTCTGTTGATATGTTGCACACTGAATATTGGACAGAAGAAACAGAATTTCGCATCTTCTGTGTTTTTGCATATGGAAAATTACCATCACCGACAGCGAGCAGCAGGTCAGCGCATTCCAGGCTGGGTGGAAATGAGTGGGTGAGGAGGGTGGTGACCCAACAACACTACATCGCACACAAAAGCACAGAAAGAGCCTCTCTTCGAGGAGCCGGAATCAGAAAGCAGGAGCATCCATCCCATCCCATCACCGCACTGCACCATCACGCACCATCGCTCATCCTGGCAACTGCATCACACTGCAAGCCACACAGGACAGAGCAACAGGCAAACAGCACAGCAGCAAGAAGCTGGAAGGAAGTGGGGATCTCCCTCCCTCCTCCCTCCCCTCCTCACACCTCACATACAACACACCGACCACTCACCGACGTGACCACGCACCCCTCCCACCCCTCACACTTCTCTCTCTGCCCCCCCCCTGGGAGAGGATACCCGAGCCTCCGGGGGCTCACACTCCCCCAGCCAACAACCCAGCTGCTCAGGCTCAACTCTCTCCTCCTCTCCCCCCTCCTCCCTCTCTCCTCTTTCAGACCACATGTCTGAATGCACAAATTTATATTGTATATGTGTTGTTGTTTTTTTTTTTTTTTTTTTTTTTTGTTGTATACTATGTCACATGTTTTTTTTTTTTTTTTTGCACTCTATGTTATATATGTTGCACAATTCACTATATTGACAGAAGAGAAACGCAATTTCGATCTTCTGTATGTTTGCACATATGGAAAATTGACAAATAAAACTGACTTTGACTTTGACTTTGACTTTGACCTTTGACCCGATTGATCCCAAATTCTAATCAAATGGTCCCCGGATAATAACCAATCATCCCACCAAATTTCATGCGATTCAAGAACATTTTGACCTGTTCATGACCTTTGACCTTGACCTTTGACCCGATCGATCCCAAAATCTAATCAACTGGTCCCCGGATAATAAACAATCATCCCACCAAATTGCATGCGATTCGGTTCAATACTTTTTGAGTTTTGCGAATAACACGCATATAAATAAATAAATAAATAAATAAATACACGGCGATCAAAACATAACCTTCCGGCATTTTCAATGCGAAGGTAATAAAGAAACAAAAACAATACCATAGTAACAAAACAATAAATAAATAAAGCAGGGAGAAATCATTTTCTATAGAGTAAAGAAATACAGTCAGGCCATTTATCTGTGACATAGTTGCACCACTTTTGCCAGTGTTTAAGAAATGTTTCCGTTCTTTGGTTAACATGAGCTGTAATCTGCTCCATTCTGTAGATCTCTGTTACAATGTCTCTCCATGATGTAATTGTAGGACACTCTGGTAATAACCATTTTCTGGTAATAGACTTTTTACTGGCCACCAGCATTGCATTTAACAAGAGTCTGTCCCCTTTCGGCCAGCTTTGAGGTATATTTCCAAGGTACAGAATCTTAAAGTCCAAAGGGATGTCCTCTCGAAAGATGTCCTGTAAAGCATTGTGTACCGCCTTCCAAAAGTTTTGAATGATGGGACAGTCCCAGAAGATGTGGTAATGGTTTGTGCTTTGGTGTCCACACTTTCTCCAGCAAACAGGAATGTTATCGCTATAATGAGATGTCTGAGATAGTGTAATGAAGTATCTTATACAATTTTTCCAGTTAAACTCTCGCCAGCTCATTGAACTGGTACATTTCCATTGATACCCCCATATTAATGTCCATTCTTCCTCAGAAATATCTATCCCAGATTCCTTTTCCCATTTTGCTTTAATGTATGCTGTTGAATGAGTTTTAAGCTCTAGAAAGCATTTATATATGGCTGATATTGCCCCTTTATTGCAATTTGACTTGTATGCTCTTTTAAACAGTTCTATGAGACTGGAGTTTACCTCTGTTACCTTTTTAACATTTTCATTGACAAAATGCCGCAACTGTAGGTATCTAAAGAAGTCCTGTTTCTCTAAGAGATAATTTTATTTAATCATTTCAAAACTAAACAGTTTGTTTCCCTTCATAATATTGCATAAAGCTGTTATTCCATTAACTCTCAATTTTTTGAATCTGGTGTCCATTTTATTTGGTGTGAAGTCTGAGTCATATCCACACCATTTAAGGCACAGTAGATCTCCTTCAAGTTTGTATTCTCTAATGATATTCTTCCACACTTTAAGGGTCAATTTGACCCATGGATTATCAGAACTGTTTATGTAGTGTTGCAGTTTAGGAGTCAGCTATGATTGCTTGTATTGGAATGGGAAATATTTTTTCTTCAATGTCTTTCCACTGTGCATCATATGAAGGATTGATAGATAGATAGATAGATATATACTTTATTAATCCCCAAGGGGAAATTTGTCGTCACAGTAGCAGCACCAATAAACTAAACACACAAGAATAAAAAATAAAATATAAAAAACAGGGATGAAAGATATAGGAGTATACAAAGTAAAATATAAAATAAAATATGTATGTATATGTATGACATATATGCATACACAATACACAATACTAATTACAAATTAAATTAAATATAAAAATATTAAATATAGATAGTGTGCAAAAAGCAAAGTGTGTGTATGTGTGTAGTGTAAATAAATGAAATGTGTGTAGTTATTGCACTATGATCTGGCAAGAGGTGATCTGTTGTAGAGCCTCATAGCCGCCGGCAGGAATGTTCTCCTGTTTCTGTTCTTGTGGCAGCGGAGCGTGAGGAGACGTTTGGAGAAAGTACTCCTCTGTCCCTGTAGGAGGTGGTGGAGAGGGTGGTCCGGGTTGTCCAATATGGACAGCAGTTTCTTCAACGTCCTCCTCTCCACCACCTGTTCCAGGTGCTCCAGCTGGCAGCCGATGATGGAGCCAGCCTTCCTAACCAGTTTGTTAAGACGGCTGGTGTCACCGGCTCCGATGCTGCTCCCCCAGCAGACAATGGCGAAGTGCAGCACACTGGCGACAACCGACTGGTAGAATAACTCCAGCATCTTGCTGCACACGTTGAAGGATCGAAGCTTTCTCAGGAAAAAGAGTCGACTCATCTCCTTCTTGTACACAGCGTTGATGTTGGCCTTCCAGTTCAGTCGGCTGTCGATGGAGACGCCCAGGTACTTGTACTCCTCCACCATGTCCACGTCCACTCCCAGGACACTCAGAGGGGGAGGAGCTGTCGCCTTCCTCCTGAAGTCCACCACCATCTCTCTGGTCTTGGCCACGTTCAGCCGAAGGTGGTTCTCATCGGCCCACTTTACAAAGTCGCTCACCGCTGCCCTGTACTCCTCCTCCTGTCCATCCCTAATACACCCGACCACTGCAGAGTCATCAGAGTACTTCTGCAGATGGCATGACTCCGTGTTGTACTGGAAGTCACTGGTGTACAGGGTGAAGAGGAAGGGAGACAGAACAGTTCCCTGTGGGGCTCCAACATCACTGACCACCGTTCCAGACAGCACACGGCCCATTCTGACAAACTGTGGTCTGCCCGTGAGGTAGTCAGTGATCCAGGAGATGGTGGACGCGTCCACACCGACCACCCGCAGCTTCTCACTCAGCAGCAGTGGCTGGATGGTGTTAAATGCACTGGAGAAGTCAAAGAAAGTGACTCTCACAGAGACACCGGTTCCATCCAGGTGCGACTGAGCTCGTTGCAGCAGGTAGATGATGGCGTCGTCCACTCCCACATGAGGCTGGTAAGCAAATTGCAGAGGGTCCAACGACGATTTCACCTGCGGCCGGAGGTGGGCCAAGACCAGCCTCTCCAGCACCTTCATCACATGGGAGGTGAGGGCGACCGGTCGGTAGTCGTTGAGGCCAGATGGTGTTGACTTCTTTGGGACAGGGACCAGGCACGATGTCTTCCACAGCACCGGGACTTCCCCCTGCCTCAGGCTGAGGGTGAAGAGGCGCTGCAGGACACCAGACAGCTGGGTGGCGCAGGTCTTTAGGACCCTGGGGCTGATGCCATCAGGACCTTCCACCTTGCGCTGGTTTAGTTTCTCCAGCTGTCTTCTCACCTGGTCAGTAGTCACAGAGAGAGGGGGGAGGGTGGAGGAGCCCATTAATGTTGAGGGCTCGGTGGATGTGCAGCTCAACAGGGGGGAGGTGTTTGGGAGGTGTGATGTGTGGAGGAGACAGGAGAGGGCTGTGAACTGAACCTATTGAAGAAACAGTTCAGCTCGTTGGCACTCTCCAGGGAGCCCCCTGGCTGTCTCCCTCCCACCTTGAAGCCAGTCATCTGCTTCATCCCAGTCCACACCTCCTTTGTGTTGTTCAGCTGAAGTTTGGCCTCCAGCTTCCTCCTGTAGGAGTCCTTGCCCTCCCTGAGCTTAACCTTCAGGTTGCGCTGGACTCTCCTCAGCTCATCCCTGTCCCCAGACCTGAAAGCAGCTTTCTTCATGTTAAGAAGCGCCTTCAGGTCCCTGGTGATCCAGGGCTTGTTGTTGGGGAAGCAGCGCACAGTCCGTGATGGGATGGTGGTGTGTTCACAGAACTTGATGTATTCCGTGATGCAGTCGGTCATCCTGTTGATGTCCTCCCCATGCGGTCCACACAACACATCCCAGTCCGTTGACTCGACGCAGTCCTGCAGAGCGTCGTCAGCCTCCAGAGACCACCTCCTCACAGTCCTGGTGGTCACCGGCAGCCTCTCCACCAGAGGAACACACCTGGGTGTCAGCCGGACCAGGTCATGATCAGACCTGCCGAGGGGGGGAAGGGCAGTGGCGCTGTATGCATCTTTTGTATTAGCATACAGCAAGTCCAGAGTTTTATTGTTCCTTGTTGGGCAGTCTATATACTGATGGAAGGTTGGTAGAGCTTTATCCAATGTGGTGTGGTTAAAGTCACCAGTAATGGTCATGAATGCTCCAGGCTGTTGATTCAGCAGTGCAGACACAGTGGAGTGGATGGTGTCCACAGCTTCCTCAGCGTCAGCTGATGGTGGCACGTACACGACAACCACAATGGCGGACGTGAACTCCCTCGGCAAATAAAAAGGTTGCATCCCCACGGCCAGCAGTTCAATGTTTGGGCTACAGAAGCGCTCCTTCACACATACATGGTCGGGATTACACCACCGTTCATTCACATAAACAGCGATCCCGCCCCCCCTCTTCTTACCGCTCAGTGTAGCGTCTCTGTCCGCCCGAACAATCCTGAAGCCGGGCAAAGACGCACTGTGATCCGGATAATCAGTGTGCAGCCACGTCTCAGTAAAACACAAGAGGCTGCTCTCATGGAAGATCCTCTCAGTCATTACCAGCGCGCCGAGCTCATCCGTCTTATTCGCCAAAGACCTCACGTTCCCCGTTATTATCGCCGGTACCGAAGGTTTGTATCTCCTCGTTTTAGCCCTCCTCCCGGCACCCGATCTGCAGCCACGAGCCCTTCTCCGTAGTTCCACCGGGATCTCAGGTCTGTCTCCAGGCAGAAGCTGCGGCCTGCACAGCGCGATCAGCTGAGCACGCGAGTAAGCCACGGTCCCCGTCATTCAGTGCGTTTACATGATGGTATAATTCGAATCTTGCTTTAGTCGGACTATGCTATCTTTTGGGGGATCTGCTGTTATCTCAATATACATGGCAGCAGTGGTGTATAAAGTACCCAAAAGTCATACTTGAGTAAAAGTAAAGATACTTGACTGGAAAATTACTCAAGTAAAAGTAAAAGTCACCTATGAGAATACTACTTGAGTAAAAGTATAAAAGTATCTGATTTTTTTTGTACTTAAGTATCAAAAGTAAAAGTAAATGCTGTTAATAAAAAAAACAAAGGGTCAGAATTTTGAGAATTATGAAGTTTATTTGTTTGGGTGCTGTGGCCGCCATGAACAAGGAGTATGAGCTAGGATGAACTGAGCAATATATGAATACTATGAAATTACTCAAATATAAAAACACGATTAACACAGAAAAAAGCAGAACCAAAAGTAACAACCAAAATCATCACTTTAAAGTGAAAAATGTATTGTTCATCTTCAAAAGAAGTTGATTTTCAAAATGGACAGATGTCAGTCTCGCTCTTCTGGGGCTGAAGACGAGTCCTGCGATGCTGAAGAGCCGTTCACATGGTGCAGGTAGAGTGTGTCTAGCTTCACAGGCCTGGTGCAGGTAGAGTGTGTCTAGCTTCACAGGCCCTGATGGTGCAGGTAGAGTGTGTCTAGCTTCACAGGCCCTGATGGTGCAGGTAGAGTGTGTCTAGCTTCACAGGCCCTGATGGTGCAGGTAGAGTGTGTCTCGCTTCACAGACCCTGATGCAGGTAGAGTGTGTCTCGCTTCACAGACAGCAGCACACAGTTGGGAAGCATTTCAGCAAGTCAACGTGATCCACGTCTCCATCCAGCTGTTTGCTGCTGTCATGCGCTTGAGATGACGAAGAAGAAGTCCTCTTCATCAGATGAACTGGACCTGGTGGCATCACATAGCTGCAGGGAGGGTTCTTCCATGTGCTGCTTGATGTAGTCCATTCCTGAAATAAAGTGAGAGTATTACAGACATGATAGAATTAATAACACTTCCTAACATGTCATGACCCCAACCAACAGTTTTGTACAAAATAGTTTGTTTTAATTTGAAGTTTATACATTTAGTTTCATGCACTGTCCGTGCATCCAGAGTTGATTTGTGAATATGCACTTGTATCTCTGTAGTTAAACACAACAACAGTCCCAAATCAATATCGTCGCCATTACTGGACCGTCACTCTTATAATATTAATACAAATAATTATAATAATGCTGTAATGATTAGCATTATATTATAGCTAAGACGACTCAAATCAACAAATTCTCACAACTGTCAACACTTCTTCAGCTCATTAACTCGCTAGAGATCCGTCTGCTCCACTCACGCTAATTGTCTCATTTAATTGACGATAGCTAGCGAACGTTAGCCTAACGTACAACATGCGTAGGACAATCAGACACCTATCTCCCCCCCTCCTGCCAAAGATATAACTTACTCCAATCCTGAGGACAACACTGCTAGATATCTTAACAGGTTTATGATGACTAAACATTAACGTTACGGCTCATGGGATTAATCTTAATTTACCTCAATGTGTTTCCTGAGGTTGGTGAGTTGTTGAAGGCCATATCTCCGTAGCTTTCGGTCGGCATAAGAGGCACTTCATCCGGTAGGAAGAAACTTTCACTCCGACAAAAGAAAAGAGTTCGCCCAAATATGGCCACGGACGTTGATCTTGGTACCCGTGGTTGTTCGAGTAGCTTCCATTGCTGCTCCACATGAAATGAGTCGTATCTGTAGCCGCTCGCTCGCTAGCATCCTGGGCATCACTGGGAAGAGAAAACACGCGGCAAGGACCACTGAGTCCCAACCTGCTTGTTCGTGCTGCGTTCAGGTGCGCTGCGGTGTGTTCCACAACAGTCCCCGATGTGCTGCGTTCAGGTGCGCTGCGGTGTGTTCCACCACAGTCCCTGATGTTTCTCATGATTATTTTTTTCCGTAGTAACGAGTAACGATACTGTTTCAGGGGAAATGTATCGGAGTAAAAGTACAAGTTTTCATTGCAAAATGTAGTGAAGTAAAAGTAAAAGTAAACAGAAATATAAGTAGTAAAATAAAGTACAGATACCCAAAAAAACTACTTAAGTAAAGTAACGAAGTACTTCTACTTCGTTACTATACACCACTGCATGGCAGTGAGTAATTCGAATCATTGGCCGAAAGCATGTCATATCCGATACGATAGGCGGCGCTGTTTTCATTACAACTCGTGGTGATACAGCCATTTCCGCTTGACCTCTTCACCACTACCAACAACAACATTTCGAGAAAGATGGCGAACAGAGAGCAAGGCGAAGCTACATCCCTCTACTATTCTTCCATGGTGTTAATAGGAGTACAGCGAATGCAAATGGCGCTATTGGCTGAGTTGATAACGGAGAGAAGACGCCGTCGCCGAAGGTACACGGAGAATTTAATTTATCGTCTCTTTCGACTTCCGGGTCACGACATGGGAGGGAGGGAGGGAGGGAGGAGGGTGGCGGGATCTCGAGCATGCGCAAAGATGCAAAGTCCAGTTCCTAATCGAATTCACCGTTACATGCCGCGAGAGTCGAATTATCAACTGGATCGGACCGAGCTATCCAGGGGTGTTAATCGGACCGAAGTCGGACCGCACATAGTCCGACTAAGGTGTTTACATGAAACGGATCATTCGATTTCAGTCCGACTAAGCCAATAATTCGATTGCATGTAACCGCACTGATTGTTTGTTGTGGCTCTCCGATACTCACGACAAAGTGAACAAAAGCCACAGGAAAAGTTGCAAAAAAAGTAGTTATAGTCCATTGTCCGACTGTAACTTAGACCAACGTGAAAGAAAAGGAAAAGAAAAAGAGAGGAAAAGTGCAAAAAAAGACAATGAAATAAAAAGCATTTGTGCTACTGCAGCGACAGGCAGCCGTTGGCACGGCGCCATTTTGATATGCACCAGCATATTATAGCTCTTGTCTGGGCGGCATAGTAGTATTCCTTGAGGGATGGCAGACCCCATCCCCCCTTCTCCTTTACTAACTGCAGTGTTTTAAGACGAAGCCTTGGTCTCTTGCCTTGCCACACGTATCTCGACAACATTTTGTCCCATTCATTAAGCTGGCCCTGAGAAACTTCTATTGGTAGGGTTTGAAATAGATATAACAATCTGGGTAATATGTTCATTTTAATAGATTGTATTCTTGAGCTGAAACTAAAGAAAGGTACGAGGTTCCATCTTGTGATATCTTCTTTGATTTTTTTGTTTATAGGTGAGTAGTTATATTCTGATAGTTTTGACAGATCTTTTGGAATATTTATGCCTAGGTACTTCAGGGATTTTGCTTGCCATGACCATGGGTATTTGCTTTCCACTTCTGATGTTGGATTATAGTTATACGATAGCACTTGGGTTTTATCCACATTAACCTTATATCCTGATAATTGCCCATATTTCTCAAGTGCCAGCATCAGCTGGGGCAAAGAGTGTGTTGGCTGGCTAAAATAAACTAGTACATCATCTGCGTAGCAAGCTAGCTTATGCTCTCTTTCCGCCAGTTGAATGCCTCTTATTTCTCTGTTTTGTCTTAAATATTGGGCTAGTGGTTCAAGGAAAAGTGCAAATAATATTGGTGACCATGCACAGCCCTGTCTTGTACCCCTTTCCAGGGTAAACCTATTTGATAAATAACCATTGACCTTGACCCTTGCAGTAGGAGTATTGTATAATGATTGTAAGGTTTTAATAATCCTGGCATGGAAACCAAATCTATGAAGAGTTCTGTAAAGAAAATCCCAATTGACGGAGTCAAATGCCTTCTCAGCATCTATACTAATTACTATTGCTTCCAATTTGTTTTTTGCAATATGATTAATAATATGTAACGTCCTTCGTATATTGTCTTGTGTTTGACGTTGGTGTATGAAACCTGTCTGATCGTTGTGGATCAATTTAGTCATAAACTTTTCAAGTCTTCTGGCCATAATAGAAGTGAACATCTTATAATCTATATTTAAAACAGATATTGGTCTGTAAGACGCACACTCCGTTTTATCCTTGCCTTCCTTTGGAATGGCAGAAATAATGGCCTCCTTCCAACTAGGAGGTGTTTGGGCCTTTTCCAGGACCCAGTTTAGTGTAGGAAGTATGATAGGAATAAAGTCATTTTTAAACTCCTTGTACCACTCAGCTGTAAAACCATCGGAACCTGGAGCCGTACCTACTTTAAGTCTGCTAATTGCGGCTTGCAGTTCACTTTCTGTTATCTCAGCGATTAGCTCTTGGTTTTGCTCTTCATTAAGAGTGGGTAATTTCAGGGTGTTCAAGAAAGTATCAATCTGGGCTATGTCTCCTCCTGGGACTCTTGTATACAATTTTTTGTAAAATGCTTCAAATGCTTCATGAATCTCACTTAGTTTGTTTTGGATCTCCTTTGTCCTAGGGTGTCGTATTTTATGAACTGTATTTTCAGCTAGTTTTTTCTTCAGTTTCCATGCTAGTATTTTCATTGATTTTGGGCCACTTTCATAATGTCTCTGTTTCAGATACATGAGGTTTCTTTTAATGTCTTGTGTGGTTAAACTTCTAATTTCATTTCTGGTTTTCTCGATTTCCTGAAATGTATTTCCATCTGAACTGGCCTTATGTTTTGTTTCTAAATTCTTCAATTTTTGTTGTAGCTCCTCTAGAGCCTTTTTTCTTTGTCTTTTCTTATGTGAGGCTATTGCTATAATTTTTCCTCTTAAAACCGCTTTCATAGTATCCCACAATATAAGAGGTGAGACCTCCTCATTATCATTAAATTCTAGGAAGACACTCATTTCTTTTCTAATATCTTGTTTGAAACCAGGGTCATTGAGAAGGCCAGAGTTTAGTTTCCAAATGGTATTTCGGGGTGGTAGGTCAAGGTCAACCGTTAGATAAATAGGCGCATGGTCACTCAAATCAATTGTCCCAATATCACATGTATGTATTTTATCTCTATCCCTCCCAAATGTTATAAAATAATCTATTCTTGTGTAAATGGAGTGAGGAGCGGAGTAGTGGGTGTAATCTCTTCTTTGTGGGAATAGTTCTCTCCATATATCAATAAATTCCACATCCTTGAAAAGTGTGTTGACTTTTCGATGTAGAGATTTTGTTTCATATGTTTTCCCACTTGAAGAATCAAGTTGTGGTTGAAGATGGATATTAAGATCCCCCCCACATATTAGTAGGCCTTCTGTTTTTGTTATTATGATATCAATTATCTTTTGAAAAAATCCCATATCACTTCCCGGAGGTGCATAGATATTGAGTAAAGTTATTATATTTCCATCTATATTTCCCTTAACTAAAACATACCTACCCTCCTTATCTTTGATTTCAGATATCTTTTCAAAATTGACCTGTTTAGAAATGAGAATGGCTACTCCTCTCCTATGTCCTAGTTTATATGATGAGAAAAACAAGTTAGTATAGCCCATTCTCTTCAGTTTTTCGTGCTCCTTATCATTTAAGTGGGTTTCTTGTAAATATACCACATGTGCCCTCTCCTTCTTCATTTTAGATAGAATTTTAGACCGTTTGATTGGATTTAACAGCCCGTTAACATTGTAAGAAATTATTTTAATCTTGTCACTAGCCATAGATTAAGTCTATGCATCTTTATGCTTAAACACATTTCAACTGATTTACTCCCTGAAGAAACAACAATCAAGAACATTTTCACACAATAAAACAAAAAACACAATAACATAGATTCCAAGGCTGAGGTCCTGAAATGACCCTTAACTAAGCTAGAAGGAACGTCTAGCTTGGGAGGAAAGCCTCTCCTTTTCCTAGGTAGAGGGCCTCCGCTGAGATTTCCCAAAAGGGAGAGAAAAGAAAAGAGAACAATCTTTGTCTATCATTGCAAAGGCTAACTTAAGGACTGGTTCCTCCATTATACTTTATATTTTAACATTTGTCAGGGAAGGGAATATACTTGTTTAGATAGCGAATTATTATTATAATAATTTTTTTGTTGGTACATTTACCACCATTTCACAGCGTCTTCCGTCCATTCACGGGTCCTCCGGCTCTCGTTATGTGTCCTCCCGTCGCCGTCCTGGGGCTTCCTCTCTCTCCCATGCAGTGCGGGACAGCTGCGCGGCTAAATCCTCCTTCGGGCCAGCCCTGAACACGTTGATGGGAAGTCCTCTGTTCTTCATATCTGTCGTCGCTTCCTCTGCTGACTGGTAGAGCCGTGTCCCGTTCTCGTAGTGCACTCGCAGTTTGGCTGGGAATGGAGTCTGGAAGCGAATACTGTTGTGTTTCAAAACTCGTTTAGCCTCGGAGTATTCCTTGCGCTTCTGTAGAACTGCTGGGGGGTAATCCTGGTCAAAATATATCTGCCTCGTATTGTTCATAAGCACTTTTTTCTTCCCCCATGCTTTCCGTAGGATTTCTTCTTTAGTCTTGTATCTCAGGAATCGAATCACTATTGGCTTGTCTACTCCGGTAGGTTTCGGAGCAAGTGCCCTGTGCGCTCTCTCAATGTCAATGTCCGTTGTTTCGGGTATTTCCAGTTTATCACGCAGGAGCTTTTCCACGAACTCCACCATTGATGCCCCCTCTGCGTCTTCTGGTACATTGAACATACGGATATTTTTCCGTCTGGACCTACCTTCTAGGTCCAGCAGTTTATTCTCGAGCTGGGTCACTTCTTTTATCAGTTTTGTTACCACTTGCTCCATATTCTGGGTGCGGTCTTCTACCTCTCCAACGCGATTCTCCACTTCTTCAACTTTTTGGTCAACTTTAGTGAGTTCAGATTTGATGTCGTTCAGTTGTTTATTCATATCTTGACGAAAATCCCGAATCTCCTCTAACACTTTAGCCAGGCTAGCTGCTGTGACTTGGTTTACGCTAGCATCTCCATGAGGTGAGCTAGAATTTACTCGGTCAACTGTTTGCTGTTCCGTACCTTTTTTTCCCCATTGTTTCCCTTGTTCTTGATTTCAGCCCCGACATTTTGACCGTGTATAAGTGAAAAATATTATTATTTGAGTATTTTTGGGGCGAAATATATTGATTATTGGAGGAGCTGTGTTCTCAAGCAGCCACTCACTGTGATGACGTCACCGGAACCCCCAGAAAAAACCCTTTCACAGGGAAAAAAGTGAAGAAGCCTTCAGGAGAACAACAGAGGAGGATCCCTCTCCAGGATGGACAGAAACAATATATGTCATGTGTACGGAAGGAATCATGACAGAGTGTATGAATAGTTGGTAGTAGGCATGGACCACGATCCAGACCTCCATGATCCATCAGGCAGATGGAGGTAGAGAGGAGGAGTGGGCTATTTTACACCCCCGGGTATAATTTTGCCTAGGGCAGTTTATCCATGGGGTTTACTCTGGGCGTGTAATGCCCTGTTCTGTGTGTTTCCCGAGTGTCTCTTGATTGTTTCATTCCCTTCACCTGCCCTCAGCCACTCCTGTTCCTCTGATTGTTTCATTCCCTGCACCTGGCCTCAGCCACACTTGTCTCGTTATTGTCTCATGACGTACACCTGTTTCCCCCCCATATATTGTCCCAGTCTTTCCATTGTATGCTGTTGGATTGTTGTCTGTAGTTGTGTCTGCATTAGTCTCCATGTACCGGTCTGCCTTTGTTTCCGTTGCCAATCAGTAGTGATGGTGAGATGAAGCCTCATGAGGCATCGAACCACTTCAGCCAATTGGTTCGAGAAAGGGTTCATTTCTCGAAGCTTCATGTGCTCACGAAATCACCTACTGGCCAAGTGCATAATCACAGGCAGCTGAATCTAAACCTCATAATGAATTTTTGTGTCTGTTATGGCTGTTGGGAATGACTATGAATTACAAAAATGTATGACCAAATAATTTCTGTACATAAATTATCACATATGTGCATAATAAAATATCTTGTGCATGTATTCTGTGTGTGTAAATGTTCCCAAAATGGTAGTATCATATGATATGGCAGGTTGTGTAATCATGTTATTGTGTCACTTTAGGAAAATGGCATGGGCTTAAGCAGGCAGAGGACAGTGAAAGTGCTTGTGTAACTAGGAAGAGGGGACTGAATATGCTTGTGTTACTTGGACAGTGATGTACAGGACAGGGGACATTTTATTCATTTTTATTCAGAAATAACAGTTTCTCAACAGATCCATCTTATCACCTATCCTTCTCTCCTCACTCTCCAAACTCTCCAAACTATCTCTCTCTCTCTCTAAATTCTCCAAACTCTCAACCAACAACCCACATGTTGAATGGAGCCTGAGGGGTTTATATTGCTGTCAAACCTCCCGGTAAAATCTGAACCACTTCCCGAAGCAGTCACGTGGTACAGCCGGGCAGCGAGGCTTCGGACATCATCATTTTTGGCTCCTCCCCTAAATGAAGCAAGCCTCGATACGCACTTCGAGGAAACGCCCCCTCCATTACTCGACACACGCTTTGAAGCGTCGGCATATCTCGTAACAACACTACCAATCAGAGTTGTTTTGTCAGTAAAAATGAGTTTTTTAATTTAAACTTAATCCTGCCTTGCTTCCTCTGCACATGAGCTCTGACATTTGTTATTAGGCCCAGATACTTTAAACAATGTATATTGATTTTTCACTTTGATGCAGGCTTTTCAGTGGGAGCCAGCAGGTCCAGACAGACCTCACTACGGTTGGTTAGGATGTAAATCACTGTTGGAAGTCTTGTGATAAATACAACACTACTCGTGAGGCCTACGAATGTATGTTTTACCAGTATCGTCATCTGATCACAAGACAGATATTGTTATGCCCACACAAATGCGCACAAACAAGCTGGTACCCACTTCCTAGAAACTATGACCTAGTGTTACCAAACCCCCGACATATCTGTATGTGTAGAGCCTGTAGTTACCAACTCCACAGATCATCATTAAAGGCTGTGAGCCACATAGCTTTGACACAATTACAATGCAGATTAGCTCAATTTTAAAGAATAATGCTGCCATCAGTTAATCTTTTGACTTACACAATGTCCCATGTACCTCCATTACTATCTAGCTATAACACATTAAAAGCCATACCGCACTGGCATACATTAAGAACAACGGGTCTTGAATAAAAACCTGTAGTTTCAATATCTGTAAACTAAGTTATGTGGTGACAACATACCTGAATACAGCATGACCAGTAGCTGGCTGCAGAACAACTCCAAGGAAACAATGTCATTGCCAAAAAACAATTCTGACAGAGTTGAAGCATAAGCAGCAGGCATGTGCACAGATAGAGCCCTAGTGGTGCTCAAGCACCAGCCCCTTTGCCCTGGATGAGAAAAGTGCCCTTTTTTGCTGGAGCCCACTTTTTTTATTCATCAGTATTTAAGAATAAAAGTTACTCTTTCTGTCATCAAGTCCCCCCCAAATGTGTTTTAATATCCGACGGGGCATTTATCTGAGAACTTCGCCCCGACATGCTCCGCGGCGCTCACGAGCTCACGTGCCCCCCCCCCGCCGGGCCCCTCCCTCCTCCTCCTCCACTTCCTCCTCCGCGCAGTGCTCCTCGCGCCACCAAACGGCTGCACCTCCTTCTCCTCTGACCCGCAGTACTATACAAACAGGTCATGACGGTGTTTAGATCCGGATGCGCAGATACTTCTCGTGGGGAGAGACGTCCTGAGTGTGCACAAGGTACGTGAGCAGTACAATGGACCTCACAACACACCGTATGCACAGCGCTTAGATTTGGGCTGGGTCATCGTAGGCGAGATCTGACGACAGGGTCCATCAGCCATTGCCATTCCGCTCGCCGAGAACACGGCTGCCGAACAACAAGGAACAGGCAATGAAGAGGCTGACTTTGTTACAGTGCACGTTCCAGAAAAAGCCAGGTCTGAAAGAACACTTCTTTGAGTTCATGCAGAAGGTAATAGAAAACCGTCAAGCCGAACCCGCTCCACCCACGCAGCCTGGTGAGGAGTTGTGGTATTTGCCGATATTTGGAGTTTATCACCCCCAAAAGCCAGACAACATTAGAGTGGTGTTCGACTCTAGTGCTCAGTTTCACAACATCTCACTCAATGATGTACTACTCACCGGGCCTGACCTCAATAACACATTGATTGGCATCCTGCTACGCTACCGCAAAGAAAAGATTGCCATTACTGCTGACATTGAGCAAATGTTTTACAGTTTTAAGGTGAGAGAAGACCACCGCAACTATCTTCGCTTTCTGTGGCACAAAGACAACTGCCCCAACAAGGAAATCATTGACTACAGAATGACTGTACATGTGTTCGGGAACAGCCCTTCCCCAGCTGTAGCGATATACGGGCTCCAGCGCACAGCAGAACGTGGCGAAGCAGAATACGGCAAAGACGCCAAAGAATTTGTTTTGCGCAACTTTTACGTCGACGATGGGATTAGTTCTGTCTCCAGCGAAAACCTGGCTGTTGATCTTCTGAGAAGGACGCAAAGAATGCTGGCAGAAACAAACCTGAGACTCCACAAGGTGGCGTCTAACAGCACCACAGTCATGGAGGCTTTCCCCCCTGAGGAGAGAGCAAAGGAACTTAAGGACTTGGATTTGAGTGCTGACACATTACCTCTTCAGCGGAGTCTTGGCATTAGCTGGGATTTAACAACAGACTGCTTCACATTCAGAGTGTCACGAGAAGTCAAACCGTTCACTAGGAGAGGGACGCTCTCAACGGTCAACAGCCTGTATGACCCTCTGGGACTTGCGTCTCCAATCACAGTGCAAGGAAAGGCTCTTGCGAGCGAGCGGCTACAGATACGACTCATTTCATGTGGAGCAGCAATGGAAGCTACTCGAACAACCACGGGGACAAGATCAATGTCCGTGGCCATATTTGGGCGAACTCTTTTCTTTTGTCGGAGTGAAAGTTTCTTCCTACCCACAAGACGGAGGAAGAAGAAACGAGGCCGACGTGCTGGAGTTCTCGTTCGGAATCGGAAAAGGTATTTCAAACCTGCTCTACCATCCATACTACTTGCCAACGTTCAGTCCATTGACAACAAGATGGATGATCTGAATGCACGTATTAAATTCCAACGGGACATCAGGAACTGCTGTGTATTGGCATTCGTCGAGACGTGGCTCGTCCCGGAGATTTCCGACGCGGCAGTTACTCCGTTGGGATTCAGCATACACCGTCAGGACAGGACAGCTGATTCAGGCAAGCGCAGGGGCGGAGGGGTCTGTGTTATGGTTAATTTTTCTTGGGCTACGGACATAGCAGTACTAGCATCTCACTGCTCTCCAGTCCTCGAGCTGTTGACTGTAAAAATCAGACCCTTCTATCTACCGCGAGAGTTTACTGCAGTCGTTCTGAGTGTAGTCTACATTCCCCCCCAAGTAGATAAGGCTACTGCTCTGGATGAACTGTATGGAATTATCAACGGTCTGGAGAATGTGCACCCAGAGGCAGCCTTTATTGTGGTTGGTGATTTCAACAGAGCCAACATGAAGAAAGTCCTGCCTAAATACTATCAGCACATTGACTTCTTCACACGTGGAGATCAGACCCTTGACCATTGTTATACGACATTCCGGGACAGTTACAAACCCCTCCCCCGCCCTGCTTTTGGTAAAGCTGATCACACCTCCATTCTTCTGCTCCCCGCATATAGACAAAAGCTAAAACAGGTCAGACCGGCTGAGAGGACAGTCCATCAATGGAGTGACGAGGGTGTGGCGACTCTCCAGGACTGTTTTGAAAACACTGACTGGCTGATGTTTCGGGAAGCAGCAGATGGGAACATAAATGAGTATACAGACACTGTTTCCAGTTACATCCAATATTGCATTGAGGACATCGTCCCGAAGAAGACTGTCCGGTCTTTCCCTAATCAGAAGCCCTGGGTTGACGCCGCGGTCCGGACCCACCTTAGAGCCCGGTCTGCTGCCTTTAACTCCGGGGATCCTGATCAGTACAGGAAGTCCAGATACGACCTTTTGAGGGCCATCAAAGCTGCAAAGAGGACATACAGGAGCAAGGTGGAGTCTAGCTACCATGGCTCTGACCCCAGGCGCATGTGGAGTGGATTAAGAGCCATTACAGACTACAAGGGGAGGGGCTGCAGTGAGACCCAGTCCTCTGTCCTTCTTCCAGACGAGCTGAATGCTTTTTTCGCTCGTTTTGAGAGGGACAGTGACCCCCCTGCAGCAGAGCTACCTGAAGGCCCAACCAGTGGTGTGCCTACTATAACTGTAGCAGAGGTGAGGCGCTGCTTCAATAAGATCAACCCTCGCAAGGCACCTGGCCCAGATGGCATATCAGGTAGGGCCCTCAGGGGTTGCGCTGACCAGCTAGCGGGGGTCTTCAGCGACATCTTCAACCTCTCCCTCAGCCTGTCTGTACTCCCCACATGCTTCAAACAGACCACCATCGTCCCTGTGCCCAAGATCACCAAGGTCACCTGCTTGAATGACTACCGCCCGGTAGCACTGACCTCTGTGATCATGAAGTGCTTTGAGCGGCTGGTCAAATCATTCATCTGCTCCTTGCTGCCTCCCACCCTGGACCCGATGCAGTTTGCATACCGGTCCAACCGGTCTACAGATGATGCCATAGCTCTGACCACGCACACCGCCCTCACCCACCTGGACAAAGGGAATACATATGTGAGAATGCTGTTCATTGACTACAGTTCAGCATTCAATACCATCATCCCCTCCAGACTCGTCTCGAAGCTCGTGGACCTGGGACTAAGCACCTCCCTATGCAAATGGGTCTTCGACTTCCTGACGGGGAGGCCACAGGTGGTGAGAATCGGTGACCGCACCTCATCTACAGTCATCACCAACACAGGCACCCCCCAGGGCTGTGTGCTCAGCCCCCTCCTGTTCTCCTTGTTCACACATGACTGTGTAGCTACGCACAGCTCCAACCTCATTGTCAAGTTTGCTGATGACACAACCATTGTGGGCCTCATCACTGGCAATGATGAGTCAGCCTACAAAGAGGAGGTTGCTACCCTGACTACATGGTGTCAGGATAATAGCCTCTCTCTCAACATCAGCAAGACAAAGGAGATGATTGTGGACTTTAGGAGACGGCAGGTGGAGGAGCACGCACCCCTGCATATCAACGGTTCTGCAGTGGAAATGGTCAGCTGCTTCAGGTTCCTCGGAGTCAACATCAGCAACGACCTCACCTGGTCTGCTCACACAGACAAGGTGGTCAAAGTGGCCCGGAAGCACCTCTTCTTCCTGAGGAGACTGAAGAAGTTTGGCACGGATTCAGTCATCCTCACCAATTTCTACAGATGCACAATAGAAAGCATCCTGACTGGGTGCATCACAGTGTGGTATGGGAGCTGCACAGCCAAGGACCGCAAGGCCCTACGTCGTGTGGTCAGGACTGCGGAGTTCATCATCGGTAGGGAGCTCCCAGCCCTGCAGGACACATACCACACGATGCCTCAGGAAGACTGGCAGGATCCTAAAGGACTGCCATCATCCAGCCTTCAGCCTGTTCACCCCGCTGCCTTCTGGAAGGCGGTACCGTAGCATCCGGTCTCGCACACAGAGGCATTAAGAGTACGCGCAGTGCACTGCATTGCAGTGTAATGCGTCACTGCACTAGTGCCGTCTCAAATTGACAACCACTAAAACCACGACGGACACTTGGCGATCACGGCACTACGGTTAAATGAACGGGGCCAGGCGGACGGTGGCAAATCCAATCACCCTAACCCTAAAACTGCTTGCCATGACCAAACCCTGCCTTCTCCAAACTCCCTTGTTTAATGTTTCTCTGTCCGTGGTGGAAACTAAGCCTTCACCCCCCACGATGGCTCCTCCTCCGCCATGATTCCTCGATGCTAGGCTGCCTTCGAATCTGTATTTGATGGTATATGTTGCCTTTAGTGTGGCCTTATAGTTGTCCTATATAGCCTGCTTCATGTAGTAAAAACAATTAAGTTCTCTGCTGTATCTAAATTCTCTCAAAATTTGTCCACATGAGTATGCTATGACACACATCTACACACCATGTAAAATTTAACATCAGAACATGTGTGTTTTTAGATCACAATTATGAAATAGATTGCATTATCCACTGAATGAATTCACATCATCTGCTTGACTCACACAAGACTGTACTTTATTACTTTGACTGTTTGACTGACTCTCACCCTGTGACAAAGGAATAGTAGAGGACACAAACACATTAATCAAATTTATTATGCATACAAATTAATTATTGTTACAAACATGCATCAATTCTAAAATAAAGACAATAACAATCACAAACAAACAAAACAAATACAAATGACAATGAATACAATTTACTTCCCTCCTCCATTCCTTCCCAGCAGCCACCCCTCCTAGTCCAGCGCTGCCTACAGCAGGCCAATGTATCAAGCGGCGTGCTGCATCATTGGTGCAGTTGCCATGACCTGATGAGATATGAGGCCACAGGCGGGCTCACGGGGTGTCATGTTGGACCGACTGACACTGGCCAGCTCATGGCTGTGGTGGGGCCCCGAGATCTCCTGGCCTTGTTTTTATTCCCATCCGGTGGTGGTTTTGGCGGGTGGGGGCCCAGGCCCCAGGCCCAGGCTCAGGGCCCGGGCTCACACATGATGCCCCATCTCATGATGCTCTTCATCCCCTCAAACAGGATCATGCTCATCAGGATACTGTATCCTGCCCTCTGTAACCTGCCAATCCATCTGCCCCATCACCCCTTCACCCAGCCCAGCTGTCGCAGAAGCAGGTCCTTGCTGCCTCCTCTGCTGCAAAGGCAAGTGTGTGTGTGAGAGGAGGCCCTTGAAGACGCTGGCGCGGCGGTCCATCTTCTTAAAGCCCTGGGTGGGGTGAGGGAGGTATGTGAGGTGTCATTGGAGAGCCAGGTCTGGGAGGCAGCAGAGGACCAGCACCAGCACCTCCACGGAACGTCAGGGGCAGGAAACAAAAAAAAAAATACCATATACTTCATTTCATTACCCATTACATTTATACATTACGATACACATATATTAAACACAAAACAAAAAAAAATCGAAAACAAGCTACAATTATTCTAGAAGGACTATAATAATAGCTTATGGTTAAGTATGTATTATGGGTCGTGCGTACGCCGCGCGGGTGGCGTTAATTGAACATTAAAATTGTTCCATCCATTGGTTAACCATTATTAAAATATATTTAAGAACGGGCACGATTTGTTTAACCGATGACTGAGTCCGACCGACATAGCTATCGACTGTCCGCAGACGGCGAGTGCGCGAGCGCCGACTCCACCCGACCTGCGGTTGCCTCGCTCCATAAAAGGCCGGTCGCCGAGGCGGGTGGTGGCTTATCCCCATAGTCATGCTTGGATTACAGATCCAATGCATCTAATGCTACCTATAATGGCATCTCTAGATCTGAGAATACTATTAGTGTAGTACAATAATAATTAGTAGTACATTGTAACTACCTACTTACTCACATTTACGGCTTGTAACATTTACGTGGCCGCTGTGCATGTTGCCGCTTATTTAGAAATAAAATAGAAAAGAAACAAAAGGGCTCCTCCTTATTCGCCCGCTGGCTCCGCTACGCTTCTGTGCGCAGTAGTGTAGTAGTCTTACATTTTACCATTGTTTGTTGTACCATCCAGTACATCGTACTGCACAGTAACTGAATTTTTCTGATTGTTTTCAGTATGCGACCCAGACACACTGAGTCAGTGCTGCTCAGCTCAAGTGCGCGGTAGTAGACACAGCCAGAGACTGGAGAACAGTTTCTTCCCGAGAGCCATCAGGCTGCTCAATGGACACTGACACACGATCGACACTTTTGCACTCGACACTTTACACTCGTCACTTTACATACACTGTCACTTTCAGCCTTGTACTTACACTTACACTTTCTATTGCACTACCTGCTTTCACTTCCTGATACTCCCATTTGTCTGTCGTCTAGTTATTATGTGTATTATATGTATATATGTTAGTATTATGTTCAGAGTTCTTGTACAGTGTGTATGTCATGTTATGTTATGTTATATTATGTTAGGCTATGGTAGTTGTTGTGTGGTGCCTTGTCCTAAGAATTTCAGTGCCCAGTCTGACCCTGTGTCATTCTGTGTATCTGACAATAAAAGACTTGACTTGACTTGATGCACGGACAGTGCATGAAACTAAATGTATAAACTTCAAATTAAAACAAACTATTTTGTACAAAACTTTAGGTTGGGGTCATGACATGTTAGGAAGTGTTATTAATTCTATCATGTCTGTAATACTCTCACTTTATTTCAGGAATGGACTACATCAAGCAGCACATGGAAGAACCCTCCCTGCAGCTATGTGATGCCACCAGGTCCAGTTAATCTGATGAAGAGGAATTCTTCTTCGTCATCTCAAGCGCATGACAGCAGCAAACAGCTGGATGGAGACGTGGATCACGTTGACTTGCTGAAATGCTTCCCAACTGTGTGCTGCTGTCTGTGAAGCTAGACACACTCTACCTGCACCAGGGCCTGTGAAGCTAGACACACTCTACCTGCACCATCAGGGCCTGTGAAGCTAGACACACTCTACCTGCACCAGGGCCTGTGAAGCTAGACACACTCTACCTGCACCAGGGCCTGTGAAGCTAGACGCACTCTACCTGCACCAGGGCCTGTGAAGCTAGACACACTCTACCTGCACCAGGGCCTGTGAAGCTAGACACACTCTACCTGCACCAGGGCCTGTGAAGCTAGACACACTCTACCTGCACCATCAGGGCCTGTGAAGCTAGACACACTCTACCTGCACCATCAGGGCCTGTGAAGCTAGACACACTCTACCTGCACCATCAGGGCCTGTGAAGCTAGACACACTCTACCTGCACCATCAGGGCCTGTGAAGCTAGACACACTCTACCTGCACCATCAGGGCCTGTGAAGCTAGACACACTCTACCTGCATCAGGGCCTGTGAAGCTAGACACACTCTACCTGCATCAGGGCCTGTGAACGTCTCTTCAGCATCGCAGGACTCGTCTTCAGCCCCAGAAGAGCGACACTGAAATCTGTCCATTTTGAAAATCAACTTCTTTTGAAGATGAACAATAAATTGTTCACTTTAAAGTGATGATTCTGGTTGTTACTTTTGGTTCTGCTTTTTTCTGTGTTAATCGTGTTTTTATATTTTAGTAATTTCATAGTATTCATATATTGCTAAGTTCATCCTAGCTCATACTCCTTGTTCATGGCGGCCTCAGCACCCAAACAAATAAACTTCATAATTCTAAAAATTCTGACCCTTTGTTTTTTTTATTAACAGCATTTACTTTTACTTTTACTTTCAATACTTAAGTACATTTAATATCAGAAAATTACTTTTGATACTTAAGTACAAAAAAAATCAGATACTTTAATACTTTTCCTCAAGTAGTATTCTCATAGGTGACTTTTACTTTTACTTGAGTAATTTTCCAGTCAAGTATCTTTACTTTTACTCAAGTATGACTTTTGGGTACTTTATACACCACTGGTAGAGTCACTTGATGGGAAATCTACAGTAGCACTTCCTCCCCTCATCGAATGCAACACAATGCCAGATGACAAGTCAGAAATTCCAACGGCAGACATCACACGACACTTTGCTCACCTCTCTCCGGTGCGAGACAAGATACCACCTCTAGATCCGGATGCGCAGATACTTCTCGTGGGGAGAGACGTCCTGAGTGTGCACAAGGTACGTGAGCAGTACAATGGACCTCACAACACACCGTATGCACAGCGCTTAGATTTGGGCTGGGTCATCGTAGGCGAGATCTGACGACAGGGTCCATCAGCCAGCTGAAGCTAATGTCTACAAGACGAACATACTCTCTAATGGCAGAACCTCATTCTTCACACCGTGCACTAAAAGCATCCAAGTCAAAGAGCGAGTGGGCCCTGGTGCCCTCTTGTGCCGCCCTGACTCACCACGTGAAGCTTGTCACTCATGCACTACCCTCATCGAGAGAACACGGCTGCCGAACAACAAGGAACAGGCAATGAAGAGGCTGACTTTGTTACAGTGCACGTTCCAGAAAAAGCCAGGTATGAAAGAACACTTCTTTGAGTTCATGCAGAAGGTAATAGAAAACCGTCAAGCCGAACCCGCTCCACCCACGCAGCCTGGTGAGGAGTTGTGGTATTTGCCGATATTTGGAGTTTATCACCCCCAAAAGCCGAACAACATTAGAGTGGTGTTCGACTCTAGTGCTCAGTTTCACAACATCTCACTCAATGATGTACTACTCACCGGGCCTGACCTCAATAACACATTGATTGGCATCCTGCTATGCTACCGCAAAGAAAAGATTGCCATTACTGCTGACATTGAGCAAATGTTTTACAGTTTCAAGGTGAGAGAAGACCACCGCAACTATCTTCGCTTTCTGTGGCACAAAGACAACTGCCCCAACAAGGAAATCATTGACTACAGAATGACTGTACATGTGTTCGGGAACAGCCCTTCCCCAGCTGTAGCGATATATGGGCTCCAGCGCACAGCAGAACGTGGCGAAGCAGAATACGGCAAAGATGCCAAAGAATTTGTTTTGCGCAACTTTTACGTCGACGATGGGATTACTTCTGTCTCCAGCGAAAACCTGGCTGTTGATCTTCTGAGAAGGACGCAAAGAATGCTGGCAGAAACAAACCTGAGACTCCACAAGGTGGCGTCTAACAGCACCACAGTCATGGAGGCTTTCCCCCCTGAGGAGAGAGCAAAGGAACTTAAGGACTTGGATTTGAGTGCTGACACATTACCTCTTCAGCGGAGTCTTGGCATTAGCTGGGATTTAACAACAGACTGCTTCACATTCAGAGTGTCACGAGAAGTCAAACCGTTCACTAGGAGAGGGACGCTCTCAACGGTCAACAGCCTGTATGACCCTCTGGGACCTGCGTCTCCAATCACAGTGCAAGGAAAGGCTCTTGTCAGAGACTTCACCTCTCTGCAGCAAGACTGGGATGAGCCTCTCCCTCCAGAGAAGAGGGCTCAGTGGGAAGCATGGACGACATCCCTCACCGACCTCGAGCTCCTGCACATTCCAAGACCTTATGTTCCAGTCTGGCTCTCTCAAGCCCATGACAAAGAGCTGTGCGTCTTCTCAGACGCATCCATTCTGGCCATAGCAGCAGTGGCGTAACTGAGGGTCAAAGATTCAAAAGGTCAGTGCCATGTTGGCTTTGTGATGAGCAAGGCCAAGCTAGCCCCATTTCCTGCTCACACAGTCCCGCGCTTAGAGCTGTGCGCTGCAGTGCTCGCTGTCGAGCTCATGGAGCTCATAAAGGAAGAATTAGACACAGAACTGTGTGTGAAGTTCTACACAGACAGCCGTGTAGTGCTTGGCTACATTCACAACACAACAAGACGATTCCACATGTACGTAGCCAACAGAGTAACACGTATACGAAAATCCACAGCACCTCATCAGTGGCAATATGTCCGGACAGATCAGAATCCAGTCGACCACGGCACCAGACCCATGCCTCCAGCTCACTTGCAGCTCACAAACTGGTTCTCTGGACCTGCGTTCCTGCAACAGCCAGATGCAGCAGAAAACAGTGTGGTGGAGCATTTCCAGCTCATAGGCCCAGATCTGGACGTGGAGATTCGACCCCAAGTAACCACATTGGCCACCAAGGTCACAAACCCGTCGCTAGGCACACACAGATTCCAACGCTTTTCTAGCTGGAAATCTCCTGTGAGAGCTATTGCCACACTCACCCATGTAGCAAAGTCATTCTCTCAATCGACTGACACACAGACCTGTAAGAAATGGCATACGTGCATGAAACCTGGCACTACAGAACGTTCACAAGCCAAGTCTACCATCATCAAAGCTGTACAGCGAGAAGCGTACAAATGTAGGGGACTCTGTTGGGAGCACATAATTCACAAGACGAGTAGGGTGGTGTGCATGATACGTGACCGGGTCCCTTTAAGAGCTGGGAGCGTAACCAGGGCAACGGGGTGGCGTCGAGGGGTTTAAAGGTCACGAGGTGTCAGTGTCAGGGGTGAAATGTTTGGGTGAGGAAATAAACGGCCTCAGAGGTATGCAGCCAAAGAAAGTGACTTTGTCCATCTCGTTCATTCCCGCGCTCCTACATTGGTGACCCTGGCTCTACTGGATCGATCCAGAGACGAACATGACGACGCACGCAGTTTCGCTTAAGTTGCCGGAGTTTTGGGAGACGCATGCATCGGTCTGGTTTGCTCAAGCTGAAGCGCAGTTCGCACTCGGAGACATTACCGCAGACTCGACTAAATATTATTATGTCGTGGCGGCGCTCGGCTGTTCGACAGCGAGCCGAGTAGTGAGCATCCTCGAGAACCCCCCGTTCAGCGACAAGTACGCCACTTTGAAAGAACACTTGCTGAAGGCGTTTGGACTGTCGGACACCGAGCGGGCTCGCCGGCTGCCCTCACTGAACGGCCTCGGCGACAGCAAGCCGTCGGAGCTTATGGACAAGATGCTGGCTCTCCTCGGTAGACACCAGCCCGAGTTTTTATTCATGGAACTGTTTCTACAGCAGCTGCCTTTGCAGGTGCGGTCAGCTTTGGCCAATTCCAGGATTACGGATTGTCGGGAGTTGGCCGAGGAGGCCGATAAGTTTTTTCTTGCCGGACAACAACACTGCGCGGCCGTGCAGAAGCCGGCGCAAGATGTATGGCTACCAGCGGAGACAGCGGTTGTCGCGGCAGCGGAAGCAAGTCAACGACGGGGAACCGCCGGCTTGTGTTATTACCACGCAGCAGTGGCGGGCCGTGCATTTTCTATCTAGGCCTTCAATGCCGTCTTACTACAGCTGAACAACCTAATGTAAGATATTAGTTCACCAGTGTTCCGGTGCGGGGCTTTTATTGTGAAGGAGCAGACGGAAAAAGATAAAGTTGTCGTGTTTCTTGTGTTATTAAGTAACGTAAAACCCTCAGTTACACTGAGAATTCAGAGAATCGTATAGTACATGTATATGTATATTTCTATCTATGTATGTGTGTGTATTTAATAAATACACACACATACATCGATATAAATATGATGAAGATGAAAGTTCCTGTTTACCCAAACACATGACACAATTAATGAGTCTTTTCAATATGTCCCTCTTGTTCTTCACCTGTTCATTGTGCAGCTCCGTTGCCGCTTGTTCGTTGATCTGTAGATCCGCTCCGTGTCCCCAAAAGTTGTCAAAGCACCGGTGCTTGTAGGTGCCGAGTCGTACTCTAGTGTCTCGTTGCTGCCTCGGTTAGACAACTCAAGTTTACAAAGCCAGTGTGGCTCCCAACACCAAATCGATCACTTGCAACAGGCATCCCCAGCAGTCCGGTGTGCAGAGCTTCTCGGAGCCTGTGAGCCATCGGTATCGCTCGTAGTTGGAACTTTGAAAGTGGCGAACGAACCCCTGTCCCGCCTATGACGGGCTTTGTAGCGTCGGCGTCGGTCTTAAAGTTCGTTGAGAATGGCCTTATAATTATATCCTCGACCAAATCGATATCTTCTCCTCCTTCCGCCATTGTGGGTTGAACAAACAGCTTAGTAGTACGCGAATTATTTCGTTTATCAAATTCAGTTTCCTAGTTCTGAGGTTCTGCATCTACCTGCCCATAGGACCCGCCTCTCAATATTGGTAATCCAATCAAAAGACGTGCAGCACTCCGCCTGCTCGCTGCTCCTGTGCCGGTTCCGGGGCCTTCTCGAAGGCCTAGAGGAGCCAACTCTAAAGCTGATTGGTTGACACAACATCGTCATTCCCATTCACTTGAAGCTACCAGCGCCCGCAATGTTGATTCTGAAGGCCTAAGGGCAGATGTTAGCCCCCTGGCAACACACGATGGCTGAATATGATTGGATAAAAGATCTAAGATAAAGATCAGCCCTCCAAATCTCAACCTGGCGCTGGCAGCAGCGCAACCAAGAGGAACGCTATGAAATTAAGAGAAAAACTCTTACTCTCGGAAATAATTGAATACATATTTGTGGGCAAATATATTTAGAAAAAAATATATATTCTGATGATGTTTAGGCCAGCAGAGAAGGCCTTGCTGGCCCTGACGGCCCGCCACTGCCACGCACGGTTTGGACCGAGGGCGACACGGTGCCGCTCGCCATGCAGTTACAGCAAGAAGGGAAATGCCGGGGCCGGCGCTCAGTAGCTGCCATGAGCGTCGGCCGAGCGGGCAGGCTGCTGTTCATCCAGGACGACATCTCCGGGCGGCGTTTTCTATGCGATACGGGCGCGCAGATCAGCGTCATGCCGGCATCATGGGTGGACATGCTGACAGACGGACATGGCCCCCCCCCCCCCTTGAAGCCGCGAACGGCAGCTCCATCCGCACATTTGGGACACGGAGCGTACAGCTGGGTTTCAGGGGGCAGCATTTCCGCTGGGACTTTGTGACGGCTAAGATTAACATGCCCTGACTTGGTGCGGATTTCCTGTGTGCCTATGGACTGTTGGTAGACGTCAAGGGCCGCCGCCTGATTAATGCTTTGTCTTTCTTCTCTTACCCGTGCACACTAGGGGGGCAGATGCAACCAGGCTGGCTAGCCTCTCAGCTGCGGATGAGTTTCTTCGGTTGCTGGCTGAGTTCCCGGACCTCACACTACCCACCTTCTCATCCTCCACGGTCAAACATGGGGTAGAACATTACATCTCGACCACTGGCCCACCGGTACATGCCCGGGCCCGGCGCCTGGACCCGGCAAAGCTCATCATCGCCAAGACAGAGTTTGACAACATGGAGCGCCTGGGCATCATTCGCCGCTCCAACAGCCCGTGGGCGTCACCCCTGCACATTGCACCGAAGCCTGGAGGTGGGTGGCGTCCGTGTGGGCATTATCGCCGGCTCAACGATGCAACGATCCCGGACCGCGACCCAGTTCCGCACATCCAGGATTTTTCTGCCCATTTGTCCGGTAGCGTGGTGTTTTCTAAGGTCGACCTGGTTCGGGGTTATCATCAAGTGCCCGTTCAACCTCTGGATATTCCCAAGACGGCACTGATCACACCTTTCGGCCTCTTTGAATTTTTGAGGATGCCGTTTGGCCTCAAAAATATAGCACAGACTTTCCAGCGCCTCATGGACACTGTGCTTAGGGACCTGCCTTTTTTGTTTGTTTACCTGGACGACATCCTGGTTGCCAGTTCATCGAGGGCAGAGCATATGTCTCACCTGCGGATATTGTTTGCTCGGCTCAACCAACACGGGTTGATCGTCAACCCAGCTAAGTGTCAGTTTGGGTTGACAACCATTGACTTCCTTGGACATCGCATCACTAAAGACGGGGCCGTTCCCCTTCCAGCGAAGGTGGACGCGGTGGCTAACTTTCAGCGCCCGCTCACAATGAAGGCACTGCAGGAGTTTTTAGGAATGGTAAACTTTTACCATCGATTCATCCCGGCAGCACAGTTGATGAGACCCCTCATGAGTCGGAGAGAGTGGTGTCTTTCTGTGACGGCTGACCTGCTCTGAGGCAAGTAAACAAACTCATAACTTTTTTATTGCATCGCTGGCCACGCTTTGCTCGGGGCCGAAATAGTCGACACCGGCGTTAGTGTTCGGCAAGGCCGCCCAATCTCTTCCACCAACCCGGAGAACCCCATCGACATCCTTGACAGTCAAATGGGTTTCAGGGTTGTAGATTTTTTTTTGTGGTGTGGTTTTGTCTTAATTTCTATGCTCTTTGGTTTTAAGACTGGGCTTGAGACCCAAACTTCTTCCTTGTTTTCGCACAGACTTTGAAGCAGTTCTGGCTAATAGAATCCCAAGGGGGTCGATATTGAGCTTACGACCGAGAGAATACCCCGTCGATTGTCTCAGTCACAGACTTCATCTTTTGCACTTTCTTCTCCGGAAAGTGGTGCGGTTGCTGCATTGCAGCAACATGCTGTCCACACTGCTGTCTTCTTAAGTGACTGAAAGATTTTTGACTGCAGACCTTTTTGACTGGTGTGACTTGACTTTTTGAGAGGGCGTTTCTTTCCCAAATTCGAGAGTCGCTTACTGCTGCGGCTAAGCGTCTATTACCTGGCTGTGGATTATCTTCCACGGCTCCATCGTGATGGCGTTATTTCAATCAATCATCAACTCAAACGTCGATCTTTGGTAACTGTGCACTTTTACATAGATACTGCCATCTTTCCAATCTGACATCTGAGCATGATGTCGATGGTCGCTGCTGTAGGCATGTTTCATGATGTTCAGGAATTCATCCCATCATATATCATACTATACTTCCACTCTTTGCTTGCCTTGGACTTTCTACAGTCTCCAAGATAGCTCTCTCATTTGAGCCTTCAACTGAATCTGTAGCTTTCCTTTCTCCTTTGAGCTTGAGCTGAAATGCGTTCATTCGAGCCATTTCAGCTCTTCCAACTGCTTCTTCTTTTTTTTAGCGGCTGCGCCGCAAGTAGTAGGGTTGCACGGTTAGCTTCCCTGCTTTCTACGCAGCGGACGGCAACGAGATGCTTTGGATGACTCTTGAGTCTGTGCTGCATACACTCTGCGGTGACTGAAACTATATTTTCTTGTACAGCAGATGCATGTCGTCTGGGATCCACATCTTCAGTGTCAGACTCACCCCTGCTGTGTCGCGCGCCTCCAGTCTTGGGGTCGTTTCGTAGCGGGCCTGTCATCCATCGGCGGCTGCTCTGCTTTTTATTATCCACTCTCCAAACTAGTCAAAAAGTTCTATTACATGAGGTTTGGCACCTCTAATACCGCTGGTCAGCTTCCTTTCATCGATCCTTCGAATCATTAACATTTTTATTTTTGATTTGAGACTTTGGCACTAGACGACGCTTCTGAGCTTCGTCTGTCTCCAAGTTTATTTCAACTGTTTTCTTTCCTCTTTCCTTTCCTTAATTGCTCGCTTTTTCCTTCCCTTGCTCGACATTGCCCATCCAAATCAGACATTTCCATTTCAGACATTTCAAATGGATATTAATTTATTTATAAACGCCTCTATTCTCTTAATTCCGTCTGAAACGTCAACCAGATCCTCAGAACTTCAGAACTTTTCCAGGCTGTCTGCTTTCCACTTTTTTTCCAGGCTTCTTTTATTTCCTTTCAGATAAGCGAGCAACTTCGTACAGGCAACATTCCTGCAATACAGCATTCAAATGTCCTGTACCAGTATGTGTGTGTTAGCAATTTATTTGTGTTACTGTTGTCTCATTTTAGAAGCCTCATCCATCATAGGAAGTCTTGCACATGCCGGTCTGCTGCACAGCCGCCAGACGGCGAGAAGCTTAATCCTGTGCTGGTTAGCTTCACCGCCGCCGCAGGCGTTGTCCCGCGTCAGTCCGCCGCCGTTGTCCTTGCGCAGCGGCGCCTTGCCATCGGGCGCCACTTAGCTTTTAGCTTCCTTCGTCGCCGGCAATGATCTTCTCTCTCCTCGCTTCCTCGTTCTCTTTCCCTCACTGGCGGCTAAACTCCCTTCGTGTCATCGGTAGATGTTTTGACATTCCCATTATTTTACTCTTAAAAGGAAAAAGAACGTCGCGCGTATGTAATGTATTCAACAACGGGAAAAAACAGTGAGTTCGCCTCCGTTCTTTGAATGGAATGGCGAAACAAAACCCTTCTGATATCAAAATGCGCGGCGGCTAATCGTCACAACTCTTTTTCGAAGCCCTGAAAGGCAAGACTGTCAAACAAGCGGTTGACTGGACAGAGGAGCGGGACCAGGCATTTGGGGATACCAAGACTGCTCTGGCAAGGGCAACGATGCTGGCACATCCCACACCCAAGGCTCCGATCGCCATCACCACTGACGCTTCAGATTTTGCAGTGGGCGCCGTGTACGAGCAGTGGGTGAAAGGGGCATGGCAGCTACTTTCTTTTTTTAGTCGACAGCTGCGTCCTAACGAGAGAAAGTACAGCACTTTTGATCGGGAGCTCCTTGGCCTGTTTCTTGCCATTCGACATTTCCGGTTCCTGCTAGAGGCTCGACAGTTCACAGCTTTTGTGGATCACAAGCCATTGACATTCGCTATGCGTAAGACAGCTGAACCATGGTCAGGCCGCCAGCAGCGCCAGCTCTCCTTCATCTCCGAATTCACCACGGATGTTCAACATGTGGCAGGCAAGGAAAACCTGGTCGCAGACTGTTTGTCAAGAGCCATCATGGGGCCGGTTCATTTGGGACTGGATTATGCTAAAATGGATGAGAATCAAGTTTCGGACCCAGGCGTGCAAGAATTGAGGACGGCAACAACGGGACTGCAATTGGAGGAGGTTCCATTCGGCGAAAAAGGGACCACGCTCCTCTGCGACGTCTCCACAGGTCAGACACGACCGGTTATTCCCACAGGATGGAGACAGCAAGTGTTTGACACTATTCATGGTCTTTCGCACCCCGGCAAGAAGGCATCGCAGAGGTTGGTGACGGCGAAGTTTGTCTGGCACGGCTTGAAGAAAGATGTGCGAAAATGGGCAGGGACTTGTGTGGTATGTCAACGTGCCAAGGTTCACCGCCACATAAAAGCCCCATTGTCACAGTTCTCAGTTCCAGAAAGGAGGTTCGAACATGTAAATGTGGATCTGGTGGGACCCCTTCCTCCGTCCCGAGGGTTCACACACCTCCTCACCTTGGTGGACCGAACCACGCGTTGGCCAGAGGCCGTCCCGCTGTCATCAACGACATCATATGAAGTGGCTCGAGCGTTCATTGGGACTTTGGGGCCCCAGCTGACGTTTCCTCGGACAGAGGCCCACAGTTCACGTCGGAGCTCTGGAACGCAGTAGCAGAAAGCCTGGGGGTGAAGCTCCACCGTACTACTGCTTATCACCCACAGGCTCATGGGTTGTACGAGCGGTTCCATCGCTCAATGAAAGCTGCTCTCTGGGCCAGCCTCAAGGACGGGGGCTGGGTGGACAGGCTCCCATGGGTCATGTTGGGGCTCAGAACAGCCCCCAAGGAGGACCTTCAAACTTCATCCGCCGAGTTGGTGTATGGCCAGCCGCTGCGGGTTCCTGGGGAGTTCATCCCCAAGGTCTCAGACCCGTGGTCTGCGACACAACAGCGGGCCGCTCTCCTGGAAAAGGCTGGAGTGTCCACCCCTGTACCCACGTCGCAGCACGGCCTCCCGCAGTCACACGTCCCGTCCAGCCTAAAGACAGCAGAGTACGTGTTCATTCGCCAGGACGGCCGCCATGGGCCCTTTAAACCGCCCTACGAAGGACCGTTTCGCGTTCTAGAGGCCGGGGACAAAACCTTCAAAGTCGACGTTGGCGGTAAGGTGGAGCAATTGTCGGTGGATCGCCTGAAACCAGCACAGCTCGACCTAGACCAGCCGGTAAGGTTGGCCGAACCCCCGCGGCGCCCTCTATATTTCCACCACGCTGCAAGGCCCAGAAGCTGCCGGCAACGGCCGCGCTGCCTCCAATTCCGTCTCCAGTAACAAGGAGTCGGGCAGGACGGTTGATTCGGGCCCCGAGACTACGAGTGTGTTTTTTTGTTTTCTTTAGTCTTGGTGAATTCTGGGGGGGCGTATGTAGGGGACTCTGTTGGGAGCACATAATTCACAAGACGAGTAGGGTGGTGTGCATGATACGTGACCGGGTCCCTTTAAGAGCTGGGAGCGTAACCAGGGCAACGGGGCGGCGTCGAGGGGTTTAAAAGGTCACGAGGTGTCAGTGTCAGGGGTGAAATGTTTGGGTGAGGAAATAAACGGCCTCAGAGGTGTGCAGCCAAAGAAAGTGACTTTGTCCATCTCGTTCATTCCCGCGCTCCTACACAAAGATGAATTCAAAAGCCTAACACAACACAGAAGTGTGTTACAAGACAGCTCACTCAAGAGACTAGATCCCTTCATCGACAGCGAGGGACTGATGAGAGTGGGCGGTCGCTTACAAGCAGCTGATCTTTCTGACCAAGAAAAGCATCCTCTGATCATGCCACCAAACCACCACGTAGCCAATCTGCTCATTCAGCACTACCACAGTCAAGTGGCACATCAAGGCCGTCACTTTACCATGGGCGCGATACTCAGCGCGGGACTGTGGATCGTTAAAGGTAAAAAACGCATCTCTGGTCTAATCCACCAATGCGTCACGTGTAGGAAGATGAGAGGAAGGCTTGAAAATCAGAAAATGGCAGATCTGCCAGCGGACAGAGTGTCTGTGGATCCTCCATTCACACACACAGGGCTGGACGTCTTTGGCCCATGGAGTGTTGTGACGCGCCGCACAAGAGGCGGCAGCGCAGAAAACAAAAGGTGGGCCGTCATGTTTAGCTGCCTAAGTCCATGTCAACGTCAAGCTTCATCAATGCCTTCCGTCGTTTCCTGGCTATTAGGGGGCCAGTTCAACATCTGCGGTCAGACAGAGGCACAAACTTTGTAGGGGCCTGCAAAGAGCTACAAATCAACACAGAAGATCCAGAGATCAAAAGCTTCTTGCAAGACCGAGGCTGCACCTGGTCATTCAACGCACCGCATTCCTCCCACATGGGAGGAGCATGGGAAAGAATGATTGGCGTCGCACGGCGCATCCTCGATGGACTTTTGTTGACAAACAGGGCCACACGACTCACACACAAAGTGTAGACCACACTTATGGCTGAGGTCATGGCCATCATGAACTCTCGACCTTTGACCCCCATATTGTCCGACACAGAGGTTCCTCAAGTCCTCTCACCTGCGATGCTACTGACCCAGAAAGCAAGCATCGCTCCTGCCCCTCCGGGCGACTTCAAAATGGATCATCTGCACAAGTCAGTGGCGACAAGTCCAGAACATGGCGGACTCTTTCTGGAAAAGATGGAGACAGGAATATCTAACAACTCTACAGCCTCGAAGGAAATGGACAGAGAACAGGCTGAACCTTCAGGAAGGTGACGTCGTCCTGCTCAAAGACTGTCGGGTGAAACGCAAAGAGTGGCCAGTAGGATTTATCACAAAAGCCATACCGAGCAGTGACAGAGTTCGTAAGGTCATGGTCAAGACTGTAAATCAAGGGACTGTAAAAGAATATCTGAGACCCATTAATGTTGTTTTGCTGCTTTCCCGGGATAATGTAGTAGTATAATATTAATCATACCAGACGGGAAGTGTTCTGACTTAATTTACTGAGTTTGCTCTCTTTATTGTTTAAGCTTGTCCAAGAAAGACACCTGCTGGTGTATTTTGGTATCGCACCTTAAGTGCCTTTGTTTTGTCCCACCGGCAAAATCCAGTTCTAACCTGTTCAAAGAGCTGTATGGATCGAAGCAGTGTCTAGCAGTTAGATCCTTGGAGTAAATACGTCCGTAAGTGTTCTGTTGTTTGAGACATAAGATGTAAAGTTACAAAATACCTCTGATAATTCTGAAGAAAATGAATGAGCATAATTTTATGTTTAGTTATGAACCTATGCTGGCATGACTAGCTCGTGTTTGCTAACTATGTAGCTTGTGGTTATTGTCAGATATGTTTAGCATTTTGCTTGTTTACAAGACACGTTTAACAATATAGTAATGAGACACGTGTTTTTTATAGTTTTAACTGAAAGAGAAAAGAGTTATCTAAAGAATTAACATCTGAAAGTAAAGTTAATCAACAAAACATTCTGGAGTGTCATTCCTTCTGCACTCTTTGGTTAGCTATCTGTCCATGCCTTGTAAGGATGCACACAATTGCTAGGACAGAATACCATCAATTACATCAACCATTTTCTTCTTCCGAGTAGACGCACTTGATGAAGGCTGCAGCCTTTACTTGTTTGGTACAAATAATGTAAAATGGCATGAATGCCAAAAACTACACTCTTGCATTTGAGTCTTTTGGCACCATTGTGTGACAGATTAATGTAGCCTTATGACAAGTCAGTATTCTTGCTTCTAAAAATTAAATTCAAAAGGTTATGATAACAAGCCTTCCAGCAGAGGTAGAATGTATTTAAAGTACATAATTTGAGTTCACATCACTACAACTACATTTAATTGCAGTTTACAGTTCTACAAAGTTATGAGCATTACAGATTTGTGCAGTCCAAAAGCGTCAATATTTTAATGAAATTCTAAAGGTATTTTCATAACATGTACAAGTCGAGTGCACAATCAGATACAAGAAAAAAAGCCAAGCAAACACCCAACCTGAGATTTTACAACTTTTATTTTATCAAGGCGTTGTACACTGAAATCTGCTCTCAGTACTACACCTGAAAGTGAAGAAAAGATGAAAATTAGTACTAGTTGCACAACCTAGTCATCATTAGAACGAATACATTTAGTCAACATACCTTGACCCGATTGCGGCCGCCAGTTTGGCGGTTAGCTGGCTGCCTGAAGCCTCCATGGGAAGAAGCTGGTCTACCAGCCTGTCCATAACCAGCCATCACAGGATTGGGGTCCTTGACGCTCTGGGGGGCTGCAAAGTCACCAGTGAGGGGCTCCATCTGCTGCTGAGGACCGGGTTGGCCGTCTCTCACGTAGTGAATGTCTTCCCAGTAGTCTCTGCCCTGCTCGTAGCTGTTGCTTGAGTGAGTGACTGTGCCTGGAGGATACTGGCCGGTCAGGAACATGAAGTCAAAGTTAGGGTAAGGGCCAGAGAACGGGTAGGGGCCGGGGAACGGGTCGGGGCCCCAGCTTTCACCGAGGTTGCCTTGTTGCTGAGGTTGGCTGGTAAAGCTTTGGCCAGCATACTCTTGCTCATAAAATTGTGGTGGAGGCAGCATGCCTTGTTCCTCGGTCTCCCTCTCGTTGTCACCATGCTCAAAGCTTGTCTCAAAATGGGACAACTCTCCAGCCTGGTACATTGGTCCCAGTGGAAACATTAGACCCAGGTCCTCAGATAAACTGGACACAACTGGAGTGGCAGCAGACATGTCCTCACCTCCAGAGAGGCTGGGAGGAGCCCAGTTCACATCTGAGAACAGAAAAGAGACCAGTATGAAACTCACTTTTGTGCAAAACACGAGTCAAGCCAAGACTTACAATTATTGCCATATTCAAGAAATGAGTAAAGTCAAAAATTGCCATATACCGTCTACAAAATTACAAAATTCAAGAGTCTCAGAACAATAAACATTAGATGTTCACCTTGAGGGCCAGGTTGAAAAGCAGCTTCTGGTTGAGCAGCACTGGCAGAGTTTCTCCTCACAACAGGTTCTCTGTATCCTGAGGACACCGGTCCAGAAGAGCTGGAGACACCAGATGGTCCTGGTCTTCTTTGACCAGTGGGCTGTGGTCGAGCCTGATGAGATGGTGTGGGGACCCATGTAGAAGGAGCTCTTTTAGGAACTACTACTTCAGGAGAAAACTGTCCAGAAGGCTCTTCCTGGTACGAGTCCAAAGTAGAAGCAGCGTTTGGGTAACCGTTGCCATAAGAACCAGGATTAGAGCCTGGGTACAAGAAAACACAAGTTAAAGCAGAAGTGAATTAATTTGAAACATGTTTTACCAGAGTGGATGATACTTTACCATAATTGTATGGAAAGCAGCAAATATCCACAATCAGCAGAGCAAAGAGAGAAGCCCTGAAGACATACAAATATATTATCAACAAGTGTTTCCCAGTAAACAGTAAACAGTCAACCTGACCAACCCCCCGCTACTTACCCAGAGACAAACCGTGCAGTCATCATGATGACGGACAATGCATGAAAAGGTGTCTAATGGGGAGGCTTATAAGAGTAAACTGAGATCAGAACTGACCAATCAGAACTTAATGAGTTAACGACATACAGCTGCTGGTGAACTACTCTCAGTAGATGATCGAGCCTCAGCAATTACAAATACAAGCTAATATTGACATCTCAGAAACAAAGTGTGGGGGGTACATTGGTTTTAATAGGATAGTGCACATATTGATAAAACATTTGCAGTAATGTGCCAAGTTAGCCAGAGGCTATTTTTCATCTGTAGTCCCAATGTTGACAGATGGAGAGAACAGTCTAGTGCTGACAGGTACTAGTTAATGTTTCTTTTTTCTTTGTGCTTTTAAAAGTTGAATGATTGTAGTAGCTGATAGATACTGGAAGTTAGTTCAGTCAACTGCTGCTTGTACTGAGAAAGCAGCATGACTAAAACTTTTCCTGAGAGGGAGGGGATATACAATCTTTGCTTGCCCCTTGTGAGCCGATATCCAGTTCGTGTGGTGACAAATTGTTGACATGTATGCGCCGAGAATGGAATTGGATAGATTGAATTTACCCGATTACAAACTTTTTTCCTGTGATTTTTGAGACAGAGATTTGAATCAAAAGTACTCCCAGGTACTTGTATTCAGATACAACCTTTCCCCCCCCAGAAACAAAAAGTTCTCTCTTACTCAGAGTTTCTTTTGGTAAAAGTAAACACACATTTTGGATTTATTGAGTTGCTTTAACAAAACAACATAACCAAGTAGTAGTCACATTAGCTGGATGTAGTGAGTTCTTTTTTTACATCTCTCAAATTGCTGCCATGCAGATAAATGACGGTGTCATCGGCATACATTGAATATTGGAATGAGGACAATTTGAGTTTTTTTGATTTGAGCACCATACCAACCATATCTTTTTTTTTTTTTGGATTTTAAGAAAACTGACTGATTATTCTCTGCGTCTGGTGGTGACACTTCTTATGATGAAAGTTGGCTCAATGCACCTCGCTTTTTCTATTTCAGTCATGAAGAAATCTGCCTTAGCCTTTCTTAATTTCATTACCACTCTGTTCCTTAGCATAGCAAAATGCACATGATTCATTTAAGGACAAAGGGAAATCCTGATACATGTGCTGTCATAAAGAGGTTTGATGAAAAGCCTGTCGGGATCATGTCGAACAGAAATTGTTTTCGCTAACGAAAGCTCTGGCAAGTAAGATAGGGGAGATATAATATGCAAAGGTCCAAAATGATGGCAACCTAATAATGTGGCATAATGTGGTGTGAGGTTATTTGGCGGGATAATTAAATCCAAAAAGTAAGACTGGAAATAATTATTGCTTGTGCAGCAGCTGCAAGAAAGACAAGATTAAAGAACACTGTTACCAGGATTCAAGGAGCAATGGGGGATCAAAAGCAACAAATAAATGACAGGATATGTGTGGACAAAAATGATTTTGTAATATTCATTGCAGGAGTATGCTACATACATCAAAACAAGATATTCCATGTATCATACTGGTAAAGAGAGAAAGTCAGGAATATAGTGGTGGAAGTGTGATAAATGAGAGCAGGTGGTTATAAAAAAAATGTAAGTAATAGTATATCATGTCGGAAAGAATATAAAAAAGTCAGAAAAAAAAAAAGAAGAGCTTGTCGTAAAAATAAAAAGTTGTTTTAGTATAGCACAGTGGTTCTCAAACTTATTTCTGTCATACCCCACTTCGGAGAAAGAAAAATGTTCATGCCCCACCGCCTCAACAAAATTCTAACAAAATGAATTAATATTGATATAACAACTTTTTGTGATCACTCCATCTGTGCCTTTTCAAAATAATAAAGCAAATACTTTCACGTAAACCAGATTGCACAATCAGACAAAAACAAATAAAATGTCCTTAAGATATGATGGTGCATCACCAATCAAGACTTTGTAGGTGAGGAGAAGAATTTTAAATGCGATTCTAGATTTCTCAGGGAGCCAGTGCAGAGCAGCTAATACAGGAGTAATGTGATCTCTTTTCTTAGTTTTTGTTGGTACACGAGCTGCAGCATTCTTAATCAACTGGAGGGAAGAGATTTATGAGAGCAGCCTGATAATAAGGAGTTGCAGTAATCTAGTCAAGAAGTATACAACGCGTGAACCAGTTTTTTTTGCATCTTTTTGAGACAAGATGTTACATAGATGAAGAAATGCAGTCTTTGAGATTTGCTTCACATGGGAGTCCTGATCAAAGATAACGGCAAGATTCTTTACAGTGGTGTTGGATGTCAGGGCAATGCCATTAACAGAAACCACTTCACCAGATAATTGATAGCTGAGGTGTTCTGGGCCGAGTAAAATAAACTTAAGTTTAGCGAGCTGGTCGGTCTTTGCTGGTTTGATCGATACATATAACTGAGTATCATCTGCATAACAATGAAAGTTTATGGAGTGTTTCCCAATAATATTGCCCAAAAGAAGCATGTATAAGTTCAAAAAAATTGGTCCGAGCACAGAACCTTGTGGAACTCCGTGACTAACGTTGGTGGTCATCGAGGCTTCATCCTTTACAAATACAAACTGAGATCGATCTGATAAATAGGATTTAAACCAACTTAGAGCGGTGCCTGAAATGCCAATTAAGTGAACCAGTCTCTGTAACAGGATGTCATGGTCAATGGTGTCGAATGCAGCACAAAGGTCTAACAAGACCAGTATAGAGATGAGTCCTTTATCTGATGCCATTAGGAGGTCATTTCTTATTTTCACAAGTGCTGTCTGTGTTCTGTGGTGTTTTCTAAATCCTGACTAAAACGCATTAAGAGAACACTAATTGACCCTCCAACACTAATTAGGTGCAAAACGAATTCAGTTTTTCACCAGAACGGTAATTATTCTGCTCTTACTTCTTTAGGTTAGCTTAGCAGATAGCTAACAGCAGATCCATAAAATGAAGACTCATGAATCCAGAGTTGAGTTTTAGGGTCTTTAGTATTGATCTTTGATATTGTAAAACTGTGGAGACATAACATAGCATAACTTCACAAACTGTCCACAGACATATGCATAAACAACATTATGATTAACACAAGGCCATCATGACATAAATTACCCCTATCCATCAACATGAATATCCTGACTAAGAGTCCAAGCTAATCCTGACATGACAAATGCTAATCGCGATTAGCATCTAGCTAATCGCGATTAGCTAGACGCTAATTAGCATCCACTGCTACAGCACAGTATTATATTATAACAGTAATGACACATAGCTGATATTTACAAGTTGCATACATAGATACTTACAGACTTTGAACTTCAGAGGCTATCAAGCAGTAAAGGTGAAACGTAGCTGCAGTTTGTGCTTTCAGTTGGAAGTGAAACGGGAACTAACTACGGTGAGAGAGGAGGGATAAATCTAAGAACCAAAAAAGGCAATTGCCTTCTAGACCACTCAACGTCTCAAATGCAACACATGACAATGTGGGGCAGAACACTCCCCGCTTGGTATTTTATAATACCACTATGTCCCCTCACTGAGGAGCAGGACAACTTCTGAGACAGGTCTTGAATACACCTTAGGAGTGCCTTCTTTGATGATCCTGACATTTACTTTTCGAACTCTGCCATCGCGACGGAGTGGTTTGGACAATAACTCCCGTTGGCCACTCATTTCTCTTAACTTGAGTGTCTTTGAAAAGTACCACATCTCCAACTTGTAGATTTGGTCTTTCTGACTGCCACTTCTTGCGAGACTGGAGGGTCACCAAATATTCTTGCTTCCAGCATCTCCAGAAGGTTTCAGCAAGGCTTTGGACTTGTCTCCACTGCTTGGTATAGAGATCTTTGAGATCCATTTTCCCTGACGGAGCAGATACTGCCTCAGTCTTCTCTATAAGCAGCATTGCGGGCGTTAAAACCGCTGGCATCTCAGGATCAGAAATCACTGAAACTAGAGGTCTCGCGTTCATTATTGCCATGACTTCAGTCATTAGTGTCACAAGTACTTCATGTGATAGACGACAGTTCTCTTTCAACAACATCGCATCTAAAATGCGACGTGCAACACCGATCATCCTTTCCCACACACCCCCCATGTGAGAAGAGTGTGGCGGATTAAATATCCAGGTGCAGCCTTTGTCTCGCAGGTGAGCTTTCAACTCTAGATCTTCTGAGTTAATCTGCAGTTCTTTGCAAGCTCCAATGAAATTTGTTCCCCTATCTGAACGCAATAGTCTCACAGGACCTCTGATAGCAGTGAATCTCCTCAAAGCGTTAATGAAGCTGGATGTTGTCATATTCTCAATGACTTCGATGTGCACCGCACGTGTACTCAGACAGGTGAACATGACTGCCCATCGTTTGGCTTCTGCGTGGCCGCCTCTGGTCCTACGTGATGTTATAGTCCAAGGTCCGAAAACGTCAAGACCAACATTGGTAAATGGGGGATCCAAAGTGAGTCTATCCAAAGGTAGGTCAGACATTTTTTGTTCTTCTAGCTTTCCTCTTAACCTTTTGCAGGTGACGCATTTATGTATCACACTTGACACCAATCCCTTGCTTCCTCTTATCCACAATCCGGCGGTTCGAATTGCTCCTTCAGTGAAATGCCGACCTTGGTGAGCAACTTGTTGGTGGTAGTGTCTTACCAGCAGGGTAGAGACGTGATGGCTCTTGGGAAGGATGATTGGATGCTTTTCTTCCCAGGACATGTCTGCCAAAGATGTTCGACCTCCAACTCTCAGCAAACCACTGTCATCAATAATGGGGTCCAGATAAATGAGCGGACTGCGCATTGAGACTTTGTCCCCCTTTGAGATGTTTTTTACTTCTTCTTTGAAGAGGTCGTGTTGTACATTTTTCATAATTATGAGTCTGGCTTGAAGGAGTTCATCCTTTTCCTGGCTACATTGAGGTGAAGTTACAGAGAAGGCTCTGGCTTTTTGGATGAGCCTAGCTGTTGCCCGGATAAGGGATTTCCAACTGGAGAATCTTCCAAACCGATGGGAGCCGAGAAGTCCACTTGTTGCATTTGTGGCATAGGTTGAAACTAGAGGGCGCACCTCTACGTCAGTCTCTGGATATAGAAGGTCAAATACATCTGGACATGGCAACTCGTCCTTTTCCGGTCTTGTCAGAAGATGGACCGGAGAACCAGTTGGTGTCTTTCAGAAGATTAGCAGGGACAGACCTAGATCCATGATCTGCAGGATTATGGTTGGTTCTGATGTAGTGCCACTGGCTTGGGTGAGAGGACTTCCTGATTCGTGTCACTCTGTTAGCCACATAGACGTAGAAGTTCCTGGTTGCATTCTGAATGTAGCCCAATACAATCTTGCTGTCCGTGTAGAATTTTACTGTTTGGATCTCCACATCAATTTCATCCATTATCAGGTCTGCCATCTCTGTTGCCAATACAGCCGCACACAGTTCCAAACGAGGTATGGTATGTGCAGGACGTGGAGCCAGCTTGGATTTACCCATAATGAACCCAACATGTCTGTGTCCTTCTGTATCGACTGCCCTGAGGTAAGCTACAGCTGATATAGCCATCGTTGATGCATCTGAGAAAACACATATTTCTCTGTGTGCTGTAGCGAGCAACGAAACAGGAATGTAGGTCCTCTGAATCTGAATATGCTTTAGTTCCATGAGGGAATCTTTCCAGGCATTCCACTGGATTTCTTTCTCTGCTGGGAGTTGTGTGTCCCAATCATACTCTTCTTTAGAGATGTCTCTGACAAGTGCCTTCCCTTGAATTGTGATTGGTGCTACGAACCCTAAGGGATCATAGAGACTGTTGACCGTTGATAGTATGCCCCTCCTAGTGAACGGCTTTTCCTTATCGGACACGCAGAAGGAGAAGCTGTCAGTTTGCATATCCCATCTGAGACCTAAACTGTGTTGGTGAGGCAGAGGATCAGATGACAGGTCTAGATCCTTAAAACATTTGGCACGATCTTCAGATGGGAAAGCGTCCATAATGCTGCTGCTGTTGGATGCTATTTTATGCAGCATGATGCTTGACTCAGCTAGCATCTCTTTTGTTCTTTTCAGAACACTGATGGCTTCATCCTCAGTGGGAAATGAGGCTAGCCCATCATCCACATAAAAGTTCCTCATGACGAACTGCTTAGCATCTGTACCATGTTCTTTGTGTCCTTCTTGCGCTGCACGTCTTAACCCATAGATGGCCACAGATGGTGAAGGGCTGTTGCCGAACACATGTACTGTCATTCGGTACTCGGTCACTGGTTTTGTGAAGTCGTTACCTTCAAACCACAAGAACCGTAAGAAGTCACGATGGTTCTCACAGACTGTGAAACAATAGAACATCTGTTGAATGTCTGCTATGACTGCAATAGGTTCCTTGCGGAAACGGATGAGTACTCCAAGAAGAGTGTTATTCAAATCTGGTCCCTTCAAAAGGATTTCGTTGAGAGAGATGCCTTCGTGCTTGGCACTCGAATCAAACACCACCCGTATTTGATCTGGCTTCTGAGGGTGGTAGACGCCAAATGCTGAAAGGTACCAGCACTCTTGGTTCTCCTTCAATAATGGAGCTAGCTCTGCCTGGCCTGACTCGAAGATCTTCTGCATGAAGTCAAAGTATTGTTTTTTCACTCCTGGCTTTCTTTCCAGGGTGCGACATAGAGAAGAGAGACGTTTGGCTGCTTGACCTCTATTATTTGGGAGACGGGGCCTCGGGTAACGGAATGGTAAGGGGGCCACCCAGGTGTTTGCATCATTCATGAAGACATGTTTGTCCATAATCTCCAGGAAGGCTTTATCTTCAATGGACAATGCCATTTTCTCATCCTCTTTTGTCCTGTCAAAAAGTTTGCTTCCAAGATTGTCATCCTCCAGGAGCTCTGTGTCTTTGAAGATTTGATTGCTCTGACTTGACATCCTCTTGTTAACTTTCTCTTTTACATGGATACCACTAGCACATGGACTAAAGAAAGATGTGCGCCCATTATGTAGTATATTGGTCTTGTAGACGTTGATACTGTTGGGTTTGTGGGCTCCACTGAGACATACTTCTCCAACAATAACCCACCCAAGGTCCAGTTGTTGAGCATACGGTGCATTGTTGGGTCCATTGTACTGTTTTCGCACCTTGTGTACCCGTAGTAGGTCTCTGCCAAGGAGAAGGAGAATGGCTGTATCAGGATCAATAGCTGGGATTTTATCCGCTACCGGCTTGAGGTGGGGATAATAATGTGCTATCTCTGGGGAGGGGATCTCCGAACGGTCGTCAGGCATCATGTCACACTCTATGAGTGTGGGGAGAGGAATCTGTACGTTGCCATCCATGGACTCAACTATGAGTTTAGTTGCGCGTCGTCCTGATGTTTCTATAACCCCTGAGCATGTTTTAAGGACGTATGGTGCAGCACCTGCTCTAATGTCAAGACGGTCGAAGAGCTCTGTCTTTGCCAAGGACCTGTTACTCTGTTCATCGAGGACAGCGTAGGCTTTAACAGCTTTCTCTCTTTGACCTGCAGGGTAGACCTTGACCAAGCATATTTTGGAACATGATCGTGCGCTGATGGAGTCCCCGCAGACTTCTGTGCATTTTGACATAACCTCTGGGGTCTCATCTTCCTGTTGCTCCCCGCTTTGATCTTCCTTAAGAGCATTGCTCACTGGTTCCCATAACATTGGTCCAGGGTGGAGTGCAGATGGGTGTCTGCTGCTATTGCACTCTTTGCAGTGCACAGCTTCCTCGCAGTCCTTGGCGAAGTGACTTGTTGAAGCACAACACTTGAAACAGATACGTTTCTCTTTCAGGTAAGCTTTTCTGTCTTCTATTGTCTTGTTGCGAAACCCACGACATTTTCTTAGAGGATGGGGCTTATTATGTAATGGACACCGTCTGTCTGGATCCTCAAACTGTCTCTCCATGTTGTTGTGCTTGGCTTCACCCTCTGAGGAAACTTCCGTTTTCCGGGTGAACACAGATGGTTTTATGTTTTTCAGAGATGTATCTGTCCTCGTGGAACCACCCATGGTAAGTTCAGCAAAGCTGGGGTCATTTCTGATCTTTGCCTGGTCGCAAATGAACTTTACAAACACACTAAAAGGAGGATATTGGACCTGATAATCATTTTTGTATTTAGAGCCAACTGAGATCCATTTCTCTACAAGGTTATAGGGGAGCTTCTGTGCGATGGGGTTGACTCCACGGGGTGTGTTGAGGTAAGAGAGTCCAGGTAAGAACCCATCTTTCCTAGCTGCCTCCAGTTCTAGCAACAGGTCCCCTAGCTCCCTCAGCTTCTCATTATCTTTGTTTGAGATCTTAGGAAACTCCTCTAACTTTGTTAAGAGAGCATGTTCAATCATTTCAGCTGAACCGTAGCATTCTTCCAATCTCTGCCAGATCATTTGGAGGCCTGAGCTAGCATTATTAATGTTGACTGCACCGATACGTTTTGCTTGCTCTGCAGACTGTGGTCCAAGCCATTTGGTTAGTAAATCCAACTCTTCTCTGGCGGTAAGGTTCAGGTCACTAATGGAGTTGACAAAAGAGGCTTTCCATGTCCAATAGTTCTCTGGTCTATCGTCAAATTTTACAAGTCCAGAACTCACTATTTCTTTGCGAATCAGGTATCTGGCTAAATCAGCTGTATCTGATTGAACATACGGAGTTGCTCTGGAGGGCATGACCTGGTCTGTACCTTCTGACAGTGTAATGTGAGTCTGGAGGGGTCCACGTTCTTCTTGGAGGAACTTCAGAGGGCGTGCGTGGCTACGCTGAATGATGGTTGGACTCATGCTCTGGTGTTGTGCTGGTAATTCTTGGAATGTGCGGTCGTGAAGTCCACCAAAACTATCAATTTGGAGACCCGGATTGTCTGCATCATCGTTGTCCATATTTGGCTGGCGCTTTGATGGAGAAAGAGGTTCTCGTTTTGTGAGTTGGTGTTGTTGCTGACCATGGTCCTGAGAATGTTGTTGCACATATTCCTTGGTGCGTTGAGGTGGTGGATGTGGAGCTAGATTTGTCACATTTTGTCTTGGTCGTTCTCCACCGTTTTCCTCGTAAGCTGCTTCAAGGATTTCAGCTTCTGTGATAGCTGCTACAGCGGCGCCCTGCATTTTCAGTGCATGTAGATTCGCCTGTAGCTCAGTTTTTCTTCTTTGCTGTTCCGCTCTTACTTTTAATTCTTCTGCTTCTATCCGTGCCTGCTCTATTAACATGTCTGCTTCTCTCTGAGCATACGAAGCTTTGACCCGAGCGGCTTCTGCTTTAGCTCTTGCCTTGGTGGCAGCAGAGCTGTGTGTGGAAGAACGGCTCGATTGGTTTGAGCGTTTGGAACAGGAGGAGTATTGAGACTGTTCATCAGATGTAACTCCCAGAAGGTTTTCTACTTTGTTTTCCTCCATAATGACTTGTAAAGGTTATACTGAGCTGTATCTCTGGTCTGCAGTGTGCTTAATCCACTTTTCATTTGATAGGCATTTTGATTAGTCTTTTTACTATTCTGCTCTTACTTCTTTAGGTTAGCTTAGCAGATAGCTAACAGCAGATCCATAAAATGAAGACTCATGAATCCAGAGTTGAGTTTTAGGGTCTTTAGTATTGATCTTTGATATTGTAAAACTGTGGAGACATAACATAGCATAACTTCACAAACTGTCCACAGACGTATGCATAAACAACATTATGATTAACACAAGGCCATCATGACATAAATTACCCCTATCCATCAACATGAATATCCTGACTAAGAGTCCAAGCTAATCCTGACATGACAAATGCTAATCGCGATTAGCATCTAGCTAATCGCGATTAGCTAGACGCTAATTAGCATCCACTGCTACAGCACAGTATTATATTATAACAGTAATGACACATAGCTGATATTTACAAGTTGCATACATAGATACTTGTAAAGGATATGTACTTTTCCTTGGCTTGTCCCTTATATTGTGTGCAAATAGATTAGGTGTAAGGTGGAAAAACACTGAATGAGAGTTGAATACTTCGGCAGGGCACTCTGGTGTCTGAGCTGATCTAAAGAAAGATAACAGTGACACCTAAGGAATGTTGATGTAAACCCCCCTTCTGCACTGCACTCATCAAAGAAGATGACTAGAGAAAGAGCTCATTGTATTCATTGTTTAGAAAGAGCAATCACAGTCCTTACCTCGTCGGGAGGATAGATAACGAAGGGTCCAGATGGGGCCATTTATTCTCCTTCTTAGACACTTTAAGCCCTCACAGTCTCTCCTCACTGACCCCCCCTTCACCGATCCCCCTCACACGCACACACTCACACGTGGGAAGAAGCCCCCCCCCCCGGTGTGTGGACGACCTTCGGAGAAGATCCAGGCCTCATCCCTGAAGAGATAAGGCCCGAAGGAAGTCTTCTTACAAGAGAGGGACTATTAAATCAACTACCTCCCCCTCTCTCTTTCTTTTCACCACATATGAACGCATTGGCAGACCACAAGAACCAATGAAGGAGCAACAACGGCGGAAGTAGAGAAACAAGGGCCAATGAGAAAACCCACCCTTATCTCCTGGCCAATCAGATCTGGTCCGTTCGGTTATTTAAAATGGCCGAACACTCCGAACCGGCATCCTTTCTCCAGCCCTGAAGCCATTGGTAACAGGTTTGGATTTGGGTCCATGCGCATGATTGTTTATCTGTATCTTGATTTTGAATAAACGCTTTATAGATTTAAAGTAAAAGTCTGTTGCTATTTCTTCCAGTGAGTCGTGTCCAGGTGGTGTGTGCTGTCCAAACTCCAACAAATGGTAGCAGAGGATGGTTGTGAAATCCGGTCCAGAGACCTGAGGAGGACGAGCACGAGAGACCCCCGGACGGACCACTGCTTTCAAGGCCCACTCCAAAAAACTGATCAAACACCGGTGTACAAAATAAGGTAGGACTGAACCTATTTATTTTTGAATCAGTCAGATTGAATACTCTAAATTTGATCAGGAGTATTGGAAGTGAGTATTGAAACTGCAAACTTGTTTGACTTGATTTTAATAAGAATAAAGCGTAAAAAGGGAAATCACGATACAGTTTGACACTGAAGTCCTCAGATATTACGTGAGGCCAGCCATAAGGCTGGAGAGACGACCTCGAAGGAGTGTGGGCCGCGTAGTCTGAAGTCCTCAGATATTACGTGAGGCCAGCCATAAGGCTGGAGAGACGACCTCGAAGGAGTGTGGGCCGCATAGTGAAGTCCTCAGATATTACGTGAGGCCAGCCATAAGGCTGGAGAGACGACCTCGAAGGAGTGTGGGCCGCATAGTGAAGTCCTCAGATATTACGTGAGGCCAGCCATAAGGTTGGAGAGACGACCTCGAAGAAGTGTGGGCCGCGTAGGAATTAAACACATGTGTATGCATAAACTGTGAATGAATGTTGAATACCGGTGGTGAATACATGTTGTCAAAGTGGAATCAACAGAGCAGAGTCGAAACCTCACGGTGTCAACGCAAGCTCTAGTCTGTTGAATTGCACGAGTGATAAATGAGGATTTATTGTTTTGAAAGGCACGCTGCCGAGTAAAGAACACATTGTATGGCGATTATGTACTACGTTTAAGAGCAGGTACGAGTTTGAGATTGAGGAGGATACTGAGAAACAAAGAGGCAACTCCGCTTAACACGCAGAAATACAAGAACAGAAAGGAGGGGGACAAGCAGAAAGCTGCTGCGCGCCTCCGCGGAGAAAAGCACGAGCTTTTCACACAACAGAGCAGCCCCTCCCCTACCCACTTAGCGGCGCGCACCCAGAGCGAGCCAAGAGAGAGAGAAATCAGAGGAAAAAGAGACAGTCAGCAGAAATCAGATAGTAACATAAACAAAAGTGACGAAACTAGGTCAGCAGAGGGAGACAGTGAGCCAGAAGAGCATGATGACCGGGCTAGAGCAGGTGACGCACCACTAGGTAATGCTGTCAGCTACAATGTGTGCGGCAGACTTGAACTCTCCCCTCCCACTGACACCTCCCCCCTCAGAACCAGGTCAGGTCATCAGTATGGAAGAAGACGCTCACAGGGCGCACCTGTCTACAGGGACCCCATTTTTTCTGACCTTTCACCTGTCACACAACTCCCTTTGGTGCAAGCCCCCGGGCATGCCGCTGGGGTCATGGATTATGTTCCATACTCACCCGTAGACACAACAGCAGTACTGACAACATTACCCCCCCTGATGAACGGGGCTGATGAGTGGATCGCAGCACTTAAAGTGGCCACTACTGGAACAGACTTGGCTCTAGGTGACTTCCGCCGCTTTCTGGCAGGATGTGTGGGTGCAGCAAAAAAATCAAAGGGGGGTTTAAAATTTTCGGGGTTTGGGGGGGAAAAATTAAAAAAAATTTTTAAAAAAAAAAGGTTTTTAAAACTTTTTAAAATGGCCCGGTTTTTTGGGGAAAAGGGGGGAAAAAAAAGGGGAAAAAACCCCGGGGGGGGGGTTTTTTTCCGGGGATGGGGGGGTTTTTTTTAAAAAGGGGGGCCGAGTAAAGCCCTTTTTTTTTTTTAAAAAAAGGGGGAAGGGGGGGGGGAAAAAAAAAGGGGCCCCCTTAAAAGAAAACAAAAAAAGGGGGGGGGAAAAACCTGGTTTAAAAATTTAAAAAAGGGGGGGCCCCCCTTTTCCGGGGGCCCCAGACCCCAAAAAAAGGGGTTAAAGGGAAAAAATTTAAAAAAAAGGAAAAAAAAATTTTTTTTTAAAAAGGGCGGGGGAAAAGGGGCCGGGGTTTTTGGGGAAGGGGCCCAAAAAGGGGGGGGGGCCCCCCCTTTTGGCCCCCCAAAAAAAGGGGGGCCAAAAAAAGGGGGGGGGGAAAAAAAAAAAAACCCCCCCTTTTCCCCCCCCCCCCCGGGGGGAAGGGGGGGGAAAAAAAAAAAATTTAAAAAAAAACAAAAAAACCCGGTAAGGGGGGGGAAAGGGGCCAAAAAAACCCCAAAAAAAACCCCCCGGGTTCCCCCAAAATGTTTTCCAACCCCCCCCCAAAAAAGGGGAAAAAAAAAAAATTTGGGGCCCGGGGGGCCCCCCTTTTTTTAAAAACCCCAAAACCCCCAAAAGGGGTTTTTAAAAAAACCCCCCTTTTAAAAAAGGGGGGTTTTTAAAAAATTTTAAAAGGGGAAAAAAAAACCCCCCCCAAACCAAAAAAACCCCCCCCAAAATTGGGTTTTCCGAATTGCATTTTTAAAAAATTTGGGGGAAAAAATTTTTGGGGAAAAATTTTTTAAAAAAATTTTTAAAAAAAAAAGAAAAAAAAATTTAAAGGCAGAAAAAAAAAACCAAAAACCCCCAAATGAAAATTTTTTTGGGAAAAAAATTTTTTTTAAAAAAAAAGGGAAGGAAGAAAAAAAAAAAAAGGGGAAAAGGTTTAAAACCCCCCCCAAAATAAAAAAATTAACCCAAAAACAAAAAAAACCCCCCCTTTTTCCCCCCCCCCCCCCCAAAGGGGGGAAAAGGGGGGAAAAACCCCCCCCCCCCCCCAAAAAAAAAAGGGGGGGAAAACCCCAAAAAAAAAAAGGGGCCCCCCCAAAAAAAAAAAAAGGGGGGAAAAAAAAAAAAGGGGGCCCAAAAGGGGGGAAAAAAGGGGGGGGGGGGGAAAAAAAACCCCCCAAAAAACAAAAACCCCCCCCCCCCCCCCCCCAAAAAAAACCCCCCCTTTTAAAAAGGGGGGGCCCCCCTTTTCCCCCAAAAAAAAACCTCCCCCCCCCCTTAAAAAAAAAAACCCATTAGGGGCCCCAAAACCGGGAAAAAAAGGGGGCCCCCAAAAAACCAAAAAAAAAAAAAAAGGGGGTTAGGGGGGGGGGAAAGGAAAAAAAACCCCCCAAAAACCCCCCCTTTTAAAAAAAAAAAACCCCCCCCCCCCCCAAAAAAAACCCCAAAAAACCCCCCCCCCCCCCCCCCCCCCAAAAAAAAAAACCCCCCCCCCAAAAGAAAAAAAAAAAACCCACCCCCAAAAAAACCCCGGAAAAAAAGGTTTTTTAAAAAAGGGGAAAACCTTAAAAAAACCGGGGAACCCCTTTTTTTAAAAAAACCCCCCCCCCAAAAAATTTTTGGGGAAAAAAAAAAAACCCCCTTTTTCCCCCGGAACCGGGGAAAAAAGGGTTTTTTTTTTTAAAAAAATTGGGGGAAAAAAAAAAAAAGGGAAAAAATTTTGGGGGGGGCCCTTTTTTTTGGGGAAAAAACTAAAAAAAAAAAATTTTTTTAAAAGGGGGGTTTTTAAAAAAGGGGGGTTTTTAAAAAAAAAAAACCCCCCAACGGGGAAAAAAAATTTTGGGAAAAAAAAAAAACCGGCCCTTAAAACCCCCCCCCAAAAACCCCCTTTAAATTTTTAAAAAGGGTTTTTCCCCCCCCAAAATTTTTTTCCCCCCCAAATTTGGGTTTTTTTTGGGGGGGGCCCCAAAACCCCCCGGGGGGAAAAAGGCCCCCCCCGGGTTTCCCCCCCCAAAACAATTTGGGGGGAAAAATGGGGGGGGGGAAAAAAAAAAAAAGGCTTTTTAAAAGGGCCCCAAAAAACCCTAAACAAAAAAAAAACCCCCTTTTTTTTTTTAAAAAAAACCCCCCTTTCCCGGGCCCCTTTCCCCCCCCCCCTTTTTTGGGGCCCCCCCAGGGTTTTTTAAATTTAAAAATTTTTTTTTCCCCCCCCCTTTTTTTTCCCTTTTTTTTAAAAAAACCCTTTTTCCCAAAAAAGGGCCCCCCGGGTTTTTCCCCCAAAAAAAAAGGGTTTTTGGCCCCAAAAGGGGGTTTTTTTTTTTTTTGGGGGGGGGAAAAAAAAGGGGGGGTTTTTTGGGGCCCGGGGGCCCTTTCCCCCTTTTAAAAAAGGGAAAAAAAAAAAGGGGGGGGCCCCGGGTTTTTTTTTTGGGGCCAGGGGAAAAAAAACCAAAAAAAAAAACCCCCCCCCAACCCCCCAAAACCCGGGGGTTTTTCCCCCTTTCCGGAAATTTAAAAGGCCCCTTACCCCAACCCCCCCGGGGGGGGTTTTGGGGAAAAAAAACCCCCCCCCCCGGGGGGGGGGGGGTTTTTTTTCCCCCCGGGGCCCCCTGGGCCCCCGGGTTTTTTTTTTTTTTCCCCCCAAAAAGGGGGGGGTTTTTTTTCCCCAAAAAATTTTTTTTTAAAAACCCAAAAAAAAAAAAAAAAAAAAATTTTTTACAAAAAAAAATTTTTTTAAAAAAAACCAAAAAGAAAAAAAAACCCTTTTTTTTTAAAAAAAAAAACTCTGAAAAAAAAAAAACCAAAAAAAACCCGGGGAAAAAAAAAACCAAAAAAAAAACCCCCAAAAAAAAAAACCCCCCCTTTAAAAAACCCTTTTTAAAAAAAAAAAAAAAAAGGCATAAACCCTTAAACCCCCCCCTTTTTAAAGGGGGGAAAAGGGAAAAAAAAAACACAAGGGGGGGGAAAAAAAAAATTTTTAAAAAAGGGGGGGAAAAAAAAAACCCCTTTGGGGGTTCCCAATTAAGGCCCCGGGCCAAAAAAAACCCAAAAAAACCCAAAAAGGGGGAAAAAACCCCGGGGGGAAAAATTTAAAAAAAAAAAAAAATTCTAAAAAATTTGGGGGGGGGGGGCCCCCCAAAAAAAAAAAAAAAAAAACCCCCCAAAAAAAAAAACAAAACCCCAAAAAAAAAAACCCCTGGGGAAAGGGGGCCCCCCAAAAAAGGGGGGGGAAATGGGGAAAGGGCCCCCCCCCTTCTGTTAAAAGATGCACATGGCCTCACACATGAAGGAAAAAAGAGAACATTGATAAATATCAATCACCTACGGTGGCATCCACATATGGAGAGTATGGTAAATTTGTATTGTGATGAATGTACAGTTTGTGGAAACCACAATGCAAAGAAGCCGTTCCAGTCCCCCATGGGATCCTACCCTGTTCCTTCAGCATGCTTCCAAGAAATCATGATAGACTACACAGACATGGGACCAGATAATGTAGAGGCAGGAAAGAGATATCTGTTGGTAATGGTAGACAGGTTCTCCAAGTGGGTGGAGGCAATCCCGACCAGAAAAGAAGACTCGCTTTCCGTGGTAAAGTGGTTGAGAAATGAACTCATACCCAGGTACGGAATACCCAGAGTAATCAGATCAGACAATGGAGCACATTTCAACAGCAAACTGCTGGCAGAAGTTGAGGCCTCACTGGGGATTTCCCATAAATATGGTTCAGTGTATCATCCTCAATCCCAAGGTCTGGTAGAAAGAGCGAATCAAACAATCAAAGGAAAGATAGCTAAGGCCTGTGAGGGAACCAAGTTGGCGTGGGTTCAAGCATTACCTTTAGCTCTGATGTCCATGAGAACATCACCAGGTGCCAAAACGCATTTGACCCTCATGAAATACTGGCGGAAGACCAATGCCAGGGCCACCCAGAGACGGAGGTCACCGCCTCTGGATGTCCAAATGATCAAATGGTGACTACATGAAAAAGCTAACATCCCTTACCAAAGCTCTCTCCCTGCAGGTGTCCAGGGCCCATGCGACACCAGCGGAGGAAGAACAACAGAGTAAGGTCAAAATTGGCGACTGGGTCAGGGTCAAAGTTCACAAAAGAAAGTGGACTCAGCCTAGGTGGACTGGACCGTACGCGGTGAAGGAAATTACGACACACTCGGTCCAGGTCAAAGGTAAATCCGGAGCACCTTGGCACCACTTAACACATTGCGTCCCAGCTAACGCCCCCACTAGGTCCCTGACGGAGGTCAGAGCAGACTTACAGAATGTCGAGGGAAGTACCAAGAGCAATTAGACGCTGCTCAAGACCCAGATGCCAATCCGGCAGAAACAAGGAGGTTTCAACCTCGAACCCTAAAAGAGATGGGTTTTGGAACAAAAACAACAGCCATAATAGCAGTAGCCTGCGGTCTGTTGGTGCTAGTTATATTAGGAGGATTCGCCTGGAAAGAACACATAAAGATAGATAGACTCACACACACGCCATCCTACTAGCTAAACACTTCACGCCAACCCAGAACTAAGAGAAAGAGATCCTGCAAGCGCCCCAATCACGTAGAGAGAGGCATGCACGATACTGGATACTTAACTACCCCAGGAACAGTACCACGTCCTTCACCTTTGACTTATGTGAGGTAATTGGATGTCAAGGGAACCCGTTAGCATGGAGTGGCTATGACTTATATCTCTGTGCAGAGCCCACAATAGTGTGGGACTGTGAGAGAGATGGTAACCACAGAAGGGGCACAGGAAAGTCTTGTAAAAACTGGGGCATGGTAACTAAATACACGGGAGCGTGGAAACCTACTATGAGTCATCACACCACAGATAGGAGAACATGGTGGGAAAAGATAAGTTTTCAGAAAAACTTTAACCAAGGTTCCAACCCCGTCACCCTTTCATTAGATAGAATCAGCAGCAGCTCGGAAGGACAGGACCGCATCTACTTCCTACTGGGAGTTGACGCAGTAGAAAAAGACCCCCTGGTAGGCATACAGATTAACATCTACGACCCCCCCGAGGAGAGTCAGATCCCGGACGAGCCCCCGGAGGCTGCAAAGGACTTTAAGGTCATAACACAGGACTTCTCCCATCTGACCCCACAGCAAGTGATAGAGAGGAATACAGGTTATGGCAATGACAACATTTGGCTGAATTGGATAATACAGTCAGCACAAGAACAAGACATGGAAGGATGTGTAGCTTGTGCTAGTGCACGCCCGCAATTAATCACCAACCCAGCACCATTGTTCCCCGAAACAGACGCCGATGGTTATGCTTGTATGATGGCGCTGTTCAAACAAGCCACCCCAGGTAACTGCACTACACTAGCAGCCATTTTTCCCCCTTTACCGAATGAGACGACGACTGGACTATTCTCCCCTTATAAAGGTGCCCCCCATAGATACATATGCTTTAATTTTACCAGCACAAGAGCCAGAATTAATGTGGGAAAGATAGATCCTGATTGGTGCAATCGCACATCCTCCGGAGCAGAGATAGGACCATGGGCGAGGAATGGACTGTATTGGTATTGTGGTGGACTGAGACTATTAATAACATTAAATGCGAACAAGACCACAGGAATCTGTGCATTAGTCCGTTTAGCAGCGCCACTCAAGTTAATAGGAACCAGACTAACTCAAGAAACTCACCTCGCAAATAAACTCACCCAGCGCAGACGCAGACACGTACTCAGGAAAAGAGAGTTAGTTAGTCAGTATAACCCCACATACATAGATGCGATAGGGATACCCCGAGGAGTCCCCAACGAGTATAAACTAGCAGACAACATAGCCACCGGTTTTGAGAATTTGCCGCTGATCTCCGCAATCTTCCCAGTTACCCCCATAAAAAATGTGGATAGAATAAATTATATCTGGTATACCCTCTTAAGATTGACCAACCACACTCGCGATGGCCTGGAAGCAACCGCAGAACAATTGGCCCCCACCTCCACCATGGCAATCCAGAATAGAATGGCGTTGGACATGCTGTTAGCGGAGAAAGGTGGAGTATGCGCCATGTTTGGGGACTTATGCTGCACTGTCATCCCCAACAACACGGCCCCGGACGGTTCTATGACCAGAGCCATTTCCCAGCTTAAGGCCCTCTCCAAAGAGATGCATGAAGCATCAGGAATTGACAATCCGTTCTCCAACTGGTTAGAGGCCACCTTCGGCAAATGGAAGGCATTAATCACCTCCCTGTTCATGTCACTAGCAGTACTTCTAGGCATCCTGATCACGTGCGGATGTTGTTGCATCCCCTTTCTAAGAGCCATGATGGCCAGGCTCATCACGGCAGCACTAACAAAAGAAAAGCCTCCTCCACCCTATGAACAGTGTCCCTTGCTCCAGGCCGACCAGGACGATCCAGACGAGACCAAGTTCGAGACCACCGGATAAAGACCCCGACGACAGCCATGGACGACGTTGACCCACAGGAAGCAGACATCGCAGACCAGAAGGACGCAGACGACGTCACAAACGAGGACCAGGAGTACCAGGAGGACGCAGACGACGTCACAGACGAGGACCAGGAGTACCAGGAGGACGCAGACGACGCTGATGCAGACCAGGATGACGCAGACGATGCTGATGCAGACCAGGATGACGCAGACGATGCTGATGCAGACCAGGATGACGCAGATGATGCTGTCGCAGACCAGGATGACGCAGATGATGCTGTCGCAGACCAGGATGACGCAGATGACGCTGAGGCAGACCAGGATGAAGCAGACGAGTTGCAGCCGGGACCGGATCGTCACCTGGGTTTCTGGATACCAACCTGCCAGCCATCAGCTGTTAGGATGCAAGACCCAGGCCCAGCTAAACACTCTCTATTTCACCTCTTTCCTTCTGCACCTGCACACTACAGATTCAATGCATGCAGACCCACTGACTTCCCTGAGATAGACGGGCTAGACGGTTGGGTCGGAGTGCCACGTGACAGAAGCCACGCCCCTATTCCCGTCCCCAACCGTAAGAGACTCTCCCCCCGAGAAACAGGTATCGAGACAGAGCCACTATATGCGATATGGCATGAGAATTTTCAGTACCTACAACAATGGGCTGTTACTCATCCCTTCTTCACTGGCTACCCCCCCCCGCATTGAGCCTCACGAGCTTGCAGGTCCTATGGGATCTCAGTCTAGGCACCGACAGGAAGAGAGAGCTTAACATCAGGGGGCACTACTGGCCGTACTACGCAGTCGAGAACTGGGCAGTCATTAATACAGTAACTCAGTGCACCACGGTTTCTGGCATGCAAATGACTCAGGGTATTGATGTCCTAGTGTGTACCGGCGCCCCATGTCCCTTTAACATAGCCCCAACTTTCTATGGGCTGAAGGAATGGGAGAGCATGTCACTAAATGGACTTGAGCTCCAGACAAGCAGGCCTCAGTACCCGCCTTCCTCCCCTCCGGTTCTCCGTTGGGCACAGAGAGAGCGAGACGAAAGAGAAAGACCCCTTCTCCTTCCCCCTCCTGATGATACGGAGATAACCGGGGACAGGCAGATCCATATGCTCTTGGCAAAGAAAATAAGGTTCTTTCGGACCGTGGCACGCAGCCGCTCAGTGCGGCCAGGCCAAGATGAAGATCTGGCCTAGAGAGGGAGATAAATATTCCCGGAAGTAAAGGTTCACATCCAGCGGATGTGAAAAGAGGGATTTGTAAAGGATATGTACTTTTCCTTGGCTTGTCCCTTATATTGTGTGCAAATAGATTAGGTGTAAGGTGGAAAAACACTGAATGAGAGTTGAATACTTCGGCAGGGCACTCTGGTGTCTGAGCTGATCTAAAGAAAGATAACAGTGACACCTAAGGAATGTTGATGTAAACCCCCCTTCTGCACTGCACTCATCAAAGAAGATGACTAGAGAAAGAGCTCATTGTATTCATTGTTTAGAAAGAGCAATCACAGTCCTTACCTCGTCGGGAGGATAGATATCAAGGGTCCAGATGGGGCCATTTATTCTCCTTCTTAGACACTTTAAGCCCTCACAGTCTCTCCTCACTGACCCCCCCTTCACCAATCCCCCTCACACACACTCACACGTGGAAGAAGCCCCCGGTGTGTGGACGACCTTCGAGAAGATCCAGGCCTCATCCCTGAAGAGATAAGGCCCGAAGGTCTTCTTACAAGAGAGGGACTATTAAATCAACTACCTCCCCCTCTCTCTTTCTTTTCACCACATATGAACGCATTGGCAGACCACAAGAACCAATGAAGGAGCAACAACGGCGGAAGTAGAGAAACAAGGGCCAATGAGAAAACCCCACCCCTTATCTCCTGGCCAATCAGATCTGGTCCGTTCGGTTATTTAAAATGGCCGAACACTCCGAACCGGCATCCTTTCTCCAGCCCTGAAGCCATTGGTAACAGGTTTGGATTTGGGTCCATGCGCATGATTGTTTATCTGTATCTTGATTTTGAATAAACGCTTTATAGATTTAAAGTAAAAGTCTGTTGCTATTTCTTCCAGTGAGTCGTGTCCAGGTGGTGTGTGCTGTCCAAACTCCAACATACTTACAGACTTTGAACTTCAGAGGCTATCAAGCAGTAAAGGTGAAACGTAGCTGCAGTTTGTGCTTTCAGTTGGAAGTGAAACGGGAACTAACTACGGTGAGAGAGGAGGGATAAATCTAAGAACCAAAAAAGGCAATTGCCTTCTAGACCACTCAACGTCTCAAATGCAACACATGACAATGTGGGGCAGAACAGTAATACCAATGCAACTTCCAGTGTTATTAAAAGTCCAGAGGACAAATAGTTTTATGGTTAGTGTGGCATTACCCAAATGCAAACCGTTCATTTTGAGCATGTAACAAAGCATTTCCGAACCCTTAAAGCAGGGGTGTCCAACTTATTTACACTCTGGGCCACATCAGCATTATGGTTGCCCTTAAAGGGCCGGTTGCAACTGTAACACTGTATAAATGTAACTACTCCTGATAATATTGTTAAATTACTATCTTTCCATATGATTATTGTTTATTCAAGTGTAACAATATTGTACATGTATTTAAATAAATGTAACAAATATATGTAAACAAATGTCTCTGTTTAATTGAGGGTTTATAAACCCATATTACTCCAAAGTAACGCACTAAAAACGAGGTTGAAAATATCCCCTTTTACATTCAATTAAAAAACAAAACGTGCATCTGTTAAACACAATGCAATACACATACATAATTCATTAACTTTAGCCTTTTTAAAAGTACTTTAAAAACATGAAATAAGTAGTTTAACAAAAAACACTAAAATGATGTAACTATAGCTGAGAATACTCACTAAACTGACAACCAATTGAAACAATTGAAGAGCAGATTTTATCCACAAACTCTAAATTAATTAAACAAAAAGTGCAAGTCATAAAGATTGAAGTATACAAAATGATTTCTTATTATTGTATAAAATGGTAAATTATTAAAAGCATTGTGCTTTGAAGAAAATGAAGCAGCACTCACTTCAACTAGAGGTGTAACACTGACAGACGCGAGTCTAGCAGCATTAATAATAAGAGAACTGGGGAATGACGTGAGCCTCTGGCGGAAGCTGATTTTTTTACTTTGGCGAAAACAAATAAAACCACTGAAGATTAGTGGGAATTACATGAGAAGTAGTGAGGGGAAACCTCACTAATGATTCAAACCAGGAAGCACTATGGGTTTGTTATAGTAATAAAGGCAATACATTTACAATGGAATGCCAAGCGCTTACCTTTCAACTTGAAATAAAGCATTTCATTTATGACACAGCTTTAAAAATGGATGTTTTGTTTGTAAAGGAAAAGTGGTTGAAACCTTTAGATTTTGTAATACATGGATATTTAGTGATAAAGATAGACAGATGTGGGGTAGGGAGATGTGCTTCAAACAAGATATTCGGGAAAGGGAGAAAGTCAAGAATATAGTGTTGGAAGTTTGATAGAGGTGATTATAATTTTTTTTTAAAGAATATAAAAAAAGAAATAGTACGTCAAAAAATGTTTCACATTTTATAGTATAGCACGGTGGATGTCAAACTTTTGTCCGTCACACCCCACGTCGGACGAAAAATATTCATGCCCCACCAAAAATGAATAGTTGTAAAGAATATATATTTTAGCTTAGCATAGCCTAGTATTGTTTGCATAAATGTTATGTGGAAAGTGGAAAATCACTGTGGAAGATTTGAAACTCTAGCAGGGCAGTCCAGCGCCTGAACTAATCAAAGAAGATAACAGTGACACACGAAAGAACTTTATGCACCAACGCTCACCCTAGATTTGAATAGAACAAAGCAACACTGATGAACAGGAGAGCCACAGAGACATTTACTGAGCGCAGATAAGATAAGGAAAGGTCCAGCTTTGACAATTAATATCCGGATTCAACCACAGCCCTCTCTCACTCACACACACACACACACACACACACACACACACACACACACACACACTGGCCCTTTGTAAATATCCTGGGAACGACCTTCTAGCAACAGTTCGTCCCACTTCGGAAGAGATAAGATTATCTTAGAAAACTCCCCAGCTCAGTCAAGGAAGCTACATGTGAATTCCATCTTCCTTTCTCACACTTTCACAACATATGCTCTCATTGGCTGGCCACAAGAACCAATGAAGGAGCGACAACGGCGGAAGCAGAGGACCAAGGGCCAATGAGAAAACCCCACCCCTTATCTCCTGACCAATCAAAACTGGTCCGATCGGCTATCTAAAATGGCCGAACACTCCGAACCGGCGTCCTTTCTCCAGCGCTGAGGCCATCGGTCAGAGCTCAGGAGGGGGGTCCATGCATGATGTCTACTTGTATCCTGATTTCTGGAGGCTACAGACTCCCCCTCAACAGCCCCCCCCTCTGCAGCAGACAGCAGCACAACCACAATACATCATAGTCTGTATCCAGCCCCTCCTCCAAATCCATAAGCACTGATCTATCAACAGCCACAGCAAGCTACGTTTGCACCGCTTCAAGCTTAGTTATGCATAAAAGAAGCCCGTTCAGGTGTAAAAGGAGTAACAACTGGGGCAACGGAGGCTTTAGACGAGTATTAATAAATTTTTAATTATAGTCAGGCTGGACATTGGGCTAATTTTTGTCCTTATCCACCACAGGGTTAGCAGTCTCAGTCAAGACCGCTTCAGTACTCTCATAATGTCTAAACCCCGCCATAACAAGCACCCAACACATAGCCACAGCCACAAGGCAATAGTGATCCACGGCACCAGGCCCGGACCAGAGACACACAATTAGGCGTGCCCAGATCCAACAGCTGACAGCGAACTGTATTCACTGAACAGAAATGTGCCACACCCACTAGTCGCCCAATGATTCAACTGGAGACTAAAGAGACACTGAACAGGAAGCAAAGGGTCCGGTGGGACAGAGTAGATGATGATGACATCACACCTCTGCATGACAACAGCCAGCAGTGGATACTTTGGTTCAAAGTCCTGCATCCCTACTCGCCACCAGGGGACCAAAGACATTGTGCCCTTAACTCCTCCTTGATACAAGATGAGATCTGAGATCCTGAGGGACTGCCTGCAACACAAGATTGAGGTTCATGAAAACCCAACTGTGGAGGCTTGGAGATCTATGCAGAGAAGCAAGGAGTAGCAGCGGCCGGTGAATGAACACCAGAGCTGCAGATTCTATGCAGTCGTTGACACCGCAGCTCCACATCACAGTGTTGGTCCAGAGTGGAGGCACAGAGAAGAACAATGGTGAAAGCAGAGGTTGAGGCTACGGACTGGGTGCACAAACAAAATGAACACTGGCATTACTCCACATTTGAGAACATGGACAGAACTGCACACACATCGGAGGTCCAGTTAATATTAGAGACACATGCTGAGACACATGCTGAGACACACACATAGTAGAGAGAACACTGATCATGGGAACACTGACAACATGCTTAACTTATTTCCAGACACTTTTAGGACTGAAGGGTGAACTGATGTGTGACTGATTCCGATAGCTCCCGTAGAGATAGAGTTAAAACCGCGTGCGATTCCAATTTAATCGTCACCAGCATCCCTTAAGGATGGAACAGACTGTAGATATATTTTTTAAATCATAGAATGGTTGTTATAGGCAGGTGTACTGGAGAGGACGAGGGCGCCCTGGAATACATTAATTAATTAATTTCCTAAAACCTGGAAAATGGGCCTTGATTTGGGGCCAGTAAATAAATTTGTAACCCGTTCTTTACTAATTAGGCCGACTTATTATGACATTCCTTACCCAAGCACAATGATGACGCTGTGAGTTCAGACAAGACATGGTTCTCCTGCATTGATTTGACAGACGCATGCATTTTTAATTTTATTTCTCTCTTTTCTTCTAGAGGTTGACTGTTTATTAAGACTATTATTATTATTGAAAAGGACGGATTTAGGAATTCCATCCTATTTCAAAAGAGGGATAGAAGCACACAACAATCTATGTTGATGCCAGACTATTAAGAGGAGGGCCAGACAAGTACAGACTAATAGATCAGATATCAGTAGGTTTAGAATTAGTGACTCCAACGAGAACCATAAAAATAATTTTTTGAAATCATAATATGCTTGATAAATGAAAAGATGTAATCTTATTTGTGTTCCTTCCATAGTTGTGGTGATAGTAGATGGGGTTCAACGTCGACGGATTCAAAGAAGAGCCGCCACTCCTGTACACATAACTTGCTAGTGTTTGATCACATCCCATATAGTGCACACACTCAAGGTATAGATTTACAAGACGCATCAGGTCCGACAACGGAACACATTATAACAACAAACTGCTGGGGAAAGTTGATATGCACTGGGCATAACCTACAAGTTTGGGCCTGTATATCACCCTCAGTCTCAAGGATTGGTCGAGAGAGCCAATCAACTTATTAAAAGGATAATGTGCGAAGGCGCTCCCACAGGTACTGATGACCACGAGATCATTACCAGGGGGGAAGACATCACCAAGTGAGTAGTTAACAGGAAGAAGTATGTCAGAGCCACCCAGAGATGGAGGTCATATGCCACCTCTGGATGTCTGTAAAATTGAAATGTCAGAATACATAAAAGCTCTAAATTCTCTCTCACCAAAGCTCTCTCAAACCAGGTTGTTCGAGCCCAGACGATCGATCAGGAGGCAGCAGAGCCAACCAAAGTAAAAGTAGGTGACTGGGTCAGGGTCAGGGTTCACAAGAGGAAGTGGACTGAGCCTAGGTGGACTGGTCTGTACGAAGTGAAGGAGGTTACTTCACACATGGTCCAGGTCAAGGGTAAGGCAGAGGCACCTTGACACCACCTGACACATTGTGCCCCAGCTACCTGTCCAACAAGGACATTGACAGAAACACAATCAGATCTAAAGATGCTGATGCCACAGAGGTCGTTCCGTAGGTGTTTCGGGGAGCCTGATAGCCCAGCTAGAAGGTCCCCCCCGCAAACCACTATAGGAACAGCTGGAAGTCAGACAAACTGTTCTAATAGTCATGGGACTGACTCTTGCCATTATCGTAGGATTAGTCATGTGAGGTTTAGAGAAGAACCTGCCAAAAAAGACATTATAATAGAAAAGATTAGGGAGAATATTGTTTTTAATGTATGTTGCATGAGAGCGACTGTACGTTGGTATTATAGATTGACGAAGCCAGTTGAATTACGTGAAGTGACTTAGAATAACAAAGACAGGACGTTTATGATGAAAATGATTTTAATGCGGACAATAACAAGGACAGGACTTTTATTGTGAAAATGATTTTAATGCGGACAATAACAAAGACGACTCTTATTGTGAAAATACTTGGTTAGCGACTTGACCGGAAGTGACGTTTTGACCGTGGGTTAGTGACATTTGACCCCTCCATTGTTCTAGCGGAACTTTGAACGAATCACTAGGTGTTAAAAGCTGGACTCACCTTTGAGTGAGGATTGGCTGATTTTGAGTCTAAGACTCTGGGGATTAGAGATAGCGGGGTCTCATCAACAGATATCTCGATGCTGGAAGGCTGAGGAAGCAGAGGAGCCGGGAGCCAATGAAGAGCACGATCTACCACCCACGATGCTGCACATGGGAGTCATGTCGGAACCAGGGCCCATGCGACACCATTGGAAGAAGAACAACAAGCCTGACCAGGACGATCCAGATGAAATCAAGTTCAAGACCACCGGATAAAGACCCCATCGACAGCCGGAGGAGACGCTGACGCGGAGCAGAGGAGCAGAGGAGCAGAGGACCAGAAGGACCAGAAGGACTTCCAGGACCCAGACCAGGATGAAGCAGATGACGCCGACCAGACAGGGTTGAAGCAGATGGATTGCAGCGGGGACCGGATCGTCAACTGGTTATCAGGATGCCAACCTGCTACTCACCAGCCGCTAGGATGCAAGACCCCCCCCCCTGCCTGACCACTCTCAAATTCACCTCTTTCCTTTTACACCTGCACATTACAGACTTAACGCACACACACCTACTGACTTCCCTAGGATGGAAGATCTAAGAGGGTGGATCGGGGTACCACATGACAGAAACCACGCCCCTATTCCCATCCCTAACAGAGAGAGACTCTCTCCCCGAGAAATAGGTATCTGCCCAAAGCCACGGTTCAGGGTATGGCATGAAAGTTGTCACTACGAGTTTACAGGTTTTATGGGACCTTAATCTAGGCAACGAGAGATCATATTTCAGGAGACGCATTCACGTCAAGTGGCAGAGCTAAGACAGGACGAGGAGACCAGGACACATAGCCACTTAGGGAGGCCAGGCCATGACAAGATCTGGCATAAAGAGGGAAATAAATATTCCCGGAGTAAGGGTTCACATCCAGCGGATGTGAAAAGAGGGATTTGTAAAGAATATATATTCTAGCTTAGCATAGCCTAGTATTGTTTGCATAAATGTTATGTGGAAAGTGGAAAATCACTGTGGAAGGTTTGAAACTCTAGCAGGGCAGTCCAGCGCCTGAACTAATCAAAGAAGATAACAGTGACACACGAAAGAACTTTATGCACCAACGCTCACCCTAGATTTGAATAGAACAAAGCAACACTGATGAACAGGAGAGCCACAGAGACATTTACTGAGCGCAGATAAGATAAGGAAAGGTCCAGCTTTGACAATTAATATCCGGATTCAACCACAGCCCTCTCTCACTCACACACACACACACACACACACACACACACACACACACACTGGCCCTTTGTAAATATCCTGGGAACGACCTTCTAGCAACAGTTCGTCCCACTTCGGAAGAGATAAGATTATCTTAGAAAACTCCCCAGCTCAGTCAAGGAAGCTACATGTGAATTCCATCTTCCTTTCTCACACTTTCACAACATATGCTCTCATTGGCTGGCCACAAGAACCAATGAAGGAGCGACAACGGCGGAAGCAGAGGACCAAGGGCCAATGAGAAAACCCCACCCCTTATCTCCTGACCAATCAAAACTGGTCCGATCGGCTATCTAAAATGGCCGAACACTCCGAACCGGCGTCCTTTCTCCAGCGCTAAGGCCATCGGTCAGAGCTCAGGAGGGGGGTCCATGCATGATGTCTACTTGTATCCTGATTTCTGAATAAAACGCTTATAGATGTAACGTAGAAGTCTACCGCTCTTTCTTCCAGTGAGTGTCGTCCAGGTGGTGTGTCGCTGTCCAACTCCAACATAGTTATTGAAATACTTTGTGAATCCACCATTTGGCCTTTCAAATAGAAAAGAAATGTGTAAATATTCAAGTAAACCAGATTGCGCCAAATGTGCAATCACTTTGTTATAACATTGAATAGGTTATGGCAACAAAATATTTAACCAAAAATAGCTTGTTGCTGCAATTAAGCCATTTAGCACTTAATATCTTCAACATAAAAGTGCATCCTGTGAACAATTAAAGCTTAAATATTTGGTAAGAGTTATACACTGCATATCTTTATAAAACATGCTTCAATGACAGAAGTTGAATAGTTAAGTCGGGCCCCAAATTATTGTGCCTTTGTCCTTATGTGGGTCAGTAGGTCTGTCTTTTAATCAGGGGGTTTGGTTCAATCCCCAGCCTAGTCAATGTGTCCTTGAGCAAGACACTTAACCCTGAGTTGCTCCCTGTAGCTGTGTCTACGGTGCATGAAAGTAACATGATTGTAAAGGTGCGTTCACACCAAAAGCGAAGCGATTTTCCGCGTCGCCCAAAACGCGTGAGTTTACTCGCTCGACCATTCACCGTTCTCGCGCCATAAGCGTCGAGACACTCCGCGAGGGGCGAGGCTTATCTCCGTGTCTCGTCTCCGTAAAGACCGATATCATTTCCTTCATCCACCAGAATAACTAACCACTAGTTTTGCTTTATACTTGTGAACATCCCACACATTAACGCCCTCGTGTTTGGGTTCATGACGTCACCCGTAGGCTCACTCAGCTCGGTCACTTTCACCGATGAAGTTACTGTGACGTCTGAAAGACTTCCGCTTCCAGCGCTACGAGAGCGGAACTCAAGAGCTGATTGGCCCGAGTTGCGAGATGACCGCTTCAATATTGAAATATTTCAACTCGGGGCGAAAATTGCGCCGCTGTAAACACGTCACCCCAAACGCCCCGCCCGGGAAAATATCGCTTCTATTGCAGCCACACGCATCTGTACGTTGACTTTTCATGGGATTTGGTCACGAAAAAATAGTTTTGCTTTTGGTGTGAACGCACCTGAAGACACTTTGGCAAAAAGCGGCAACTAAATGACATGTAATGTTAGTCTCTCAGCCTCGACCTGACGTGCACACCATCAGAAATGGAGGCCAAGGTGAGTCCTAAGCAGCAGTCATCCAGATGCAGTTCCTGTTCACATTCTGTGCGGCTACAGATATATTATGGACCTAGTTATGAAGGAGTTTGATGGTCCGAAGTTTCATGTAGCCTACAAAACATCAATACGTTATTTCTTCCATGGTGGAGGGCGGAAAGTAACTGTTTATGGCAATAAGCCACACCTCCTCTCGTGCACATCTGGCACAACTCGTTGGAGTAAACTCAGCGATTAAAAAAACACGAGAAGCAGCTTTTTTGTACGAGACTGCAACATGATGGAGTGTGATTGGCAGTCCACTGCATACAAATTTACCTTTACAATAAACACACATTCTTATGATCATGTCTTTCAAACTATCCTGAGCCACATAATGTGGCAGGACACATTTGGTCCACGGGCCTCGAGTTCACACTAATGCAGTAAATTTTAAGTTGGGCCTGGCTGAGAAGCATTGCATCTGAAGACAATCCAAAAATGATGCTTACAGTTACAACTATTTTATTTTAATGTTTCACAGGAATTAGTTAACTCTTAGACAATGTATTGTATAACATTTAATAGATTCATAAATTTTAGTTCACAGTATGGACACTCGGTACTACACCTGAAAGTGAAGAAGAGATGAACATTAGTACTAGTTGCACAACCTAGTCATCATTAGGACAAATACATTTCGTCAACATACCTTGACCCGATTGCGGCCGCCAGCTTGGCGGTTAGCTAGCTGCCTGAAGCCTCCATGGGAAGAAGCTGGTCTACCAGCCTGTCCATAACCAGCCATCACAGGATTGGGGTCCTTGACGCTCTGGGGGGCTGCAAAGTCACCAGTGAGGGGCTCCATCTGCTGCTGAGGACCGGGTTGGCCGTCTCTCACGTAGTGAATGTCTTCCCAGTAGTCTCTGCCCTGCTCGTAGCTGTTGCTTGAGTGAGTGACTGTGCCTGGAGGATACTGGCCGGTCAGGAACATGAAGTCAAAGTTAGGGTAAGGGCCAGAGAACGGGTCAGGGCCCCAGCTTTCACCGAGGTTGCCTTGTTGCTGAGGTTGGCTGGTAAAGCTTTGGCCAGCATACTCTTGCTCATAAAATTGTGGTGGAGGCAGCATGCCTTGTTCCTCGGTCTCCCTCTCGTTGTCACCATGCTCAAAGCTTGTCTCAAAATGGGACAACTCTCCAGCCTGGTACATTGGCCCCAGTGGAAACATTAGACCCAGGTCCTCAGATAAACTGGACACAACTGGAGTGGCAGCAGACATGTCCTCACCTCCAGAGAGGCTGGGAGGAGCCCAGTTCACATCTGAGAACAGGAATAGAGACCAGTATGAAACTCACTTTTGTGCAAAACACGAGTCAAGCCAAGACTTACAATTATTGCCATATTCAATAAATGAGTAAAGTCACAAATTGCCATATACCGTCTACAAAATTCTAGAGTCTCAGAACAATAAACATTAGATGTTCACCTTGAGGGCCAGGTTGAAAAGCAGCTTCTGGTAGAGCTGCACTGGCAGAGTTACTCCTTACAACAGGTTCTCTGTATCCTGAGGACACCGGTCCAGAAGAGCTGGAGACACCAGATGGTCCTGGTCTTCTTTGACCAGTGGGCTGTGGTCGAGCATGATGAGATGGTGTGGGGATCCCTGTAGAAGGAGCTCTTTCAGGAACAACTACTTCAGGAGAAAACTCTCCAGAAGGCTCTTCCTGGTACGAGTCCAAAGTAGAAGCAGCGTTTGGGTAACCGCTGCCATAAGAACCAGGATTAGAGCCTGGGTACAAGAAAACACAAGTTAAAGCAGAAGTGAATTAATTTGAAACATGTTTTACCAGAGTGGATGATACTTTACCATAATTGTAAGGAAAGCAGCAAATGTCCACAATCAGCAGAGCAAAGAGAGAAGCCCTGAAGACATACAAATATATTTTCAACAAGTGTTTCCCAGTAAACAGTAAACAGTCAACCTGATCAACCCCCCGCTACTTACCCTGAGACAAACCGTGCAGTCATCATGATGGAGGACAATGCATGAAAAGGTGTCTAATGTGAAGGGTTATAAGAGTAAACTGAGATCAGAACTGACCAATCAGAGCTTAATGATTTAACGACATACAGCTGCTGGTGTACTTCTCTCAGTAGATGATCAAGCCTCAGCAATTACAAACACAAGCCAATATTGTTTCCTGACCGGCCAGTATCCTCCAGGCACAGTCAGTCACGCCAGCAGCAGATACGATTAGGGCAGAGACTACTGGGAAGACGTTCACTATGTGGGAGACAATGCTCTCAACAACCTTGGAAAAAGAAATCCAAACATCTGTATACAGTGTGGCTCAAAGGGGGACAAATAAAGGAATATCATATATCATATAAAGCAGGCAACATTAATACATTGTATGTGGAAGTTTCTTTAACACTACCTCGGTCTTTGTCTTTGCATTTTGAGTTTTTGTATCCAACAGCCAAAATATTGTATTGTGCTTTAATGGAGAAACTCTGAAGCACCAACTGAATCAAGAATACCCTCTCAGGCTGCAAGGCCATAGAGAATAATGTAACTGAAGGCCACCTCTCGGCATGCATTTCAAAAAGAATGTATCATGATCCTTTACAGACTACTTGGAAAATAAGTTACCCAAAGAGCTTTGTACTTTTTCTACAAATGTAGTTAATGCACACCAAAATAATGACCTACATCCATACATATATATTTGCCTCTTTAGCTAAATATCTTTTGTTTCACTTTTTGTGTCCTTATCGTGGAAAACATGTCACATGTCACTCTACTCTTGAGCTAATGGGTGATACTAATTTAAAGCTTCCGGTTTTACTTTGAAAAACTCACCTTTCTTTCAATTCAGACAACTTCCCTTTCTGCCCGTATGTGTTTCCTCGGTCGGCACAGTCCTTATGAGTTGTATCTGTCCCTCGTTATCACCTTCTTCTCTTCCTTGTGTACTTAGTTGCTGTGCTCCCCTTGTCTGTTGTCAGTTTGACTTTGTTGCATCTTGAAAATATTCTTCAGATATTCTATTGTACATCTGCTAATTACAAAGCACCCAGCTGCTGCAACGAATTACTTGATGCATTTTAATTATTCTCCCTTACTGTTACAATTTACCATACTGGTGAAGCTAAGTTATAATAATGGTAGTTTTTGTATTTGACAATTAATTCTGTGATATATTGTAGTTGGTGAAGTTTGAAACATTGCTAATTGTGGTAGACAAATACGGGTATTTAGTGCTGGAGAGCTTAAACACAACAATTCAGGAAGTTTCATAGTGAAACAAACCCATCTCTGCTCACATGGTGGCGCCAACAGACTGAACAGCCCAGGTGTCGTCTTCTATTCACATATTGAATTTAAACACATATTCAGATTCTTAAATAATTGATTGTGTTTCTATTGCTTATCAGACTTCGTGAGGTGGCACTGCTGCAGCCTTTAAATTAATCCAGGAATACTCTGAAGGCAAATTGTTTATGAGAAGTTGTAAATGGGTCCAACACATTGGATGATTGTAGTTATACTGTATGTAACTGAATTGTAATTCATTATAAGACGAATGAAAATGTACATAAATCATTCAATTAGAATTGTGTATTTAGTGTTTTCAGCAATAGATGAAATAAGGGGCATTTGGACCTGCAGGAGGAAGCATTCAGAGAGGAGCAGCGATACAAGCAGACTCTGTTTGTTCAAATATACTGCCATACTATTAATGATGTCAAATGCAGTATGAGGGCCTGGCCACCCTTTTTACATACCATTACATGTCATTTAGCAGACGCTTTTATCCAAAGCGACTTCCAATAAATACATTTCAACCTAGAGAATGAACCAAGAACAACAAGAACACAGGAAGCAACACTTCCTCAACTCAGTCGAACCACAAAAGCACCACAATAAGTGCCATCCCAGTGCCACTGAAGTGCAAATCTGTGTTTTAATCCAGATATAGTCGGAAAAGATGTGTTTTCAGTCTCAGGCGGAAGATGTAGAGACTTTCTGCTGTCCTGATGTCAGTGGGGAGCTCGTTCCACCACTGAGGAGCCAGGACAGCAAACAGTCTGGATTTCGAGTGATTAGCTCGAGGTGCAGGAGGCACAAGACGATTGGCTGTTGCCGAGCGGAGCGAACGTGCCGGGGTGTACGGTGTGACCATATCCCGGATGTAGACGGGGCCCGATCCGTCTAGAGCACGGTATGCCAGAACCAGTGTTTTGAAGCGGATGCGGGCAGCCACCGGTAACCAGTGAAGAGATCGAAGGAGCGGAGTGGTGTGGGTGATATTCGGGAGGCTGAAGACCAGTCGAGCTGCTGCATTCTGGATGAGCTGCAGAGGTCGGATGGCCTTAGCAGGTAGACCAGCCAGGAGGGAGTTGCAGTAGTCAAGGCGTGAAATGACCAGAGCCTGGACCAGAACCTGTGCCGCCTTCTGAGTAAGAAGAGGCCGTATTCTCCTGATGTCGTGCAGCATGTACCTACAGGAACGCGTCGTCGCAGCGATGTTGGCCGTCAGGGAGAGTTGACTGTCTAGTGTCACCCCGAGGTTCCTGGCAGTCGGGGGCGGGGCCAACACAGAGCTGTTGAAGGTGGTAGTCAGGTCATGGGTCGGGGAGCCTTTCCCTGGAAGGAATAGTAGCTCAGTCTTGTCAGGGTTGATTTTCAGGTGGTGAGCAGACATCCACTGAGAGATGTCGGTCAGACAGGCAGTGATTCGCGCCGCCACCTGTGTTTCGGCCGGTGGAAACGAGAAGATCAGTTGGGTGTCATCAGCATAGCTATGGTAGGAGAAGCCATGCGAACGAATGACAGAGACGAGAGAATTTGTGTACAGAGAGAAGAGGAGGGGACCCAGGACGGAGCCTTGAGGAACCCCAGTAGTGAGAGGACAAGGATCAGACACAGATCCTCTCCATGTTACCCAGTAAGTGCGGTCGTTAAGGTAGGAAGAGAAAAGCGCGAGTGCAGTGCCTGAGATCCCCAGTTCCTGAAGAGAAGAGATAAGGATCTGGTGGTTCACGGTGTCAAATGCTGCAGAAAGGTCTAGAAGGATAAGGACAGAGGAGAGAGAGGCTGCTCTAGCAGTGTGAAGCTGCTCAGAGACAGCCAGGAGGGCAGTCTCTGTCGAGTGGCCGGCCTTGAATCCAGACTGGTGAGGGTCAAGAAGGCTGTTACTGTGGAGATAGGAGGACACTTGGCTCAAGATAGCTCGCTCCAGAGTTTTGGAGAGAACAGGAAGAAGAGAGACCGGTCTGTAGTTGCTGACTTCAGACGGGTCAAGCGTGGGTTTCTTCAGGAGAGGGTTGACTCTCGCCTCCTTCAGAGGGAAACAGCCAGTTGAGAGGGAGCTGTTAATAAGATGGGTGAGGAAGGTCAGAAGGTCAGGAGCAATAGCCTGGAGAATGGGAGACGGGACTGGGTCAAGGGCGCAGGTGGTCGGTCGAGCGGAGGTCACCAAGCTAAGAACTTGATTGGGAGACAGGGGGGTGAAAGAGGAAAGAGAGGGAGATGAAGAAGTTAGTGTTGGTGAGGTGATAGAAGATGGATTAGCAAAGGAGGAGCGTATGTCGTCTATCTTGTTTGTAAAGTAGTCGACAAAGTGGCCCTTTAAATGAACTGTAGCTGAATTGTGTGTAATCCCTCTGGTTCTTCATGTGGAGGTATCTGGTCCTTCAGTTCAAATGCAAAGAAATGTGGGGACCTGTAAAAGGATGACTGGCCATATATGTTTGATAAACCATTTGTTCATGTTTCACTTGTGATAAATCAACGTTACTATTTCACAATGTCAACAAGTCTTAGCTCCCCACTCAGTTACCTTTTGTATCTAACTCTTAAAACAATTTAATGACAACAAACTGAATCTTATGACAATGGTTTAGTTCATTTTCAATTCAATTCAGTTTATTTTGTATAGCCCAATATCACAAATTACAAATTTGCCTCAGAGGGCTTTACAATCTGTACACGTATGACATCCCTGTCCCTGGACCTCACATGGGATCAGGAAAAACTCCCAAAAAATTGAAAAAACCCTTTCACAGGGAAAAAAGGGAAGAAACCTTCAGGAGAGCAACAGAGGAGGATCCCTCTCCAGGATGGACAGAAGCAATAGATGTCATGTGTACGGAAGGAATCATTACAGAGTTACAACTCATTCAATGAGGATGACAGAGTGTATGAATAGTTGGTAGTAGGCATGGACCACAATCCAGACCTCCATGATCCATCAGGCAGATGGAGATATAGAGAGGAGGAGTGGGCGGGGCATCAGCAGGGCCATGGCATCAGACCCAGCCAGGTCCAATGGACCCTATGAGCGGTGAAGTCACAAGGACTCTGGTGAGGAAGCAAATTGTCTTATGGGGTTGAAATGTGCTTCTATTGAACTCAACAAAGTCATCATTCCAGCTCTGGCTCCAACCTTTTCAGCATTATTCAACTGCCAGTGGATTAAACTGGTTAATTTAATCAGACTGGTCCAAGCAATGTCACTTAATCAGTCCCAACTCTTGTTCTACAATTTCATGCTAAAATATATTAATATAAAAAAGGGGGCAAAGTAAGAAACAGTCATTGTTCTTCAAGTCCAGTTAGTGGAGAATTACATGTTTTTGTTATGTTATGCTAATTAAGATCCCCTTCTCAGAAGATAATTGATAAGACAAAATTTAAAGATTTCTCTCAAGAAGTTGGTAAGCATTCAGGAAAGTCAAAAATCACAGCAGCATCCCGGCTTGAATCCCGTCAAATGGTGTCTCTTTACACATTTTACTTGATTACTGTTAACAGTATCTTAGCATTTTTTCTGTTATCCTGAATTCACACAGATGTCCATCTTTTTTAGATCATGTTTTGAGCTTTGTGTCTGTGGGGTGCAACTCTAAGATGTCTTTTAAGTGCTTTTGACATTTAACGCAAGTGATATTCTTTTTATTATGAAACTGTCGGTGCAGAACATACTTACGTCAACATGTTCAAAAGGTAACTATTCTCCTTCCGGCAGGGGGAGCAACACCTGTGTTGAGTGGCTATGCCAGGTTTCCTTACCTGACAAAGCCTATATCATATTTTACTTTGTGGATTACACATTTAATATATGTGTCTCTTGATTGTACGGTCCACTGTTTCTGTACTCAAATGTCCTCGCTGTGGGATTAAAAGAGTCATCTTATCTTTAAGAGCTTGAAGGTGCAACACCAGTTCACCAATGTTATGAATCTGTTGGAAAACATGTCCTTTAGTGGAGCCGTATTCAGATGGGTTCCAGTTGCACCTTCATGCAGGCCTCTAATCTTTGGCACCCATTAATCTACAGGTCAGTTAAGGTCATGAGCTCAGAGTCAGAGATGGGAAATTAATCTCTTTATACAAATAGCTATAGATTACAGCTCGATTTGGTTTCTACAGATTGCAGTTGACATGAACACTCCCTTCTGCCACCATCACCTCGGTTTGTTTTGACCCTGCACTACCGTTTTGAGCACGGCTGGGATCTTTAATTTGATATCTATATCAGAAAAGTTAAAAGCCCACTAGTACAGAATTTGACCTTTGAACAAGTGGACATTCAGTTGGGCGCACTCTTACCATTGTGTGAAAAATATATTTTCCAATTAAGTTAATCCAGCCAATTGGGTTTAAGGAAATATCAAAGAAAGGGTACGTTCAAGATGGAAAAGCTAAATATAGCCACATCAGTAACTGGTAGTCTTTTTTGGATCAGTTACAATATTTTGCTTTCCATTAAGCAGAAATTCTAATTATTCAGTCGTCAAACTGAAATGCTACACCAATGCAACATCACGTGTTAAAAAAGTAAGTAGTTTAGGTTAGTTGAATACAAATTTAAATTAAAACTTGCATTTAGAGCTTGTTAGTTTGCAAACATATTGTACATTGAGTTTGGAGCCTGGCATCTGAAGACAATACCAAAATAGTTCCAGTAAATCAATGTTTAGCACCTTTAAAGGAATTAATTAAATAAGCTTGACAATGTATTGATAACATTTACATATTAGTTGACTAAGGATACACACAGAGTATGAAGCAACACATAACCAGCAAGCTTCTCATCCAGTACATCAGCCTCTGTTGGTCTCCCAACACATTTGAAACCACACCTTTGAAAGCTCCCACAGGCCTCTTCCCAGTTTGTACTGGTCGCTTCCCACAACAAACGAGAGCCTGTCCAGGCAGCAGTCATTTTAAAGCAATGTCAATTCCTACATGTTATTTTATTATATGCAATATCCTAAACTGTCAGTCAAGTAGATGCATGCAAAGAGGAACAAGCTGAAAACAAGTCACAATTGTTTCAGTAACCAGTCAACTAAAGAAAACAAACCTACTTAGCATTGGAAAATATTTTTATTAAAGTCATAAATATTAGTTCACTGTATGGACACTCAGTAAGACACCTGAAAGTGACGAAAAGATGAACATTAGTACTAGTTACACAACCTAGTCATCATTAGAACAAATACATTTAGTCAACATACCTTGACCCGATAGCGGCCGCCAGCTTGGCGGTTAGCTGGCTGCCTGAAGCCTCCATGGGAAGAAGCTGGTCTACCAGCCTGTCCATAACCAGCCATCACAGGATTGGGGTCCTTGACGCTCTGGGGGGCTGCAAAGTCACCAGTGAGGGGCGCCATCTGCTGCTGAGGACCGGGTTGGCCGTCTCTCACATAGTGAATGTCTTCCCAGTAGTCTCTGCCCTGCTCGTAGCTGTTGCTTGAGTGAGTGACTGTGCCTGGAGGATACTGGCCGGTCAGGAACATTAAGTCAAAGTTAGGGTAAGGGCCAGAGAACGGGTAGGGGAACGGGCCCCAGCTTTCACCGAGGTTGCCTTGTTGCTGAGGTTGGCTGGTAAAGCTTTGGCCAGCATACTCTTGCTCATAAAATTGTGGTGGAGGCAGCATGCCTTGTTCCTCGGTCTCCCTCTCGTTGTCACCATGCTCAAAGCTTGTCTCAAAATGGGACAACTCTCCAGCCTGGTACATTGGTCCCAGTGGAAACATTAGACCCAGGTCCTCAGATAAACTGGACACAACTGGAGTGGCAGCAGACATGTCCTCACCTCCAGAGAGGCTGGGAGGAGCCCAGTTCACATCTGAGAACAGGAATAGAGACCAGTATGAAACTCACTTTTGTGCAAAACACGAGTCAAGCCAAGACTTACAATTATTGCCATATTCAATAAATGAGTAAAGTCAAAATTGCCATATACTGTCAACAAAATTCTAGAGCCGCAGAACAATAAACATTAGATGTTCACCTTGAGGGCCAGGTTGAAAAGCAGCTTCTGGTTGAGCAGCACTGGCAGAGTTTCTCCTCACAACAGGTTCTCTGTATCCTGAGGACACCGGTCCAGAAGAGCTGGAGACACCAGATGGTCCTGGTCTTCTTTGACCAGTGGGCTGTGGTCGAGCATGATGAGATGGTGTGGGGATCCCTGTAGAAGGAGCTCTTTTAGGAACAACTACTTCAGGAGAAAAATCTCCAGAAGGCTCTTCCTGGTACGATTCCAAAGTAAGAGCAGCGTTTGGGTAATCGCTGCCATAAGAACCAGGATTAGATCCTGGGTACAAGAAAACACAAGTTAAAGCAGAAGTGAATTTAACTGAAACATGTTTAACAGAGTGGATGATACTTTACCATAATTGTAAGGAAAGCAGCAAATGTCCACAATCAGCAGAGCAAAGAGAGAAGCCCTGAAGACATAAAAAGATATTATCAACAAGTGTTTCCCAGTAAACAGTCAACCTGACCAACCCCCCGCTACTTACCCTGAGACAAACCGTGCAGTCATCATGATGAAGGACAATGCATGAAAAGGTGTCTAATGTGAAGGGTTATAAGAGTAAACTGAGATCAGAACTGGCCAATCAGAGCTTAATGATTTAACGACATACAGCTGCTGGTGAACTACTCTCAGTAGATGATCAAGCCTCAGCAATTACAAACACAAGCCAATATTGAATATCTCAGACAACTACAAGAATGTATTGAGAGTTTGGTACATTTACATAACTGATGTATTATATTTATAATGCAAACAGAAACAATGGAAATTGTCTTCATGCAAAACAACTGTTAGACATTGGCACCAACTCCAATTATGTAAGAATGCAATTTATGACCATCACGAAAACATTATCAAGAACACATTCAAATATATAATGACAGCAAACATTTCAACAGGATATTTTGTTCAGTTCATGATTTGGGAAAAATGCTTCTCCACAACTTCATAATGTTAAATATGTTATCAAACAATAAAGTCTGATATAGGGCAAAACTGTGTCGCTGGAATCACAAAGTTGTGAGAGAATGTTTGAAGAATGTCATGGATAATGGCTGAATCCAACTGTAATAGATGTTTGCACGGGTCTTCTCCGGTTAAGGAGATGGTTTAGACATTAGACTACTCACAAATTGAATTGTCTTGTGTCTAAATAGAACATAATTTACCGACATGTCAATCTAAATACATACATCAAACAACCAATAGATTGGAGTCGGAAGTGTCATGTTTCCTTATATCACGCTGTCAATACTTAAATGGATCATGTGCACACTTAGTTTCTGAGATGTCAATATTAGCTTGTATTTGTAATTGCTGAGGCATGATCATCTACTGAGAGTAGTTCACCAGCAGCTGTATGTCGTTAACTCATTAAACTCTGATTGGCCAGTTCTAATCTCAGGTTACTCTTATAAGCCTCCCCATTAGACACCTTTTCATGCATTGTCCTTCATCATGATGACTGCACGGTTTGTCTCAGGGTAAGTAGCGGGGGGTTGGTCAGGTTGACTGTTTACTGGGAAACACTTGTTGATAATATATTTGTATGTCTTCAGGGCTTCTCTCTTTGCTCTGCTGATTGTGGACATTTGCTGCTTTCCTTACAATTATGGTAAAGTATCATCCACTCTGGTAAAACATGTTTCAGTTAAATGCAATTCTGCTTTAACTTGTGTTTTCTTGTACCCAGGCTCTAATCCTGGTTCTTATGGCAGCGGTTACCCAAACGCTGCTCTTACTTTGGACTCATACCAGGAAGAGCCTTCTGGACAGCTTTCTCCTGAAGTAGTTGTTCCTAAAAGAGCTCCTTCTACATGGGTCCCCACACCATCTCATCAGGCTCGACCACAGCCCACTGGTCAAAGAAGACCAGGACCATCTGGTGTCTCCAGCTCTTCTGGACCGGTGTCCTCGGGATACAGAGAACCTGTTGTGAGGAGAAACTCTGCCAGTGCTGCTCAACCAGAAGCTGCTTTTCAACCTGGCCCTCAAGGTGAACATCTAATGTTTATTGTTCTGCGGCTCTAGAATTTTGTTGACAGTATATGGCAATTTTTGGCTTGACTTGTGTCTTGAAAATGTTTTACTTTATAACCCTAACCTTCGAGTCCTGTTCTCAGATGTGAACTGGGCTCCTCCCAGCCTCTCTGGAGGTGAGGACATGTCTGCTGCCACTCCAGTTGTGTCCAGTTTATCTGAGGACCTGGGTCTAATGTTTCCACTGGGACCAATGTACCAGGCTGGAGAGTTGTCCCATTTTGAGACAAGCTTTGAGCATGGTGACAACGAGAGGGAGACCGAGGAACAAGGCATGCTGCCTCCACCACAATTTTATGAGCAAGAGTATGCTGGCCAAAGCTTTACCAGCCAACCTCAGCAACAAGGCAACCTCGGTGAAAGCTGGGGCCCCGACCCGTTCCCCTACCCGTTCTCTGGCCCTTACCCTAACTTTGACTTCATGTTCCTGACCGGCCAGTATCCTCCAGGCACAGTCACTCACTCAAGCAACAGCTACGAGCAGGGCAGAGACTACTGGGAAGACATTCACTATGTGAGAGACGGCCAACCCGGTCCTCAGCAGCAGATGGAGCCCCTCACTGGTGACTTTGCAGCCCCCCAGAGCGTCAAGGACCCCAATCCTGTGATGGCTGGTTATGGACAGGCTGGTAGACCAGCTTCTTCCCATGGAGGCTTCAGGCAGCCAGCTAACCGCCAAGCTGGCGGCCGCAATCAGGTCAAGGTATGTTGACTAAATGTATTTGTACTAATGATGACTAGGTTGTGCAACTAGTACTAATTTTCATCTTTTCTTCACTTTCAGGTGTAGTACTGAGAGCAGATTTCGGTCTACAACGCCTTGATAAAATAAATGTTGTAAAATCTCAGGTTGGGTGTTTGCTTGGCTTTTTTTCTTGTATCTGATTGTGCACTCGACTTGTACATGTTAAGAAAATACCTTCAGAATTTCATTCAAATATTGACGCATTTGGGCTGCACAAATCTGTACTGCTCATAACTTTGTTGAACCGTAACATGCAATTAAATGTAGTTGTAGTGATATGAACTTAAATTATGTACTTTAAATACATTCTACCTCTGCTTAAAGGGTTGTTTTTATCATAACCTTTTAAATGTAATTTTTAGAAGCAAGAATACTGACTTGTCATGAGGCTACATAAATCTGTCACTAGGGATGGGTATCGTTTGGTTTTTTTCCCGATACCGGTTCTTTTAAAACGATACCAGTGCCTGAACCAATACTTTAAAAAAATAAAACACACTGAGGACATATTCCCTGTAGAAGCCGTTATGATGGAGCACTGACAAACAACGGATATCGGACTGTTAACAGTGTTAAGTTCTCTGATCATTTTGAAATAAGCACCTGCAGTGTTGAACAAATAATAAGTTTCCCCCCCCTTATATTGCAGTCGTTACCTTGCACCTACATCTGTCTGATACATAAATTACTTTGTTCTGGTACGCGATCAGTAAAGATAACAATTGTTTGAGTATATTTGAATAAAATTGGGAACAATCATACTGCACGTTGCTGGCTGTTTCTCCATTTCATTTGTATCAACTGTATATAATTAACAATAAGGCCTTTGAGTAGTGATGGTGAGATGAAGCCTCATGAGGCATCGAACCACTTCAGCCAATTGGTTCGAGAAAGGGTTCATTTCTCGAAGCTTCATGTGCTCACGACACCCCCTACTGGCCAAGTGCATAATCACAGGCAGCTGTATCTGAACCACAATGTGATGCATTGAATTGTCTTATGGCTGCTGGGAATGACTAAGAATTACAAAAACTGACAATCATTGCTGTACATAAATTATCACATGTGCATAATAAAATATTTGTTGAATGTATTCTGTGTGTAAATGTTCCCAAAATGGTAGGATCATATATGGCAGGTTGTGTAATGTTATGTCACTTTAGGAAAATGGCATAGGCTTAAGCAGGCAGAGGACAGTGAAAGTGCTTGTGTAACTAGGAAGTGGGGACTGAATATGCGTGTGTAACTTGGACAGTGATGTACAGGACAAGGGACATTTTATTCATTTTTTTCAGAAATACCAGTTTCTCAACAGTTCCATCTTATCACCTATCCTTCCCTCCTCACTCTCCTAACTCTCCAAACTATCTCTCTCTCTAAATTCTCCAAACTCTCAACCAACAACCCACATGTTGAATGGAGCCTGAGGGGTTTATATTGCTGTCAAACCTCCCGGCAATATCTGAACCACTTCCCGGAGCAGTCACGTGGTACAGCCGGGCAGCGAGGCTTCGGACGTCATCATTTTTGGCTCCTCCCCTAAATGAAGCAAGCCTCGATACGCGCTTCAAGGAAACGCCCCCTCCATTACTCGACACATGCTTCGAAGCGTCGGCACATCTCATAACAACACTACCTTTGAGTCAAATGGAAATCAAAAAGGGAGAATATTTATTGTATATTATACATTGGCATATTTTCACTATCAGAAAAATGATACAATATAAAGAGAAATATTGAGAAGGTTTGTTGAACATGTATATAATTGTACGACTCAGTAAATAAACTAACATTACTGTACATACATGAACATACTGGATTTTATGCGACAAATTACATTTTAAAGCTTTTAGAAGGATTATTTCTCGTTCAGCCTGAAGTGTCAGTCTCCTCCTTGATTTCTTGTCAGCAGATGATGCAAACAGTGGATGACAGCTTCCTGTGTGTGTGAGGAGCTTCCCGAACTTGTCAGCACAGAAGAAGCAGATGGAAACAAACTACGTCCTCTGTGCTGGTGGGGACGGGACCCTCCTCGTCCTTCTGGCTGGCGGGTGGTGTCGGGGTGGAGGGGCAGCTAGGACCTTGTTCACTGGGTCTTGGACTCTCTGGGGTGCTGAGAGGGGTTCAGAGGTCTGCTGGGGGTCTGGGCGTCGGGTTGGTTGACGCCCACCATTAGCTTCCCCAAGAGTGAGACAAAAGCCCAGTGGAGTCCTGCCTGTGAGACACAAACACAAGAGATGAATACTTTTGAACTCAACGACACATTGTTGTGTTGAATCTGGCCTCCATTGATGGAATCGTACTACTTCTGTAGTCTTGGAGAGGGATTACTTACTCAGCCCACTGAAAGAAAGACGACCGCCGCTGTCCATCTGGTCCTGTGGTCCTCCATCCTCCTCATCTGGTCCTCTGGTCCTCTGGTCCTCTATCCTCCTCATCTAGTCATCTGGTCCTTAACCTGGGTAAAAGAGACTTGGAGACTTTTCTTAACGTTAGTAGTTTTTATCACACATCTGTCTGGTTCAGCCACCTTCACCTAACTCTAAAAATAACCAGAGAGAGTCAAATGAACACCGGGAACATATCTGATTTATTGCAGAGAATACAAACACAGCTCATACTGCAGTCGCACAGAGACCCGACAGCCCGGCACCCCAAACTCTCGCAACACCCCCACAAAAGCCCCAGAGGAACCCAGGAGAAAGCCTTGTCCAAGTCCACAAAACACATGTAGACTGGTTGGGCAAACTCCCAGGACCCCTCCAGCAGTCTTGCGAGGGTAAAGAGCTGGTCCACTGTTTCACAACCGGGACGGAATCCGCACTGCTCCTCTTGAACCACGAGGACCGCAACCCACAAGGAGACGACCCTCTCCTTCTCCGGGGAAAACTCCCAACATGGCGGCGCTCAGACGAGGGCTTGGAAGTGTTTCTCTGGTCCAGGCGACGTAGCTAAAGTCTGGAAGATGAAAATGTCGAAATACTACTTACCGAATTTTTTAGGCATCAAATCTGTGGTTGGTTTGTCAAGATTAAGCCTCCTGAAAATAGTGCTCCGACGATTTGGTGGTTGGATGGTAAAAATACTTCACGGTGAAGAACCGGAGTAAACTCATTCGCAAGAAACATCATAGGTCTGTCAAGTTGTTCCAATTCTAAAGTCCCCATATAGCCAACCACGGTCCAGATGCCCGGATGGGACTTGCTCCACTTTACCGAATGCAGAATGCATTTCCCACCAGCATCAGGGAACAATGGCGGAGGAGACAATACACAACTGGAAGGTGAAACTTTTAAATGGTATTTTCTTGAGGTGAGATGTGAGTTTTTTAGGCATCACATCTGTGGTCGGGTTGTCAAGATTAAGCCTCCATAAAAATGGATCTGAGGTGATGATGTCTTGAGGTGAGCTGCTGTTCTAATTGCAGGATGACCGTACTGCATCCTCCCGTGCCTGGGACTCCAAAGTACACATCTGGGGGCGGAGCTTCTTCAGGATGATCCGCACCAAAACCTCTCCTACAGAATAAAACCTATTGCCAACCCCGGCACACGCGAGGGAAGGCTGTCTGGTGCTTTGTCAGTCCTGCCAGACATAAAGGTCTAAAATCCTGCAGCGAACAGGCTGGGGGTCTCAATCCGAGTCGCTGTCCTCGTCCCACTGCCAGTGTGTTCTGTTTGTGGAGGATCCGAGGCCTGAAGTGGAGGGCGGAGATCGTGGTCCTCATCTCAAAATGCGTTCTTTTCTGAACTTGTGAAACATCTTAAGTCTGTCAAGTTGTTCCAATTCTGAAGTTCCCATATAGCCAAAGTGGGAGGAGTCACATCCAAGCCCGGATGTGACTCTGCCCACTTTAACGGTGATGCATCCTAAATGACTTGTCCGTACTTGGGATAGACAAATATCCCAAAATGCAGCCTCCTTTACAATGTGATGGGACAATTTGGTGGTGTGATGGTAAAAATATTTCACAGGGAAGAACCCGAGTAAACTCATTCGCAAGAACAGCTGATGTGATGATGTCATCAAGTGAGCTGGTGTTCTAATTGCTGAATGAATCCTGTCCCTGGGAGTCTGGACTCCAAAGGAGTCCAAAGTACACAAGACCAAACTTGGTGTGCTTTGTATTGAGAAACCTCTTCCCTCCTCTTCTTCGTGGAGAAGCTGAGGTCTGACTTGGAGGGTGGAGACTCTGAGTCTCTTCTCTGGTCCTCTTGGTGGAGGATCCGAGGCCTGAAGTGGAGGGTGGAGATCGTGGTCGTTTCTCAAAATGCGTTCTCGTCTGTACTTGTGAAACATCTTAAGTCTGTCAAGTTGTTCCAATTCTAAAGTTCCCATTGAGCCAACTTTAACGGTGATGCATCCTAAATGACTTGTCCGTACTTGGGATAGACAAATATCCCAGAATGCAGCCTCCTTAAAATTGTGCTGGGACAATTTGGTGGCGTGATGGTAAACATACTTCACAGGGAAGAACCCGAGTAAACTCAAGAGCAAGAACAGCTGATGTGATGATGTCATCAAGTGAGATGCTGTTCTAAAGGCAGGATGACCGTACTGCGTCCTCCCGACCATGGGACTTCAAAGTGCACAATGAGGACGGAGCTTCTTCAGGATTGACCGCACCAAAACCTGTGCTGCAGGATGAAACCTATTCCCAACCCCGCCAGACGCGAGGGAAGGCTGTCTGGGGCTGTATCAGTCCTGCCAGACATAAAGGTTTAAAATCCTGCAGCAAACAAGTGGTCGGCCTCAATCCTCGTCGCTGTCCTCCTCCCACCGCCAGTATCTTCTGGAGGGAGCACAGTCCCCGTAGTCCTCTTCCCTGGTCCTCTTGGTGGAGGGTCCAGCGGAGTCCTCTTCTCTGGTCCTCTTCGCGGAGGAGCCGAGGCCGGACGTGGAGGGGGCAGAGTCCTCTTCGTCCTCCCTCTCGGACATGGAGCCGTAGCCGGAGTCGTCCTCGCTGTCCCAGTCGGCCTCCTCTCCCTCGTCGTCATCAAATGGGACCTGGGGACGCCACCCACCGCGACCCCAACCACCCTCAGGCATGGCCTGATCCACAAATGCAATCCCAGCCTCACCTTGATTACCTTCGTCGTCTGAGGCGATCCTGATGACGTCCAACGCAGGCAGCGGCATGATAATAATAATAATAATAATTCATTATATTTGTAAAGCGCTTTTCAATGACCCAAAGACGCTGACAGAAAATGCAAAGCAAAAGAACAGACAAGAATGGGCAACATATAGAGACAAAATAGAACAGAACAACAAAACACAGTAGTCAGGGAAAAAAAGAAGCAAAGCGGAGGGGGGGGGTTTGGGGAGAGGAGGTGGTTAAGGGTAGGGGAGGTCATACGCTCGGGAGAAGAGGTAGGTTTTAAGGCGGGATTTGAAGGTGGTAAGTGAAGGTGAGTCTCTGACAGGCTGGGGGAGGGAGTTCCAGAGACGAGGTGCAACTCGAGAGAAGGCTCGATCACCAAAGTGTTTGAGTTTGGACGGAGGAACAATGAGGGGGGGAGTGGATGAGGATCGGAGGGTTAGGGTAGGGCGATGGAGAAGAAGGAGGTCAGTCAGGTAAGGGGGGGCCAGGCAGTGAAGTGCTTTGTAGGTGAGGAGGAGCACTTTAAAGTTGATGCGGTCTTTGATGGGGAGCCAGTGAAGAGATTGGAGGACAGGAGTGATATGATCACGGAACCGGGTGGTAGTGAGCAGGCGGGCGGCAGAGTTCTGTACCATCTGTAGTCGATGGAGGGAGCGGGAAGTGATGCCCGTGAGGAGGGAGTTGCAGTAGTCCAGGTGGGAGGAGACAAAGGCGTGAATGAGGCATTCAGCGGCAGTGGGAGAGAGGCAGTGTCTGATTTTGGCAATGTTGCGGAGATGGAAATAGGAGGTCTTAATAATGGAGCTAACATGAGGGTCGAATGAGAGGGTGGGGTCCAGGATGAAGCCAAGGTTGCGAGCCAGGGCGGAGAGGGGGTAATGGTTGTGTCGTCAATGGTAAGAGTGATGGGTCCGGTCTTGTTGAGAGTTGATTTAGTGCCAATGAGGAGAAGTTCAGTTTTGTCACAGTTAAGTTTGAGGAAGTTATGGGTCAGCCAGGTTTTATTGCGGATATACAGGTTTCAATGTGGGAGAGGGGTGGGTTCTTTGTGGATTTTGTGTTTATGTAAATCTGTGTATCATCGGCATAACAGTGAAAGTCCAGGTTGAAGTTGCGAATAATTTGGCCAAGGGGGAGTATGTAGCAGATGAAAAGCAGGGGGCCAAGGACTGAACCTTGGGGGACCCCCTGCGTGACAGAGGAAAGGGTGGAGGTATGACCATTGAGGGAGATGAACTGTTTTCTGTCGGTGAGATAGGAGGTGAACCAGTCCAGTGCAGTGCCCTCAACACCCAGTTGGCACAGCCTTAGAAGGAGGATGGGATGACTCACTGTGTCAAAGGCTGCGCTGAGGTCTAGAAGTATCAGGATGTTGAGGGCACCTGAGTCAGAGGAGATGAGTAGGTCATTGATGACTTTGACCAGGGCAGTTTCAGTGCTGTGTGATGGGCGGAAACCAGACTGAAGGGGTTCGTAAAGGTTGTTGGACTGAAGGTGGAAGTGGAGTTGGGTGGCGACAATTCGTTCAAGGGTTTTGGAAAGGAATGGGAGATTGGAGATAGGGCGGTAGTTAGAGAGGTTGGCAGGGTCAAGGGAAGGCTTTTGAGAATAGGGGTGACAGCAGCAAGTTTGTAGACAGAGGGAACAAGACCTTGGGACAGTGACTGATTGAAGAGATCAGTGAGATGGGGATAAGGGCAGGAGGCAGGCCTTGGTCAGGGTGGTGGGGAGGGGGTCGAGGGAGCAGGTGGTTGTCTTAGAGGCAGTGATGATATCAGTGATGAGGGCGGAGTCGGCAGGGGAGAAAACAGAGAGAGGAAGCGGGGGCAGACAGTCAGTCGGTGGGAAAGTGATATTGGGGGGTGGAGGGGCGGAGGAATTGGCGATAGAGGCAGACAGTGAGATATTGATTTGGGAGACTTTGTTATTGAAGGCGTGAAGAAAGGAGTTGCAAAGATCAGGGGAGGAAAGTGAGTTGTTGTCGGGGGGTTTGAGCAGCTTTTTGACAGTAGAGAAGAGGGTCCGGGGGTTTCGGTTGGTGCTGTTGATGAGGGTGGAGAAGTGGGCAGACTTGGCAGCTTGAAGAGCGTTTCGGTAGGAGGAGATGTGGTGTTTATAGGCATCTGCGTGGACGGTGAGATGTGTCTTCTTGTAGAGACGTTCGAGTTGGCGGCCAGTCTGTTTCATGATGCGGAGTTTAGGAGTGTACCAGGGGGAGGGGGTGGTGAAAGAGACTGTGATGGTTTTCAGGGGGGCAAGTTTGTCAAGGGAGTCGGAGAGAATGGAGTTGAGCAAGATGGCATAGTCGTCGAGAGAGGAATCAGGGGGGATGGCAAAGGAAATGGACTGGGAGAGAGTAAGTGGGTTGACTGATTTGATGTTGCGGAAAGAGATGGAGCGTTTAATGGGGTGATGGAGTGGGGGCGGAGAAGAGGATACAATGGTGGTCAGAGACTGGAAAGGAGAGGGTGAGGGTTGGTTATGGGGAGGGAGGCAGTGCAGACTAGGTCAAGTGTGTGGCCTTTTATGTGGGTGGGGAAGGTGATGTGTTGGGTAAGATGGAAACAGTCGAGGAGAGAGAGGAAGTCAGATGTGAGGGTAGAATCGGGTTGATCCACGTGAATGTTGAAGTCACCAGTGAGAAGGAGGCGGGTGGAGAGAGAGGAAGCGACGGTGAGGACTTCAGAGAGTTCTGATAGAAAAGAGGGGTGTGGCTTGGGGGGGCGGTAGAGGAGAAGAGCAGTTATGGAGTTGGGCAGTGAAAAGGCGAGGTACTCAAAAGTAGACGAGGGGGGAAGGGAGAGGTTCAGGTCGGTGATGCGTATGGAGCGTTTATGAAAAACGGCAAGCCCCCCCCCTCACCCTATAAGGCGGGGTTTGGCAAGGTAGCTATAGTTAGGGGGGGTGGCCTGGTTGAGTGAAAAATAGTCCAAGGGTTGTTGCCAGGTTTCAGTGAGGAGGAGGAGATCGATGTTATTGTCCAGTAGGAGTTCGGATATGATAAGTGATTTGTTGGCTAGCGAGCGAGTGTTTAACAGTGCAAAGGAGATGGATGGAGGGGGAAGGGAGATGGATGGAGGAGCAGGAGGAGAGGCGGAGGTTGTTGGGGTTAGCAGTGCGGAACGGGTTGTTGACAGGGGTGCGAGAGTTAGTCCAGAGTGAGGGAATGTTGTGGACGGATGAGGATGAGTTCAGGCAGGCTGTAGTTGGCTGAGAAACAGAACAGGGACGGGTAGTGACGGGGATAGGCCAGTGAGGGGGCTGTTGAGAGGGAAGGAGGCGAGAGGGAGAGGGGGCGAGAGGGAGAGGAGGGGAGGAGGTGACGGCAGAGGGGGCATGGTAGTTCTCAATGGACAGAGAGGGGGCGGGTGGGGAACGGCGGGGGGTGGGTGACATAAGCAAGTTCAGTCAACTCACACGTGTGGACGATAGCACCGCGTGCCTAATGTTGTCGGCAAGCACGCGGCTGCCCAGGAGATTTGGATGGAATCCGTCGCGCAAGAAGAAAGAGGGGCGGTTCCAGAACAGATTAAAGTTGTCAACATAGTCAATTTTGTGGGAGGTGCAGGTTGATTGAAGCCAGGTGTGAAGGCTGAGAGTGCGACTAAATCGACCAACTCCACGATCCAGCGTGGGGAACGGACCGGATAGAAGAATAGACCTTCCACAGCTGTTGAGCATGTCAATCAGGCGGATGAAGTCTGCTTTCAGCACCTCAGATTGTTGGCGGGAGATGTCATTTGTACCAATGTGCACTATTATTTTGTGGACCGTAGCTGGGAGAGAGATTAATAGACCCGGGAGCTTCCCGATGATGTCGGGGACCGTGGCTCCAGGAAAACAGTGTGTGACAGCGTTGACAAAACGGAGGAGTCTGACAGTAGAATCTCCAATGATAAGAGTCGTGCGAGGGATGAGTGGGGCCACAGTGGCCAGACCAGGCACGTTGGCCATGGCGTCATTTGTTGTGGAAGGGAGGACGATGTCTAATTTGGGGAGATGATCCTGAGTTGGCTGGAGGCAGGAGAACCGCTAGACCGCCTGGCGGCCATCAGGATTGTGCGGCGGGCAGAGGAGGACGAAGCCCGTTGCTTGGCTCCCTGACCAGAGGTGAACTGGACAGACGGTCGATCGGTCCTGGCCGCGGATGGAGGGGGCAGCGAGCGAGGCAGAGTGTGTGAGGGGGGGGGAATCGGACTCTGGTGGAGTGTTGTGAACAGGGAGTGAGGGGGAATTTTGGACATCAAAATGGAGAATGTATTGCTGGTGGGGATTTGGGGGATGAGGTGGATGTGGCGAGGCGGAGTTTCCCACCAGGTTTACCCGACAGGCTGTTAACCAGGGCCCGGGAGTGGAGCTAGTCGGAGGTGGGTGATTGGGTTGAGCCCCCTGCAGGGCCCAGCGGTCAGTGGCCTCCAGGAATGGGACAGTGGAGTCCAGCTCGCGAACAGCTGAGGTAGCGGCAGCGCGGCCCACGGAGACCTCGGAGTCAGTGGAGACGGCCTCGGGGGCCGGAGCCACGGCGTCGGTACAGATGGATAACAGGGAGTCGAGGATCAGCTCGTCATCCCTGATCTGGTGTAGCACGGATATTCGTCCTTCCAACTCGGCCACTTTCTGGGTCAGGCGGAGGCAGCTGTCGCAGCCGGATGGTGAGGCAAGTGAAGACATCACTGCGTTCGGGTGCAGGAAGTGGGCTGGTGGGGCTGTTGGCTGATGTCGTTCAGAGCAGCTAAGAGGGAAAGGTTCAAATCCTCAGGATTTCTCGTAACAGTAAATAAATATTTCTGTATTACATTGAGCAATAATATATTATTATTAAAAATAATAATAAAAAATAAAACCACAGCGTATCCTAACAACGACAGACCACATAAGAGGATGCGCCTTTTATACATTTAACAGTTATACCCAACGTAGTGCAGCTCTGTTTAACCCTTGTGTTGCCTTAGGGTCATTTTGACCCGAATCAATATTACACCCTCCCCCCGCCTTTGGGTCATTTTGACCCGATTCAATGTTTCACCCTCCTGTTACCTTTATATTTACTAACATATTTTACCTTTTGGGTTCAATTCGACGCCAGCAATTAAAACCTCCAGAAAATTATTAGAATTAATATTGTTTTCCAAGTTTAAGTGTGAGGCACTTTATGTTTGTTTGTTGACTACCGAAAGAACACCGACATTAAACATTGAATGGGGTCAAATTAATCCTAACGTGGGGGGAGGGTGTAATATTGATTCGGGTCAAAATGACCCTAAGGCAACACAAGGGTTAAACAGATGAGGGAATCAGAATCAAGTAATGCTGCTTCCATGTGACACTTCATGTTAAACTTTTAATACATTTTGTAACTATTAAAAACATATGTTTCACAAACATGTTGACTATATAATAAAGATTTATTCTGATGGAAATCATAATAATAATTATTATTATTAGCGTTATTGATAATGTCAGCAGCATTTGCATATTCCCTAAACAACAAAGTGGGGTTCATAATAAATTAGTTAATTTAATAATTATTAATTCATAAAGTTTGGGCGCCTTTCACAGCTTTTTTGGTGGTTAATTAAGCGACAGTTGAGCTCTCGGCAAAGACATTTATTCAGGACGTCGGTGTTTGTGAATAAAAAGATGAATAAATGGTTCGCGATAAACAGCGTGAACGTATTTAATATAAATTAAACCACGCGCGTCATGACGCACAGTGAAACATGGCAACACAGTAACCTCTTTGGTTTATAACTCATTATTCTCCCGTTCACGAGGTGCACCTCAGGGCGCGTGGAGGATGCTGGAGGCAGCGCGCGCTCTGCGCTGCCATCAGTTAACGCTACTTAAAAGATCGCTCTCTTGTCCCCCCGAAAGCAAAGCGCCGCAACAACGAGCACAGTGCATTTTAATGTTAAATGTCAAATAAATCACTTTAATATGCTAAAGTAAAGGAGCAGATGTGTGTACAGTAAGTCCCGTTTCAACCGGCACAACAGAGCAACTCAGGGTCACGTGCATGTCACGTGACCGCTGACGCCCGAGCGCATATGGAACCCATCGAAAATGTTCCAGGCGCCATATTTTTTGTGTAATTTCCAAGTTAAACGTCGACGTTTTGATGCCTTCAAACCAGAATCTCAGGGATTTCGATGCCCTACACTAATTGTCAACACACTCCGCACATCTTCAGCAATTTTCAAGACAGTCTGCAGCTCAAATATTATTTTACACGACGAATCATCGACTGAGGGTCACTTTTCACAACAACAAAAATTCCCCACATTGCCAGACAACATTCTAAACCTTAAAACTCAAAAAGTTTCACTGATTTCTAAACTGAGAACAATTTTATGGATTTAAGGGGATACATTAATAATATAATTGCTAAATTAAATGTAAAAGGGGTCTTACCTGAACAGTTATGGTCCAAATCACAGCCCAGTCCGTTCAGCAAGGGCTCGTCCTCGGTGCTCGTTCAGGGTCTCAGGGTCTCTCGATGTCGTGATCTCGTGTCGTTCGGTTCGCCAACAAGTTTTGTATCCAGCAAAAAGTCTCAAGAAGTGCAAAAGTCTCAGAGTATCCCTCACAGGTTTGGGTTCACAAGAGAGTCCACGAGGGGTTCAGCTCATGTCAAAGTCCAAAGTGCAAAGGGGAGAATCCGAACGTCCGCGGCCTTTTTATTGCCTCGGTCCGGTTTCCATGGCATTGACGTTAGTGCACGTGCGTGCGTGCGATTGAGCAATACAGAGAGAGATATTAATTATTTCCCCTATATTTTTCTAATGTAGATTTGATTCATACGAGAGTTATTATTATTATTATTATTAGCATTATTCTTTTTAATATTATTATTATATTATTTCTCAGTGATCTGTTGCTATTCAGTGCAGCTGTATGCACTGTAAAGCCAAACAGGATGCTAATTATATTATATATTATTATCTTATTATTTAAAAGGGACCATGAGTTAAAACATAAATGTCACCATTTGATGCACTGTACCAGATTAGCTGCAGATCATTTGCATATGTAGTCCCTTGACAGACCATAACAAACATAAAACAATAACAAACAGTACATTTACAGGATATGTGAACAACTTGACCTGCTGTTGGCATCAGAAGTAAAAGTCAGGGGATCAGTAAAGGATAATCCTCTGCGGATCATGAATGTCAAACAAAATATATCATCTAATATTTGCTCACGTATTTCAGTCTGGGGTGGACCGATTGAGCCTCTGTTTGTGAAATACAAATGTGATGCAAAAAAAGAAAAAGAAATACTTTCATACTTTATTGTCTGTGGTGTTTCCTCAGGATGAACAGTACAAAGCCAATGTTATAATCTGCGAATAGACAGCATGTGATGAATACATGGGCTATTCAGGTGCCTCTAAATAGTTGACATAAATATGTTATATGTATTAGCCACACAAACTTGTATTCCCACTGTCACACAATGATGCCACAAGACTCAAATGCGGCCGCAATCAGGTCAAGGTAAGTTGACTAAATGTATTTGTCCTAATGATGACTAGGTTGTGCAACTAGTACTAATGTTCATCTTTTCTTCACTTTCAGGTGTCTTACTGAGTGTCCATACTGTGAACTAATATTTATGACTTGAATAAAAAATATTTTCCAATGCTAAGTAGGTTTGTTTTCTTTAGTTGACTGGTTACTGAAACAATTGTGAATTGTTTTTAGCTTGTTCCTCTTTACATGCATCTACTTGACAGACAGTTTAGGATATTGCATATAATAAAATGAATAACATGCAGGAATTGACATTGCTTTAAAATGACTGCTGCCTGACAGGCTCTCGTTTGTTTGTTGTGGGAAGCGACGAGTACAAACTGGGAAGAGGCCTGTGGGAGCTTTCAAAGGTGTGGTTTCAAATGTGTTGGGAGACCAACAGAGGCTGATGTACTGGATGAGAACCTTGCTGGTTATGTGTTGCTTCATTGGAGACAACCTTGTTAACATGGCATGTTTGTCCATTTTAATTTACTTATAATGGGACGTTTTTTTTGTCCTGCTGTTGGGTCAAGGTAATTCTTTTTCAGAAGAAGAATGACCAGTGGCACTTAAGATTGTTCCACTGAAAAGTGTTTGATATCAAGCAGGGACCTTTTTTGTATAGCTATTGCTTTTTATTTTTTGGCATTAGTTCAGATTGTTCGCATTTTAATGACATTTTTCCAGTTTTGTTCAGTTTGCAGTAAATGGGATAGTTTCACCTTACAGTTCATCATTTGAAATGCAAGACCAGCAACTCGTAAACTTTATTAATTTCTAAAGATTATTAATAAATGAACTATGAATAAATTGACAGCATAATTCAAGCCATGATGAAAGCATCCACCCTGGACCCCTTTGACAATTAACAAACAATACAGTCTCAAGAGGTTACTCACTTTATCAATATTTAAAAAATGCTTTACATTCATTAGTTGAACAGTGAATGGTTGGATCTGAGCACTGACCCTCTCAAGCTGTGGTCAGAGACATACACACATTATCAGACAACTGCTCTTTAAAACTACAATCGTCAATACATTCAGCAATTCATCAAAACTCATAGACCAAGTGTTGTTTGTGAGGGCTAGGGAGGAGCAAGAGGAAGCACAATGACTGACATGATAAAGTTAAACAAGGAGATAAACGGGATGTTTCCAGTCTGATGGCATGGTGGCGTAGAGCGGAGCGTGATCTGATTTTATGAGATTGGTATGTACGTTGGAGTATGTCGCCGTGCAGAGGTGTTGGGATCTGAGGGTTCGGTAGCTCAGAATCTGGAAGGTCCAGATAGCTGAGTCCAAAACCACATATTAAAAAAGGTACTTCAAGTCACTATAAGAATACATGTTCCATTGAATTACAGAAAGGCAGATGTGACAAAGGCCCTCAAATGCAACACTCATCTGATTTGAATGAATTCTAAATTCTCTCCTAAATGTCGTAAAGCTGTTTGGCTCACGTCGCTCCACCGTCTCTGTACAATGGGGCCATCCAGTCTCCCTCAGCACTGTTTCTTGTGAATAAAGTGAGAAATATGCACACTACTCTCATAAATTAAATGTATTTACCACATCTAATGGTGTAACGATGATCTTGATATCCTGCAGCTGCTGCACCTGCAGAGCGTGCCACTTCTCTCCTCCTTCCTGTCTGCCTGCAGCGTCATTCAACTCCTCAGGACTTTCAATTCAGTTTATTTTGTATTTTCCAGAATCACAAATTTGCTTCAGAGGGCTTTACAATCTTTACACATATGACGTCCCTGTCCCAGGATCTCACATGGGAGCACAAATAAATCTTTTACAGGAAAAAAGGGAAGAAACCTTCACGAGAGCAACAGAGGAGGATCCCAAAGCCCCAAAATTATGACTGAACTCCTGCATATAATAAATATATTACTGCCAGTTGTTTTACGATTTCATAGTAGGTTAGGCCGGATGGATCCCCAGCCTAAATCGGGCGGTGGGGGTATGTGGCAGCGAGGTGTAGTTGGGGTCAACTGTGGAGGTGTGTGGGGGAGTGGCTCGAGGACAGGTGCCGGGAATGGGCCTAATTGGCCCCAGATGTGGGGGATCTGGTTGATTGCCCCTCAGCTATATAAGCTGGAGGGGAGAGGTCAGCAGAGCAGAGGCACAGTCTGGAAGTAATAAAGTATATTCCCAAATATAACCTCATCGGTTGCTTGTCCTTTGGTGCTGGGGGGGGGGAGAGAGAGAGAGAGAAGGAGGCTGCTGCACCTGATCAGGTTCAATTGGAGGCCCCAGAACCCTTTAGATGCTGTTGCTGCTTTGATATGGAGAATTTAGGAAGAGCTAAGGACTCTTTACACTGGACCTATGAGTTCACTCCTAACGTCTGCTTTTAGTGAGGCAAGCGGGGAGGATAAAGTAGATGCTGATTATTATTATATAACTGTCATTCATCAAATCTAGTTTTAGAGCTATAGCACTGACTGCTATTACTTTGATTATGAATCTTATCTGCTTGGTTAATCGAACACAATGATTTACACAGAGGAACATGTGACATTGAATTCTAACCCATAAGAACCTAGACCTATTTCTCCTTCAAGAAAAATGATGGGGGACATGATAAAACGGATTAAATAGACCACATAATGCACATTTCTGACATTGTTTAAAAAAAAGTGTTAAATAGTGTATATATCTGATTTGTTACATGTTATGTAAGCATTTTCTGAAGTATAGTATTGGCTTCACAGTTCAACCTCAAAACAAACTTTGTGCACACAGAGATAACAATATAAAAAAGTTAGTTAATAAGCCTCCCAAACACTGATAACAATCATTATAATATCAAATGGAGGTAACGACTGTACATTCAAAACATGCTTACTGTCAATGTGTCGTCCATCTTTACGCCCAGTCCGTGAAGTAAAGTCACATTAAAACACAGCTGCTTTAACTGTTAATGCTATGGCGTCCTCTGGCGGACAGAGAAGGAACGACACTCAACACTTGTAGCTCCAGCTGCAACCGTCACGAAAATTACATAAATTACGTAATTTGCAATTACGTTTGACGGAAACGTATTTCTTCACATTATTTACTTTCTTTTGGTGACAATACATTAATTAAAACTCGTAAACTATCACCACCTTATCACCACCGTAAGAAAGTTATACGTGTCCATTAAACTATTACACTTTTTATAAAACGCTCATGTATCCGTGAGATCTGTAGCCGTACCATCAAGTTTGTATTTCAACATAAAACAAATGTGCACTTTCTTTTAACCTTTCAAAATAAGACTCCGATTTATCTATTAAACGGAAGTAGATTAACACGTCTACGACCGGTTTTATTAATTTTAATCTATACCTGGAATGTTAATTAAAGTGTTCTGTCGGGCGCTCCTTCCTCCTTCGCATCACGTGGGCATAACATTCATAAACTCTTAAAGGATTTACAGGATCATTGATTTTCTTTTCACTAAGTTATCTGATACGTACATCAATCTTTTTACAATATTTTACAATTTCAGAGTGTCAAAACATGCTGCTCTTTGCTCAACTTTATAGTAAAAAGAGCAATATATTATATATATTTGTATCAGTGTGGACATCTTTAGGTCTTGTCTATCTACAATTTATATATATAAATACAGTATATGTATTTTATTAGTTTGTTCTGTGACATAAAAATGGCTAAGTAGTCCTTTTACTCTTTTGGCTACTCAAGATCATCCAACTAAAATACCATTACCACCAATTATGGGTTCAAATTACTTCACGGTCCAACATTTGTATCTTCCTGCCACATTTTTATTTTAATGTGCATGAAAAATTCACAATAAATGATTCATGTAGAAAATTGACACACATTGAGCCAATGTTTTTATATAAATATATATAAATGTAGTTTGACTTGCCTACAAAGTTTCAAACTGTGTACTCTGCAATGTTAGACATTTTAAAAACAATTAACTCTTATCAGGGCGCTGCTACTGTTGTGCTAAATGTTCACACCAACACACAGAGGCAGCCTCACACACACACACACACACACACACACACACACAAATAAGTGAGGAGAACTGGCATAAGGCACTTCCCTCAAAGTAAAGACAATAATTAAAAATGTTCCTTAATGACAATAGTCACACAGCACACACATACAGACAGAAACAAAAAAAGAAAGGTTTCATCATTCATTACAATTTTCTTAATAGACACATACATGTAAATCTCTCAACATCTTCTTTGTTTTTGTTTTTTAGCTGTATAAAGTCCTCTGGTTTTATCAACACACAGTGCAGCAGAAGCATAGTTGTGCTTCAGAGATTGGACCAAGAGTAGGAGGGAGTGGGACAGATACACAAGAAGGCGTTGACATGTGTAAGGGGGTAGGACAAGATAATGACAGACAGAGTGGGATTTATTTTTTAAAACATCTGTTTCGTGTTGAATGAGTAGACACACAGTTTGGAAAGAACGGGAAGTTGTAAAAGCTGGATTAGTCTGGTTTGTCCATGTATCTACTCTTATGTATATGCCGCAAGTAAAGTGGGAGGAAAAAGAGAGATCGAGAAGCTGTCATGAAACTAAAGAGAATGGTGGACCAAGAGAGCCGTACGACAGAACAGATAAAGACAATATTTGCGAAAGATGAGATGTGTCAAGTTAAATATAATTGGAATATTTTTTTGAGGACATGCAAAACAGACAAATACAGTCACAAAGTAAACGGAAAACTAATAGTAACACCGCACATTCAATTTGTGGAAGCAACTCTTGTTTTCTGTTTTACTGTCATGGCACCTCTACATTTACCTGTATTGGTTCTAAAAATGAATACATTAAAAAAAATCAAACAATTTCATTGGTCAGCCATGTTCTAAATCACATTAAAACACATACCTTCTGAAGGGATGACAACGCTTAGTCAAATGGTGCCCCAGTTTATCCTCTTACGAACACAAACCAGCGAACAACTGTTATGAATCATTGTGCACATGCCTCCTGCATATGGAAGGATTTAGACATATGGAAAAGAATCTTTAGTGTGTATTATATACAAATCGGCATGCGTACAGATTGTAAAGCCCTCTGAGGAAAATCTGTGATTGTGGGCTATACAAAATAAGGAAAGGAAGTTGTAGATTGTGTGTCTGAGCTTGTGCACTAAACTGCATGTATGCACTTCCGTGTGCATTATATGTGTGTGTACAGTCACGGTTTCCACAGCAGACGCAGCTGCTCGGCCTGGTGGACCGTGCCGATGTCACTGGGACTCTATTTCGGGACCTTGTGTTGCTCAAAAGGTCAGATAAAGAGGCATAGGCATCCTCACAAAGCAGAGGGCGGGGGTGTCTGGTGAAAGGGGGTGAAGGCGGGTATCCACAAACATAGGTGCAAGAGAGGGGGGGGGAGAGGAAGACAGGGACAGGAAAGTGGTGCAGTGGGAAGACATCGAGCAGTTTTCTTGTGACGAGGATTCACCTTCGACTGTCAGGGAAGACAGGAGTGATCGTTTAAGAGTCCTGGGGCAACAGTTGAAAAGAAAGTCTGAGTTGACCTTTGATCCAGCTGAAAAACTGAAATTTAGTGTTATTATGGATGGGGAATTGTCCTGTCAGGAGGCATCTGGGTCTATAGAGGACACAGGTCAGATTGACACCAACAACAACAACCAGGTCTGTGTGTGTTACATTTTTATTTCAAGTTGCAGCTTTAAAGTGTTCACATTTCTAAGAATGACCAGTGTCACTATGAGCACCAGGAAAAGGCAGCGAGTTTATTTGTGGCAACGGCAGGTGTTGTGTTGGGACGGCTGAAGTGGGTTTGGCTGCGCGCCACCTGCTCCTCACTCCCGGCTGCAGAGCGCAACACACAAGTTACGCCAAGTAATGCACACACACAAACACACACCGGGGGGCGTCCTGTACCCTCTGACGAGTCACCTGGTGGGACTTTTCCTGCACTCACATTTTACTTTAAAAAAAACTTTATTTTGAACGTTTTCCTTGCAACGAAGTTTTCCTGTATTTTAGATTCAGGTGTGTTTAAAAATAATTACAAAAGGAAAAATCTCCCTCTGAAAGTTCAGCCTCTCAGCTGTGTACAAAGAAGGGACATATTCAACAAGTCCCGAGTGGAGCTTCAGGTCTCACGTTACATCAGGCTCTCCAGTTTGAGGACCCCTTAATCCCCAGGGGAAAGTGTGGACACTAACTTTAGAACATCTTAAATTTTTTTAAACAGAAGTAGTGCTCCTGGAAATAATTCTACAGTCTTAACAAGATGAACAAACAACTGAAAACAATTTGAACATTTTGAGACCTGAAAGCATCTCTGCAGTGAAACAGAATGTGTTCGGCTTCCACTCATGCATGTCTTTTCATTTATAATTACAGTTTTTCAGAAACCAAAACTCTTCTTTAGCTCCCATGCTAATAAACATGCCTAATGAGGGATGAGAAGTGATGGTTTTTGATGGTGTGAACTAAGCGCCGTTCCTCATGACAGTCAATTACCCTTCAAAAGAAAATAAAAATATTTTAGTCTGCCATTCCACCAGTAACTTGGCCAAGGGGGAATGATCATACCGAGCCAATATTCACGCACCACAAGTACATCTTGTGGTAAAAATGTGGATATATTGACTCCAAATATATTAAATATATATGTTACGTCTCCTGATGGCTCGAAGTGGGACGCAACATAAGGGCAGCAGGTTTGCTTAAGTGAGGGTGTGGTCACACCAATTCATGACACGAAAAGTTATAAGGAAAGTGTTTATTAACAAACAGCAACACAGGGTCCAACAAGGACCGTCAGTGGCACCAAAGAAAAGAACTTAACAAAACCCAGATCCCCCCTTGACAGGTGCTGTGCACCCAAAAGTACAGTGGGTGGTGCTCACTCTAACCTGGGGTATTAACAACACGTAAACCTACGTTATGTAGTATGTAAACCCCGGGGTATCTCACCTGTCCTCATTGACCCTGTGCGCACAAAAAAATGGAATTAAACAAGACACAACAAAAGTAGGCTGCTACCAAATGAAACAGTAGACGTTACCACAAAAGCTCCACAGCAACCAAAGACCGACCTCCACTCTGAACAAACACAGGACTATTTAAAAGGGAATGGTTGATGGGTGATCAGGAACAGGTGTGATGATTTGATGACTGGAACCAGGTGTGCACGTCTGTGAAGTATGAGAATGACAACAGGAGGGGGAGACAAAGCAACAACACAAAACAAGACCAAAACAGAACACAATACAATACAAGTAGACCAGTGTACGTAACATATAGAATAGAATAAACAAGTATTGAAGATGATCCACAAATATTTGCAAGTATCTGGAAAAATATGACTTTCAATGACATCTCGTGTTTTTTGTTAAAGAGTTAAGTTGCTCAGTTATCACATACATGTTTGAGTTGTTATCATAAGGAACAAACATGCATTGTAACTTGTAACTTTTATCACACAGTGTCTGCTGACGGATTTATAACTCAACTCTGTTTTCTGCCGCTTGTCCTCCAGACTGATGAGCCAGAGCTGGAGGAGAGTAAAGACCCTCCCACAGGGGAGCCGGTGGAAGGTCTGAGGGTAATGAAAGTGGGCGAGAAAGGGGAGGAGGACGCGGTACGAGAGCAGAGAGGAGAGGTGGAGGCCGGTGCTGGAGATAAAGACACCACCCAGACTCCTCCATCAAAGCATGTGGAAGGCGACGCCGAAGAGGCTGAACTCTCTGACGACAAAGCCTCCGCTGATGTTGATGGGAAAGATCCCCAACCGACAAGTGGAGAAAAAGATGGGGAGGCAGAGAGGAAGGAAGAAAAGAAAGGTCAGCAGGTGGAAGAGGCCAAGAGTTGCGAGACTGAGCGAGGTGGAGAGGAGATGACAGGCAAAAACAAAGAGAAAAAGAAGAGTCAAAAAGAGGGAGCGTCAAAGGAAGCAGACGCAGATGGAAAGGCAGCAAAGGAGGCAGAGAAGACAAAACAAGTTGAGGAAGTGGACGTAGAAACAAAAGAAAAAGCAAAGATTAAGGAGGTAGAAAAGCAAGGGAAGCCCAAAAGAAAGAGTGGTCCTCCCTCTTCTTCTCTCTCCCGACCAAGACCCTCTGCACGCTCGATGAGAGCAGCAGCTAAAAACGACATCATCGCCAAGTTCCAGCAAGGTGCCCCAGAGTAAGTGGCCATACCAGTACCTCATTGGCTGTACCATACCAGTACCTCACTGGCTGTACCATACCAGTACCTCATTGGCTGTACCATACCGGTACCTCATTGGCTGTACCATACCAGTACCTCATGGCCGTGCATATTGAAATGAAGGTTTCAGTCTGAATTGTGCGATGTTGTGACATTTTTAGGACACCAACACCCCGCAACTTCAAAATGCAGAGGTCATCTGGGGCCGCGGCTACGGGAGCTACAATCAAACAGAAGATGCTTCATTGGTGTCGCAGCAAGACTCGCAACTATGACGCGAGTTCAACGCACAATCTTCATCACCACATTTCAAGATGTGTCGCCCCTTTTGGGACCATGATATTGTTACAGTGACATAAATAAGTCTGTCGTTCTTCCTGTCCTTTGACCTTTTAGGGTGTCAACATAGAAAACTTCTCATCATCCTGGAGTGACGGGTTGGCGTTCTGTGCTCTGATCCATCGCTTTTTTCCTGATGCCTTTGACTTCAGCGCCCTGAATCCTAAAGAGAGGACGAAAAACTTCACTCTGGCCTTCCAAACTGCAGAGTATGGAGTATTTAACTGCCCTTCATTTATTTCCTCAGTTCATTAACACAAACAATTTGATAATTCAAGTACTCTGTTGTCATCATGCACAACAATTACAGAGAAGCAGTTGCTGTTCTAACAGAAATATGACTCAAAATGAATGTTTGCATTACTCATAACTGCGAGAATATATATAGGTATGATAACATGTCCGCCATTTCAACATAAAAGGGGACGAGTCAATATTCTGTTGATAACTTCTTTCTGCTGCCCACACAAGGGCAAACAAATGATTGCATGTACGTAGCCTCCTTGCCCCAATGTTTTGCACATTTAAATGACCACAGCCAAATCAGTGAGGTCAGGACTCTCTTACTTTCTATTTGTACTTGTTTTTTTTTCTTTGTCTCATCTCAGTTCTCTCCTTTCCTTTCCTGTCCCCTCGTCACCTCACTCAGGTCCCTGGCCGACTGCTGCCCTCTCCTGGAAGTGGAGGACATGATCATGATGGGTAAACACCCGGACCCCATGTGTGTGTTCACATATGTCCAGTCCCTCTGCCACGGCCTCTCTAAAATAGAGAAAGCGAGGAAGGGCAGCACATCTGGTGATGGGGGAGAGGAGAAAGAGAAGGGAGAGGTGTCACCGGAGAAGGACGAGTCTGCTGAGAACCAAGAGGAGCAGAACCAGGGAGATCTTACAGAGACAGCGGGTGCTGGTGAGGAAGAGCACGCACCGAGCAGCTGTGAGATGGAGGAGTGTTCATCAATACAGTCCTCGATAAAAGACTGACTGCAAATAGAAAGACTGAAAATACCAAAAGGATGGTTTATGATTTGTGCTACTTCCATGATTAATAAGTCTTAGTTTGGTGTTGGATTGATTACTGGCAATTTTATATTATTAGCTGTATTTTTTAAAGTGTACTGTGCTGTGTTATTTGCATATGTTTGTTTTGAGATCATAAAGCAGGAATGCCTCGTTGCTCTCAAAGATAATACCATTCTGTCGTATTCTTTGTGTTGATGGGATGCACAGCCAAGAATGAATGACATTAAATTGATGATGTATTCTCAATTTCGCCACAGGCAGTCCTATAATACACAAATGATATTACCCGATTGAGAAGTCTAAAGTATAATTTAACTATATGAGGAATCGAACTTAATAGGTTAATGGTTACTTTGCAAGATATTTTGCCTGAAAAATAACAAATCCATTGGGATTTCTTTTTCATCAATGATGACGTCATTATTGTTGTATTTTAAGGGAGGATATGAGGTCCTCAAAGAACAGTTTCCCCAACAGAAAAATGAATACGAGCTAAAATAGTTTGATAAAACAAAGATGAAAGTTTACACATAAGCTGCTTAAGACGCATTTCATGTAGTTTCACGCCATCTTCTCTCAATTTGACCATAAAAATATCATTGAAAGTGCCATAAATATATATTTTGTATTGCTCGTTGATTTAGCTGTTTAGGATGTATTATATATTAATACATTATTAATCGTGACCAGAATAACCAGGCAAATTTGAACTAGACACAGGAACTGAAACTGCCTCTGCTTTACCGGCATTACGGTAAGCAGCGTCAGGCTAGTGTTGACTCTTTTGTTTGCTAACCCAACGACTGTGTCGAGCCTCTTTTTTTCTTCCACCGACATGTCCACAGCCATGGCGCCGGGCAGCCTGAACCTGGAGGCCCAGCTCCTGTCCATAATGGACGTGCTCGTGAAAGCGGCGGTGGTGGAAATCAGTCAGCTGTTTTCGGAGGGCTCGGGGTCTCTCCGCCTGCATCTCACGCAGAGCCTGAAGGAAAACGAAGCCCTGAGGTTGAGGATGAAGGTGACAAGGAGCGAGCTCTTCTCCCTCCGGCTGCAGACCAGGACCAACCGGCCGGCGAGCCGCTTCTCCCCGATCAGAGGAAATGCCCCCAAACCACGGGCCAAAACACAAGGTGAGCAGCACTCACACTTTAAAAGAATAGTTCATACTCGACGGGGACAGGTGTCGCTCCTCCGCCTCCTGTCCAGGACACGTTTCAGCCAACGTATTTGTATTTTAATTAAGAGAGCGCTGTAACAGCTGCGCAATTGACTCTCGTAGTAAAAGCACATGTCAATAAACGGTATATAAATGAATGGCAGTGGTCACGTGACACACACATCGACATGGTGGTTCGCTCTCGTGTCCGGAAGCAAGGTGGTCCCGGAACTTTGAATGTTTGATTTAGGACTAACGTTAGTTTAATTTGAGTATTAAAGTTAATTATAGATACATGTCTCATGTTGATTTTCAAAATGCTTTATTTTTTCGAGCTAGAGAGCATAAAGTATATTTTGATTACAACGAGTTTATCTTCTTTAGATGCATCACTGACTCAATTGTGATCAGGCACGATTTCGATTAAATATGTATTTAATTCCTCGTGAAATAATTATTACAACTACCTCTAAATTAATATATTAGAAGTTAATCTATTGACTTATATTGACTATATCTAAAATATTTTATTGGTGAAAGGAGTTTTAAAGTCCATTTTAAAGTATGTTAATTGCAGTGTTGGGAGTAACGCGTTACAAAGTAACGCGTTACTGTAATTCCACTATTTTTAGCGGTAACGAGAGTGTAACGAAGTATTTTTTTTAATCAACTAACGCAGTTACAGTTACTGAAATTTAAATGAGTTCGTTACTCGCGTTACTCTCTTTTGTGAAAAATGAACACTTGCAGACAAGAAGACAAGCTAGGCTACTTTAGCTGCTTCTGATCTGACATCGCAGGGCCTTGGTGGCGCAATGATATTGTAACGTCTCGGACGTTATGGACTGATGACACGGAGACGGGACGACGTTATTATTCCTCCCTTTATTGGGCATTCACCAACACAGACAGCGTGCTCCTCTCAGCTCAGCAGCGCGAACATCAACAACAACGGTTCCCGTCAACCACCCGTAACTTCCGTTTTCCGACAGGTTAACCCCGCCTCCCCTCTACTCCGCCAATCACAGGCACGCCCCCTCGACCAGCATGCACGGTGCCACACTGTGATTGACAGCCACTTCCAGTGTTGCCAGGTCCGCGGTTTTTGCCGCTGGTTGAATTTTGTGTCCGCTGGTTCGGGTAGACCTATTTTGCATGCAAATTACATGAATATCTTTAAATAAAAATCCATATTTTAAATGAAATAATTTATTTATACCCAAATCCTACCAAACTGACTCCAGATCAGCACGTACACGCCTCACTAGCACCCCCCCTCAATTATATGCAGCACCTCAAGGCACCTTTGTTTTCTCTTGTAATTAGTGTTAATACTGTAGGCCAATCACTTTTATTTCATTGGGCCTAATGTGGTAAATAAAAAACTGTTAAATCACTGAGACAGTTATTTTGTATTAAGTTAACTAAAAAAGGGACTTTTGTACTCCTGCTTGATTTGAAGGCCTGTTGCCCTGTTGATTGCAATAAATAGGTCTACAACATATGTTTATTGTGTTTGACTGTTCATGTCATTAAAAAAGCAGACATAAAAGTAACTTAAAAGTTACTTTCCCTAGTAACTAATTACTTTGGATATACAGTAACTAGTAAAGTAATTCAATTACTTTTAAAAGAAGTAACTATAACTAATTACTAATTTTCAGTAACTTGCCCAACACTGGTTAATTGTTATTATGACTTTGAATATGTCACATTAGACTCGAACTATGATGGACATGTTTCACTATTTTGATTAACATGATTCCACTTTTTCCCACTTAATAATCATTTTTTGGAGGCTGTACAATTGTTGCTTTTTTATTTTGAACGGTGATGTTTTGGGGTTGGCATTTAATCATCAATATCTCAAATAATGTACGTTCTATAGAAATAATACTTGGTCCACAGCCACCACGTGGGGAAGTGCTCAACATATTGAAAGATCTTATCAATATAGCTTCACCATATGACCAATTACTCTGTAAATTGTTGAATTTGCGGCAAGAAGTATCAAATTGTCATGTTTAGGAGATTGATGTTTGGTCTTTTATCCCGTCTAGTTGTCATGAAGCCACCACTGGCTCTAAAGACGGTTGTGGAAGCTGCTTCTATCTCTCTACAATCAGAGAACAAGACTTCCTCCTCTGAAGCTCAAGTGGAGGTGAAATACAATGCAACGTAGATTCAGTAACTAAAAGTTTTGTTACATTATTTTAGTTTCTTCTGCTCATGCATAAATATTGCTTTTTGTCAGTGTGCAGATGCGGAGATCCCGGATATCATCCTGATCAAAGATGAAGACGACGTGGGAGGATGTAGGCCGGTTGGAGGTGAGGAGTCAACAGATGCGAGAGCATCACTCGCAGTTAGTGTCGACGCTGACAATACCGAGTTGTTAACGGTAGCAATCTATTGTTAGTTCAGCCTTTTCAAGAGATGTGTTGACATACATCACGTTTAAGAAAAAATAAGTAGAAAATTGACTTTTTAACCCTTGTGTTGCCTTAGGGTCATTTTGACCCGAATCAATATTACACCCTCCCCCCGCTTTAGGATTAATTTGACCCCATTCAATGTTTAATGTCGGTGTTCTTTCGGTAGTCAACAAACAAACATAAAGTGCCTCACACTTAAACTTGGAAAACAATATTAATTCTAATAATTTTCTGGAGGTTTTAATTGCTGGCATCAAATTGAACCCAAAGGGTAAAATATGTTCGTAAATATAAAGGTAACAGGAGGGTGAAACATTGAATCGGGTCAAAATGACCCAAAGGCGGGGGGAGGGTGTAATATTGATTCGGGTCAAAATGACCCTAAGGCAACACAAGGGTTAAATATACAGGTGGTGATTATCCCTGGGGTGACCTGTGTTGTCCAGTCAGCAGTATCCACATAATAACCAAAAACAATAAACAGTGATTCCAATATAAAGATCACATTGAGTTATTCAAAAGGCCGATGGCAGCAGAGACATTTTAGCACCTTGAACTCCTTGGTGAGGGAATGTATAGACTCATTTGTGAGATTGGATGTCAGTGATGGAGCATCACTGTTAACATTTCAGCCCTGGCTGAATCTGGACTTGAGGAAGGGCGTTTTGAGACGCCACTGTACTCATTATTCTCTGTCAAAACTACAACGTAGACTTTGCTGAAGCTACTTAAAGCTTCTTCATTCAAATTGTGTCCTTGCAAATAATTCCCAATCTCAAAGTTTCATCCAAAAACTCTGATTAATAAGGAGGTCATGTCGTGGTTTGTCTTTTTAGGTCAGGACGACTTTGGAAACCACAGCACGCGGGGTGGTGTTTCCACAGGAACTCGGAATGAGTCCTGCCTGGCAAGTAGTAATGAAGATCTGAGAATCGTGAGTGTTCACGGACGAGGGGAAGGGCCTCTACAGGAGGAGAGCGACTCCCTCTTCACTGTCTCTGAACTCCAGGCTTTTACCTCTCTGTCTCCTGACCACAACCCCTCCCACGACAGCCTCCTGAATTTCACCACGGGGGCCAATGACAGGGGGCTGCCGGAGAACCGAAACTGCCAACTGGAGCGAAATCCGTCCGCCCAAATGGCTTCAACAACAATGAATCCTGCAGTGAATACACAAATAGTCGGAGCTGATGGCCAAGTGGGGCACCCCAGTCATGTCAGCCAGTTTGCCCAGCAGCAGAACATCTTCCCTCACGGCGTCAGCAAATCTCTGGACTGCAGCTTCTGTGGCGAGCGCTTCCTCAGCCGAGAAGACCTGATCGTGCACAGGGCGAGTCACACCGGGGAGTTGCCCGTTCTTTGCACCTTTTGCGGCAAGTCATTCGTCAACAAGACCACGCTGGGCATCCACATGCGTATTCACACGGGGGAGAAGCCGTACGCTTGTACGCAATGTGGGAAACGCTTCACGCAGAACGGCAGCCTGAAGATCCACCTGCGGACTCACTCCGGAGAGAAGCCATACAGCTGCAATCAGTGCACCGCCAGCTTCAACAACCCCAGCAACCTGCGCAGGCACATGATCACACACAACGCTAACGGAGTGCTCTGACCATGAAAGATGCAGAGGTATAAATAATAAACATGGATTTTATATTTTACTGACAGGTGTGTGCCACAGTGTGTATTTGGGTAATGTGTGTTTGTGTCGTGTCAAGAACCTGTCATGGGTCTAATGTGCTTGAGGAACGACAGGTAGACCAAATGTATATGTCTTCACCACTTCTCAGTAATGGAGTGTTGCGTTTCATCCTCGGGACACAAACAAGCCGGATTTCTGTTCAAGGTGAAAATACTTTTTAATTCAAGGAAAAACAACCTGCAAAACTAAAATGCCTTCATCTTTCCTTTTCTAAACTGTCTGAAAAGCTGACACACATATGGCCTTATTCATCAATCAGGAACATACACAGTATCTTAATTTAATTGTAACTATATACAGACTCAGTCATTTGTAGAAACCCTCAGTTATCTGACAGCATGAATGCATGTAACCATGAGAATCCTTCACCTGGTTACAGGAGGAAACCATGTGAACCCTCAGCGTGCAACACATGCCGAGTGGAACGCTTCAATGGAAAGACATTTTGACAATGACACTAAAATACATCTGTATTGTGTTTTCACAATTTGGATATTTATTGTGATATATAGGCATATATTGCTCATTAATGTGCTCACATTTGCTGAATGCAGATATTAAAGGAATAAAATGTCATAACTGGTCTGGAAAAAATATTCAGGTACAATGTGGTTAATAAATCATAAGCTTCAAATATATATTGCCGTAGCGCCCAACCTCTGGTACAATTTGTTAAAAATGTTTTTAAAAGTGTCACGTGAAACAATTCACAGATACACTGACACCAGTTTTTACTTTATCAATCATAATATATTTTTTAACTTAAGAATTAAACATATTTGGCTAAGGGCCAACTGTATAGTAAAAAGGAAAGAGCCATTTACCTGTGTTTCATTTTTTAAACTACCTCCACTGTCTCTGTTGCAGCTCACTATACTCCTTTTGTACTTCTCATGTAGTTTGAGACTGATTTCAATAATAAATTTAGCGTGCATTTTGTCTGGATTTTTAATCTGAATATGCAATTATTCATAAATATAGATTTTTAAAAACAGTTTTCAATGTCTGACAAGTCACTTTGCCCCTGTAGGGTGCAGCATTGTTTGTTTTCCGAGTGATTCTTGTGACTCAGGTTTACTCATACTGAAGCCCGGTGGGGGGACTCATGAGGATACTGGGGGAAATTCCTGGCATTGTTCCTGTTTCCACCCACACAAGAGTATTGTTTATCGGGACCTACTTGCATGGTTTTGGTTTCACTCAAAGATGTAACAATACAGATATACTTTTTTTCAAATACTAATACATATTACTAAAAGTGAAATTATTGCTGTAAATTGTAGAGAAAACACGATGATGACGATTAATTTTGAGTTACAGTCGTGCAAAGATCCCCAAATAGAGATGTATGTTGTTTAAAAAAAAGTTTACCATTAATCTATTTACTGATCAGACACATGCGAAGGATGTGGTGGTCGCTGCTAGTTGTATGAGCCAATAGTTGTATCATGTTGGTGTGGAATGCTGTTGTATTTCCCCAAGAAATGTAGCTTCCTCTCAGGCCATTGTTCTTGGGCAATCAATGAAATGACATCAGTGTGTGTATATTTGAGGGAGAGGGAGCGACACACGGAAATGAATGGGAGGAGAGCGGAGGCTGGGGGAGGTAGCCTATTTATTATCATACTACAGGAGCATTTAAATCCATCTTCTCCTCTTTTATAATTGCTGTGCTGCTCGTGTCAATCCGTGCGCGGTTGATCTCCACTCCGAGTCCGGCTACTGGATGCCTGTCTAAAAACTTGTGACAAACACCTGTGTGAGAGAAAGGGATTGTGAGTGCGCCGTCTTTACGGTAAGGCCGCTTGTTGATCCCGCCCTCTTTTCGATCGAAAACTCGGTGATGTCGCTTCGTCTTTAACGAGCTTGACCCAGAACCCAGGGAAGGAGGGGAACACAGGGGAGAAAACACCATATACACGGAATAGTCCGGAAGGGGTCGTGACAAGCGTTCAACGAACAAGGTATGTTAATTCATAAATGTTACAGAAGGTTGATAAAGCAGCGGCCGCGGGTTTTATTCTTCCGCCACAGACACTGGGCGCACTGCAGCGTTGGCAAGGAGTGGTCACATCACACGACTCACGGTAGCTAACGAGGCTCGCGTTAAAAGTTCACACCGCCACCACCGGCCCCCGTTGGTCGTCGTACACGTGGTAGACTTCATTCAAAAGAGCGCCCGACACCACCGCCTGAGCCTGGTGATAATAACGCCTCCCCTGGTCTCAAAATGCAGCTGAGCCGAGCGCACGCTAACTTGCGGCTAGTGTGCTAACGCTAGCTGCGGGCGCTCGCTTATGTGGGTTATTGTGATGCTAACGTCGCGAGACTGACAAACCAGGTCACGCGGCCGCCGAGCCACCGTTCCGGGATGATTTGATCTTTACCGGTGTCTTTTATCTGGCGGCAGCGAGGGCTCGAGCACAGAGTGGCTCGATGCTCCGCCGCTCTTTGTTCTCCGGAGTCGTTTCATTCCCACGTCGTGTTGTTCCTGCCTCTGGTCCAGCTAACGCTGCGGCTCGCGGCTCTAGATTGCGATGCTACGTTAGCAAATCAATTGACGAAGACAGTCTGGGGGGGGAGGGGCGAGATCTGGGAATTACATATCAACTGTTAGCAGCTCCAGAAGGATATGTGTTGTACTTGTACAGGAGACTTGTGCACATCGTCATTAAAACGTCGGGTTTATTAAACCCGAGTAGCCGGTGCCTCTGTGTCGGTAGCGGGCAGTGTTATCAGTTCAAGCCGATAAGAGGTGTCCGCACCTCGGCGGTTCTCATTGGGGTGGTGTAAGGTCATTGTACACCTCGCAACTTGTTTGGCAACACATTTAATCCCGTTTTGTGTATTTGAGTCCGTCAGGGTGGTGGTCCTCCAGTCACACGGGCTGGGAGCTGGAGTGTGTCCGCTCGTGAACCTGTTGGGTGGGTCCTGTGTGAACTTGTTGTGTTGGAAACTGCCTGGGTGGGGATAACTGTCAGCTTATAAGTGAAGAAATAAACTAAATTCTCCTGTTAAACGTTGGTTCCATCCAGGTATATATTACAGTGTCGCTGAACGCCTTCCCCGTGGGTTTCACTGGGTCAGGGAGGGAGATGGTTTAGTGTGCTGCAGGTGCCAACACTAATAACACCACCTGTGGCTGTGATCACCCATGTATTAGCCTGTCCTACTACTTTTAAAGTCATTGTTTGATTGTTGATGTATGCTCCTAGCGCCGACTGCCGGCGTGTCTGCTCTCTGGTGGTGGTCAGGTTAATCCACAAAGGGCCGAGCGTTTATGGCTGTGCGTGCACCTCAACATCATGTATGTGTTGGGCGTTAAGTGGATTAGAGGACTAAAGCGTCAATCCCATTACATTAGCTTAAACCAGCTAACTGCAGTGTCTGTTACCCTGAGATCTACAAGCAGATGTGCTTTTTAACCGAGCTGCTTCAGTGGTCGTGGTAGTTTAGTGTGTGTTGCTGATGGCAGGTGTATGCGCTTACTTCATTAAGTTAACAAAGGCTGCAGTGTTGGTTACATGGGTTATATGACCGCAGATGTCTTCTGACAGGGTGGAGTGAGTCATGCAGACTGATGGCCGTATAATCAGATGGGGATGTGTGACTTGTGGTGTGTCAGGGCTTGATCAGATGTGTGAGGGCTGTGTGTATCGCGTTGACCATACGGCACTGTGACGTGTCACTGTCGTGTTTGGGACAGCAGGACCAAAGTCTTTCTTTGTGCACACTTGTTCCCTCGCCCTTTAAAAAAAAAAAAAAAGTTGCTTCTGATTTCACATGTCTTAATGTACATTAATAACACATGAAAGCTCATGAGTCGTGGCATTAATAGTTTCTTGGCAATCTTTTTGCTTGTTTGCTGCTTTTCGTGGAGTGGTTAAACTATGGGATCAAATAACTTACGAACACAAATCTCTTCATGTGATTCGTTCGTACGGGTTCACACAGATTGTTTGTGAAAGCATAACAGAAACCGTGGGTGGAGAACATTATTGGTAATATGTGAAGTTTGTTGTGGTCGTGTGGTCAACATATTAGCCTTGGGGGAGTTTCCCTTCCAAGACTTCCTCCAACCAGCTGCCGGTGGTTTGCTAGAGTGTCCGTCCTATAGGCTGTTGTGGTTTTGTGTCCAAGCAGTTCTGTTGAGGAAAAGGTTTCTCTGGTGAGCTTAAGTAACCGCGGCGTCCCTTTACTCATCTCTGATGTCGAATCCATAACATCCTGTTTCTCAGGAAGTGGGTTAGAGGGGAAAGGGGAGTGGCAATGGGAGAGCAACGATTGTTTTCATTGTTCAACGAAACTCACCGGTTACTTTCAAGGCCAAAGCTAACAGCTGTGAAAGTTTGAATATGTGTGGAGAACAGAAGTCAGGAGGGGGTGAAGAGCGCCGCTAACTCGAACACAGACACACGCACTCTGAAATGTGTTCAATAGTTTTCTCTTATCCCTCAAAGTGTTTCCATGCTCTCAGTTGCAAAACTACTTATTGTTCCACCAACTTCCCAGACTGACGGCTGCAATTTCCCTCCTTTGCCTGCGGTTAACACACACACACACACACACACACACACACACACACACACACGTAGAATCACATTCACAAGTACACTTGCCAAGAAATATCAATCACAGTTTATTATTCATCCGGCATGAATGGCAATTTAGCTCGTGAGTGAAATACGATATAGGTTAGAATGGTAACAATGATTATTTGCTCCCTCTAAGATGAGGAGTGAGGCATTGTTTACGTGTGGATTTAAATTATGCAAAGATGCCGGATGAGAAGACGTTGAAATAAATAATTGGTCTTTCTCCGTTTTGGGTATTTCTTCCCAGTGAACTGCCTTAAAATGATGCGACGCTATGGTTAACACGAGTCGCTCAACGATTATTAGCCAGTGTCCCGTTAAGGTCATTTTATCGTAGATGTGGGTTGGCTGCTCTGCTGAGTTGGCAGGAGACAATGCTAGGAATGCAAGATTAGCTTTTATCTTTTATTCAGAATTCCTTTCCTTATCTCTACCCCCTCGTTCGCTCCAGATTACACTCTCCGTCTGCCTTTTTCACTGCCTGTCTTTCGCCTTGCTTTATTTGTTGGCAGCTCGTCTGTCTGGCTTGTAGATGATATCAGCCGGTCCTGGCTATGACCATATATAGGCATGTGTGGTACAGGGCAGCAGTGTGTGATTTGTTCAGGTGGGAGGTTGTTGCTCCACAGCCGCTGTGCGAGTGTGCGTGTCTGTGACATAATTTCATCCCGTCGGTCAGCTTTTTATTGCTCATGCAAATCCTGGTTTTGATTCAGAGGCATTCCTTTGTCTCGTGAAACCAACTTCAGCCACTCCTCGTTTTCTCATCAGGCCATCCCACTTTCCTCCCTTTTTTCCCACACTAGGCACACCCCAGGTTTCGTGTGTGTGAATGCGTGTGTGTGTGTGTGTGTGTGTCATTAATTTATCAGACGTACAGGAACAGATTCAGCTTCTCCATGCTTCCCTTTTACAGTTAAAGGGTTAAATAGTCTGTCGATGAAACAATGATTTCTTTCCTTAACTTACTTTTTTGTTGCTTGCATAATCTAATGAAGGGGAAACTAAGTCATTCATCACCATCTCAACACTTGAACTCATTCCACCGCTGCTTGTTAAGGCTGTACCTGTCATTCACACACACACACACTTGCTGAGTGAAATGTAAACGCAGGTCCCTGTTTGTGGTCCAAGTCTCTGTGGAAAGCCCTCCAGATTGTTCGATGTCTGCTTGTTGGAAAGACAGACCAAGGCATTGAGGAACTGACATGTGGTCCCCCCCCCCCCCCCCCCCCCCTCCCTTGTCCAACCGGTCATGCAGGTGTGTGCTGGTGGCAAAGCCCGTGTTTATTCACCTTTCAAAGCCGGGGAGCCGGGTTGCTGCAGGAGAGGGTGTATACAGATAAGAGGATCTGAGTCTCCACTTATTTGGCTCTGCTATAACAATGTCTTTCTCTCAGAGCGCAGCCAAGATAACAAAGAGACGTAGGGGGAGGGATGAAAGGCCCTTCAGTTGAGGGAACAAGAGCAGCGGACTGACAGAGTTGTGCCAGAGGTCGATGGAAACTAAATAAAGAAGAAGGGCTGGTTAAAAAACCCCGTAAAAGGCACGGTTAAGAAGGAGATGAACAAAGAGTTTTTTAGAGAACATATAGTTCTTGAAGAATGTTACTATCTTAAACCCCTTTTCTCTTTGTGCTGACGGAAAGCTTCCCAGTGCTTGCAGCTGTGCGCAGGCCCGTCGTTGAGTAAGTCCAGGGTGTGTCTGTCTCTCGCTGTGCTTCAACCCCACATCGACACACTTGTCTGGTATTCTCACCATGTTGCTGCTTTTCAAACTGAGGCGCCGTCGTTCTTCACCTAAACGTTTCTCCCTCCTTCTCCCCCTCCACCTGTCTGTCTTTCTCTGCAGTCCATTCCTCCCCGTTTCTGGGCTTGGTCATTCGGTGACCTTCTTCCCATGAGCACCTAGAGCTCCACCTCTGACCTTGGTGTGATCTTTCACCTCGACGACCAAACTACGCCCACAGGGGAAGGTGTGTATTTCTGCTCTTCTCTGAAATGAGCGTGGAAAGTGTTTTTGCGCTTCAAAGGAAAAGATGCGTATGCAGCCACCTTGGATTGGATGTGTTGTGGCCTTAAGGCCTCATCCTCTTTGCTTTGTGTACGCAGGAGATATGTGCATCACCATCAAGTGGTGTTTTTTCATTTGAAATTCATGAAGTATGGAAAATCCATCTGCGTTTCCCCCATGACTTTGTACACAACATGTGTGTGTGTGTGTGTGTGTGTGTGTGTGTGTGTGTGTGTGCGCGTCCGTCCGTCCGTCCAAATTATCTTAACTGTCGAACAATTGCAGTATTTCCTTTTTTTATTTTTAAAGGAAGTATTTGTATTGTCCTCTGGCAGCACACCGACGCTCTTTGCTTTGTTAGGTCTTCACTCTGCAGAGGATTTATCCAACAATCTCTCTTTGTTTGTATTTTGTGTTCTGGCGTCTGAGTGGGAGAAGCCCAGAGGACTCCTCCATGCATGCCTTAAGTAGCAATAACTTTGTTGCAGGGGACGGTAAATCACTAATATAATGATACAATAGCTATCTCAATGTTATGATGATCAATATGTTGCAATAACTAGTGGCCTAAAGACTCCCTTCCCTCTCATCACTTCCTTCTGTTTCCGCATTGAGCTCTTATTGTGCCGACTGTCAGACCCGAGATTTACTGTCATATGAATTACTGACTTTGAACTAATTAAGTAGTTTATTTTTCTGCTGTGTTTATTTGATGTAATGCCCCTAAATGATTTCACTGTTGCGCTTAGAGTTGGCGGGGATGCAAACAATGCTCCTCTTGTGAGCGTTTCCCCAATGCTCACATGTTCAGGTATTCCCAAAGGACACTTGACATTTGAGCAAGTCAGCCGTCTTTTATGTCTCTGGGGATTAAATGGTGAATGAATGAGTCATTACACTCTGACGGTCCTTCAAAGGAGTCGACACAAGATCCCAGCGTAGTTGGGGATGATTTGTGGCTGAGATTCAGCCACAAACATGTCTTTACAGTTGTGCCTGTTGTGTGTCGAGTTCAAAAGAAGTATTGTGCAATCCGCTCAGTGTTGACTCCAAGAAGACATCTCGACCGTGGTCACGGAACAAAGCACACGGGGTGAAATGACTCTTCCCACTTAATATCAGCCCCTGCAGCCACAGGATTGTTGCTATATTTTGTATGGAGAGTGGCGTCTGTACCCCCCCCCCCCCCTCACTGTAGTCTGAACAAGGTGTGTGTGTGTGGTCCACCATCGCCCTCCTTGGGCTGTGCAGTGTGTATGGAGCAGTGTGAGAGCGCAGCAGCTCTGCTGGAGTCGGTCAGGGAGCAGGAGGTGCAGTTTGAACAGCTGACCAGGGCGCTGGAGGAGGAGAGGAGGAGAGTTGGCCTCCCTGCCATCAGCCCCTCGGGCCTGGGTCACCCCCTCCCTCACACACAGGTAACACTTCCCAATAAACATCCTGAACCCCCCCCCCCCCCCATATATTTCACCTAACATCCAATTTGTGGATCATCATCCAATCCTAAAAGCTTCTCCATCCATCCCTTCCTCCGCCCGCCTCCTCTCCGCTCGGCTGGTCAGGATGTTGTGCGCGTCACCATTGACCGTCTCTCTCCGTTGACTGTGTTGCTGAAGTCTCTCTGTCTTCCAGCCGTCTTCTCAGTTCTTGCCTGCACACGAGTCCACTACTTTAACAAGCCTGAGATGGTCATCGTGACACATGTTCTGCATGCCTTCAGTGCCGGTCAGCGGACTCACTCCTGACACGAACGTATCCACCTTTCCTTTGCCCCCGCTTTGGAATCTCAGTTATGTTCCTCTCTGTTCCAGCACGTCGTGATTTGTGTTATCAGGTCGTCTGTCGTGTCACACAGTCCTTCATCCAGTGTGGTGTCCTATTCATCGTAAAGGAGTGTGTCTTTATTTTCATTTTAATCCTATCAATCACGTTCCTATTTTTGTGATGTTGCAAGCTCTTTTATGAAATTGTATAGTAATATCCCGAACATCCCATGTATGCGTTATGTATCTGCTTTGTTATATCAGCCGTATACCCATGTGCCTTGATCTGCAATGTATTTATTCAGCTGTGAGAACTAACAGACTTCATTATTGTACCTCCAGATTCTCAATTGAGTTTATTCAATCATGATATCGATCTGTTTTGTAGTTCTAAGATCAGCTTTCCTGTCTTGAGAGCCTAATGGTTCTCACTCACAAGGCCTTTTGGTTTAGAGCAAAGTCATTTGCTTGGACAAGGTTTTATTGTTGCCTTCTTGTCATATTCTGTAGTCTCTCTATCAAAAGACCTCCACGAGCTGCCGACAGGCTTTGGAGAGCCATGGAAGCGAAGCCGTTGCCAGTGTGGTCATCCGAGCACCTTCCGCAGCACTTGGCATTGTACAGAGACCGAGGAGAACAGTTTGGAATGTTTTCCTTTCATTCAGGGCTTCCTGACCTAGATTAGCTCTTGTGTTTTGTCTCTTTGAATCCTTGGAAGTGACTCGATTGGGATGTGGTGTTATGAAGGATGAAGGCGCAATCAGTAATCAGTGTTTCTGGCCTTGCGATAACTATGCATGTTTAAAAAATATATATGACCGCCTGATGAAGATACTGCTGCGTTGTCAGCCTCACGGTCCGTGCGTCTCTCAAAGACCATGACGGAGTTGTTGGTAAATGAAGTGGCATTGCAGGAAGGACCCCCAGCTGTAGAGGAAGTGAGCCCTTCTGGTTGTTAAAGTCCACTTCCTCTTCCTTTCCAATGGTCGTTCTGCCGCCTCATGGCCAGAATATAAAGTGCAGTATGACATACTCCAGATGAAGTTGTGTTTGCCAAAGTTCACAACATTTTGTGTTGGGCATAACGATTAACAGAAGTCTGGGTTTGGTTAATCCACCACTTGGTTCACGGTTCGGTGCACGTTAACTACGAGAACGAAAATGGCCGCATTGTAAGTGCCAAAAGACGAGCACTGAAATGCATTTTCTTATGCTTTTGAAATGGAAAATATCCCCAAAACACTCGCCATATTGTAAGTCACGTGTCATCTTCAGTACCTCTGATTGGTTGTTCGCTTTGCCCATCAAAACAGTGACAGGATTAACCCTATAAAGTCTGCACATGACAATACATATCACCTCATATCATGGAGAACATATATTATGTATGTTAACAGTCTGATATCCGTTGTTTGTCAGTCCTCCATGATAACGGCTTCTACAGGGAATATGGCCAAAGAGGTTTTTAATGTCGTCATTGTGCGTTTAAAAAAAAAAAAAGGATCGGTTCAGGCACCGTTTAGGCACCGGTACCGGTTTAGCACCGGTATCGGAAAAAACCCAAACGATACCCATCCCTAATTGTAACTGACTTCCAAACAACCCACTTGTTGTGCCTCCACTCGCGCTGCTGACGGCACGCTGCACACAGAGCGTTCCTCGTGCTTGTTGACTTCGGTTCTGCTCTACGGACTTCAATGGACATGCAGTGTGTTCTGCACGAGGCTGCGTGCACCAGACCGTGAGCCTCCTGCAGTGACCACTCAACAAAAATGCACAAAACATTCGTGTCAAATAAGTCCTGAAACTGATGGCAACCCAGGCCAACGTGTGTGAGGACCAGGCGTCGCTGGGAAAGATTCCCAAAGTATCCCAATTATGCAGAATTCACATGAGATTCAGCTCGAGGCTGTTGCTGATCACTGAGGCCGTTCTGTTGCACGAGTGTTACTCGGGGTTAGTTGGAGAATGTTCTACAGTGTGACAGTCATTGGTTATGTAACGGGATCCAGCAGGAGGAAGTCGGGTGTGAGGATGAGTGGCCGCACTCCAAAATGTCCTCCCTCACGCCTGGCAGTGATTCACAGACCATAAACAAGCAGGGGCACTTGGTCAGCAGTGAATGTGCTTGTGCAGGAGTAATATCATCTGGGATGTTTTAAGAAAGTCGACGGCCCTGGCTACTGGGAATCATGCCGTCAACCTCACATCAGCGCGTTTATGCCACATTGTATTCTATTTAAAATGTACAATATATATATATCTCACAGTTGTGTCTTTCTCCTTCTCAGAACGGCCGTTTAGGGGATGCAGACATAGAACGACTGAAACTGACTGACTCATACTTAAACGGCATACAGGTGTGTGTGTGTGGTTTGTCATGTAACACGTATTGTATTCATAGCAGTAAGTGCCAGTGATTTTAATCTCGACTGCCTCTCCAGTACAGGATGGTGGATCCGGCGCACGGCGCTCTCGATGAGAGCTACGCACCAGACGATGACTCCCAGGAGGTGCACTCTGTGTTTTCTGACGAGGGACCCACGCGGCGGCCGGATAATGGCGTAAGTGTTCGTGATGCGTGCGCTGTGTTCTCGACAGACGTTTCCTGCAAAGCTCTGTGTGAAAATACATTTGAGGGTTAAAATTGTCTTTTTGTTGTTGTTGCTAAATGTCGTGGTAAATAAGAATATGTTCAAGGATATTAATACCCACTTGGTTATCCACCTCCATGAAGTTATTCTGTTGCATCATCACTCTGCCTTTTTTTTTAGATGAAGAAACCAATGACGCGCACAGTCCTGCCCTCTGACTCGATGTCTATAGACGGGGGCCTGTCGGTGTCCGGTATGGGCGGCTACAGCGCCACGCTGGACCGTCCCTACAGGCAGCCGGGACCGGCAGACTACCCCACAGCCACAGTGCCGAGAAACTACCACTACGTCCCCGTAGGGGGTTACGATGACTACCGGGGGGGCCCACCTTCAGAAGCCTACACGAGCCTGAGCAGGGGCTCGCACATGGACGACCGCTACAGGTACAACACCTGCAGAGAAACGGGCTGTGACTTTACGAGTGTGGCACATTTTCTTATGTTTCACCTTGAAGCCACACGAACTGTAGATTAGAGTTTTTATGAGTGGACACATAATTATAATAATTACATGGTTAATGAGTGCATGCAATATTCATGTTTGAGCCCTATAAGCCAAAATGATAGGGGTCACACTTCTAATCATTGTTCTTAAATCAAGATGTGGACCTACAACTGGAATTCATACACAACTCAATTCAATCACGCTAAATGAAGCTCTAGAATATTTTTGAATGATTTAACAGACACGGTTTAACTTTAACTGTCTTTTATACAGATGTCTTCAGCGTTTGGGGGTTCAGGTTAGCTTGAATGTTAGCCCGCTACATCTACTCCTGTCACGCTGCACGGTGTAGCGATGCTAACAAAGTACCCGTACGTTAAACACGATGTGATTTACCATATTTTTAGTGTCGATACTTCATTAAGAGAGCGATCAGAGCGCACGCGCTGCTCCGTGTCGAGCTGTCTGCGCACACTGCGCTGCGCAGCTCACAGCGAGAGAAGTGGCGCAGCTTTAGAGACTTCGGCTTAAAAATAAAAAGATGCCAGAAGTGAAATGTTTCAGTCTGTAAAGTTCTGTAACTCTCCAGCTGCTCATCCTGATGAACTGTGGATCATCTGGTCAGAGACTAACGGCCTCATAGTGTATCATCAATGCTATGATGGAACCATGTAGTTTCATTCATATCTGGCTGTATGAATACTCATATTACTGTCATTTGTTAAGTGTTGAAAAAGTTGGTAAAAAGTGAACCATACAGATGTTTTATTTATTACTATTATAGATAAATATACCAGTCTCGTATTTATGGTACCATATTGTTTTTATGGTATTGTATTGAATTCTGGTATCGGGTATCATGATATTTATGGCAGGTATGTAATATGTATAGAAGTTATAATATGAGTATCGTGACAAACAGGTAGAGACAGAACAGATTCAGGGAGAAGTCCATGAGGACTGTTCAGGAAAAACAAAAGGAAGTTGGTTCATGAATGACTTTAACCATATTATATATAATGACAATCATGTATATTTGTTATTACGATCATTATAGGGCTGAGTCAGAGCGGAGAACCTTTTGGTCTTAAACTGTTTATTATCATTATTTAGATTTGTGGTCAGAACAATAAAATGACTAGTTGTGGTTCTAAAAGCTTTGAGGCTTCAAACAATGTGGATGTGGTGTGGTGACAACAAAACAAAAAGTCACCTGCACCCCCCCCCCCCCCCCCCCGTTGTCACCTTTTTCACCCCTCATGAGTTTGCAGGTATGTTTATATTTAAAATGTTTGGCAAAAGTTGATGGAATAACCTTTTGTGCTGTGAGATTGAGAGGATAATATTTAATATCAAGGATGCAATCGATAAAAGCACTTGACATGTTACTGTAGACGCGTACAATCATTCACACTGTAGTCAAGGAGTGTGAGACCTGCCCATCTCCAGCCTGTTAAGGATCAGGACTGAATAACAGATTACACGTGTTGGATTGACTTCAGTTTGAATTTCATCCCCATCTTTGACGGTCGAGAGGGGGGATCGCTCAGGATAGGATCTCACTTTTAAAACTTCTCTCTGTCCCTTCTTCTTCCAGGCCAGTTGATGGCTACCGGACCATGGACTCTGGCTACCGCGCTCCAAGCCGGCAGCAGCTTGACCCGTATGCAGCACAGCCCCAGGTGGGCCGGGGAGTGAGGGCCATGGGCTCAGCGATGGAGGTGCGATACGGCCATGGCCCCTACGGTCTCGAGGATGACCAGCGCAGTGTGGGATATGATGACTACGGCATGGGTCCTCCACCAATGCACCCTGGAGGCTATGGGACCATGCCACGCTTAGGGGCTGGCCCCGGGGGAATGGACAGACGAAGACTCAGGTATAGCACACAAGCATTGCGGTGTTGTGATGTCACACTCGTTGGTTTTTTCAATGGGATTATGTACAACAAACAAACAAACAAAATGTATCTGTCTTTAACTCCTTCTGCAACATGCAGGAGCTGCGAGGACACTTTGGATGGTGACGTGGTCGGAGTGGACCCGTATGCCTGGGGCGTTCCCATGACGATGGAGAGGGGGAGCATGGCTTCACTGGACAGCACACTGAGGAAGGCTCCTCCTGGCTCATGGAGGCAGCCGGAGCTGCCAGAGGTCATCGCCATGTTGAACTACCGCCTGGACCCGGTCAAGACCAACGCTGCTGCATTCCTCCAACATCTCACATTCAAAAATGATAAGGTGACGCAATGGTCACATTCAAATGTGTTATAATAATTGTTGTGTTCGTTCTATTGCGCCGATCCTTAATGTGCATTCTATAACTGTGTGTCTAGGTAAAGTCGGATGTGCGGCGCCTGAAGGGCATCCCGTCCTTGGTGTCGCTGCTCGACCACTCCAGCAAGGAGGTGCACCACTCGGCCTGCGGAGCCCTGAAGAACATTTCATACGGCCGAGACCAAGAGAACAAGATCGCCATCAAGAACTGCGATGGAGTGCCTGCACTGACCAGGTTGCTGAGAAAAACCCGTGACCAGGACCTCACTGACACCATCACAGGTATCGCCACGATGAGATGCTTTGATCATTTGAGTTTGTTTTATGTGTACATGCAGAAGATAATTCAATCCAACCCATGAGTCAGGATTGGAAATTGAGGGAACTTTTTATGCCGTGATGGTAACAGTATTTATTTTATCGTCCCAGGCACCTTGTGGAACCTCTCGTCCCACGACTCTGTAAAGATGGAGATCGTGGACCACGCCCTGCATGCCCTCTCTGACGAAGTGGTGGTTCCTCACTCCGGCTGGGAGCAAGCGAGCAACGGGGTGGAGAGCTGCAAACCACGCCATCTGGAGTGGGAGACCGCCTTGACCAACACTGCTGGCTGCCTTAGGTATGGAAGGGGATCAATGGATTCAAAGCATCGAAAGTCAAACGAGGATAAAAGGAGGCTATTCTGAGATAAACGCGCAATGTGTGAAAACGTCCCCCTCTGTTCAACAGGAATGTGAGTTCAGAACGCAGCGAGGCTCGGCGGAAGCTGAGGGAATGCACGGGATTGGTGGATTCACTCATGTACATTGTCCAATCCCATATCAACCTAAAACATGTGGATAACAAGGTACATGTTCACTGGAGTCGGATTACAGATTAGATCCTATGCAACACGACGGTTCCTCTGCCTCCATCTTTGACCATCCTGTCTTCTCTTCCCACAGTTGGTGGAGAACTGTGTCTGCCTCCTGAGGAATCTGTCCTATCACGTTCACCGTGAAGTCCCTGGCTGCGAGCGCTTTGCCGAGACCACGCCCATCAACCAGGGACCAGCCCCAGCTAACAAAGGTGGCTGCTTTGGCTCTCGAAAGGGCAAAGGTCAGTGTGAGACAGCGTAGCGTTGTGTGACCACGAGATGATGGGTAGCTGCTGGTGGCTTTGAGCTTGTTGGTGGTGAAAGCACTTGGTGCTGTTTTTCACACTCTACCCCTGTTTCACTCCTTTTCCTCTTCTCTCTCCTCCCCCCTTCTCATCTCCCCCCCCCCCCGCCCCGATTTCTCTTCCAACCCTCCTCCACTTCGTCCTTTCTCTCTGCTGTGTTTAGATGAGTGGTTTTCAAAAGGTAAGATTCTCCTCTTGGTGTCTGTGAACTTTTGAAACTATTGACAACTCTTTCATTTCTCATTTTACTAACGCAGAAGAATACTTTGCAAGAGAAATAAGAATGTCTAAAATTGAATTCACTTTCAGTTCATGAGCATGATGCCTCTCAAACGACTGCATGTTCCTAGTGTTGGCTCCACTGGTTGCATAGTCGCATTTCACTTCACAATGTGCCAGAGGAAAGGACTGAAGATAACGGACTGCTCAGCTCAACCGGCTTCACACAATCGCTGTGATTTCCTCATTTCAGTCTTTCACGTTCTCTTTTTTCTTTTTTCCATTTAATTTCTTGCTGCAGGAAAGAAGGATGGCGACGATGGAAGTGGAGATCAGGTCGACATTCCAAAGAGGACAACACCTGCCAAAGGTGTCCATGGCTCTTGTGCCTTTAATAATAATTTATCTTTAAGGTCACACACACCTCTTCATGTCTTGTTTAGCACTCTGTGCTGATATCGAGCTTTATTTGCTACTGCTAAAAGTAAACATTAATTCTCCTTTTTAACGATAAGAACTTATCTCGAAAATGGGGAACCGGCTGAACATGGTAATACTCAAAATATCTAATGTTGGTTTCAAACTGGTGGACATAATGGTGATTAGTAGGTTTTTGTGCTTCTAATATAGTTTCCAAGTCAGACTAAAAAATGTGTCCTAATAAACTAATGCTGCCATTTAGCCTCACGGTAAGAGTTCAGTCTGCTCGAAGTAAATATAGCACAAATGTTGCCCTTTTCTAAACTAACACTTCTCTGTGTCGACTTCAGGTTACGAGCTGTTGTTCCAGCCGGAGGTGGTTCGTGTTTACACATCGCTGCTCAGAGAGAGCAAGAACCCCTCGGTGCTCGAGGCTGCTGCCGGTGCCATCCAGAACCTGTGCGCCGGCCGATGGACTGTTAGTACCAATTCTTAATGAACTGAATATCTACGATTGTAAAGAAAATAAGGGCGGGGGGAATTATTAGAAATGTTTTTAGTTGAAGTCTTGTTCTAAAACCAAGTCTGAGAGCATTTTGGGTCTATTTAATGTGTGATGAGGTCCATGGTACTGTCCATCTTGTGATGTAATGAAAGTGAAAATGACATCCATTGCTCCCCGTCTATCTGCTCGCCCTTCAGCATGGACGGTACATCAGGGCCACTGTGCGTCTGGAAAAGGGTCTTCCCATGATCGCAGAGCTACTGGCTCATGGCAACGACCGCGTGGTTCGGGCGATGTCCGGCACCTTGAGGAACCTCTCCATCGACAGACGTAACTGCCAACTGCTCGGTAAGCGGCGTTATTGTGCAAATGAGTGACAAAATACTATTGAATAATATATCTTGCACTTCTCTTCTGCTGGATAATTTGTTATTCTAAAGACAATATTTCATGCACACTGGTAAGTGTGTGCACGTTTTCAGATTGTGTGTGTTTGCATTTGTATCTCTACTTCACGTTTTGTTCCTCACTGCGCGTCACCTGCAGGTTTGCATGCAGTGCCTCACCTTGTGGCCAACCTGCCCGGAGGCCAGAGTCAGTCCGGGCGCGTTCTATCGGAGGAGACGGTGGTGTCTGTGCTGAGCACGCTCACCGAGGTGCTAGGCAACAGTGTGGAGGCAGCAAAGACCCTCCGAGCCTCTCAGGGCATTGAGAGGCTGGTGCTTATCAACAAGGACGGGTAAGTGTATGCAGAATGAGCTCAGAATTTAGGAAGTCAAAATTGGGCTTTTTATTGTGTTTTCTGGTGCGTTCATAATTTATGGCTTTGGATGCTTTGAGTGTATATATTAAAGATACTCGTATACCTTACTGTTATGGAGCCTCCACTGAAAACAAATGTATCAATGTAATTATTTTCTAAAAAAGCTCAAATGTGAATAGTTGCGGTGTATTTTTTTTCAGCTGTCCAACTCTATTGACTGGAAAGAGTTGGGTCACTCAGAAACCAGCTTCATTTTAAATAATTTATCACACAAAAGTACTAGGTGTTGAGGAATGAAGTGTCTTTGGGAACAGGTCTGAACTGGCTGTTGAAAATAAAATGGCGAAAACCAGTACTTTGGTAAACGCGTGGCCATATGTCTGTGTGTCCTACAGCAAGCGCTCCGAGCGCGAGGTGCGGGGAGCCGGCCAGGTGCTGCAGCTCATCTGGGCCCACAAAGAGCTTCGCAAGCCCCTTGAGAAGGACGGCTGGAAGAAGACCGACTTCATGGTGAACCTCAGCACCACCAACGGCCCGAGCACCCGAGCCAACGGCACCTATGAGGACAGCTCCACGCCGCTGCTGGACAGAGGTCAGTGGGCACGGAAGAAAACTTGCAGTTAAACGCTTTTTGACAGATTTAAACCTCACATTTGGAAACTTGTAAAGAGGAAGTTGAAAGTTTAGTTTAACTTGTGACTGTTTTGCTTCATTTTAGGGGAAAAGAGAGACATGATTCCACTAAATGACCGTGGCCCTGGTTGGTTCATTTATCACTGCTGCTTTCTATCAACACAAAATCCTCAGCATCATGATGAGATGTAGTGTCTTTCTTTCTCATTCTTGACGTCTTATTTCCTCAGAGGCCTACTCTACACTGGACCAGAGGGAGAGGAGACACACTCTGGATGAAACCACAGACACTTTACCGGTACTTTAAAGCTTTGTCACGCACATTCACGTGCCACTTCATGTTGAATTGCTCACTTAACTTCACTAACTCATAATCTCCTCCACCAATATGTACATTTCCTGACTTTAACCTTTTCCTTTGGCAGCATTTAAAGCGTCACCATTACTGACCTTGATCTTTTCTCACACTCACTTCCTCTTCTGTATTTCTCTGGTTGTCTCTCAGCGAGGGGTGTATGGGGGCAGAAAGGGCTCCTTGCCCCTGTTGGACTCCTACGATGGTTAGCACTCCCCCTACCCCCCTCTGCATGCAACAGCATGGTATGTTCAACTCACCTCTTGTCCTGCATGGACTCTATGACCTCTGTTCCTTTTGTCTTCTATAACTAACGTCGGTGAAACCTGGTGTGGGTCCGTGATGGTGTCCTGAAACGCTGTGCGGATGTTAACGACATCATGCCTCAATGAGACTCGTACATGCTAGTGGAGAATGCTGCACGGTGCTCCTTGTGCATTGTGGTCCATGGAGTCCGTCGGTGTAGAGATGAACCTCAAGCTGATCACTGACGTGTCGTCGCATTACCATAACTTTGTCTTTGATACCGATGCTAACTGTAGACTGAAAACAGTTTATTTACTCCAGCAATGTCGCTGAGTGAAAGCAATGTGGTGTCGCAGACTAAACAATTTCTAACACTACTTTGTCACTTGATTGTAACGTGACGACTGTGTAGTCGTTTCACTCTTTTTAGATGTCTTTTTGCCGGAGTAGACTCACTTTAGGAACATGGTGCGTTGTTTCAAACCATCGACATGCTGTGAACTATTTGACTCCACTGACTTGTGTACTTCAGACCAAGATCCAAGTACAGAGCTGCGGCTCCATCTTGTCTTTGAGGTCGAGGTTGATGTTTCACTGCCTCCTTGTGGCTCTCAGGGTATTACAACAACATACAAGTCAGAAGATAAACCGATATCATGAGTGGATATTTTCCATCGTCTGCTATGAAGTAACTTCATATTAGTTTGAGAATAAGTTTGAAGCCGAAGAGAAATGTGTGTTTTTTGAGGAGTTACCTTTAAACAATTAATTATTGATTACTTGTAACTATATAATGTGGTCAGCAGTTTGTCTAACTGGTCTAAACTAGACACGAGCAGTATTTCCTCCAGTACATGTGCTGATGCCGGAAGGCACAACACTTCAATGTTTCATGGAATAACTGTTTTAAAGACATTGAAGCAAAGTTTTCATCAAGCAAGTCTGTGATAGTCTTACAATCAAACATGATTTACTACTGATTCACAAGGTGAACTAATGTGATTGGTGAATGTTTTGCATTACTTTAAATCAGCTTTCTGAGCCATTTGTTCAAAGGTGACCATAACAGTCCATACTGGATTTATTTTTAGATGGGAATGTAAGTATTACTTTTTTTGTGTTCACATTTTTCACTCTGTTCCTCTAGAAAAACTGATAGTGTGCGTCGCCCAGACTGGGCCGCCCCTGCCCTACCACTGCTACTGAGGAGAGAAGCTCCAGATGCACAGACTCTCTCCCTCCCCTCCCCACTCCTCTCTATCTCCACATGGATGGGATTAGAAGATGAGGGTGGCCATCCAAAGAAAGTGTCTGTTGCGGGCAAACCATTTCATGCAGCACACACGCACACACATGCACACACTTGAATACTTCATTCAATTGTAGCAACAGCAATGTATTCCGTTTTTAAATTATAAATCTCCTCTAAAGGCAATCACCTTTGTTGACAATCATTTAATTCCGGTGTTGTCATCCTGCTCGTTTTTTTTTCTTTCTTGCTATTGTCAACATTTCGGTAAATTGTCATGCCAACACCTGCATCCTGATGATGAATTTGTACGTAGTCTTCTATGTAGGGTATATACTGTATATAAAAAGAAAATGGGATGACTGCATTAGTTTTGGCTCATTTATTTAACTTGTCCCTTTACTGGGATTGTTGGGAGGTTTGGGATGACAGACGTTTGCCCTTTTTAGATTGAGAATGTTGTTTATATAGGAGTTATTTTCCTGTATAGAGTTAGTTTCTCTTTGTTGGGATGAGCACAGGTGGAGACAAGAAAAAGGGTGTGTCTGTATATTTGTCCTACAGTGTGTGTGTGTGTATGGAAAATGAATATGGACCTTGGCGTAAGTGTGTTTTTCTGTGCGTGTGCACAGACCAGACCCATAAGACCACACATTGCGTATTTCATCCCTTTATGTCTGTTTTTATGGTGTGCGCCAACTCCTGTGATGACGCTTTTGTTTAGTTTTATCTACCAATGGCCTCTCTTTGTGTTTGATACCTTACTTCCCCCTTAAGTGAAAGGACAAATTACAATTTGAGTTTGTGTTTTTTACCCTATGAGACAGTACAACACATCAAACTTGACACTGATGTATGTAAACTAAACCAGTGAATGATTTGCTTTAGAAACCACTACACTCCTGTAACAGATTCACACTAGAAACGACCTCAGCGGGTTTATTCTTGATTGATAAAGTAGCAAACACTTCAGAAGGGTCTTTTTGGAATAATTATTCTCTTTAAATCACTTTTAAAAAATCACTACTTGCTGTTTTTATTTTTTTTAACAATGTAATAGTTAATATTGTCATTCTTAATGTGGTGTTTTACAAATAAAACGGCTAAATATGGGAGCCGTCTTCACTCAGAAGTTCCAACAGATTGGGGAGAAATTCTAACATTTAATTTAATTTGGGAGGTGGACAAAAAGTACATTTGTCTATGATCCATTTGTTTTTATCATATTGTTTTCTTCTTTTTTCCACTGTCAGGTTTGTGTATTTCTTTTGAATTGTTTGTATCTATGGGAGAGGTGGGAGAGCGCATTATGCAATTTGTTTAACTTGTTAGTTCCAGTCATATCCCCCTGATTTGTTTTTAAGGCAAAAGAGACCAATCATCTTTGTTTGTTTTTTACTCTCCACACATAGTATATTTGTAATGTTGCCTATCCATGTACAATTATGATGTACCACTCATACCTGCCTTGGCTCTGAGAAGTTGCTTTTTCAGTAAAGTCTGTAACTGGTAATACTGTTTTTTATAAATAAAGATCTTTTCTTAGACAAGATTTGGCGACTTGTGATTGATGTGTGGGTGTGGGGAGGAAAGACTTCTCTAACATGGAGATGAACACGTCTAATTAAGGAGAGCCATGCTTTGTAATTCCATCCCCCCCCCCCTCTCTCTCTCGCTATGGCAAACGTACAGACTTCACACCGTCGGATCAATGTTCTCCGTCAGAGTTGGTTTTCTTTATCGAGGCTCGATAATAATTTGTGTCGCCGCGAGACCTTTCCAGCTCGGCCGTCGCCCAACTCCAGACGTAAATGGTCTGCGTTAAGCCGCTTGGCTTTCCTCCACGACGTCCAGCTGTGTTGACGTTCTCGGCGCTGCTGTCGTCTCGGGTTCCGCGTGCTGACGGGGAATGAATGCCGTGTGTGTGTTTGTCAGACTCCCGGCACGTCGGAGGAGCACGAGGACGTGAAAGTGTCGCGCCACGTCTGAAATGCATCCCACGCAGATTGAGAAGCAGCTGCTGGATCACCAGAGCGGTGAGTGCATGGTATGAGTGTGAAAGTGTGTTATTAGTCAGGGCTATGATTCATAGGCGTCAGTCTGTGACTTACAAAGTCACAATCTCACTGAGCGTTTTCTAGATGCTGATGGAGAACAATGCCACGCAGGAGCAACCTCGACTTCCAGTCCTGTGAGCTGCAGCGCCGACACTAATTATGACTGAGGGTTATGACTTGGGCTGTAGTAAGTATGTTTAGAGGCCGGTCCAGTTGACTAACCTTAATATGATTTTCATGATTTTTTTACAATCTATGAAACGTCAAAATGTAACTGCTTTTTAGCTTGCAGTGAGGTTTCACATCAAACGCGTTGTCCAGCCTCCTGTTTTTTACTTTCTGTTAAATAGCCATTGATTTACAAGAAATGTTACTGATTGTTTCTCAAAATCCTATCAATATATAGACGATAAAATGTCTGACCAAGCATTCAATACTTTTGTTCAGTGACACTTTTTTAAATGTTTCTTAAAACACATTCTGGTTTCTATTCAGGAGGTAAAATAGATTTACAGTCTGTTTAGTACAAAATGTAAGCGACTATTCGTTTCCCCAGATGAAGGTTCCTTGCTGAGCAAAGGGTTGAGATCCCTTTGCTCAGCAAGGAACCTTCATCTGGGGAAACGAATACAGTCTCTTACGTTTTAATCACTTTAGAAAGGAATTTCTTCACGTCTGTCATCGAGAGATGGAACAATACCTTTTGAAATTCACATGCATGAGAGTATTGCTGCAAGACTATATATATATATATATCTTGTCCTTTCAGGTCAGCTCAATAAGGTATAAATATTCCTTATAAAGGTTTTCCTTGTTACTCCTTGCAGTGTGTAGATGGGCTTTAGGCAGGATTTAGACCATTGTGTTGGGAAGTGCGTGTGTATATATATATATTATATAATATGGAATTTCTCGTTAATAAAACAGTGGAGATGTCCATTGAGGGGACACTGACTCAACAGCCCAGGGTATCTGAAGCCTTGGCTACAGCCATGAAAAGAAGTGAAGTGTAAAGTTTGTCAATTCAGTTTAGCCCATTTTCACAAATTGCAAATTTGTCTCTGAGTGCTTTACAATCTGTACATATAGACATCCCTGTTCCAAAACCTCACATCGGATCAGGAAAAACTCCCAAAAAATAGAAAAAAAACTTTCACAGGGAAAAAATGGAAGAAACCTTCAGGAGAGCAATAGAGGAGGATCCCTCTCCAGGATGGACAGAAGCAATAGATGTAATGTGTACAGAAGGACAGACTAGAGTTAAAATACATTCAATGAATATGACAGTGTATGAATAGTTGGTATTAGGCATATTCCACGATCGAGACCTCCACGATCCATGACGTCTCATAGGGTCCAATGACCCTATGAGATGTGAAGTCACAAGGACTCCGGGGAGGAAGCAGAGTTAATAATGTGCAATAGAGAGATGAAAATTCATCCATAAGGAGGGAGAAAAGAGGAGATAGGTGCTCATTGTATCCTAAACGTCCCCCAGCAGCTATAAGCCTATAGCAGCATATCAAGGGGCTGGACCAGGTGAACCTGATTCAGCCCGAACTATAAGACTATCAAAGAGGAAAGTCTTAAGTCTACTCTTAAATGAGGTGACTGTGTCTGCCTCCCGGACTGAAGGTGGAAGCTGGTTCCATAAAAGAGGAGCTTGATAACTAAAGGCTCTGGCTCCCATTCTACTTTTTAAGACTCTAGGAACTACAAGTAGTCCCGCATTTAGTGAGCGCAGCTCTCTAGTGGGGCAATATGGTACGACAAGCTCCTTAAGATATGATGGAGCATCACCAATCAAGGCTTTGTAGGTTAAGAGAAGAATTATAAAAGTGATTCTTGATTTTACAGGGAGCCAGTGCAGAGCAGCTAGTGCAGGAGTGATGTGATCTCTTTTCTTAGTTTTAGTGAGAATACGAGCTGCAGCATTCTGGATCAACTGGAGGGATTTAAGGGACTTATTAGAGCAGCCTGATAATAAGGAGTTGCAGTAATCCAGTCTTGAAGTAACGAACGCGTGAACCAATTTTTATGCATCTTTTTTTAGATGAGGTTTGTCTGATTTTTGAAATATTACGTAGATGAAAGAATACAGTCCTTGAGATTTGCTTTACGTGGGAGTTAAAGGACAAGTCCCGATCAAAGATAACGCCAAGATTCTTGACAGTGGTGTTAGATGCTAGGGCAATGCCGTCTACAGAAACCACATCACCAGATAATTGATCTCTGAGGTGCTCAGGGCCGATTAAAATTACTTCGGTTTTGTCTGAGTTTAACATCAAGAAGTTGCAGGTCATCCATGTTTTTATGTCTTTAAGACATGCTTGAATTTTACTGAGTTGGTTGCTCTCCTCTGGTTTTATCGATAGATATAGTTGAGTATCATCTGCATCGCAATGAAAGTTTATGAAAGATTCCTGATAATATTGCCCAAAGGAAGCATGTATAAGGTAAATAAAATTGGTCCAATCACAGAACCTTGTGGAACTCCGTGACTAACGTTGGTGGTTATCGAGGCGTCATCGTTTACAAATACAAACTGAGATCGATCTGATAAATAGGATTTAAACCAAATTAGTGCCGTACCTGAAATGCCAATCGACTGCTCCAGTCTCTGTAACAGGATGTCATGGTCAATGGTGTCGAATGCAGCACTAAGGTCTAACAAGACCAGGACAGAGAGGAGTCCTTTATCTGCTGCCATTAAGAGGTCATTTGTAATTTTCACCAGTGCCGTCTCGGTGCTGTGGTGTTTTCTAAATCCTGACTGAAACTCCTCAAATAAACTATTATGATGTAGAAAGTCACACAACTGATTTGCGACCACTTTCTCAAGGATCTTGGAGAGGAAGGGGAGGTTAGAGATCGGTCTGTAGTTAGCCAACACCTCTGGATCCAGAGTGGGTTCTTCAGGAGAGGTTTAATAACAGCCACTTTGAAGGAGTGTGGTACGTGGCCTGTTAGCAGGGACACCTTGATTATATCTAATAGAGAGCCGCCAATTAAAGGCAAAACGTCTTTAAGCAGCCTCGTCGGGATGGGGTCCAAGAGACAGGTAGACGTGTTCGAAGTAGAAACCGTTGAAGATAATTGGTCACGGTTGATGGGAGAAAAGCCCTCCAAATATACACCAGGGCATACAGCGGTTTCCAAGGCCATTCCACTTGAGGACAGATTGGCACTGGTTAAGGGCAAGAGAATATTAATCTTGCCTCTAATAGTTAAAATCTTTTCATTAAAGAAGTTCATAAAGTCATTACCACTGAGGTCTATAGGAATACAACCTATATGTAGGTTCATAAGAATGCTAGAGCTACTAATAATACAACAGAGGAGCAGACATATGTGTTGTCCCCTGGCTCCTCCAAGCATATGGCTGAATGACAAGTCTGTTGGTCACTTAATGTGTGTCACACACGCGTATAACACACCCTTCCTTAAATTTGAGCCCACCTAACGCAGCAGATACTCCCTCCCTCCCCGCGTCCTGTCATTTGGTGTCATATCTATTTAGGGCTCTCCTGCTGTTCTTAATTTTCCTCTCGATTTCTCTCTCGAGCTCAAATGGAAGCAGCAACATTGAACTCCAACGCACAAGAGCTGTGTGGAAAACTGCAAAAGACCAAAAGGAATATCGCGCATACTCAGAGGAATTATTGTTGGGTGGAATTTAGCACCAGATTCATTTCAGCGAGGGCACTTTAGGGACTGTGGGAAACCACAACGCTGGGAGATTATGTGAGCCCCCAAGCGTTCCTCCTCATGCTCGCTGGAGCCGATTTGTGGAGGAAAATGAGAACAAACGGATCCGTTTAGGAGCAAAGGAACTGCTCAGTCTCTGCTTGTGTCTCATGGCTTCCCTCGGCGTCCCTAGTCCCTCCTCTTCAAACTCGGATGACGAGTCCCCCGATAGCAATCCGGAGCCGGATTCCTCCCGCTACACCTCCCACACCGGCAAGCAGAGCGGGCTCAGCAGCCTGGGCTACGGGGTCCTGGTGGCCTGGAGCAACCTCAGGCCCTTCATCCCCTTCATCCTCATCAGCTTTATGGTCGTGGCCCTCATCTACCTGATGCAGTTCATCATCTTCGGGGGGCCCTACAAGGACCCGCACTTCTTTGTGAAGTTCAATGAGCGCTGGCCCGCTCCGGGTCAAGAGGACTCTCGAAGGCCTTCAAAGTTCTTCAGTCCGGTCCCCCCCTCGTCATTTGAGCAAGTCTTCTTTGAACTGCACAGAGACAACGAGACAATAAGAACTGATTGATCACAAAAACGGGAGGAAATGTTTTTTTTTCTTCTTTGGATTTGAGCAACACGGATTTATGAGGAATTATACCAGGTTTCAGTGCTATTTAAAAGCACACCGACTTATAGGCTACTTTGACTTTCTTTAAGTAATTTATTATTGGTTGTATGTGTGTTGCTGTATATCTTTCCTGTTTAACCCATAACTTGTTATGTTACTGGTTGAAAAATACCAATTAAGACTGGGTAAACATTGTCCAGCAAAGTGCACCTGCACAGGTGCTTCTGAGACCTTGAACCAATCGGTGTCCAGTGTTTCTCTCCTTGTGAACATGTAAGCCATGATCATATAACAACCTCTTCAATTTGACCGTCCTCCTATTTGTTTATGTAGTCTGTCTCTGTAGTACCTTTTTAGAATGTTTTAAATAGAAAGTAACGCTAATGTGAGGTTTAGCAGTCTGTGGTTGACAAATGAAAGGAATCTTGTAAAGTTGATCTTTAAAATTCCTTCTATGGTGAAGCAACCAGAGGGAAAGTGGTCGATCCTGACTTCAACTTTGTCAGACTGCTGAAAGCTCATATATAGAAGCTTCAGCTGGACTTTGGAGGTCATGTTGCATATAGAGCAAGGACTGGATTTAGTCTCCTGCTGTATAAACTACAGTACTATGGTACTTTAAAGACACAATTTGATTGGAACCATTTGCCATCGTCACATGTAGACTGGCACAACATATTCTAAAACACGTTAACATTGTATTTGTCACTAATGCTCAAACGGAGGCAGGGTTGACGGGCAGCTGGGTGGTTGTGTGCAAGACAACATATATAGGTGGGTAAAAATAACACTGGGTTAATTTGTACATATTTCAAAGGGTGTCCAAAGTCAGTCATTAAAATAGTTTACCCCAAATATAGGATCTCAACCAGTTGGGTGAAAACAATTGGCACATAATGTTTTGTTGTGTCTTCAGCCACATTAAAGTGCCATTTATATTGCTTTGCCATACTGCACCATAGAAGCTAAACAAGTTATTTACATTGTTTTTCTTCCTGAAATGTTTGATACTTTAACTGAAAAGCTACAGTGACCACAAGTGTGTGTTAGTGTTAACTATTAAATGTAGTGCAGCATAAGATAAGTCAATAAACCAGCTAAGTTACTTACACTAATATATATATCTATATATCTTGAGCCACCATATGTCACAACAAAGTCTAGCTAATACGGAGTGTACAGAGCCAGGGTGTTTATTGCTTTTAAACTTTCCATATTTATTTCAAGACTGTTATGTCTTCCATCGACAGTTGAATGTTGCTCTTTAAGTCCATCGGTCTGGACTTATTATTATATTTTATCAAAGTTAAAGTATACTACAGCATTTTAATTACTTTGGTAAAAATAACATAGAACTCAAATAAATGCCCCGTCGGATATTAAATCACATTTGGGGGGACTTGATGACAGAAAGAGTAACTTATATTCTTAAATACTGATGAATGAAAAAAATTTGTCTCCAGCAAAAAGGGCACTTTTCTCATCCAGGGCAAAGGGGCTGGTGCTTGAGCACCACTAGGGCTCTATCTGTGCACGTGCCTGATAATATATGATAACGTTTTGGTTTATACTCTGTATTCATCATTTACATTTGTAAAGTAACTTGTGACTAAAGCTTTAAAGTGAGTGCAATATTTTCCACGACATTGTAGTGCAGGGAAAGTGTAAAGTAACACAAAGTGGGTATGATTAAGAACTATACAAGTTCCTCAAAGAACAGTACTTGGGTGAATTATACTTTCCATCTCTGGTCACTGAAAAGGGACAGAGGCTAATATGTTCAGGTGAAAGGGAAAGTAGTAGAAGATAGCTCTCTCGTGTTTAATGTCTTTACTCTTTGACTGTGCTGTTGTACCTGACCGTTGGCTGTGCAGTGGGAGCCACGCCCCCTGGTGGACGAGTGATGCAGTGACAGCCCCGCCCCTGGTGGCGGAGTGATGCAGTGACAGCCCCGCTCCCTGGTGGCGGAGTGATACGCGGCAGTGCGCCGTTTCTGCTTGATGAGCACGTTGACCTGCGGATGACCTCCCCAAATAACGTAAGAAAACAACTGAAAAGTTAACAAAATACTGACTGTAAATTGTATTGAAATATAGCAAACTTTTAACACAACCTAATTGTGTTTCTTTGACGTGGGAACGGGCTTATATGTAGCATTGAGACGGTGAGTGAACCTGCCCGCGTTAATGTGTAACACCTTCACAACAGGAGAGTTCAAACGTCTCGAGTTGTTCTCGGAGGTTTAGTGAGATTTAATAATATAAATGTTCCTGCATGCTCACTAACAGGTGATCTGATGTGACTCGTTTCCACCGCCCGACTCTGGCTGTTTGTGTTGTGCTGCTGACCGCTAGCTTCATGCAGATAAGCGCGCGAGTTTTTGATTTTATGTGAAACCTTCGAAGAGAACAAGTTTACGCTATAATATGAACCTACTGTCGTGGAAGCAAACATTTTAATCATCATTGGAGTGAGAAAAATGAAATTCACCGTTTTGAACTCAAAATAGGTCATCCACGTGAATCGTGGAGATCCGAAGAGTTTTTGTTTTGGGGGGTCACCTGGCCCGCTGCCGTTGAGATTGCAGTGAGACGCGGAGAAAAGTGTGAAGTGTTGCTCTTCGCAATAAAACATCTTTGATGGGACGTGTCGCGTCTCGGCCAATCAGCGTTCAGATGTCCACAGCGTTTGGGGGTTCAGGTTAGCTTGAATGTTAGCCCGCTACATCTGCTGCTGTCACGCTGCACGGTGTAGCGATGCTAACAAAGTACCCGTACGTTAAACACGATGTGATTTAGCATATTTTAGTATCGATACTTCATTAAGAGAGCGATCAGAGCGCACGCGCTGCTCCGTGTCGAGCTGTCTGCGCACACTGCGCTGCGCAGCTCACAGCGAGAGAAGTGGCGCAGCTTTAGAGACTTCGGCTTAAAAAATAAAAAGATGCCAGAAGTGAAATGTTTCAGTCTGTAAAGTTCTGTAACTCTACAGCTGCTCATCCTGATGAACTGTGGATCATCTGGTCAGAGACTAACGGCCTCATAGTGTATCATCAATGCTATGATGGAACCATGTAGTTTAATTCATATCTGGCTGTATGAATCAATACTCGTATTACTGTCATTTGTTAAGTGTTGAAAAAGTTGGTAAAAAGTGAACCATACAGATGTTTTATTTATTACTATTATAGATAAATATACCAGTCTCGTAATTATGGTACCATATTGTTTGTATGGTGTATTGAATTCTGGTATCGGGTATCATGATATTTATGGCAGGTATGTAATATGTATAGAAGTTATAATATGAGTATCGTGACAAACAGGTAGAGACAGAACAGATTCAGGGAGAAGTCCATGAGGACTGTTCAGGCAACAAAAAAAGGAAGTTGGTTCATGAATGACTTTAACCATATTATATATAATGACAATGTATATTTGTTATTACTATCATTATAGGGCTGAGTCAGAGCGGAGAACCTTTTGGTCTTAAACTGTTTATTATCATTATTTAGATTTGTGGTCAGAACAATAAAATGACTGTAGTTGTGGTTCTAAAAGCTTTGAGGCTTCAAACAACGTGGATGTGGTGTGGTGAAAGAAGAAGAAAAAAAATCACCTGCACCCCCCCGTTGTCACCTTTTTCACCCCTCATGAGTTTGCAGGTATGTACACGGTTCTGGTCCAAGATACGAATGTAGGCCATAAAGGAGTGACTATCAACATAGAGCTACCCAACTAACTTGATTAATAGTATGAATACAAATGCAACTATACCAAATATCATTTATGACATTAAATGCATCTCACTGTACCAGCGCATTAATCTGCTTTTAAGGTTTTTTTTAAAAGTACATATTCTGTTTAATTGTTAATAATGCAGTTTTTCAATAAATTCAAGAAGAAAATCCTACTTGGTGCTAATGTTTAATCAATACAATTAAAAGTTAGAAATATGCTGAGCATAAAGCAGTCTCTATTTTATATACAAATGGCTGGATGTTTGTATTAATCACTATTTGTTGTCAGGTCCACCCTGTTCTTCACAGAAGGGTACGAGTATAAATAAGTGTATCAAACCGTATTGCATCTCTTATTCCATCCCTTTCTTTGTTTTCTTTGCATGAGTCTGATAAAGCACGAAGCGGAACTGTTGCTCGTGCCGATGTTGATTTGTTTTAACATATATTCGTATGTGTTGCGTCATGTGCGGTCATTAACACAAACATTTCTGTTTTGTTCTTTTGGGAAACGACAACAGAAAATAGTCCGTCGTGTTGAAAGGCATATTTGCAACAAATACAAATTGTCATTTTTATCAATTCATCTTCACGTTTCTCCACTCTGCTCTTCCTCTGAAGTTCACGGGGAGATGTGGTCCTACCAGAAACCGGGGTTTGAAGCCCTCCTTCTCGCAGAGCTGCAGAGACAGCAGCAGTGCAGCCAGTTCTGCGACACTCTCCTCAAGACGGAGGGTATGAACACACCGAAACCTCGACATCTCCGACGCATCACACTGTCGCCTTGAGATCGTCCATCATCTTGAGCAGCTTCGTAGGAGGTGGTTCTCGTGTCATGTAAAGTCATCATTACTGACACCTTTCCTCTCCTCCAGGTGTATCGGTGCCAGCACACGGTTGTATTCTCTCAGCTATCAGCCCCCAAATGTCCTCCGCTCTGTCCTCCACGCCGCCGCCCCCTGCAGGACAGAGCCGCCTCTTGGAGTTTCGGGCTCTCGGCGCCTGCAGCCTGCTCCACATGGTCAGACTGCTGTACTGCGGAGAGATGGTCGGGGAGGGGGAGAAGGAGAAGCAAGAGGCCATTTCTGCTGCAGCCAAGCTGGGCATCCACGGGCTGGTGGAAGTCACAAAAAGAGATTGTAAGTGCCGAAATAAGGAAGAGTGGCGCACGGAGGTAGGAGTGCAGACGGAGCCACTGAGGCCTCAGGAGAAGGAAGAGAGGCTGGGCAGGTGGAGGAGCAAAGAAATGACAGATGGGAGCACCGTCCTGTGGAAAGAGACGCTGTTGGATGGTAAAGACACATGGCCTCAGACAGAACAGCTGCAAGTAAATTCAGGTCCTCCTCCTCAGCCAGCAGCCTCCTTTGAGACCATCGATATGACAGCTCTCCACGGTTTAGAACAGACTGACTCCCATCCTCTTCCCCCTCAAATTCCCTCCATCCCCATATCCCTCGTCTACCCACCGGATGAAAACACAATACGCCAAGCTTCATCTGCTCTCGCTGACTCCATGCATGAATCTGCAGCAGCCGGACACACTGTTGTGGCACCGTCTCACACCTTTGTCCCCCCACCCCTGCTTCCCTTCTCCAGCCATGTGACCCCAGGTCCTGCTGACCTTGAGAACTGGTGGGATGTCACAGCAGTTGAAGAATTGGGAGACGAGCAGTTAGAGCAGTTTCAAGGCAACATCCCAGAATACATCAGCTACTTCCTGAACCTGGATAAGGAGAAGGGTGTTGGTAGAGGCAGAGCTAGGAGGAGGCAGGGTGCAGGAGTAGGAGGTGCCAGGAGGGGTGGGACGGCTGAAAGAAGAGCCAGGACACCACAAGAAAGAAGAGGGGGTAGAGGCAGACGAGGGTTAACGCAGACGGTGGATCTTCAGGATGTGGGGGTGAGCAAGCTGCAGACGTTTTTCCTGCAGCGGTGGGGGCCGTCCAGAACGGGCCAGGGGGGAGGATCTGTGGGCAGGAAGCTGTACCTGAAGACCAGAGAGCTCCTGAAATCGACCAAGAGCGGTCAGAGGAGAAGAAGGCGTGGCAAAGTGTGGGAGTTCAGCCAGAGTGGAGATGTGCTGCCCGACTGTAAGGGAGGAGGAGGAGGAGGAGGAAGAGGAAGAGGTAACACGCAGCACAAGAGGAATGCAGAGCAGCAGTTTAACCTGGTGAGAGTTCACTGAACACGGTCCTATTGGTAACAACCTAAACGTGACGCTAAACAACATGAACTAAATATCAAAATAAGGTTCACAAACTCACCGGTCACAATTAATCATTTAAAAAGCATTTTACACCTTTAAAATATTGTATTTAATTTATAAACAAGAATGGAGGTATAGTCCAGGGCTGGGATAGGAATATCTGTAATGCTATTGATAATAATTTTAAAAAATCTTGTTTTCACAAAGGACTACACCTTTGTTGTTCCTAAAGGTAAACAACATGGGAGTTGTGTATTTGTGGTTTTAACTTAGAATATATTGACAATATCAGATTTTCACATAAATATATAAATGACACACTGTTTTAATGTGTTATTATTTACAATATATAAATATTTCATTTTTAAATATCACAGTTGTAATAGTTGTAGACCTGGACACTCCATATTTGATCTATTTAAGTGCAAACTTTGAGAAGTTGTTGCCGCTGTAAAAGAACTGAATAACACTGAGCCGACAGAGTAACTGTGATTTAATATATATATATATATATAATAACTGATTTTATTAGATTCTAAACTTAGTGTAACTCACTGCAGTATTACACATTTTTAATTCCTTGTCCAGCGGCACGTTGTGTTGTAATTAATACTCTTTTCTCCACGGTTACAGGAGGGTCTTCCTGTGGGCGGGGCTCCGAGGGCGAGGGGCAGGCCTCCGAGGGGCGGGGCTCAGAGGGCGAGGGGCAGGCCTCCGAGGGGCGGGGCTCAGAGGGCGAGGGGCAAACCAACAGCACCCGATTCCTCTTCTTCCCCTCACATCGTCCAGACCGTATCTGCCCTCAGCCCCTCCCTCTCTCCGCCGCCCAGCCTGCTGTCACCCGCGGCCTCCTATGTGCCTCCAGAATCGTCCCTCCTCCTCAGCACCTCCCTCCCTCCTCCGCCTCACGAGCAACAGCCCGAACACTTTGATCGTCTACTGGAGGAAGTGATGATGGGCCTCAACATTTTACCCAACAACAACAACAACAACAACAGGGCTTCACATTCTCAGCCTCCTCCTCCAACAGGTAGCAGCAGTTATGCCTCTTGCGATGAAACTTTAGTCCAAACCGAACCATGCGACCGTACCGCTGTCCTCCTGGAAGCCAGTCCAGGTTCTCATGGGTCCACACAGGCCGGTGCCAAAGCAAGAGGAGACGTGGGCTCCGACAGCGAGCGGCCCGTTCTGCAGCAGCAATGCGAGGGAGAGCTGGATGAGATGCTGGACCACTTCCTCCAGTCCTTTGAGTGGCATGTTGACAGCTGTACTGCGAGGAAAGAGGCGGAGCTTGGTGGTCAGAGTGGCACAGAGGCGAGCCAGCCTGGCCTCGTTAAATCCAGAAGAAACGAGACCAACAGACGCTCTCGAATAACTGAACTGCACCAGAGTGATGAAGCTGAAAAGCCCCGCAAGACTTCTGCTCCCGAAAATACCAAGGAAGCGCCAATGAAAGTCAAAGCGCCAGCCAAACAACGAAAGAGGAGGAGGAGAAAAAACGAGTCTCTGTTCTCACTGGAGAAAGAGAGGGCGAGGAAGCCAGTGTCACCAAGTGACAAGAAGACCAAAGACGCTCGTGAAGTCCAGGGAGACGAGCAGCTGCAGCAGAGGCCGGTGGTGGAACTGGAGCGGTGTGGCCGCTGGCCAGTTGAAGTTACACCGCAGGAACGCAGCTGTCTGGAAGACAAGGTGATGAACCTTTTTAACGACTTCTGGTGACGTCTGCCGTCACCGCCAGGCTTCTGCTATTAATACCAGGGTTACACTGGACTGTAGCGGTCACAGAATGAAGACGTATCAAACGGTTGGCCCGTCTGTTTCTATTTTTCAGAGCCGCGCAAAAGCACCGACGAGTTCATCATCCGTAAAATACGAACGAGACTCCTTGGTCACAAAGACGCACCCAGTGAGGAGCAGGGTGACCGGCGCGCGCTTCACGGTGAGATCGTCACCGAACATCCGTCCTTTAGAGAAAGAGGCACCGCGTTTTTAACTTGTTGTTTTGAGCCGCGCGAGCAGCGAGGCCGTACGGACCACGGTGGCTGAAATATCAACCGATATTGATCGGACATTTCATGGACCCCAGATGACGAAGCCTGATAGAGATAGATAGATAGATAGATATATACTTTATGAATCCCCAAGGGGAAATTTGTCGTTACAAGTAGCAGCACCAATAAACCAAAGGCACAAGAATAAAAACAAAACACAAATATAAAAAAACGGATGAAAGATATATAAGTATACAAAGTAAAATACAAAACAAAATATATATGTACCTACACAACACACAACATCAATAACAAATCAAATTCAAAAGTATTAAATATAGACAGTGTGTATATGTGATAACTTTTAGGATCCTCCTAACTTTTAATAGCCTCATCGTCAAAACTTTACTGTGTCCAATACTTGGTAAACATTATTCCTGCTCCATATCAGCAGGGTAGAATTATAATTGTGGCACGTCAGCATGATGTGCTCAGCGTTTAGCTCCCTGCAGAGCTGGTCGCATTGTTGTCGACTTTTTTCATTTTTTATTTGTCTGTATATTTTTTCACGGTTCATTTGCTTTACAGGACGGTTCCCCCTCTCTCCAGGAGCCACTTCTGACCGGACGGCCGCCCGCAGAAGGCCGACCACATCGCAGTGGAAACGAGCCCAATGACGACGTCCTCAGTCCATCTCGGGCTGAGACGTCAGCGCCGCCAATTCAGCCGCCGCCTGTGGAGCTCTGTGGCACGGTGGGACAACGGGGGAAAAGGCAAAAGAGACATGAAGAAGAAAATACTGTCAAGCCACAGGAAGAAGGGGAGAGAGCTCCGAAAGAGGGAGGGGAGAGGAGAGCGGAGTCAGAGGAGGTGCCGAGTGACGTATCCTCTGCGGCCAAGAGGGTCTGCTTTGAAACACGCGTCCCGAGCTCTCGATCTGCAGACGCCGTCTCCGAACCAGCAACCGGAGAGATGAAGGCGGTTTCGCTCGCCAGTGAAAGAGACCGCTTACAAATAGAAGACGGAGAGAAGAAAACAATGTGGATTGAACTGAAACTCCGACCAACTGAGGAATGTTTGCTGGCTGAGGAGACGGAGGTAGTCGGCGTGGACGGAGACCCCGAAGACGACCGCTGCCCGAGCAGAACCGAGCCGACTCGGTCACAGCCGGCCGACGGGACTCCTCCGGGTTCAGAAGAAGAGGTTTGTGTGCGGTCGACAGGAAGCTGGGAAGAGGACGAGGACATCGATGTGATCGGCGGTTTCGGCCCCGCCCCCGAGCCGGTGATCATCAGCTGGACCGAGTCTTCGGAGGAGGAGGGAGACGAGGACATTGACGTCGTCGGAGAAAAGACGGACTACGCTACTGGCAGACGATACAAGACGGAGGGGCTCTGACGGTCGCTTCTGTGACATCCAGTTTGGTTTCTACTCTTCAGTTTGTTGTCTTTTTATTTCCCAGGAAACGTTTGTTCCATCGATTTAATGGAGTTCAAGACATGAATGTCTTCTGTTCTGAGTGTGAATGTGCAGACACTGACAATCCTATCCTACTCCACCGAAGTTTAGGAAAAGAAGAGCAACATGTTAACAGTTTGTTAGATTGAAGGACATGAAAGATAAGGCGTGCATCATAATGCATGAAGACAGTTCAACGAGCTAACATAACTGTCGTTTTTAAGAAGCTATTGAGTAGACTGACAATTATTGGCAAACTCAGCTGATGGGGGTCGTTAATTTTGTTGGTAATGTTTTGATGTAAATAAGTTGTTCCTGTTTAATGAATTCATTTCAGATGTTTTAAGCAGCTAGTTTAGCAAAGTCTGTCTTAACTGTCGAATGTTGAAAACCAAACCAAAATAAAATCAGGTTCATGTAATGTTGAGTTTTATTAGTATGTTGATGTAAATAATATCATCCTCTGTTCTGCCAGTTTGTAAATGCTCCCTGTTGATGTTGATGCTTGCTGGTGTTCCTCGAGGCTCGGGGCCTCATCTCCTTCATAAAGAACCTGGTTCTACCTCCTGCTGCAGCTGCTGTGGCTCCACATCCTCACGAGATGAGGCTCTCCATCAGGGTGTGGATGTTATTATTATAGTGCAAGAAATTTAAATTACCACATCAAATGTATTATACATCCAATAATACTGGAATCGTGATGCAACTAAAACACATCGTCAGCTCATTAGGTCGATGTATTTGTCAGTTTTATTGTCCCCCAGGAGATTTCTGGTGTTGCATTGGACTTACTTTTTTAATATTTTGGTAGTATTTTTAATTAATGGAGGCTTCATAAAAATGGCAGACATGTAAACTCCAACTCGACTGGTGGCTGGAGATATTCATCTGGGAGGCGAGTTCTAGTTGCCTAATGTTTTGTCAGTGCTGAAGATTTTTTCTACAGTTGCACTTTATTCCACTTTCAAAAATACCGTTTCTGAGAGGAATAACTGAATGTCAAATAACATGAAGTCAGTTTGGCAGCTACCCTTTTAAATACAGATAAAGCTGCTGCATGTTCAGGCTCTAATGCATGTGGCTGAGGAACTTAACGCCCACGTTTGTTTGAAGGTTTCATTTTTGAACAAAAACATCAAACTACACCTTCAAAATACTTTGAGTTTGAGAAGTACCTTTGAACCTTTTCATTCTTTTTCCCTCAGTGTTAAAACTTTCACAATAAACCCATTTGAAGCACAACTGCGGTTCTCTGAAGAAACGGCCTCCTTGAAGCCTGCAGGTGGTGTTTCCTGCCGCAAAGAGAAGGGGAAAGCCCACTTTATTCGTAACATACACACGTATAATAAAACCAGAATACATGAAGTGTAAATGAGTTTATTAGTATTCAACCTCCTTCACACAACATGGTAACACATCAGCTGCACCGAGGAGACTCGGCCATGTTGGAGCTTCATCTCCCGTTTGGTTCCAGCTCGCTGAGGAATCGCTCAGCTCAGATGTGTGTGAGTGGAAACCTCTAAACCAAATAAAAAGACACTGTGAGCGTCGGCTATGTTGGCCTGTGTGAGGGGAGCGTTGGTTTCCCGGTGCTTTAACCGTGAGATATCGTCTCTTAGACCACGATAAGGCTGTTGCGCCTCAAATCAAGAGGAAGGAAAGGATTGAAGAGAGGAAGAAAGAAATGGAGGAAGGGATGAAAGCAGGGGGGTCGAGGGTTGTCTCAGTCCGTCTCCCTCTCAGTGCTGGATGCGCCTGATGGACTGGACCTGGGGGGTCTGACAGTGGGACCCCCAGTTCCTCCAGTGCTGGTAGTCTCCGCTGTGCCTCTCACACTCCATGATGTACTGCTGGCCTCTGTATCCGGGGTGCTGGTAGCACACGAAGCTGCGAGAGGAGGGAACAAAGGTCACTGGGACTATTTGTCCTGTGATATTTTTCAGACTCTAAGCCTGATGTTCGAGGATAAATCATCTGCAAGGTGACAAAGCGTTTGCAGAATGAGTTTCCTGACACAAAACAACAGAACATCTCATGAGTGATCGCATGCGCAGTAACTTACGCGCCACTCTGCACGTGCATGGAGCCAACTTCAGGCTTCATCCAGCCCATGGCCTGCAGAGAGGGGAAGTCGTCGCAGATCTCCACACTGCGGCCGAGGAAGTTCTCCTTCTCAAAGATGGTCATGCGACTGCGCTGGTGGGACTGCGGGGAGGAACGCACCAGTTGGATTGTGGAGCCCTGAGGGAGTTGTGGCTCGCCACCTGAGCACCGGGACACGGGAGGTACTCACGGCGCAGTAGATGGGGCGCAGAGACATGAGGCGCTCCACGTGGTAGGAGAGGGAGCCACTGTACGCGTCCCAGTGGGGGTACTCTCCTCTCTCCAGGATGAACTGCTGGCCCTGGAAGTCATGGTGCTCGAAACCCACCCAGCTGTTCAGAGAGACGGAGAATACATCAGCTCGCTTGGCACAGTCCACTATTTGACTGTCTCAGTGCTTAAAGATTCCCACATTTTATTTTATTTCCTATAGGATGGATGTATCGAGGGGAAACAAAAGGGCATACTTGTTTTCTTTGATTCGCTCCATTGACAGTCAGAGAGTCATGCATGTCTTGTTTTTGCCAGAGGAAAAGTGTAAACACTTACGCTCCGCTCTCCACTCTGATGGAGCGGATGTTGTCCAGTCCGCAATCATGAACGTTGCAGCACTCGGAGGTGAACTCCAGGCACTTGCCCTGGAAATGCTCCTGCTCGAACACAGTCACCTGAGGGAGGAGCAGGGGAAGGAGTTCAGTTGGCAATACGGTTGTATATAGTTGATCATCCTTTACCTTTCAGAATCCAGTAATGTGTGCTCAGATGAGTGTTTACCTTGAAGAAAGGAGCCATGCCCATTCCTGAGTTGACCAGCGGCTGCATCATTGGGGACCTTGTAGTTCTGTTCATCTTAACTCCTGATGTTCAAATGAAGACAAAGAAAAAATGAAGTCAAGCAAAGTAAATATGGGGGAGTTGTGGGAGAATTTTTTTCTCCACAGACTAATTTATACATAAATGATCGACGATGAATAGACGTTGGCATATTTATCATATCATATACATGGTGGTGTTCCATATCCACCATAATTCCCTTTGAAACATTTAGGCAATGCAGCTACAACCCATCTCATAACAATCTGACCTAAAACATCTGGAAGGTGAAAAACATTTACATTTTTAAATTTGTCTTTTTTTAAATCGGAAGTATGATAATAAAGTTCTCATGACAGTTCAGATGTGTTCCGTGCTTTTGGTTTTCAGTGGGAAGCACTTGTTGTGCACCTGTCTGTCTGAGCCTGTTGAGAGCAGAGAGGAGTCCTTACCTAGACGGATACTTTATTGGAAGAGCTCGAAAGTGGTGCGCGCCTACGGCCTGCCTCGTAGAGCTTTGACGGAACCTGGCGCTTCAGTTTTATACCGACGGCCGGGGGGCGCGCATGCTGGTGCGCGTCCATGGCTCTGACTCGGCTCATGCACGCCCCCGGATTGGCTGCGTGGATGCTGTCCAGCTCAGCAGATCCCATAGTGCTGCTGCTGCTGCCGAACAAAGGCGCTCCGGTTTGTTCGGACCCCGGTCAGCAGTCCGGCGCAAAAGGCCGGGAGCGGCGTGGAGAATGTGGGGATTAACGGTGGAGGGGGGGGGGGGGGGGACAGGAGAAGATAATTGGGTTGACCGTTGATATGAATACTGTATAGAAAGGTTAGAGAGATATGAGGGCAATTTTAATAATGTTCCCACGACTACATCTCATTCTAGCCGAAAGATATCGCACGCGCGCCTTCAAGGGTGCAGGTACACCTGTGTGCACACAGATGTGTGTGTTAGCTACAGCAATGCTTTCCAAAGGAACTCACATTATCCGCGTGTGCACTGAATGTAACAGTTCAGATGAACTCACATCCTCATTCATCCATCAAACATCACATTATGTTTGGTTGCATCACATCAATAACACGTGGTAGTGGTCTTCTGCCTCTCGGCTCTTCCAGATGAAAAGTTTATTTTCATTTCATTCTGATACATACATCTCATATTAACTCACTGGCACTTTCTGGAAACATGAAGCCTGGAAAATTTCTATTGAATTACATTTATTTAAAATAAAAAATCAAATGATATAGGTCATGTGCCAAAATAGATTAGTTTATACTTTAAATAAATGGATTGGTATGTTGATAGGTGAATAAAGAAACTGAAATATAAATCTAAATGATCATGATTTATGTCATTTACCTGCACAAGTTGATGGCAGAAACATCAACTTGTGTTTCATTAGTTCAGTGAGTAACAGGTCCTCAGTCTGGTGTCCAGCTTCGGTCAGTCCTCTGGCTCCGCCCTTCCTCCCTGTTTGTCCCTCTCTGATGATGAGGGGTTTCTTTTGTCTCGCGTCTCTGACCTCAGCAGGTTTGTTTCTCTCCCCATAATCCCTCTCCTATGGGCGCCAGCATATAAAAAGGAAGGGCGCACTTCGAGTTGTACACATTTTGAGTGAGGCTTGTTGCAGGCATCGCACACACAGACAGGTACGGTACACACACACACACTGTTTACCTGCAGGTGTGTACGGACACAAAACATACAGATTATTCTGTATCTGTCGATTTTTGTGTTTCTAATCTCGTTCTCTATCTGGAGACTCTTACACCAGTAAACACAGGATAGATTTGTTCCATCAACGTTTCCTTGCTCACTGTGTTTTCCTCTTTCCGCACAGCAATCATGTCCAGTGGAGATAAGTCCAAGACTTCTTCCCAGACCGATGGGAAGGCTGCTCAGGGCAAGAAGTCTGAGATGGGAATGATGTCTTACAAGGTAGGTGTCTATAATATGGGATTTAAAATATATTCCGTCCGTCACATCACAGACCTTCACTGTGGTTACTGACTCATCTGTGTGCATCTGTCCCCTCCAGCTGTATGTCTTCGACCAGGAGAACTTCCAGGGTCGCGTGATCGAGATCAGCAACGAGTGCATGAATGTGTGTGAGATGGGCATGGACCGCGTGCGCTCCCTGCGCGTTGAGGGTGGACCGTAAGTCTCAATACACACACATAAATACATTGAAAGCACTCATCTTTGCGTGGATAGTTCATCATACTGTCTCCTCTGCAGCTTCGTGGGATTTGAGCAGATGAACTTCTGCGGTGAGATGTACATCCTGGAGAGGGGAGAGTATCCTCGCTGGGACTCCTGGAGCAACTGCCAGAAGAACGACTACCTGCTGTCCTTCAGGCCCGTCAGAATGGTAAGAAAAAAATCAAAACATTCACACGTTCTCTTTTTGCTTTTTACTGCCCCATGAACTGGCGTCTCTCCTCCAGGAGCCCGAGAAGCACAAGATCTGCCTGTATGAGGTCGGAGAGTTCAAGGGCCGCAAGATGGAGATCATGGATGACGACGTTCCTAGCCTGTTCTCCTACGGCTTCACCGACAGAGTGGGCAGCGTCAGTGTCAGCTGTGGAACGTGAGTGCAGTTCAAAGACATAAACACCGGCACAAAGCAAATCATGTACTGAAGTGTTTCCTGTTGTTTTTCTCCAGCTGGGTGGGATACCAGTTCCCTGGATACCGTGGAAGCCAGTACCTGCTGGAGAAGGGCGAGTTCAGGCACTTCAATGAGTTTGGCGCCCGCCATCCTCAGTTCCAGTCCGTGAGGCGTATCCGTGACATGCAGTGGCACCAACAGGGCTGCTACACCATGGGCAGCAAGTGAATCTCAGGGACCGAGAGAAAGAGAAAGAGCGGAAGTGAAGGAGAGGGGCGGAGGAAGAGCGAAAGGGGAAGAGATGTCTGAGGCCTTACCTCAGTACCGTAAATGGTGTATGATGTAAAGCAGTGAGGGGAAGGATGAGGATCTAGATCTGTCGCAGAGTGGAGAAAACACCTGGACCACCCTCCATTCCTCTCTTCCTGTGGGCGGAGCTTTGCTTTCCCCCTTTTCTTGCTTTTATCCTTTTTTTAGTCCCTCACTTTTTTCTCCACGGTCCTCTGAGACACCGTAGAGGGATCACGGCACCTCTTGCTGTTTTACACACTTGATTCTCGGCTCAGGGTATGATGCACCATGGGAAACTGAGTCCTTAGAGCCCCCTGACCCCGTCTGCTCGCCCCTGTGCACTGCACACCTCTCTGCTATACAGAATCCTCGACAAGTTTTCAATAAAAAGGAAAATCTTGATTTCAAAGCTGTTGTTTTTGTTATTACTGAACATGATACATTGCTGCTGATATTCAGCTTCGTTTCTACTGTCAATTACAAAAGAGACTCAATCATAGTACTTTAAAATAGCAGTTTACCAGTGTTTATACAGCTGAAACATGTAATGTGATAAATAATTTTGTCCTTATGTGAAAGAAAATCTAGCTTAATTAATCATTTAATTTGTTGCCCCCACCCAGGCAGCAGCTAAGTTACCCAAATCAAACACACCCTTAAATTTTTTTATACTTTAATGTATTTAAAATATACTTACAATTTCAATAGTACATTTCAAATGTATTATCAAACAAATGTACTTTCTGCAAATATATACAAAGTATACCAAAGTCACACTTTCACCTATTTTAAAAATTCAACTTTTAACACACTTTTAAATAATTGTACTGTAGTATACATTGAAACATATACTTTGTAGTGTAGTGTACCAGTGTAAGTTCTGTGCAATTACTTAAATGTACTTCTTTAAACTTCAAACATATTTTTTGTATATTTTCTCAATGTATGCCCGAAATTAGCATTGTAACAATATATTTAAATACCGAGTTTAAAAAGTCAAATTTGTTGGAAATTAGTAAGTAAACTTATTCATGCTATTATTTTTATCTATTAATTGTCTACTTTAAAGTATACTTTTGGCACATTCTAAATATATTAACAATGTGATTATAGTATACCAAAAGTATACTTTTGGTTTATTATAAACATATTCTAAATATATGAATATTGTGATTATAGTATACCAATATTATTAACTTATTCTAAATATATTAATATTGTGAATATAGTATACCAAAACATATACTTTTGAATTATTCCAATTACTAAGAAAGCACACGCTGTTATTACTATGCTATATTACTTTGTACACATATTGTCCATTCAAATATTATCAATGTACTCCTAGTATCCTAAAGGCTGAATGAACTTCCCAGATAGTAATCAAAATTACTCCATAACCTTTACAATTTTTTAAATGATCAAAATTGTATAAAGTACCAAAATAGCTACTTTATAAAAGTACACTTTATATATATTTAGAATGTGCTTATAGTATAGCAAAAGTATACTTTTGGTATATTATAATCACATTCTAAATATATATAAAGTATTGTTGTTTTAGTATACTATAATCACATTCTAAATATATACAGTATAAAGCATAGTTTTGGTATATTATTAGCACACTATTATTATATTTATAATGTGATTATAGTATACCAAAACTACACTTTTGGTATACTATTAGCTCAATATATATATATATAATATATATATATATTAATAATATATTTAAAATATATATATATTTAAATATAATATACTTAAATAAAATAAAATATATTTTAAGTGCACTATTTGCAGCTCCGACACAACAAACCATTTCAGTCACTGAATCTGTAGTCAGTTGATACTATAAACTCCAGATTTACGTTCCTCTTATTTAATGGTTGTGTCAGATCACAAGTCGACCCGGTCGTAATAATGTGTCCATTCATCCAATGTTGGTAACTTTCTTTTAATAAAAAAAAACAGTTTACAATTTTACACTCAAAGTTCAAACATCGATAGACATAAAAATACATCTAATAATCACTCGGTCATAAATGTTGTCTATGAAGCAGCTTTTGATATGTGTTACTGCTATTGAAGGGCTTTATCATGGTGTTGCACCTGGAGTTCAGATGTTATAGTCATGTTAGGCCAGATACTATTTGTCTATTCAAAGCATTGTTTTCCTCATTTTTTCTTTCATTGATACAAAAATACAATTTTAGATGTGTGTCCTATAGTGTGTTATCTCATCTCACAGTTTCATAAAGTCTGCCTCTCCATCTCAATCTGACACGCTGGGCCGGTCAGCGGGACATCATTCGCACAAACTCTGAAAAGACAAGAGGATGAAGTGAGAGGAAAAAAAGATCAGGACGAATGTAGTTGCCTATACATTCACATTCATCCATATGCTAATATAATTTATTTTACCCTCAAAGTCCACCAGACCATCTCCGTTGAGGTCGGCATCTTGGAGGATCTCGTTAATCTCTCTGTTGGTCACTTGTTCCCTCATCAGCATCTTCATGGCTTCACGGAGCTCAATTAAACTGATCTGGCCATCACCATTAGAGTCAAACTGGACAGAGAGAGAGAGTCACATCTGTTTTGATTCATGTTTTGCTTTTAAAGGATCAAACCCGAAACACAGGGACATTTTAGGCAATACAATAGTTGCATTGCCCCCCACAGTCTCATTCTGTATACCGCCTTTGGATTGCATCAAAGTGATTATCAAATCCTTCACATTGGGCCCCCTCAACCGCTCGAGAAGCTGATGTTGTCACTGGTTGACACAGTAACATGGGAAGCTGCCGTAAAAACACCCATTTATTTAAATTATATTATCAGGATCAAAGTGCATTTATTTTCTTTAGTTTTGGTTGTAAAAATTAAAAAAATATAAATATGTGTGCCTTAAACCTTGCACTTTTGCACGTTTGTAGATTTCAACCTTTTTTCATCAGTATTTGTTTGTCACGATCATCCCAAGAGTTATCCACTGAGCACACTATCTTTTTTAACTCTTTTTTTACCACACCGAAATTAATCTGACCTTTTAGGACATGTTACCTTGTCGGAGTATGAGAAACACTGATGGAAATAACTAACAATGGAAACTAACGATGACCCCCGTCTCAGTAACTATTGTTGTGTAACAGAACAATTACTGATGTTATTAGTTACATGGGTGTTTGACAAGTAAAAATGTCTGCAATAAAAGTAAACTGCCTTCAGTAACCATGTGTCTCCTGACCTCTTTGAATGCATCTCGAAGTTCTTTGATTCCAATCATGTCGGCGGTCTCGGCCAGCATCTTGGGTCCCATGAGCTCGACAAAGTCATCAAAGTCAATTTTACCTCCACCTGAAACAAGATATAAAAAATAGTCTTGCTTTTTAATTTAATCAGCCTTTATATCTCAACAACAGTAAAACTCCTGATAAACTAATGTTAATTCATTGTTAAGCCTCAACCGGCACTGGTCAAGCTGTCAGTTACCATGGAGCCCACAATGTCACTAACAGCTCTTCCTAGATTTGTATTATATAACTTTTGTAAGAACAAAAAACGATTTCATAGAGAAGCAGACAAGAGTCCTCAATATGCGTTTGAAAGATGGATCTGATTTTAAATTCATTCATCTCTGATAACAGTTACAACATATTTAAAAAGAATGGAAGTGCTAACGCTAGTTAATGGTGTGCTAACATATTCAGCTAATGTTTTGTTTGTATGTAGAATATTAACATTTTAAAAACATATCTCCTTCCAGCTTCTCCAGAGTATCACTATTACACAATGGAGAAACCTGGTAGGGGACTGAAGGGGAGGAGTCTAAACCAAAGTGGGGGTTTGTTGATGGACTTTTGTGCTCGTCATGGATTGGCCTTAAGCCATCACCGTGTTCGAGCATGTGTAGTGAGGGGGAACTGGGAATGTGAAGCTGAGATCTTTAAATCCCACCCAAGGAAGAATTTTCCATGCATCCCTGGGGAGGCTTTGGACATGGAATCCAAGTGGGCCACGTTCATGGTCTCCATGGTCACCTAAGGGCACAATCACACCAGACGCGACTTTTAAAAGCGCAGCCGCACCAAAAACGCCTTGGCAAAAACGTGCCGGGCAAAACAGCGCGGTGCGCCTGTGGAGCGGACCTGCATGCGCAACCAACCGTTGATTTGGGGTTCAAGATATTTAAAAAAAAAGAAAGGAAAGAGTACGGCGAATACCACCATCTATTCCACGAATTGTGTCTCGATGGCGAGGCTTTCAGTTGCACTTCCGACCGAGCAGGAGTCAGTTTGAGTCGTGTTTAGATTTAGAATGATAAAGATCTTCGTAATTAAATACCGCTAATATGAGGTTCTCCTCGGGAAAACAGGAAGGAAAGCCCGCCTCCTGCTTGATCCAATTGGTTGCCTTGGCTGAGTGTGACATTGATGAGCGGCACGCCTCCGCGCCTCGCGCTTCAAGTTGAGAATATTTTAACTCCTGAAAAACGCAAGAAAAACGCGCCGCGCAGCATTTAAAAGGCGCGTCTGAAAGTCGCGCCGTGCCATAGGGAATCAATGGTTTTGCGGGCGACGCGTTTTTGAGAGGCGCGTCTGGTGTGATCGAGCCCTGAGGAGGCTGTCAAGCTTAATAAGGCGGCCTTCCAGGCTGAGCTGGCCGTGGGCTCCCCGGAAACAGCAGACTGGTCTTGGTTAAAGGGCTGCTGTGGTTGCCAAAGCCAAAACCTGGAGGTCTGGAAAGCGCCTGTGAAGTGCGAGACTGGGGTGGAGGTTCCCATCTTTAAACAGGGGCAGGGGGGCAGGGGGGGGGGCAGCAGAGTGTGCACCAATTATTGGGTTATCAAACTGCTCAGCCTCCCCAGGGAAGTTTATTCCAATCTGACCGATTGTGGCACCTCAGATCCAGAAGGAGGGATGCTGATTCGTCCTGGCCGTGAAACAGCGACCCGGCTCTTTACCCTTGTAGGGTCGTTGGTGGGGTCGTGGGAATTTGCCCATCGAGTTTAAAAGTCTTTTGTGGACTTGGAGAAGACCGTGTCTCCGGGGGAGTCCTGTTCAAGGTACTACAAGCTACAGCCGGTCTCAAAGTAAGAGCTGTGTCCGTATTCTCTGGATAACCACGTTTCCAGTGGATGTTGGCCTCCGCCAGGGTGGTCCCTTGTGGCCAAAACTGTTTGTGATTTTCATGAACAGAAAGGATCATAAGGCACATCTGGGGATAAGAGAGAGTTTGGTTTTGGGATCTTATAATTGTGTCACTGCTCGTTGCAGATGATGTGGATCTGTTGACTCCTTCAGAGTGTGACCTTCACGGATCAAGGCCAGTCGGTGTTAGAAGAGTGGGACTTGGTGGGGGATTGATTGCATTAACAGTAAACACAAGATTTTGGATTTTATTTTAATCATTGTAAAAAACAATTGTAAAAAAAGTAATTTAAATAAGGCTAGTTCTCATTCTCATCTGCTCCATGTTGATCTTATCAGTTCTTTTCTTTTTCAAAAGATTTTATTCCTTTTTTGTATGCATTTTGCCTTCATTTGACATTCATTGTAATGAAAGACAGGAGTCAGAGCGAGTCAGAGCGAGAGAGAGAGAGAGTGGTAGCTATGACATGGAACAACCTGACCTCAGATCAAACTGTGGCATTTTTCTGTTCCTGTTGTATCTTGCTCTGTTTCACTTTACTCTCCTCTGTTCTCCCAGATGTTTCCGGCTGTAGTTCCACTCACCGATCTGCTGGCTCAGTTCGATGAGCTCCATCTCTGTCGGCATGTACCCCATGGTCCTCATACACTGGCCGAGGTCGTCGTGAGTGACGTAGCCTTTTTTTTTCCGATCAAACTCCGCAAAAGCCTTTTTGAGCTCTGATTTGAATAAACGAGGAACAGATGTTACTGTTAGTCAACACATGTGAATATGCTTATGAATAATATTATATGAACTCTCCTCACCTTCGAGCTCCTCTGGTCTCAGCTCTCTGTCCTATAGACAGGAAGCAGAGACACATTAGCTTCTCACTTCATACTGCTCATGATAAGAGTATTTAAAGAGTTGTTTAGCATGTCGAGATATTAACAGATTTAAAGCATTGTAGAAACACCCAGACAACAACTGAACTGGGGGGGAGGATACACAAACAGAAGATGAGAGAAATGATTCAGGGAGTTTGGCTTTATGCAGTGAGGATGATATGAAATGTAATAAACTTAAAATTTGAAGTTTGGTATAGTTAGGATTTTATACTAAAACATAATTTGCAAATGTAGGGAAGAGATTTGAGTTATTCTGTAAACTGTGTTAATTAGATAAAGCCAATGCATTTCCAAATCTAAAACAGAGTCTAAATATATGCATTAAATTGTCCACTGCATTAAAATATATGTGACCATTCATATAGTATATCCATACTTTACATTGCACTCAAACCCAACCCTACAAAAGCAAACAATGGACATAGATGATGTTCATCTAAGAGCTTTAGAGAGAAAACAATATGGGACTTCATTTATTAACTCTCCCTCAGCCTCATTTAATTAAACAACAAACTTAATATACAACACATACAATTACAATAAGAGTAGCTATCCTCCTTGGGAAATACTGACACAATAACTGGATTGTATTTTGGTATGTTTCATATTGGTACAAACAAAAAAGATTGGAAAAGCCCTGCCATGATCTTTGTGTTTTTTTCCTCCTTCAAAGTTATTTCACACCCACTACACTACAGCTTTTCTGACAGGAAATCTGCGACAAAAAAAGACGATAAACTGACTTCTGAAAATTTGCACCTGAAGATAAACGTTTGACCAATAAAATCCTTTTTCTTTCAAGAGATGTCATCCCTCCATGAACCTGCTGCCAAAAGGAGGAAGTGTCGTATGTATTTGGTTTCTCAACATTGTAAGAAACACAGTGACGACTCGCACTGATGAGAAACGGCTTTTAACCTGAGAGTTTCTATTCCTGTTGTCCATATGTTTTGTCAATGGTGGAGGGAAACCTGCTCACACTGCTGAAATGGATTCATAGTCTTACTCAGCCTATGAGTGCAACGCTAAGTGGTCAGCTGAGCTCGTACGAAGCATCTGGCAACAAATCTCTCAAATGAGATTTGACATGCTGATTACTATATCCATATGGATAACACCGCTGTGTGTGTGTGTATGTGTGTGTGTGTTACCCATTAGATATAAAAATCAGGCTTTGAATGTTCTTTCTCCAAAAGATGAACTCCCTGCTGCTGCTTCACTAAGTTTCCCTCTGGGGTTGAATAAAGTAATATCCTCATTAGTCAACTAAGATTTTGTTAGTCAAAAAGTTAAGTTTTCTTCATGTTGAATGACTTATTTCCAAGCAATTTATGAACACCTCTTTGAAAAACATGACATTTAAAGAGGTGATCTGTGTGACTGCGTGCAGAAACAAGTCCTGTTGATGGTGGAAACATTTTCTTTCATGACCCTTGAAATTCAGTGTTTTTCTTCACAATCAATTCTACAATGAAGACATATTCCTCTCTGTAAATGCACATGGGAACATTTATATTGCCACAAATAAAATCTGTGCACATTCACACAAGTGTTGTTCACTAATATTGGCTTATTGGAGAATTTGTTGCCGGTGCATTAAGCGGGTCTTACTCACATTGGGAGGGTCTTACTCACATTAGAAGGTCTTACTCACATTAGCGGTCTTACTCACATTGGGAGGGTCTTACTCACATTAGGGGTCTTACTCACATTGGGGTCTTACTCACATTGGGAGGTCTTACGGGTCTTACTCACATTAGGGGTCTTACTCACATTGGGAGGGTCTTACTCACATTAGGAGGGTCTTACTCACATTAGGCGGGTCTTACTCACATTGGGAGGGTCTTACTCACATTAGGCGGGTCTTACTCACATTGGGCGGGTCTTACTCACATTGGGAGGGTCTTACTCACATTGGGAGGGTCTTACTCACATTAGGAGGGTCTTACTCACATTAGGCGGGTCTTACTCACATTGGGCGGGTCTTACTCACATTGGGCGGGTCTTACTCACATTAGGCGGGTCTTACTCACATTGGGAGGGTCTTACTCACATTAGGAGGGTCTTACTCACATTAGGCGGGTCTTACTCACATTGGGAGGGTCTTACTCACATTAGGCGGGTCTTACTCACATTGGGCGGGTCTTACTCACATTGGGAGGGTCTTACTCACATTAGGCGGGTCTTACTCACATTGGGAGGGTCTTACTCACATTAGGCGGGTCTTACTCACATTGGGCGGGTCTTACTCACATTAGGCGGGTCTTACTCACATTGGGCGGGTCTTACTCACATTGGGAGGGTCTTACTCACATTGGGAGGGTCTTACTCACATTAGGCGGGTCTTACTCACATTGGGAGGGTCTTACTCACATTGGGCGGGTCTTACTCACATTGGGAGGGTCTTACTCACATTAGGTGGGTCTTACTCACATTGGGAGGGTCTTACTCACATTGGGAGGGTCTTACTCACATTAGGTGGGTCTTACTCACATTGGGAGGGTCTTACTCACATTGGGAGGGTCTTACTCACATTGGGAGGGTCTTACTCACATTGGGAGGGTCTTACTCACATTGGGCGGGTCTTACTCACATTGGGAGGGTCTTACTCACATTGGGAGGGTCTTACTCACATTGGGAGGGTCTTACTCACATTGGGCGGGTCTTACTCACATTGGGAGGGTCTTACTCACATTGGGTGGGTCTTATTCACATTGGGAGGGTCTTACTCACATTGGGCGGGTCTTACTCACATTGGGCAGGTCTTACTCACATTGGGAGGGTATTACTCACATTGGGCGGGTCTTACTCACATTGGGAGGGTCTTACTCACATTGGGCGGGTCTTACTCACATTGGGAGGGTCTTACTCACATTGGGCGGGTCTTACTCACATTGGGTGGTCTTGCAGGGCTTGCAGGACTTTTAAAAACAATCCTGGGATTTTGTAAAACTTCCTTGCATAAGACAGGATATCTGGTTGGAACTGATTTGCTCGTTAACCTTCATAAAATTAAACATAACGGTGACCCGTATTTCTGTGTGGTAGATATTCAGTTGCAGTCACCACTAGAGGCCCCTTCAGGGCTGACAGCTGCTGCGGTGAAGACTTGCTGTATGAATACAATCTCTTTTTTTATCAGAATCTCCTGGTGGATTGAGCCATCACTAAATGATGTGCAGCTTAAGAGTGATGCCCTCTGTAAGGGAAAACTTTACACGGAAAAGGTTCCTAAGTATAACCATTTGGACTTAGAAACTCTAAAAGTGGCATGTATGTTATCCTCGTAATAATATGATCCTCATGTAAAAGATGAAAATTACATTTGCACCCATCCGGCTGCGATATGTTTTGCTGCCAGTGCCACTAAGATGGTTTTCTGACAATAACGGCTTGACAGAATTTTCTTTTAGATTTCATGGACAGCAGAATTAAAGTGGATAGTGAGCGAATCAAGGTATACTAAACATAAAATAAATCACTTTATGCCACTTTAGACTTGTCCAGAAAAGTCTGATTTTGAAACCAGACACATGGGCTATGGAGGACTCAAAATTACTTAAGTATAAATAAATAAATGCATGAATAAATATAGGAATAAATAAATAAATGTTTAAAGAAATGTCTACATAAATAAATGCTTAAATAAATGTATAAATAAATAAATGTATAAATAAATAAATAAATGCTTAAATAAATGTATATATAAATAAATACAGGAATGAATAGATATAAGTTATAAATCAACAGGACATCATTAAATAAATACATTTCTACATTTCTGTATTTCTTCATTTATTTATTTCTCTATTTATGTGTCCACACATATTTCTTCATTTATTTATGTGTGACATTTACGTGTCCGTATATTCAAATGAGCTGGGGCGGTCCGAACCTCTGTCTAAAGCATGATTGGTCACAGGAGTGTGATGCACCTGGTGTGTTATGCTCTACTACTTCTGCCTGGCACATGAAGCTGAAGTTGGCTCGCTCAGCTCACCGTTAGCAGAAGTTAGCCGAGACAGCTTTTTGACTTCAGCCCAGTGGCGTCCCTAGGCTAAAAAACCCGGGGCTAAAGCCCCGGATGTTTTTTCATTAGCCCCGAATGTTTTCAACCAAAACAGCGGAGTCAGACTGGCAGCAGGCGCACGTAACAACGCTCGCACTGGCTAAGCCCCGGATGTATCCAAATCCTAGAGACGCGCCTGCAGCCGTTTATCAATTCCAAGTACACTGAGTACAGACCCGTGTTTTCTTGTGAGTCTGGTCTTGGGAGTCCAAACTCTCGAGTACGCAGGACGGTCTTTCTGATCTTGTGACGTCACCACATCAACTGTTCTTGCTCATGAATTTCCTCCAATTATTCACTGTAAAATACTTTACAGTGGAGTAGAATGTGTTGCGGTGTTCACTGTCGTTTGGCGTAGGCTACGAATAAACGGTAATAACTATACAACGTCTCGTAGCTTTCCTGACCCAGGGTCGCTACAATATGAAGTTATGAATCTTAACCCTCAGTCAAATTGACGTAAATAATAAACTCGTTGTGCTCTTTAGATCCTCCAAAACCTAATTACAGGGTGTCTACAGAAATAAACAAGTGACATTTAAGACTTTTTAAGACTTTTTAAGGCCTTATTTTTAGGAAAAGCAATGTAACCCTTGTGTTGCCTTCGGGTCAATTTTACCCGATTAAATATTACACCCTCCTGTCGCCTTGGGGTCAATATGACCCGATTCAATGTTTAACCCTCCTGTTACCTTTATATTTACTAACATATTTTACCCTTGAGGTCAATATGACCCCAGCTATTAAAATCTCCAGAAAATTATTAGAATTAATATTGTTTTCCAAGTTTAAGTGTGAGGTACTTTATGTTTGTTTGTTGACTCCCGAAAGAACACCGACATTAAACATTGAATCGGGTCAAATTGACCAGAAGGCGACACGAGGGTTAAATATTGAATCGGGTCAAAATGACCCGAAGGCAACACAAGGGTTAAGACTTTTTAAGACTTTTTAAGGACCCGCGGACACCCTGTAATTATATCTCATGTTTAGCCGCTACGGAGACGTCAGAGCCAGCGGAGCATTTCAAAAAGTCCTGCCGAGATCAGGCTTCTCTCGGCGGCCACACAGCGCCCTGAGCGCCCGGCGCCCGGAGCTCAGAGGTCCTACGAGCAGGACCTCAAATCTCCGTCGCATATCCTTATTAGGCTGAATCTCGATAAACCGACCACAGATTTGATGCTTAAACTTCTAACTTCTCGGCTGAAAACATCCTTAAATTACATTCCGTGACTCAACAACAGTAGTATTTAGAATGTACAGACAAGAACGCATAATAAACGCTGTTCGTCTACAGATCCAAGTGCTAGGGATCGATTGCTTCTGTCTTGCTCCCTGACTTGACCAATCCTGTTCAACAATGAGGTTCGGACCGCCCAGCTCATTTGAATATACGGACACGTAAATGTCACACATAAATAAATGAAGAAATACGTGTGGACACATAAATAGAGATATAAATAAATGAAGGAATACAGGAATGTAGAAATACATTTATTTAATGATGTCCTGTAGAGTTATAACTTATATCTATTCATTTCTGTATTTATTTATTTATACATTTATTATTGTATTTATTTATTTATTTATTTATACATTTATTTAAGCATTTATGTATTTATTCTGGCATTTATTCATGCATTTATTTATTTATACTTAAGTCATTTTAAGACCTCCATAATGGGCAACTGTGAACAGCATCTGCATGAGCATGTGTCATTATTTATTTATTGTGTGAGACCAAAACACTATGTTATGTAATGGAGGTCCCAACCTCTGAATTTCAAATGTGACATCTGAAGTATACGTTTACACACCAACACCAGTTACATTCTAAACAACACAATACAACTTCATCACCCAAATGAACTCTCAGTGAGTTGATGATTTAATAAACGGACACATGCAGCTGCATGAATAACCCGAGACACAAGCACATCCATTACACCGGATTCATTACCATGATTCCAGTTAATCATGCCACTGAGATGCTGTGTGTGTGTGTGTGTGCGTGTGTATGTGTGTGTGTGTGTGTTGCACACCCAGTCACATAAAAAAGCCTGTGTGTGTTTGCACACAAGCTTATTTATGTTACTGGGTTTTGATTACTTTTCCACTGCTTGTCTCCAGGTATCATCTTTAAATATTTGTCTTGTGGATTAATTGTAGAACTTGTGACAATAACAAGGCATTGAGTGTGTGCGTGTGTGTGTGTGTGTGTGTGTGTGTGTGTGTGTGTGTGTGAGCAGGTAGACAGATCATGTACTGATCTGGTGTCAGATGTGCATCAGCTGGTGTCTTGTAACGAGAGCTGTAATCAGAGAAAGACTAGAAGAGACAGAATAGATGGAGGAAGGGAGGAGGAGATGAAGTACTAAAGTCAAATTAGAAACCAGTGATTTAAAATTACACCATTATAAGTTAAAGTCCTGCATTTAAACTCGTATAGAGGTAAACGTAATGAGGGATTATCAGCTACACTGTTGGTGTTATTAGATCATCAGTACTGATGCGTAGATGAGTGAAAAGTTATGGTTTGAAGTAAATGAACAAAAATAACTGCAGCTAACCCTCAATGTCTTTATATTGCTATAATAATAATAATAATTATTATTATTAATATATCATTATAACCTATAATGTATCAAATCATCCATATATTTGGTTAATTATAGTAATATATCATTTGTATATTTGAGTTCACTTGCCTCGTTGAACTCACACTCACAGAAACGTACTGTTAATAAATATAATATACAAATTAATTCTTATTATTATTACTCAATCTTCATAAGCAAAAGTAATACATCTTAAAGTGTAAAAGGTAAGGTAAATCAAAAATGATGATTACAAAAAAGCAGAAACTAAATGTACCTTAAAGTGATCAGAAGTCAGGTAGTTTCAGGCATCGTTGTCATGATTGATGTGATGTGAGTATCTGAGCTTTAAGAAGATGATGAGGCTCTTCATGTGGGGGCCGAGGCTCTCGCTGCTATGATCAGCTGCCTATTACACAAGTTCCTCCTGTCATGCACCAGATGTCAGCGTAAGGTTCAGGGACCCCGAAACCAGGAAAAGATGCATCTTCTCCGCAGACATTGGCAACATGCTCCTCTCTCCCACTCACTCGGCTGCTCTCTCTCATGCTGGCTCACTTGCTGACATCAACTATTATTTATTTTTCTAATAATGATTTCCTGTTTCTAACCTCATCCTCACCCCGTGCAGAGTTTGCTCATGTGCTCAGGTGGACTCTTTATTTTTAATGCCAGAAAAAAGGTGAGAAACAGGAAGCGACCGACCTCTTCCTCACACCACGATCCTCCGAGTCTGAAGGGGGGGGGGGGGAGGACAGACGCTGTCACCGCGTGCCGTGTCATGTGTCGCTGAGTGATGGGAGGTGATGTGATACCGGGTGTTCATCACAACTCTGGCTGACGATGGCCGTATCTGTTACCGATGACTCTTTTAGCAATGTTCCCCAAAGTGAAGGAGTTTAAATCCTCTCCATCCTACACTCTCTCCATCCTCAGCTCTCGCCCTCGGGCTTTGCTGCTCCCGCCATTTCCAGAAGGATTTGTTGTCGGGCGTTATGCCACTCTGCATTGTGAGATCAAAGTGGTGTGAGAGAGACGGCTCTCACGTTGGAATTGGAGGTTAAGGTTTCAATCGAGCCGGCGGCGAGACATTCAATCAGCCGGTGAACTTGATGCAGCACATGAGACACACACACAGTGGCGAGTGTGTCACACACACACACAAGTGAAGTCGTGCGTCTCACACACACACGCACACGCACGCACACACACACACTGCAGCTCCTACCTGTCCAAACATAGAGTTCATGATGGGCAGCAGGTCGGCAGGCTCCCCCTCCTCCCCCTCCTCCTCCTCCTCTTCCTCCCTCTCTCCTCTCTGTGGTCCCTCCATCATGTCTTCCAGCTCCTCCTCCAGCGACTCTCTGTCCTCAAAGGCTGCCGTCATCTGGGGGAACTGAGCGGGTTTGTGGTGGCGAGGTGGCTGTGCACTCTGAATGACTCCGACACCTCCGGCCTGGCCGCTGCTTCGCTTCTTCTGCTTCTCCAGCTTCTTCTTAATGGCCGCCTGCACCTGAGGGTGGCAGAGGGTCGAGGAACTGAGTTCAGACGAATGAAATCTGCATTCAAACCTTCACACGACACGGTCACATCAGGACGGATGCTCACACCTTGTTTTATTGACACATTTAGTCGTTTACATTACACTGTATTCAGGTTATTGTTTCATATTGTGGAGCACTTTGTAACATCTGCTCCAGAAAGCGACTAGATACATTTTATTCACCTTTTAACATGCGAATAAAAACACCGCACAGTGTTATTTTAATCATGTTTCATGACAGGAACACAACATTGTTTTAAAGTTTGCATCGTATTTATCTCATATTTTGTAATAGTTTTCTCGGTACAGCAATTTCCGTCAATGACACCTGAAGATGTTTAAGTTACCACACCTTTGGAATCTAGTTGTGTACCTCAATCATAAACTTGTGCAGAGTTCAATGATTATAACTGTATTCTCGGGCATACAATTGCATATTTGCACATGCAGCATTGGAAGATGCGTTTATAAAGAGAGTACAGTTTTGACAGAAAACATGAACATGCACAAATAACAAACAATACCTGCATACTGTACGTATGTTTAAAGAAAGATAGACACGTGTAAAGATAGACACCTATATTTACGCACCTGTTTTGCACTCTTCACCGATGGCGCGCTCCCTCCTCCACTGACTCCTCCACTGACTCCTCCACTGAACGGCTCTCGAATGATCATGAACATCTTGGTGTCACCGGCTCACGTTCCCTCTCTCTCTCGCTCGCCCTCGCTCGCCCTTCCCCTCCCTCACCTCTTCTCTTGCCTCTTCCCGGCTCGCCTCTCTTCGGCAGTATATAGCAGTTGTTTATTTTATTTTGATTGCTCACAAAGTCAGCGATAAAAGATTGAAAAATTCCCCCAACGATTCAGCTTTGTCGATGAAGAATTTTATTTCTCCCGAGGAGAAAAAAAAAAGATAGAATGAGTGAAGGGATTCAAGGAAAAATAACAACTGAAATGGTCATCTACCTCCTCCCCTCTGTCCTAGTATTTATTCTGCGCTGCTGTCTTTCACTCTCGGTGCGTTTGGCTGAGGAGCTTTTTATCTTCAGCTGCTGTTAGCGCTGGGGTTGAGTTCCTGCACCTCTGCCCCCGCTGGGTTTCTCTCCGTCTTTCCGGTGACACTCTATACCTCCTGAACTTTACCTCTCTCATGTTATCTACCTCTCAATTTCCTCGTCTTCCTCCCAATCACCACAGGTAAATGCTCCTCTTGTTACCTAGGTGTTTTGTCACAGCTTCTCATCCTGTCATCAGTGTGTTTTACAAATATTTATCTGTCCTTCATAAAATCCAGCATTCAATCTATGTTTTTTTGTTTTCCTGCCGTGACTTTCTTTCACTCATATCTTTCTGCCTGTATTTCCTTCCTCCTCCCATCCTCGTCTTTTGAGCTCCAACATTGCTGTCAATGGTTTCTCCTCTTCCCCGTCTCTCTCAATCTATCCGCCCTCAATCCCCCGTCATGTTTGGAGCCTTTGTTCTCACACAGATTTGATTATTTTGGAGGTGCCAAGGTCAGCTATCCATTAGGTGACAGAGATCAAGAGAGGGGGAGAGAAGACGAGATACAAGCCTTGTGATTATGATTTTGGTTAGCCCACAAAACATCGCCTCCATGCAGTCCTGCACACACACACAGGTGAACATGTCACCACTGACCTCTAATTTTAGACGTGAATGTTCAGAGAATCATGTGATTTTGGTTTTCATCCCTCTAACACAGCGGCCGAGCTTCATAGCTTTTGTGTAAAGCAACTGATTCAACTAAAAGCTATATTTTTATGTGTCAATAAAACCAATCAGTGTTTTCTCTTCTTCCAGTTAAAAACGGGGACAGGGGCAGGTCTCACTTCTCTCTCTATTTGCCCGAAACGGACCGCTCCCGTTAACCCGCGTTAAACAAGTCAGACTGAAACGGACCCTGAGTGTGTGTGTCTTCTCCAGAGTGGAGGGATAATGTACAGCTTGAACTCTTTCCAGTTTTCTAATGAGGTTTCCATTCATCGCTCACACCCGTCGGTCAGGATCCCCTCCTTCCTTCAGCCCCTCTCAACGTCCATCTCCTCATTGATTATTGATGGCGGGAGGGAGCAAATTAATGAGCGGGAGGCCGAAAACAGATCCGTAACAGAAAAGGCTATACTTTACATAGTTCTCAGGGTTAAAAATAGGGGATGTGTTTTGGGAACAGATCTGTCATGTGATAGGGGGAAGATAAAGGATGGATGAACAAGATGAAAAGAGAGATGAGGGATACTGAATTTTCAAGGAGAACATGTAGAAAAAGAACTTTAATCTAACAAATTAATGTAATTTAACTTTTCTTCACTGAAACCGATGAAAGACCGGGATGAATGACAGAGGGAGTGGCAGAAGTAATGTAGAAGTGACTGCGTGTGTTACTACTTGTTTATCGGCCTGACAGGTGAAGTCTTTAACGTAGATTAAGAAATCTAAGCCGACATGAATAATAGATACGTTTCATTTGGGTCAGACCAATTGTCATTATTTATTTGTTTGTAATAGTCACAGATTTATGCTCGATTGGCACGAGGGATGGCATTAATCTTGCTTCAGTGGACAGTGAAGAAAGAAGCCGTGTGCGTATCGGTGACAGGTAAACACAACACTTCAACAAAGGCGACAGGTAATCAAATGCTTATCTGGAGGATATATGTACGGCCGTAACACGCAAGGTCATGATTACGGTTTTTGTTTCCAGTCCGTGGCAAACAGGATGTTCCACCTCTTTATGCCCACCATGCGTTGTGTATAAATGTATCCGAGACCTCACACACACTTTGCTAAGGTCAAAAGTTTAGAAATGGTGTGGTCCACTTGAAGTGCGTCTGAAACTTATATCAAAAGATTCTTCCAGGCGTGAATATGAGAAATATTGATTTAATATTTAATTGCAATTACAGGTAAGAACAATATATAAATATTTTGACACCCCGACCAGTTGCTTTTACCTCGTTTGGGGCATATATACATAGCACTAATTACCCCCCCCCCCCCCTTCCCCTAATCTCCCTCTGTCATTCGACTCTGTCTTTTGTGCGTCTGTACTTTATGTTGTTGTGTTGGTATTTTTACTCCTATATATCTGAATACTTCTTTCACCATTTGTTCAGGTGGTGAGATGCTTGGCAGTTTATATATGTTTACAATCCAGCTGTAATATCATCGTATAGATTAACAATTATCTATTTTAGACACACAGCATCTGCTGTATCTCTGCCCTTTTGTTGCTCAGGTTTATTTACTTTCTTTCCCTGTTTCTTCTTTTGGGGGGAGTTTTTTCTTCATCAGAATTGTAAAGTATCATGTGTCGTTTTTAAATATTCGGCTATATCAATACATGTTTTGAGATAAACTCTTCTCTGCCTATAGTTGAGGTTGACGTCTATCTGGTTCATTAACAATTGCATTATAAAGACACTGTGGAGCATAACGTTGGTTTTAGGCGCCCTCTGATGGAATAAAATGTCACAAAACAACTTCAGGAGGAAATTTAATCATATTATATCAATCAAAGGACACATTTCAAGACAGTTTTTTCTCTAATCAAAACTTTCAAAGACATGGAATTAGTAAATATTTTTTGCAGAGTTGTATTGTGTTAGGAATGTTAGAGGTAAGTGTCCCATGTAAAGTAAAGGCATATGGAAGTCATGATTACTTCTGTTAAATCTATTTTAATGTCATTTCCTTGTCATTATAATTACAGGATTGGCTAGATAACATCTATAAAACTACAAAAAGTTAAACATTATTTCAAAAACACTCAGTAGGAATTTTTGGAAAAATTAGTGAATACAAATTTAAAATATCTTTTCAGAGTTGCAAGCAATATGCCTTCACCCACTTCTAATACATTCACAACCAATACAAAGTTGTATAGCATAAGGCTTGTCTTTGTTTGTAGTATTGTAAACATGTGTTAGACCTGCATTCAATCATTTTTGTCCCCAGCTCTAGAAGAAAAAATACTATTTGTATAATTTTACTCGCAGCCAATCACCGCAAGCGTTCTTGGATTTAATGTGACGTGGGATTAGCTCACGATCGCAGCCGCTACGACTCAAAAAGCCTGAGGTGTGGCGAAGTCGAGTGCGGTGTGTTTGACTGAGTTGGCAGTTCAGTCTGACGAAATGTCACCAACAGGTGTGAAAGTACATTATTCTGAGTCTGTCCTCCGACGAAGAAGACCTCTATCCCCAGTGTGGCGTCACTACGGTGAGCGGCTCCCGGTTGTGTCCGTTGATAATCGGCCAGGGATTAAAGTACGGGAAAACTGGCTCTTTGAATTTTGCATTATAGAAGGTGAAGAGGTGGCTCATGTTTCCTGCATCGTAAAACCCCACGTCCCCACGACAATAGTCTAGATAGACCCCCACCCTGCTGGGGGGTTTAGAGGGATATATCAAGCTGTCCTCCGAGTCGGTGCATGCCTCATACTCGCTGGTGCCGTCAGTGCCATCCCTCAGCACCAGGGTCCAGAAACCATCATCCGGGCAGAGGCTGATCTCATCCTTCCTGTTGACAGAGGCCGTGGCCACACCCAGACCCCACGCTGTCTTGGAGCCCACTTCCACCTCCCAGTAGTGCCTCCCGGAGGAGAAGGCTTCGGCGCCCAGGACGATGTTGTAGAGAGTGAAGCGCTCTGGGTTGTTGGGCAGGTTGGGCTGGATTCTTCCCACGCAGACGCTGGTGCGACACGGAGACACCCAGAGGCACGGGTAGGCTGTGTCTGGGTCCAGGGTCACCGCTTTCACAGCTAAGAGAGGGGGGGGGAAAAGATTTGTTTTAAAGTTACAGATGGACAAATGTAACAACAACAAACGTGTGTTAACAAAGAATGACCCAAGACAGAGTCCTTGGCTGTGACCTTTAACAAGATACCGAAGGCCTCCCTGCTCAATGAGTGTAAGACAAGCTAGACAAGAACATCAACACCGATACAAATGAAATATAAATGATACGTCAAGATGTAATTCCTTAGAACCAATAAATCCTTTATTGCCGTCTAGTGTTACGCAATCAATGTACATGACATGTCATTGGCAAATAACCCAAAATAATAGTTTGATCCAGTGATAGACAGACATAGAAAGCAGATGCAGTCATGCTCGACTCCTCGAGACAGAGCAGGTTGATACAAGAAAATGAAAAGCACAATCCTGTAGTTATAGCCAACTTTCTTTCTTCTTCTTCCTTTTTTTTTTTTTTTAAAGGAGCACTGACTGAATTTACATGTCAATGTACTAGTTATGGAAAGACTACTCCTCAGCCTTTGGAAACAGTTTAAAGTCTTCTGTGGCTCTGGAGGAGCTTTAAAGTCTGAAAAGGATTCACGTGACTCCCAAGTGGGATCCAGACTGGAGCTTAAAGAAAAAGCTTTGACAGAAACACTGTTGAACTAGGGCTCAGTTGTTTTGAAGCTTGACTGATAGAAGTCAGCCTTGCTGCATTATTTGATCTGATGAGACATTGTCTGCGTGTGTGTGTGTGTGTACATTTATATATACCTGGCTGAAAAACGGAGCACATTTTCCTCCAGGTCCGGTACTGCAGAGGTCCCAGAAACTCTCCCGACTGCAGATCCTCCCCCACCTCTGGGGGGCGCTCAAACAAGCTCTCGGTCCTGACAGAGGCAGATCAAAATGATTAAAGCAAAAGGCCTCGACAGACCAGATCTGCGCTGCTCACGCGGCCGATGTGGCGTTCTGAAATGTCAAGAACATCTTCTACTTCTTCTTTTGTTGTTTTACTTTGAAAGGGTGAAGATTCAATGAGCAGGACATTGTGGCCTTTAAGTCTTAATCTGCACTCAGGCCACCTCTTTAAGAAGAAATGTAAACAATACCATGACGAATCCTTTATCCTTTAACTATTAAATTGTCTCTGACTTTGTCGGCATGACAACGTGGGGCAAAGATGAAGTGCGATCCAATAATCATTCCCCCACATCCTGTTTCAGCAACACTTAATTACAAAACAATACATCATTTCCTTTTGACTTCAGACCTATAGATTTATGCCACAGAGATATATATGTGGAGAAGACCTGGAAGTTAATGAGTAACTCGGTGCTGAGTCAGCATTTTGATGGTACTCACCCTCCGATGAAATCTTTGATTCCCTGAAATAGAAAAGATCAAAACCAGTGTTTACACAACACTAGTCTCTGCTGTAACATGCAGATAGCATCTCTGACGCTGCACTTCTAGAGTGTAACGATATTCTTTGGCATCAGCCGTCTACATTGCCTTAATGCAACTGATATGTCTCTTTCTACCCGGCTCTCACTGGCTATCATCTTCTCTGTACCTTGAGTTGCTCTGGGTTTTCTTCTTCTGCGAGTTTGAGGCGAAGCCGCTCGGCCGTGCTTTCCAATTGGCTGATTTGCTCTGTGGTCTCCGTGAGCGCCTCCTCCAGCTGGTTGAGCGTCTCCTCTTTCTGCTTCTGCAGTTTCTCCTTTATGCGCTCTTCCTCCTCTCGTAGGAACTCCCTCAGACGGCCAAACTCGGCATTGACCATCTCCTCCAGATCTCCTGCTCGCTCCTGAAACACAGGGAGGACTCCCATCAGCAGCAACACGGGACAGATGTCGTGATGTTGCCCCTCTAGGCCAAAGTAATCTTTTAAACATGCAAAATAAACTATGTATTTCATTGCAGGCCAAATCTTTACTGAATCACATGTGGAAAAAAAACGGCGGTTTAAATATGAAGGAAGACGCCGTGTTGATGACTGAGGAGCTGACACCAAACCTACAGGCACCTTTTGGTATTTATGTTTAGTTGTTTTGGAAATACAACGTGTCATCTGTAATTTGTAACACTGTTATGTTGAATAGATTTGATTTAGTGAGTCGCAGAATGTGAATTAGTACATGCACCAAACATGTCTTGCCGAAGCATCAAAATAAAAAAGTACACATTACAGCATTATGAGCATATGATTGATTGTTACAGGTTAAAATACAAAAACATTCTATACATTTGTTAAAATTACCAACTATAAGGGTGACATGCTACTTACACATGCATTAACATTAATAATATGATAATATAAAGCATAATATACAACTTACTGCTGATTTTTATATATTTTTTATGAATTGAGTACTTTTGATATTTTGTGCTTTTACTTTAAAGAGTTCTCCACTGATTTAGCATCCTGTAACATTGCTGGAGGAAAAAAAATTCAATGCGAGGTTAAAAATTAAAACGGCCTCACCAGAGATACCTTTTTTATATTCACCCTTGCATTACCCACAATGCAACTGGATCACTAACAGTTCGGTAATTTTTTTTGGACATATGCTGCAGTAATCCCAAAGACCTGTAGACTGTGATGTATAACAAGAGTTCCCCTTTAAGTAATATAATGCATATGACACACACACACACACACACACACACGTTGACCCACATCCTGTCACACCGACAGAGAAAGAAAGACGTGAAAATCTGTGAATGTGCACATTAACTGGGTCAAACAGACAGACAGGGAGACACACAGCAACATAAACATACCGAGCTGCTCAAACAAACAGAGTAAGACAGTTAACCCTTGTGTTGCCTTAGGGTCATTTTGACCCGAATCAATATTACACCCTCCCCCCGCCTTTGGGTCATTTTGACCCGATTCAATGTTTCACCCTCCTGTTACCTTTATATTTACTTACATATTTTACCCTTCGGGTTCAATTTGACGCCAGCAATTAAAACCTCCAGAAAATTATCAGAATTAATATTGTTTTCCAAGTTTAAGTGTGAGGCACTTTATGTTTGTTTGTTGACTACCGAAAGAACACCGACATTAAACATTGAATGGGGTCAAATTAATCCTAAGGCGGGGGGAGGGTGTAATATTGATTCGGGTCAAAATGACCCTAAGGCAACACAAGGGTTAAAGTAGCCTGAAGCGGAGTGTAGTCATCTGCTGCAGCAAAAACGCTCAAACACAGCAAACATGTTACGCTCATATATCTCACACAGACGCACAAAGAGACCTCTATCTGAGGGGAGAGCTGCGTGGTGGAGAAAACGACCAAGCCTAAACTCAACCAGCTGTTATCTCTTTCTGCGAGGGCGTGTGGCATAGTTATAGTACTATCTGTATGTACACAAGGGTGTGTCCATGGGTCCGTGTGTGTGTGTGTGTGTGTGTGTGTGTGTGTGTGTGTGTGTGTGTGTGTGTGTGTGTGTGTGTGGCTTGGGAATTAAGAGATTGTGAGAAAGATAAACATGACTTGACATGCATGGATGTTTATTAACCGCCTGTTTTATTTCGGGAAGGATCTCTGCATTTGCAAAACATGAGAACCATCACGTACAAACAGCGCTGAGTAACAACCTGTTGTGTCACCGCCGGTCGTAATTAGGTCGAGTCATCCCTCCGTCACACAGGTAGAGGTGAAGGAATGCAGGCGAATGTTGCTTAGCGACCAGCAATTCAGGTTCTATGCACATGCGCACATGCGTGTGTGCGCACGCACACACACATACACACACAGTTCAGTATATATATCCTGTCTTTCACAATGCATCACAAACAATAACACACGTATCTCTGTACCTTGATGAGGAGGCTCTTCTCATTTGTCTGCCTTTGGAAGAGCGTGGCCTCCTCGGTCTGCAGCTGAACCCTCTCGAGAGCGACAGACAGCTTATCCTGCAGCAGGAATAGACAATCACATGCTAAACTTCGTGAAGAAGTGGTGTAGCTAAACCAGATTAAAGTTCATCTGATTGGTGCTTGCACTCTGAACAACAACAACAACAACAACATCTTTAATGAGAGTCATATGATGCCCCTCCGTTCCTCAACTGACTGCTCTGACCCACAAATTCAAGCCAAGTTGGACATTCTGTGTCTGTGAAATATGAGAGGCCCCTGCGGGAGACTCTTCAAACAAGCTGATGATGGTCAACAGCAGGGTCAAAAGTGTCAGACAGTTCGAGGAGTTCACACTGTTCTGCTGAATTCCTGTAAAACACAAAGTAGCCTACCCAAAGGCTCCGGGGACTGACAGAGAGTCTGCTTTTAGAAATACCTGACATTTCACAGCATCTGCTGTGTGAAAGAAATCCGTTGGTCAGAACAAATGTGTTTATCAAAGCAAAGCAATCTTAATAAACTCACTTTAATTTGACATCGATGAATGTTTGTCAAACAAGTGATACATTTCTTCTCGAGAACGAGGACAGGAGAGCTTGGCACTCCCTAAAACTTTAGACTTAAGGTTATATTGATAAATAATGACATTGATTAATGATGTCAAGATAGCCATCACCACCTTTCTCAGAATGTGGTCTGTGTAAACTTTATTAGATGGGATCTTGCCATAACTTTGGCCTCAGAAGACGGAGCGACATCTTAACTAGATAGTACCTTGTAGTTTTCAAAGGCCTCTGTAATGGGGATGACATTGTGGGTCTTGTGGTCCCTCGACATGCCGCACACCAGGCATATGGGGAGCTGGTCGTCCTCACAGTACAGCTTCAACTTCTCCTCGTGCTCCTCGCACATATCCATGTCGATGCCCAGGCGCGGCCAGTGCCCGATGGACGAGGCCAGGCTGCTCATGCTGGACCCGGGCTCTCGTTCCTCCGGCTCCTCCAGCGCGTCCTCAGGGGCCCACCCGCTTGTCCCCGCGGCCAAGTCCATGGCGCGGGCTCTGCGCACACTGTCCACGACGTTGCACAGGAGCGAGTTGGGTCGAAGCTTACGGCCGCTTGACTTTCTGCACTTGGGGCAACTCGACAACTCGTCCGCCTTGGCTTCCCAGCATTGGATGATGCACTGCTGGCAGAAGTGGTGTCCGCACTCGAGGATCACGGGATCGGAGAACAGCTCCAAACACACCGGACAAGTGAGCTCCGACTGTAGTTCCTCAATCGCGTTGGTGTCCGCCATTCTCGACAGCGCACATAGTCCTGGAGAAAAACAGAACTGTCAACACGGTGAAAGAAAAGGGAGCTCTCTTCCGCGCACACTGAGAGAGGGAGTGGTCTGAAGCCGACAGCACAGAGCAGGTTTGCAGCTTTTCACGGAAGAGACGGAAGACGTGCAGCAACAGGTTCGACGCAACCGACCGAGCTGCTGCAGGACCGGGCGCGCAGTCCGCATGCGCGCGAAGACAACTTTAAAAAGAATAAACGAAAGTTAATGATGTTAACTGGAGTTAATGACGTCATCTCATGTTTCATTATTGTCACTAATTTCTCAATAATCACTCTTCACAAAGATAAAGTGTATTACTGATGCCGTGGAGAAATCATTAAGACCACCTTGGGCTCAAAGTCATTACAAAGAGTTACATATCAACGTTATGTAAATACATCGTCGGTCAGTGCGTCAAGAGTTCTCACTTTGAAGCCATCAACAAAAGTTAGTAAATCATCTTTAATTATAATGTTGAAACACATTTGGATATTAGATCTTACGTACACTAATTTAAGTTTGCTGTTGTACATTTGAAGAAGTTGTTGTTGGATACGTTTTGGTCCAAATGCTCATCTGACGCTAAGGTCAGAGGTCACATATCTTGTTTGTATATATATATATTCAGTATTTCTCCACAGTGGTGAGTTTCACATTGCAACTAACTAAATACCTCTGCTCAACCGTCCCAGTCCAGTGGACTGAGTCCACTGATGTTGGAGAACTAAGGTGGCCTTCAGGTACAGAGAGTTATCTTCTGGATTTTAAGAGCTACTCTTAACAATACTCTGCTCGTCTACATAATGAAATAAAAATAAAAATGTAAACACAAATACATTCAAAACAGGATTACAATATATATTTAAAATAGAATTACATCTTGTTTATAGAGCAGCAAGAAATAGAACAATAAATGGCAATAAAATAACATTTCTGATTGAAGTGTATTATTAATGAAGAACACAGAGAGCATCATACATTCCTCTTGTCTTCTGTCCAACTGGCTGCTTTGTGTTTACAAGAACAAACTTAGATAAACGGTACACTTCAGACACACCGCTTGTTTTTTGCTTGTTTGATGAAATAAAAGAAAATAGAAAAAAAGCTTTTCGCCAAAAGTTCTTGCAAAGGCGGCGGTGGAATTAGGTTCCACTTTTGTTTACATATCAACAGATGTATTGATAAAGTATTACCTTTTTACAGTATATATTGTATTTCATGTAAAAAGTATGAATGAAAACACCAGTATCGTCGGGGGTTATCAATACTGAGGCCCCTTTCATAGGGTTACAGAACGCTAATGAAAAACACTACCATCTTTAGTTTCAGGTGATTATACACAGATTAAAACAGTTCTGAATATTATATTTCATTGCTACCAATTATTCTTCCTAAATGTTACACACTGATCCTTAAATGTAGCCTAACACTATTCCCCATATTACTTTAGTTAACTTCCTGTATTTATGTCTGTATAGTTAACACATTCACTTTGCATTCAAGTTGCTATCGCTATTTGCTATTTCTATACACATGCTGTATTTGTTACAATAACTTTCATGTAGCATATAGATAACATACGTTTTCTTTAATAAGGGCTCAATAGTTGTGCTTCAGAGTGAAGTTGTAATAAAGTTGTTTAATTTAAGTTCCCAAACTCAGCCGACAGCCTCTGAGTCAGGAACACAACGCAAAGAAGAAGAGAAACTGGCTGACAGAGTAAACCAGGAAGAGAAGTTACAAGCGAAGGTAATTGCATTTTCATCTTTGAGTGTGCAGGGGAGTCTTTTTTACATAAGTCAATTTTTTTATCGTGTTCCCTCAAAAGATGATATACAAATTAGATTTAAAAGACGGCTTTCTTTGCGCACCAGGACTCATTGAGGTGTGTTTTTACTCCTGTCTCTGTATGAGGGCTTCTTTTATTATGGGTAAGTTATCATCATCACGAACAGGTCATGCATGTTCTTAACCCTTGTGTTGCCTTAAGGTCATTTTGACCCGAATCAATATTACACCCTCCCCCCGCCTTTGGGTCATTTTGACCCGATTCAATGTTTCACCCTCCTGTTACCTTTATATTTACTAACATATTTTACCCTTTGGGTTCAATTTGACGCCAGCAATTAAAACCTCCAGAAAATTATTAGAATTAATATTGTTTTCCAAGTTTAAGTGTGAGGCACTTTATGTTTGTTTGTTGACTACCGAAAGAACACCGACATTAAACATTGAATGGGGTCAAATTAATACTAAAGCGGGGGGAGGGTGTAATATTGATTCGGGTCAAAATGACCCTAAGGCAACACAAGGGTTAACAGACAGTAAAACATCTAGGCTACCACATGAAATATATAGGACTCAATCCACCTCCACACATATTGCATCACTACTCTGTCACTAAGGAGCAGCTGTACTCTGTCTGGGAACTGAAACTGTGGTAATTACAGGCCATCCTCATCCTCAGCTCTTCCCCAGTGACTGTTATTACTCACGACCAGTTTCACTGACCATTATGAGCTTCTGTGGCCGCTTCCAAGTGTCATGTCTCTGAGTGCTCACTAGGTGGTAATAATAAACAGTCTAGCGCCCACAACTCAACGATGCAGTTAAAGATTCAGTCTATACTCCTTTCATTCCTCATCATGTTCGTTAATTTCTCTCCAGGCAACACATTTATGACCCAATGTCCAGGAACTGTTATTTTCAGAATGTATAAATATATGCAGAAACCCCCCAATAGTCCTGGCAGATTGTATTGAAATGAGAATAATTCAGACTTCCATCTGCAAGAGGCACACACAACCAATTAATGTATGAATATCTTATTGATGAGAGGCAGATGGAGAGTCCTCTATTAAAGAAGCTCAAATGTAAAAAAAGAAGTGTGTCATGAGCTCAAAAGGTGATCTAGCATAAAATGACCTAGATCTTTTTATTATTATTAATTTTTCAAATCCTTAGTCGCTAGTATTGATTAAAAAAAGACTTATAATCAGTGGTATCAATACTTTAGGTATTAATCCACCCACCCCTATTTACACGGTGATGGTCTCAAATACCTCTAGGCCTTCATTTGTAGTGTACATCTCTCCAGTTTCCACCATACTTACATCCTCACTGCAATCTAACTATTTCTGAATACTTTAAAAAAAATATAGATGGAACTGAATTGAGAATTTTTCCTTTTAACTTAACAGTTAGAAATAATGGAAGTACTGCATGTAGCATGTATATCTTCCGGAAAATATGTGTGTTTCCTACAATTAAGGAAGAAATATGAGACGCAGAAACTGGAGAGACAGAACATGAAACGTGCTGACTTGCCCAGAGGAGTGTGCTTGTGTCATGATTATCAAATAATTAACAGCAGCCTGAAGCAACTTTTTCGGTTAACACCAGATAAATGCAAGAATCAAAATAAGTCTTTGCACCTCAAGCATCAAATACATCTTACTACTACCATCGTGCAAGTCACTTCGAAGTCTACCATGATGCTTCATCTTTTTAGAGGGTGTAAGAAAGCTGGGGACAGCAGCTTGGCTGAAAATGATGAACCAGCTGAAAAGGTCTGCAAGCCCTGCAACCTGGTCCTGGAGGAGAGATACACAAGATCAACCAGAAACTGCACCAGTGCGTCAGTTCATGTTTAACACAGGCGTTTAAATCATTTGTTTATCTCTAGCATTCGACGTGGAAGATATATCTATTCAAAAGGCTTATCTATTCAGTCAAGAATATACACGGTCAGTCTTAATTCTCAGTTTAGGTTTGGGAGTTTCAACTTGCCACAATCACCAAATGATTAAAGAGATGGTTTCCATCTCAGCTGATTAATGAAAAACGAAATTGCAGTGCAATTGGTAGAGGGGCGTTACTCTCACCCTGCAGGACTCCTGCTGTCAGTCTATAAAAGAGGAACCCTCAACGCCTGTACTCCAGACGCTGGAAGGACACCAATGAGATCTAGGTTTTATTTAACTCCGGAGCTTTGTCCTTGAGGAAGTGTGTTAACAGAGAACGTGTTCACTGGGATCTCTTTCCAGAAGACGTAAGTACAGCCGACCTGCTGCTCTGTTGTGTATGATGTCACAAAAGCAGATGCAATGCTCCACGGGAGCTCTGCTTCTCCTCCTACCCTTGTTTGGTGGCCTGGTGCTTGGAGAGATCAGCAACGACTTCTCCCAGTGCCTTGATTTCTTCTCTAATAAAACTCCTCCAAAGGGTATCACTGCAGCAGGGTACCAGCCAATATGCCAGCGCTACAAGAACCATTACCACTTTGCCAGCCTGTATCGTCGAGAGCATCGTTCACCACTGTCCTCTGCGTACATACTCAGTCCTGCAGATGGCAAGCGGCCTGAATCTATCTGGATGTTTGAACCTCAAGTGAGTAGGAACACTTTCTTTTAAGACTTCCCTCTGTTGAGTGATCTTCAGTACAATGTGTTTATCCATGCTGTGATACCCAGTTTCCATTTTGTTGGTTTATGTATGAAATAATATTTGTTATTTCTTTGTCTGCCCCATTTGAGGGTGGACAAAATAACAAAAATGGCATAAAGTGTAATCAAAACCTCTCTAAAAATCTTTATTATGACAACCTTCACAGAGGTAGGACTGCTGTGTTGTTCTGCATAGCTGTACCTAATAAAGTGATTAAATAGATAAGCAGGAAAAGGTGGGTCTTCACAAAGCCTGAGTTAAGCAATTGTTATCGAGTTATTACTGCAGAGTTAAGTGTGTTTTAATAACTCATGATCATTTCAAAAGTAAAAAACAAATATTGGCATTCCCCTGTAGATCTATTTGGAATTTGTGTTCATGTATTGAGCCTACAAGAGGCAATATGACAGAACACTTGTAGTTTCTGTTTAAGTATTGCTGTGGTCAATGTGTGATTGGTGCAACTAAGTTTTTAACCTTCAAGAAACCATACATGGACAAATGCTTCCACACACATGATATTTTCTTTGGTGAAGTAACAACAAAATAAAATTGGAAGTTTCTGTTTAAAAAAATATTTTTCAAACTATATGAATAAATCGGTCAGTCAACTAATTGAATATGAATAAAGAAAAGTGATGTATCCTCCTCTCTCTGTCATTCAGTTGGCGTTTTCCCGTGGCAAAGCAGAGATGCAACGCTTCAAGAGTGTCGTGAACCAGAATGTGATTGAGAGCCAAGCGGTTGTTAAGGACAACAATAACTCCAACTTCACCAAGGGCCATCTCAATCCCAGCATGCACCAGAAGACAAAAGAAGACCGGGAGGCCACCTTCACGCTGACAAACATTGTCCCTCAGAAGAAGGGCTCCGACTGTGGACCGTGGAATGATCTGGAGAAGGAGGTTTTAAGTAACTTCACGGCCTTCTGCAACGGGTTGATGCATGTGATCACCGGAGTCATGCCTTATGAGTCTGAACCGCGCTGGATCAATGGCAGGGTGTCTGCTCCTGAGTGCATGTGGTCCGCCTACAGATCCAACCTTCCAAAGTCTGTGAAGCCCTTTCCCCCCACATATGCTGCAGTGGGAAGGAATGACCCCAACAGTGGAGAGGAGATTGTGCCAGTTAATGTCGAGGCGAGAAAGTATTGGGGCTACGATGTGAGGCGCATGTCTTTAGAGGCTCTGGAGGGCATCTTGAAACAGAGGCTGGCCATGCCCATCACTCTGTTTCATGGACAGTGTCAGTCGCAAAGGTTGAAAGCTATTGCAATGAATACATTTACATATACATGATTTTACTAAGGAAACAAGATATAGGTAAAGAGCCTTCTTTTGAATAAGTACTAACTTTGTTCATACAAATGCTAACACCTCCCGATAAAATTGTTGCAGATATTACTAGTTGTACTCTCCGTTTATGTACTGCAGCAGGCAGACCATCCAAGGATGTACACATTTAGGACAAACTGTGTTGAACGTCATTTTGTCCGATTGTTTAAAAATAAAGTTGTATCAGTTCCTTAATTGTAAATCTGGATTAACCATTTATCACACTATCTGTGCTAGGTGCACACTTTTCCTATGCTGTAAAAGTACATGGCTCCAGGCTGGCTGAGAGGTATTTTAAATAAACACAAATGTATTCAGGACTTTATTACATGCACAAAACTGAAAACAATAAGGTCTTTAAACCATGTTCTGGAATCATGCAGGACCAACTTCAAGCCCATTATTAAGTAAGTTGATGTTGTGTTTGAGTGGTGCATCTCATTTTCATTAAAAAAAATTAACGCATGGAGCTTTTGGGGAAACTGGAATTCTGTTCCCCACTTTCCAGGATAAGTAATCTAGCTTTGCTTCATGGGGTCTACTGTATATAAAATGATAATAGGCTACAATTACTAAACATTTACCTGTAGGCTACACTATCTATAATAAATAATATCTCACCATTCTAGCCAAAACAATTTTTTTTAAATGAAGAAACTAAAACTGAGCATTAAACCAAACAAGAATATAAAATCATTTTGCCATCCAAACTGAAAAGAAAGTAAACCTGTCTCTTTCTAGGGCTAGCAGAGTCTAAAGCTAATTAATAAACACGCCAGCCCAAGTTTAGCTTGACTAATCTGTACAAAGATTCCACAAAGACACTCTGCCAGGACAGAAAATAGCCCATATAAGTCCAATAGTTGTTTTTAAACTTTGCTTTTCGTAAAAAAAGAAAGAGAGGTGAAAGTTAATTGTTCAGCTTTGAACAGAGCCCGGCTAACGGCTCCCCGTCTTTACGCTAAGCTAACGAGCTGCTGGGTGGAGCAGCTTCATATTCAACAGAGGTTGAACTGCTATGGTGATTGTTAGGTTGTTTCTGTGTGTTTGGTATCTCAAATAGTCTCTTTGGCTGTGAGGAAAAGCCAGGCTGTGTACTCCTCCCCAAGGGCCATCTCAATCCCAGCATGCACCAGTAGACAATTAAAGACTGAAGCCAATTTTACAATGACAAACATTGTCGCTCAGTGCAAAGGCTCCAACGGAGGCACCTGGGGGCCACTGGAAGAGGATATGTTTGTAAAAAGCCACGGCTTTCTTCAAGGAGTGATGTCATCACTGGGCCCTGCCTCATCAGTCTGGAGCACACAGCATTAATAACAGTGAGTTCCTGACTACATGTGGTCTGCTGTCAGTCTTTCAGAAATGACCTTCCTGACTGTGAAACCATGTCACCCCCCACACATGATGCAGTGTGATGGAGGTGAAGAGCTGGTGGATCCCAAAGCGTGCGAGGCTATGTTGTGAGATGGATGTCCTTAGAGACCCGGAAGGCATCTGGGAGATATGGATGAAAACCCCAATTAGCCTGTTCAAAGAGCACCGAGTTATAAAGGGCGGCACGCTCAAGACGACTTACCGGCACACAGTTCATCTCTCAGAGCAGGGTTCTGATGGGTCACGACGAACAGCATGCGTGTCAAGATAAATAAATAACATGTTGTCTCGTGATGGTGGAGATCAATACAATCTTGCATGTTTACTAACCCCAAGATATTGCAATAATAATAATAAAAACACTGAATAGGATGAAAGGCCCTCTGATAAAATGAAATATTTATTTCTTTACGATATGGCCAAAACACAAACATACAAAATACCAAGCTGTCAATTATATTGTCTGGCAAAAAAACAAGGGCATCGGTTGCAACACGAGTAACTTATTGATAAAAAAGACAAAGGTTTACAACTCGATCATAATAAATAAGTCCAAGCTTTGTACATACAAATGACACCACCTCAGATTTATATGGCTGAATAATTAAAGATAGAGAAACACCAGGTACAACGGACTTCCTGTCAACTTTGGACATTTGCTTTCTTTATTTACTTAACAAAAATCGTCCACACATATATATATATGCTTCTTTATGTTAAAGTTAATTTGACTTCCTGTCAGAGTGTGTATGAAAGGCAACTCCAGATCACTGAGAATAAAATTAGCATCGACCATCGATTGGCATTAATCCCCTGAATTCTCCCACATTCAATTAAAAGACCCGCTTTTTCTTTCCAGTTCCATCAGACATTTTAAGGAGAGGCTCTCAGAAACACTGGTGGTTTTTCAGTTGCTCCACATCACTGAAGCCGCTTCCACAGTTGGAGCACTGGAGTGATGCCTTCTCGCTATTGTGCAGGAGCTGGTGTCTCTTCAAGTACTCCACGCGGCTGAACCGCTTGCCGCACGCTTCGCAGCCGTACGGCCGTTCGCCCGTGTGGATCCGCTGGTGTCGCTCCAAATTGCCGAGGCGACTGAAGGTGCGTCCGCATTGCGGGCAGCGGTGCGGCCTCTCGCCCGTGTGCACCACGTTGTGCCGCTCCAGTGAGCGCGAGTGGGTGAAGCGCTTCCCGCAGATCTCGCAGCAGTGCGGCCTCTCGGCGGCACAGGCGCACTCGTGGTTCTTCAGAGCCCAGGCGTGGCTGAACGTGTTGCCGCAGTGGGCACACGGGAAAAGAATGTCCTCTTCGCTGTTGTCCAAATGGGAGGCTCCCAGTGGACACGGGTGCTGCTCCAGCTCAGCCTGGGTGGTGAAGCCTCCGCCGCACTGTGGGCAGAAGTGGAGCAGGTCCCCTCCACCTTCCTCTTCCCCGCCGCTGTCCCCGACACTCCCCGGGGCACACAGGTGGGGCTGGTGCTCCGACTCTTCCTGATCCACCGTTTCCTCTGCGGTCATGACCGCAGGCGAGTTGTCCCCTCGCGACTTCTTCGACCGGCCTGAACTCGGCTCCACTTCGGTCTTCACGACATCCTTCACCTGTCCTTGCCCGACCTGCTCCTCTCTCTGCAGGGTGGGCGGCTCCAGCTCTTCGTCCTGCTCCATTCCATCGAGACCAATGTACTTTGGGGCCAGGCTGCTCTCGCTGCCTTGCTCGACCTCGGAGTCGGGGCTGACGGGCTCGGAGGCCGTCATGGCGGCCTGTTCGCGGCCTCTCTCCGCCTTCAGTGCGGACTCCAGACCCCTCAGCTCATCCACAGTCATGCCCCCTTCCGAAGGCTCTGCCGAGTCAGACTCCCAGTCCTCGTCCTCTCTCTCTCCTGAAAGAAGGCTTGAAGGTCGATCCGAGAGGTCTCCTAAAAAAGGGAGAGGAGGAGGAGAGCGCTGGCGTCAGCAATCATTTCCACCATCTTTCAACCTATTCGGTGTCTGAACATTTCACTAACTTCCCCATCCTCCATCAGTGTGTACTGGGCTCGTTACCTTTGCTTTGGGCTCTTGAGCAAGTGTGGAGGTTCTGGTTGGGCGGGTCCATCTTCAAAGCCTCCTTGATTAGCTGGAGTGAAGCGGGTTGATAACCCTCTGTTTGTGCATACTGCATTGAGGAGCACAGAGAGTATCGTTACTTGGGTGAGTGACTCAAGACCAGGTATAAAAGACATGCATCGTTACATTTACAAATGTTTTTTCCAAAATGGCTCTTCAACTGACATGCAACTGTCATCACAGCTGTATGTTCTGACACGACCACGTCATACGTTGACAATGCTATACGATTGGACATATTTATCTATGGGCATTTTATCAGACATCAAAAACACAAGTATCACCAGGAGGCTAAGAACACATTATGCATGCTTTGAATATTCAACTACAGGAGACAAGTAAAGAGCGGCTCAGTGCCCGCCACTCGGTCACGTGGTGGAATAGCAAACAGCGATTCACCTCCACAGTGAATTTAGCATTTCTACCTAAAAGCTTGCTGCACTTGAGATGTGGAGAGCACTCCTCAACAGGCTTCTCTGGAGGCTAAATACCAAATCAATAGCCTTCATCCACATCTCTGCAGTGATTTGATGAAAACACAGGCACAACTCTCTCTGTGTTATCTTTCTTTTTCTGACTGCGTTATGTTATTTTTCTTGCTATAAAAGAAGCCGCTGAGCAGTGCAGAGATGCTGTGCCACTTTCTCCTCCTACTCCTCCTCCTCCTCTGAGAAAGCCTGTCTCCCTCACCTCCTCTTTGATGTAGGCAGTCTCCTCCCCCTCACCGCTGAGGCTGCCCTCCCCTTCCTCGTCCTCCATCATCCCTCCCTCGTCTTCTTCATCCCCGGGGAACTGGATGAGGTACATCTCCCTGGCCTCCTTCCCCCCTCTTGCTCCTGCCACCATCCCCACAGCTCCTGCCTTTCCTCCTCCTCCTCTTCCTCCTCCACCACCTTCTCCTTCCTCCCACGCACCTCCAGGCCAGCCTTTGCCATAGACTGCTGCTGGGCCCTTCTTTGACTTGCCTCCTGTGGAGAAGAGAGGAAGATGAGCGAATGGTGGGAGGTAGGTGAGAGAGGAAGGAGGACGTGAGGAGGAGGGCAAGAGAGAGGGAGGGCACAGGGAGTCAGGAAAGAGAGAGAATGAAATATGAGGGGGAGAGAGAGAAGTGGGAGGAGATGATTGGAAGGCCAGGAGAGAGAGTTGGAAGAGAGAAGAGGGTGGAGAAGTGGGAGATGAGAAGGAGGAGGAGGTGGAGGAGGGGATTGGAGAAGCAGAGGGGAACAGGAGTAGCGAGGAGCAAGGGGGGAAGGGAGAGAGGAATAGGAGCAGCGGGAGGAGGAGTGAGCATGATGAATGAGTGGGGAGAAAGGGGGCGTAGCAGGACAGACAAGAGAGCGGGAAGGAGAAAAAAAAACATGAAAGAGAGGAGCGCAAGAGGTAGAGACGAGAGGAAAAAGTGGAGTTGGCGGGGTCAACGGGGGAGAGAAGGAGGCAGAGGAGAGGTAGGACATGTTGGAGGAGGAAAGGAGGAGAGAAAGAGAGAGAGAGACAGACAGCGCAGAGAGAGAGGAGAAGTGGAGAGGGAGTGTGTAATTATGGTGGTGGAGTAGAGGAGAGAAGGAGGGGAGTGTGTGTTTGTGTGTGTGCAACGTGATGAAGGAGAGAACAGAGCAGGAGGAGGTGGGGGCAGGGAGAGAGGAAGGAGGCGAAGGCGTGGAGGAGAGAGGAGCGGGAAGGGGAGGAGGAAGAGTTGGAGAGAAAGAGAAGTGAAAGAGGGGGGAGGGAGAAGGAGAGGAGCAACGCAGGAAGGGAGGGAGGGAGAGAGCGAGGAAAAGCACAGAGGAGTGGGAGGGACAGAATGCAGCGGAGAGAGAGAGGAGAGAGGGGGAGGTGAAGGACAGAGGGAGCAAACATGAAGAGGAGGCGGAGGAGGAAGGGAGGGAGAGAGGAGGAGGTGGAGGAGGAGGAGGAGGAGGAGGAGGAGGGAGGGAGGGAGAGAGAGAGATCAGCTCTTGCCAGATGGTTTCCAACAAAACAAGTGCGTCTTCACATAAGCCCGACTGCACAGAAAGAACCTTTTTACTGGCGTCACACAATCTGACTAAATACTCAGATGTCTTAGCAAGGTGCCTTTTAAATGTAACGGCAGGTTATTTATGACACACACTTCAGGTGATGGAAAGCATCCGTGTTTGGGAGAAAACAAACAAACAAAAGAACCCATCCTCAAGCAATACTTACGGGCCCCAACTTTTCGTTTCTGCCGCCCTCCCGCTCCCTTCCCCTCCGCCGCCTCCAGCCCGGCGCTGCGGCGGGTGGCCGCCCAGCCCATCCCGTACTTGCGCTCGGTCCTCAGCTTGGTCTCGGTGAGCCGCAGCCGCTGTTTCAGAGCCTCGTTCTCCTTCCTGTTGAGGGACAGCTCCACCAGGTAGTCGTTCACCATGTCCTGGAACAGCTTGCTGATCTCGCACACCGAGGCTCGCATCAGGCTGTCCATGACAGCCGTCAGATGAGTCTCAAACGTGGCCACCGATTCCTCCATCATCGTGGCCTGAGGATGGTTCAATAACAAGAGCAGGTCATGAGCTCCCCACTGGAGGTCACAAAAGTTTCACTCCGTCGATTCCCTCACACGTCACGTCAGTTACAGCCCCCGCGTATCGCACCCTTAACCGCCAACGTCGGCGAACGCGTCACATACTAACTTAATGAGTTAGCTAGCAGCTAACTACTATACACACTCTGGGTAGTCTCGACAGGAAAGTGTGACAGCGAATCCACATTATAGCATGACGTTATTTCACCTCTGTTATCATTTAATTGAAGACTGGGTCGCCACTTCTTCTTTTTTAAACGGTGTACGACCAAGTACACGACCCGCGCCCCGGCTGGCTTGTTAGTAAACTTGAATCACGCACTCGACACACAGCCGCGCTCGCGAAGGAGAGGAGCAGCAACCTCTCCGTCGGGAAAGTGGTCGTGCTAGCAGCTAATTTAGCCTCGTATACGTACCATTTTTCGGATGAAATCCGGAGGAGGAACCTAGACGTGAAACGGCGACAGGCTGTGTGACTTCTCGGATCGCGGATGAGCTTGGTCGATCATTCATAAGCACGGAGACACGGTGACAAAGGAAAGCGCCATCCAACTTCTGCCCTCGCTCTCCCTCTCTCTCTCACCGCCTCTGTTCCTTCTCGCCTCCTTCAGCTCTGCTCAATGATGCTTGAGGGCACTGCGCATGCCCAGTACCGTAATTATCATACACTCAGGAACTAGTCTACTGCACCCACGCAACACATTACATTCCTGAATCTAAACATGATGTTCTACTTAATGTGTGATTTCAACAGTGGTGGCGTTCTATATGTATTTTTAAGGAAATAATAACCTCAGAAAATACTTGGCTTCCACTTGGTTGACGTGTTGTGTCGCCAGTCGACAGTGGAGTCTTCCAGGAAGGATGGAGGGTCCGTGTACGTAATGTTATTTCGTTTTTTCGTTTCATTCCAAATACGGAATACGGAAATCACGTGGTTTTTTCGTTTCCCGTTTGAAAACCAAAAACGGAAAAACGGAATACCACCCCCGTATTTCGTTTCTGCTGTCTGAAACCAAAAACGACAGAACGGAAGTGCTTAAAATGAAGTCAAAATAAAAGCCAGTGATACATATTCGTATTGACCTTAGAAGAATATTAATTAATCAATATAAAGAATAAATAATTAAACCGGGATATTTTAACGATGCAAACACATAGCAGGGTAACGTTAGAAGAATATAATTTAGTCAATATAAAGAATAAATAATTAAACCTGGATATGTTAGCAACAGTGGTGACGACGGGAAGTTTAATATTCATGTACACAGCAAGAATCACCTTCTCACTTAATGTGTGTGTGTGTGTGTGTGTGTTTTGAAACATATGGTTGGAGGGAGCAAGAAAGACTGTCCCACATTTACAAAGAAACAAATGGTGCAACATAACAGGAGGGTTAAATGTAGTTGACACTACAAAGGGTTGCATTTTGGGTAACTGAGTTTATTCTGTGTTTATCTCCCGCAGTAGACGTGTTTAGGTTCGCCACTGCTATATACACCCTTTTGCACTGAAGCACGCAAGATGGACTCCAGCCTGTTACCTTACTTAGATATTGTACAACAAATGATGCATAGTGGCTGTAGTGATGTGGACATAAAACACTTGATATTTGAATGTGGCTTGCGTAGAGGAACGTCCGTGGCCAATATTCGGAAGTTTTGTAAAGACCACGGGTTAAAAAGACAGCGAGTGACGGACCAACAACGCTGCAGTCTCAATGCAATAACACAGGTAGGGTGCAGTTAATTTATTTGCGCGAAAAATGCATACAACGAAACTATAAGTGTGTGTAAGGTTAGTATGTTATACTTTAACCCTCCTGTTATGTTCGTTTCTTACATACAGCCGTCATGCTCCCGGGTCAGTTTGACCCAAAAGTGGTCAGAAACAAAAACATCCTAATAACTATAGTTTGTACCTCATCACCAACACCATTACTAACAATCCAATCAGTTTTTAGTGGAATTGAGTTATTCACCCCTCCATAGATTTAATGAAAAATACATGTTCAAACAATTTTTTAGGTACATTGAAAAAATCTAAATCTAAATTAAATTGCATTAGTTTACTATAACATGTATATTCTCCTTTTATTACCATTTAGTAGAAAAATGTCATGGGGTGATGTAGATAAATAGAGATGAGACACCTGTGTTCAGGGTCATAATGACCCGCCCACTAAAAATCAAGCCAAATGAGTCATAAAGGATTTGTATTGAAAGTAAACTTTAGTTATGTTCATTTATAGTGTTGATATGCATACATTATGTTATAAAAGATGACCAAAGGCCAGCACATAGTCATCCTCTTGGTGCAGTCGTATGGATCTGCAGAAATGTCACTCTTGCCTGTCTTCAAAACTTGAGAGCCCTGAACAGGGTGTGTGTCACTCTCAGTCACCCAGTCTATTAGAAGTACTAGAGCACCATATTTATTAGGAGAGACATGAAGAAAGCCTTACTTTAGTGTCCCATGTCCAATAAAGGTGTATTTAGGAAAATGAGAAACATTTGTAAAGTGTGGTTCTTGTGGGGTGATGGGCACACAGGCAGGATATAGATGGTTCATACAAACAGATGGTAAGAAAGACTGTCCCACATTTACAAAGAGGAGGACTCCATAATAGCTATTGTATTTAGTAGTTATATAGTTATTGTAACACGGTCCGAAAACTGTGCAGCTCCACGCAGCTCCAGCCGCAAATACCTGCCGTAAAGTGTGATCCATGTGACGTCATTCTGTAACTTGCTTGTATTTATTACAATAACAAATGATAACGACATCTTTTAACATTAAAGTTAGACACAGATCTGATTAAAGGTCAACATCTGAATCCAACTAAATAATGTAGCCTACTGCTAATTAAATTTGTCTCTTACAACTACGAGTAAAACATGTTTAAACTGCAACTAGTTTTCATAATCATCTATAATTCAAAACACTTAACAATTAATTGTAATTTAATTGGAGTTGAAGTTGACATTTCATGGCTTAACATTACAATGCAACATGTATTCCTTTCTTTATCTTCAGGGTGGTCCTACCTATGGCAGGAAAATGATGACTGGGAGTCTTGCAGCTGCAGGTGTCTTTGCATCAGAGGGTCGTGTTGGAGCTGTTTTGCGCAACATTCACCCACCTTACCATAAGGCACGATGCCAGGTTTTTTCTTCTCAAATTAGAATATGTAGTGCTATTCAATAAGGTAATGATGTTCTTTTTTCTGTGTTTAAGGGAGCAAGGAACCTCAACCCTCTTCCTTACCATGCAGCCTATGTGGGTCACAAAATCCACATGGACCAAAATGAGAAGATTGTCATGTTTGGCGTGACTCATGTGCTGGCAATAGATGGCTTCTCCAGCAAAATTGTTGGACAAGCTACTATGCCTGTAAAGAACAACCTCACCATCTACAATGACGTTTACAGGTAATTGAAAAGACTGTTGTCCTTGTACCCTAAACATTACAAATCATCCCCATTTTATGAGGTGTTTTAACAGGGTGTCTGTGGGTCCTTAGGTCATTTTGACCGAATCAATATTACACCCTCCCGCCTTAGGATTAATTTAACCCCATTCAATGTTTAATGTCGGTGTTCTTTCGGTAGTCAACAAACAAACATAAAGTGCCTCACACTTAAACTTGGAAAACAATATTAATTCTAATAATTTTCTGGAGGTTTTAATTGCTGGCGTCAAATTGAATCCAAAGGGTAAAATATGTTAGTAAATATAAAGGTAACAGGAGGGTGAAACATTGAATCGGGTCAAAATGACCCAAAGGGTGTAATATTGATTCGGGTCTAAATGACCCTAAGGCAACACAAGGGTTAAAAACAAAAAAATGCATTTAAAATTAAATATCTTACAATTTCTTGAATACCATTTTGTCAGCTCTGAAAAATGCACTTGATTAGGAAGAGACGCACATTTTCGAAAGTGGATTTAAATTCAATATGGCTTGTTAATGTATTAAAAGAAAATGCTCAATTTAAGTGGGATTAGTCGTATGTGAAAACCTTCATAATATATATTTTTTTAGTTTGGATTTGAATCAACGTATTAAATTGCATTCATATTGGTCTAAAAAAGGACTTAAATTAAACTTATTGAAAACTACAATTCAATTCAATTCAGTTTATTTGTATAGCCCAATTTCACAAATTACAAATTTGTCTCGGAGTGCTTTACAATCTGTACACATAGACATCCCTGCCCCAAAACCTCACATCGGACCAGGAAAAACTCCCAAATAACCCTTCAGGGGGAAAAAAGGGAAGAAACCTGGAGGAGAGCAACAGAGGATCCCTCCTAGGATGGACAGATGCAATAGATGTAATGTGTACAGAAGGACAGATTTAGAGTTAAAATACATTCAATGAATATGACAGAGTGTATGAATAGTTCATAGTAGGCATATTCCACGATGGAGACCTCCACGATCCATCAGGCAGATGGCGGTGGGGAGGAGGAGTGGGCGGAGTCTCAACAGGACAGTGGCGTAGTCATGAGCAGGAATTCCACGACCCAGACGATCCATCAGGCAGATAGGATCTATGCCGTCTCATAGGGTCCGATGACCCCATGAGACGTAAAGTCAAAAGGACTTCCGGGGAGAAAGCAGAGTTAGTAACCCTACAGAAACCCTTTTTAAGCAGCAAGTTAAAACTCAACTCACCTCATCAGTACCTGATAACACAAGACCTACTACACATTTTGTAAATGTATCTGACACCATTAGCCTTACCCTCCATACTGCTGTCTGCCAATGTTATGTTTTCTTGCAGGAGTGCAGTAATGGAATATGGGATGTGGGACCAGGTCAGAGTGGATCATGGAAAGGACTTCTACCTCACTCTTTTCATGCAGGAGAAGTTGGCCAGCCACCGCCACAACACTGAAAGGCCACCATATCTCCAAACACCATCGACAAAGGTGATCAACATACAATGGTTTTGCTGATTATAAAGTTAATCAACATGTAATTAAATAACTATTTCACACTTTCATTAATTATTCAGAATGGTTAACTGAAGATATTGAAATGTGTGAAAGTAAGTTAGTCTGGGGGGGCGGGGAAATATTTGTTTATCAAGAATCTGAAAATGTCTCTATTTTGCAATGACAGAATCACAGAAATGAGAGAATCTGGCCAGAAATCAACAACCGGGTTAACTACCCATTGAAAGCTACATTGGTCCAACTGGTGGATCAGGAGGAGCTGGACATGGAGGACCAGATGACTCGGTTCTGTGTGTCATCTTTGACATGCCAGTTGGCCCAGATCGGTGTTAACCGAACTGTGCAAGCATGGAATGCACACAGGATTCCTGGTATGTCTTCGGGTTGGTCTTTCAAGCCTTTTTTAATGTGAATAATTATTTTCTAAATGTTTTACTATTGAATGTTTCTTAAACATGTTTTATCAAATACTAGAAGGAGCATGTTGCAATACATGGCATGGTTGTGACAGCCACATTGAATTATTATTACAGGGAGGGGGATACCAAATTACTTGGCCAGAGATGGATGCCCAAATAAACTGTCGACAGACCTTTTGCCAAATGCATCTGTGGCTGCAGACTGGTACGACCAGGAAGTGGGCTCACTGACACGAGTGTCAGACTTTGGCACCAACCCATTTCCAAGTTCACAGGACCAGGAAGCTGCAGTGAGGGAATTTGCTCTGCAGTGCCCTGATACAAGTGTCCTGCTGGACAATGCAGTGAATAATCTGCCACAACCGTACAAAGATGGACTCAAAGGCCTCATCGACATCTCAAGGAGAAATTGTCAACGCTGATGTTTTTGTGTGTCTAAGTTGTTATTGTCTGTGCTTTTAATTAATTGGTTCAACTGACGGATGTTTTTTCTTTTCTTCAAATGTTGGGGTTTAAAGGAGAAATATGTTCTTTTGAATAAACACTTATGTCTTTAAAGTCTGGCACGAATTTCATTTTTAATCTGTAATGGGAAAGGCTGGACCTGTAACACCAACTATTGATAGTGACACGGTGTGTTGACCCCTGCCAGTGTGAGTAAGGCACTGGAAGATGGCTTGTTCAGTGACCTCTGACCTAGGTAACTAACGTACACCCCAAAATATACACACACAAGACGGTTGCAGCCGGTTTAGGGCGGTGAAGCCATGATAACTTCATACATCAGCCACCATCGTATCACTTGTTTCAGGCTCATAAATCGGTCTCCCCGACAGCCGGGTATCACAGATTTGGACCCAGTGTGAAGATTTCCCACTGGAGGAGGACCCCTATGTGGTTAGGAACCTCGCTTGTTTATGAAGGGCAGTTTAAGGACCCTGACACCCTCAGTTTGGATGTCAATCTGACACCTATTGCTTCACTAAGAACACAGCTGATGTCTGAGCACTACAATCACACAGCAGGAACAAACATCAATGATAAACAATCTGAGCCAACCTATAAATCACATAATACTAAACACCATTTTGACCTGAGCTTGTAGCAGGTATAAAGCTTCAGTGAAGCTCAGTCAGGACGGTTCATACATCTGACATTCACTTTTCATTTGGAACAGCTCTTGGAAGGCAACACTTTGATGATGTAAATCATGCGAGCAGATTAACTGCAGATGGAAGAATCAGAGGAATTGAGATCCAGCAATACAATTCAAATACAAGAATGTAATCCTAATGCAATGCTACCACTAATTCTGAAGGCTTCCTCTTATAGGGGAGTAGTTAACTTGTGCTTGACATAAAGAATTAGAAAATACCAAAGATTGTCTTTCTTTACGAATCTAGAAGTGTGCAGATGTCATTGGATCAGATGTGAGCTGCTGCTCTGAGCTAAACAAGGCCGACCTGTTGCTCTGAGCTAAACCTGTTGCTATTAGCTAAACAAGGTCATGACTTGCTGCTCTGAGCTAAACAAGGTCATGACCTGCTGCTCTGAGCTAAACAAGGTCATGACCTGTTGCTCTGAGCTAAACTTCTTGCTATTAGCTAAACAAGGTCATGACCTGCTGCTCTGAGCTAAACAAGGTCATGACTTGCTGCTCTGAGCTAAACAAGGCCACGACCTGTTGCTCTGAGCTAAACTTCTTGCTATTAGCTAAACAAGGTCATGACCTGCTGCTCTGAGCTAAACCTGTTGCTATTAGCTAAACAAGGTCATGACCTGCTGCTCTGAGCTAAACAAGGTCATGACCTGTTGCTATTAGCTAAACAAGGCCATGACCTGTTGCTCTATAAGCTACACAAGGCTCTGAGCTGAATATGGCTTATCTAAATGTACATGCAGAGATATAGCCATACGGCTAAACACAGGCAACAATGCCTAACAATCACGACTGTAAACTATGTGAGACATGTTAGAGATGTGAGGAGCTGTGCTCTCCATGTTTCACTCTGATACAATAACTCATGTAGTCAGCTCCTCAAAACATGTTCACACACAACACAGAGCTCCATCCTTCTGGAGACCAGAGGACTACATGATGATGATGTGATGTAGTCAGAGGAGTAAAGACACTGACAGCAGAGTCACAACAGAACAGGTTATATGTTTATGATGATTTAGTTTATTTCGATCAGCAAAATATACAACAATCATAATTCAACAAAAGAAGAAAGTCGCTGACCGAAAGGGTCGAGGATGAAGCTAACGAGCTTATAAGTGCCCTAACCTATGATTTCTCGAAAAAACTTATTTCAAAGAATCATATATATATACATATATATATATATATACATATATACACATACATACGTATACATATACATACATACACACACACACATATATACATATAAACACACACACTATACATACAAACACATGCATATAAACATAAAACGAAAAACAAAACAAAAAACGTGTCCCCATTAACCGTTGATGTAATGATGATGTAGTAATGAAGGTTACAGGTGAAGCACAGGTGGTGCTGTGACTGGGTGCTAACTGAACGCTGCTTAATAAGAAAAACTCAACTGTCTCTTTATTTTTAATTGTCAATATGTATTGCCTCGTGGTCATCATATCCTCACTCTTCCATGTGGGAATGTTTAGTTCCAAAATGACCCAAATAAAACAAGTAAATACATGATGTATACAACTATGCTGGAAATTAACCATGAACATAAATATCAGAGGAAATAAACGGCATTAAATACATATGTATCAATAACAGGTATACTGCCATCTAGCGGTATAAAGGTGAACCGTTTACTCTGCGGTGGAAATATAGTCTCTGCACAGAAACATTACTTTGATTAATCTATATTAGGAACTGTGTTGCATCAAACAATGCAACGATTAAGTGAGAAGGTGATTCTTGCTGTGTAGGCTACATGAATATTAAACTTTCCGTCGTCACCACTGTCGCTAACATATCCAGGTTTAATTCTTTATTCTTTATATTGACTAATTAATATTCTTCTAACGTTACCCTGCTATGTGTTTGCATCGTTAAAATATCCCCGTTTAATTATTTATTCTTTATATTGATTAATTAATATTCTTCTAAGGTTAATACGAATATGTATCACTGGCTTTTATTTTGACTTCATTTTAAGCACTTCCGTTCTGTCGTTTTTGGTTTCAGACGGCAGAAACGAAATACGGAGGTGGTATTCCGTTTTTCCGTTTTTGGTTTTCAAACGGAAAACGAAAAAACCACGTGATTTCCGTATTCCGTATTTGGAATGAAACGAAAAAACGAAATAACATTACGTACACGGACCCTGGAGGCGCTGTGGTTATTTCTTCACGTGATTGCACGCGTCACAAGGGAGGAAGAGAGGAAGAGGCGTCTTGTCATCTTGTCATCCGTTTGTAGGCAGCAGAGAGCGCAGTCGCAGCATATGCAGCTGGTGAAGTAGAGAAAGAGAGAACACACACAAAAGCAAACATGCCGATGTTCGTAGTGAACACCAACGTGGCCAAGAGCGAGGTACCGGCGGCTCTGCTGTCCGAGGCGACGGAGGAGCTGGCCAAAGCGATGGGTAAACCTGCAAAGGTAACGTGAGGCCAGGGGCGCGCTCTATGTAAACATAATCGTGACTGTTATGTGTGATGTTAGCATGGGTAGATAATTGATCAGCTGCTTCAGTAATATTCAACCCTCCGGTTAAAAGTAAATCTTACATCGTGTCATACTGCATACAAGCACTTCTGTAAAATGTCGTGTTTGAGGGCTGATTAGGAAATAATAATGTTGATTCAAACATGTTACTTGGGTACGTTTGGGTTTGCAGTGGAAGGAATTTGGATTCATGACATCACCATTTCAGAAGTCCTGCCCTCCGTTTTGTGTCTGTCTCGCACACACCAGTACATTGCTGTGCTTATCAACCCTGACCAAATGATGATGTTTGGAGGAAAGGGAGACCCCTGCGCAGTCTGCTCCCTCCACAGCATCGGCAAGATAGGCGGTGCTCAAAACAAACAATACTCTAAGATCCTGTGTGGACTACTCAACACACACCTGGGTATCTCTCCCGACAGGTAGAAAACACACACACAACAACCAGTACATTTACTGCACATAATGCGATAAGTAATGTATGTTGTGACGGAAACACACCGACTCAAATACCCCTGTGCCTCACATAACTTGCTCAACATTAATGTTTAATCTCATTAACCTTCTCTTTGTGTCTATTTCAGGATTTACATTAACTTTGTAGACATGGATGCAGCCAATGTGGCCTGGAACAACACTACCTTTGGCTGAGACAGAGGTTAACCCACTGGACGATAATCCCAGTAGTGTCCCGTAGGCATGAGCATAGTTAAAACAGACAGTGAAGTGAAGATGCAAACACACCTGGTAATTCCAAGACCAAAACCAAATAGTTTGGCTGCTCCTTTTTTCTTTTTCATCCAGCTAATGATTGTGTAATTGAAGACCATATGGCAATCTTATAAGCACTTAGCTGGAGCCTTTAGTTTTGCACTGACTTTTTTTGTTCTCATTAAAATGCAAAAAAGAAAACCCTGCAGACAATAAACTACCCTTTGTTGTTATTAATTCTCTGTCTGACAAAGATAACCTACAAGCAAAGTATGTTTTATTATTATATTGTCATTGAACACCCAGTGAAAAGGTATTGAACTATTTCAATGCAGACAAACACAAAACCAGGCTTCATCTTGAATGCATTTTGACCAAGTGTGTGCTGACTTGAACCGATAGTTTTCCTTGGGTTTGTTAATATGGTCGAATATTTTAATTTTAATACTCAAAAATATTTGTTTTACTGATTTATCGTTTTCTGACGGGACTGTTAAACAAATACAATACACATGCCTAAGTATATATAGATATGTAAGACATTTGATCCTAATATCTTCTTTGTGTTATGTATTTCAGTTAGTATTCTTCTATTGGACAAGATTTTTCAACAGTGGGGGAATGTGTTTGTGTATACACCTTTTTACTCTAAATGTCGAAGAATAGAGTGGAATCATTATTTTATTGAAGAGGCTATGTAAGTATTCTATTCATGGCCCAGTTTATTTAAATGACAACCATGACCTAGACCCGACAGGCCGTGACACTTCTCGGATCGCGAATGAGCTTAGTCGATCATGCATAAGCACTGAGACATGGTGACAAAGGAAAGCACCATTCTCTCTCTCTCTCTCTGTGTGTGTGTGTGTGTGTGTTCCTTCTCGCCTCCATCAGCTCTGCTCAATGATGCCTGAGGTCACTGCGCATGCCCAGTACCGTAATTATCCTACACTCTGGAACTACCGCAGCCCCCGCAAAAAATCGACAATCCCAATATGTTGTCAACAGTTCTGCGTCATTATTCCTCTAGGAAGTAACCCTAAAATACTTGGTGGGTGTTTAGTGTCGCCTGTCGACAGAAAAGTCTTCCAGGAAGGTTGGAGGCGCTGTGGGCAGCTCTTCACGTGGTGGCATGCGCCACAAGAGAGGAAGAGAAGTATTTTCTTCCGTTCGTAGGAAGCAGAGTCCAGAAAAGGACTAAACTTTAGGGGCGCAAACATGCCGATGTTCGTAGTGAACACCAACGTGGCCAAGAGCGAGGTACCGGCGGCTCTGCTGTCCGAGGCGACGGAGGAGCTGGCCAAAGCGATGGGCAAACCTGCGGAGGTACGTGAGGCCAGGGGCGCGCTTATCCCGCCGAATCAGTGTTCACTGCAACTAAAGGCTCATTCTGTCCGATATGGATCAGCTCGATAGGGTCACTTCACTGCTGAGGGCTTAAACGGCCATCCCCTGAAGCCTGGTTTGCATCGAGCTGCAGCTAAAAGTAGAGGGCTTAAACGGCCATCATTACACGAGTAAAAGGCTTCGAGTAATAGCATGGGTAGATCATTAATCAACTGTTTCAGTAACAATATAAACTTTCAGGTTCAAAGCAAATCTTCTATCATGTCATACAAGCTGCAGCTGAATACTTTATTTAAAAGTTATGTAACACGGTTAGTTTCGAAGGCTGATTCTGAAAGGCTTTTTAGGTTGAATCATGTATATTTTATTTTTTACTTTTTTTGCAGGAAATGTCAAGAACATTTAAACTTGTATCCACCATAATAATAATAATCAGCATTTAGACCATTATATCGGGAAATACTACTGGAAAGACATTATATAAATCTTCAGGTTGGGGTTGCAGTGGGTGGAATTTGGATTCATGACGTCACTCTTTCAGAAGTCCTGACCTCTTTTTTTGTCTGTTTTGCATATACCAGAAAGTTGTTGTGCATGTCAACTCTGACCAGATGATGATGTTTGGAGGAAAGGGAGACCCCTGTGCAGTCTGCTCCCTTCACAGCATCGGCAAGATAGGCAGTGATTACAACAAGCAATACTCTAAGCTCCTGTGTGGACTGCTCAACACACACCTGGGCATCTCTCCCGACAGGTAGCAAACACACACAGCAACCAGTACATTACTGCACATAATGAGATAAGTAAAAGGTATAACATGGTGTACCCCTGTGTCTCACATAACTTGCTTGACATTAATGTTCAATCTCATCAACCTATTTATTTGTGTGTTTCAGGATCTACATTAACTTTGTAGACATGGATGCAGTCAATGTGGCCCGAAACAACACTACCATTGGATAAAAATGAGATAACCCACCGAAATAGAAGAAAAATCCAGTATTGTCCCGAAAGTATGAGCATAGAAACAGACGGTGAAGTGAAGATGCATAGACAATTGCAAGGCCAGTATACTGAATGGCAATCTTATAAGCACTTAGCTGGTTCCTTTAGTTTGGCACTGACCATTTTTCCCAATAAAGTGCAATAAAGAAAACCCTGCAGACCATAAACTAATCTCTGTTGTCCTTCATTGTCTGTCTGACAAGGTATTTTTTTATTAAATTCAACTCCGAAAAACACTTTCCAATGCACAAGACCAGGCTTCATCGTGACTTCCCACCCTGAGCCTCTGAACCATGTGAACTATTTATTAAGGAATAAATGAAAGAAACCTACTTTTGGCCTAAAGATATAAAAGAGAGCTGTCAATTATCTACTGTACAGCATGGACACTTGTCTGTCCCAACTGAAAGCCTATCGACCTTTGCCTGTCCCAAGTATTCACATGTTATGAAACCATTGCTTGCCAGGTGTTTGTGGACAAAGCGGGACTGTTAATATCCATACTCAAATTGATTTATATTACTGATTTCTTGTTATCTATAGGGGAAGTCAGAATCTTTCTTTTTTTGCATTGACATTGCACAAATAAAAACAAACAAACTAGCCTTACCGTGCCTTTAATAAAGGGCATTTTTTCCCCTTAAGTTTCTATTTATACTTTATATTTCATTAAGTATTCTTCCATGGTTGAGGTGGCTTTTACTGCTGGTGTATGTGTTTGTATACAGAATTTAGTATTTTAGTATTCGTATTTAGTATTTAGTTATTATGTTTTGTGTTTTATTTTTATCACTTGTTTGTATTAATGGTCTAATATGCACTCACTGCTGTGATCCTGAAATTTCCCCACTGTGGGACTAATAAAGGATTATCTATCTAATCATTTTATTGTGTGACGTATTCTCAATTTAACAAGATATATATATACGTATCTACCACGGTTTACACTATATTTTAATATAATCAGTTTACTTAGACAGTAGATTATTAGTAACTTGTTTTATAACTTTAATTACCGTATTATTAATAGCAACAATTTCCATTTCTACTCTGGTTCTCTACCATATCGGTTGCTATAACAACCGCCTGGCGTAGCAACTCAATCCGCTGCACATGCGCGGAGAGAACATGTCTCGTTACCTATTCCAACCAACTATATGGACAACCATAGTTTTTCCCATTTATATTGTTTAAACTTTAAAAATAATACTAAACTATACAAGTATACGCTTCGTAATGCACGATAGCAATAGTGACGTGACCTGACGTCACCTGCCCCTCCCTCTTGTGGATGTCGAGTGAAAATGGCGGATGGACGTCTCCATGTTAGAGTGTGTTTGCTACACGTTCACTAACTAACACAACACATATGCGGAGGACTACGCAATAAGAGGCCAGATGTCGATGAGTTGTTTTATTGTTCATGTAGAAAAGTTTTTGTGGTTCAGATGAAGTTGATCACCGTAGAACTACTGTAGTTCTCCTCGCGCCGAACGGTCAGTATTTCGCATTTAAGGATCAGTTGCCCACCATGTGGACGCCATAGGCCTACAACGGAAATTGTCACATATTTTTCTATTCAAACATGTAAACTAACGTTAGGCATGTACACACATAGCGTTAACGTTAGCAGGGACCGAAAGACTGGTCTGCTGTCTTATCTATTTAACGCGACGTAATATTGTACATGGGTAGCGTTCACTGGATAGTGGTTGAGAAAGAGGATGATGACCGGTTATTCATCCACGTTTTGTTCCTAAGTAGGGAGCGACCATCGTGTTTTGTTAATTGTGACGTTATTTGTGTACAAATGGCTCCTTTTGACGCTCAATCCCGATGGTCATGCCTAATGATGCGTTGGGGTTGTTGAAAAACAGTGTTACTGTGTGTGCTGTTGCTGATGAATTGCCCACTTTGTGTGTCTGCTGGTTTCTTCTTGAGTTAAACCATCACCGGTCCATCTAATGTGCTTGAAACCTTACCCCCTCTAAAGGCTGTGGGGCAGTTAGGGGGGGGTCCTGGGTTTACTGTTAATATGTGAAGCATACCAAACTGATCTCTAATCTCTCTTTTTAGGGGCACGTGGTGTTGGGAAGGAACCAGTCCAGCATCACACAACAGGCATATAGCTCAAACTTATGTAAGCTGCTCCCACCCGTCTTCAAAGATGTCTGACTTACTGATTAGAGCGTTCAGGGCCCAGCTGACCACAAGCATGGACTCGGTTCTGAGGAGAGCAATGTTTGAAATAATGATAATCTTCGAGAGGAGTCTCCATGACCATCAAATGGAGCTGGCACAGAAAGGAGAAGAGGTTGCTCAACTTAAAATAAAGTTGCAGGGAGCGGAGGTTAGGCTGACCGAAATTCAGCGTGAAGGCAACAGAGAAACGGAGATGAAGAAACGCCAGCCTGAAGATGTCCCGAGCGGCCCTGAACCAACTTCTGATGTTCCTGAGATTGATTTTGAATGTACGGTGAATCAATTGATGTAATATGCTGCATGTCAAGAAAATGGTCTGACTAAATGTAGTTAAGAGCAACATCATAGAAAGAAACAGAAACCAGTTTCCGTTGCAAGTTTATGTGAGGCTAGCACACATAAACTTTACGCAGGTAAATGTCAAATAATTCCCAATATTCCATGTCTTATAGCTTCACCCTGTCTGAATGTTTGTTTGTTTGTTTGTCCAGTACCTGATGACTGGTGTGCTCCCTTGGGCTTCGAGACTGCGGCCAAGCAAGAAGTAGGCTTTTGTCCCAGTGTGAAACTGCGCCCGCTGTCCATTGCCCTCTGGCCTCTTAAGATCATCAAGCAAGAGGTATGTAGCTAAACGGGGAATCCAGATGTGATGACATTTCCGTTTACGGGTTGTGTACCAGCAAAAAAAGTGCTGATAACCATATCATTTACAGTATTTATAGGGGCAGGTTCAAATATTTGTCAATGGGGTCACACTGTTTTGTTGTTGTGTTGATGACAGAGTAATATTACATTACATGGAATACATGGAAGTTTAGAGTGGGTATCGGTCTGCACGAGACAAGATTGCTGGAGAGATGGGCGTAACCGTTAGCGATGAGCCACCAGGTTCCTGGCGACATGTTAAAAGCCAATTGAAATGCTCTTATTCTTTAATCTTGCCATTAAAGGTTTAAGGGGATTGTGCTTCCAATAAGTCTTGTGTGCAGAGCCTCTGGTAAATATTGGATACACATCCAGTATATGCCGGAGGAGTCGGCACCGATCCAGTCATTATTTTGCTTTTCATCAGCTGTACTGGGTTTATAAGGAGCTACAATAGACACTTTGTATTTAGACAAAGTTATTTAAAATCTCAAGATTAAAACTTCATCTCACTTCTTATTGCCGATGCATACTCAGCTCTGCATGTACCTATCCTCTTCATACTTTGTATTGCTAACCACTAAAGATAATACTGGAGAAGACAAACTACTTTGGGTTATTTATTTCAGGTTGTTAAGCACAACATTGAGTCCCACCAGCAAAAAAAGGGTCTCAGGAGATCCATGAGAGGTGAGTTTCCCCTTTTTAATTTATTATTTCACTTTATTAGCCAGACACTTCCTCTGGATAATCCACAAAACACACCGGAAAAAGTTTATAATGGGACCTTCTCACTAGAAATGTTTTTCTAGTCGAACTGTTCGGGGTTGCCAGTGGATTACCCAGGACACAGGTGGTGATATAAAGTACTTGCTTTTTTACCAATATGTTGAGGAGCAGACAAGCACACTGTCTGTACCTGCAGTTTAAAATTGTTTGTGCACTCGGGGTTAGATATGCACGCTGTGCCTGGCTGACACCACAGTATCTTCCTTGAGAACTTTTGGATTTGCACAATGTACACGTGGTTAAACATTGATGACACAAGCAGGGGTGATAGTAGGCCCGTGCAGTCCGATATTCTGCTTTTCACTTGGTCAAGAAAATTGGCTATGTTTATATTTCACAGGTTCTTCATTAAACGAGAGGCGCACAGAAAAGGAACAAGTAACTCGACGCCCACCGCTGAGAAACGACATGAAGAAATTAATCCGGGACATCAAACAAGAATATATTGACCCGACAGACGGTGCAGGTCCGAGAAGAAGTGTGAGACATGTGACAGGAAAAGAGCAAGGCAGTACGATGAAGCGCAAAAGAGGAGGAGGCGGGATCACAGCAGCTGAGGCTGAAGACAAGGCGGCCGAGAAAAGTGACAGTGAAAAAAGGTACGGCTGCAAGTTTTGTAAGAAGGACTTTGATACAATATTTGGCCGAGATGTGCATGTACGCTCTCACAAGAAGTGCAAAGGTTGCAGAAAGGAGTTCCCTTTTCCAAGTGCTCTTGACTATCATCAAGTAACTTGCAGAAAACTGAAGAAACTGTTGGCAATAAAAGCTCAGTCCGCTAACCCTCCAAAACCCCAGTCCAGTGATGAAGAAACCCTGACTGCATTGGGCAAAAAGGGGATTGTTAAGAAGGAAAGCACATCCTCCTCTAACGACTACAGTAAAGCATCTATCAACAAAGATAGGCCAGCCAACAAGCAATGTGAACATTGCAGCAAGGTGTTTCGCAGCAAATGGATGCTGAAACAACATGAGCGTGTTCATACTGGTGAGAGGCCGTTCCTTTGCAGCGCGTGCCCAATGAAATTCCGCATTAATCAGGCCCTCAAAAAGCACATTTTGAGGATGCACAAAGACCAGACCAATATCAGTGAGACGAATGAAAACCATGCAAGGATCAAGCCTTCAGAGGAGCCTGGAGATGGCGCTCAGGATGTGACGACTCCAAGGGAAGACACAAGTGTAACGACCAAGCACAGCAAAGTGAAGAGAGCTTGCAATCCAGATCCGGGGCAGAGTTCAAAATGGAAAACCATGGGGACGCGCTGCCCTGACGGTTTTGTCTGCGCGGTGTGCCACAAGGTCTCTAAAAACAAATACCTTTTGATTGAACACTTTCGCACCCACACAGGTGAGAAGCCCCTGAAATGTGACCAGTGTTCTGCAGTGTTTCGTTCTCGTGGGCAGCTGAGCATGCACAAGAAAAGTTGTTCTAGTCCTCTCAAGGTGATCCAGTGTGGGATGTGTGAAAAGAAATTTTTCTCTCGAACAAATTACATGAACCACATGTCAAATGTTCACAAAGATCAGCCAAATTGCTGTAATTTTTGTGGAAAAGACTTCCTGACAAAAGGTCGCCTGAGGAACCACTTGGAGCTTTACCATAAGTAAGCAAGTGTACAGTTGGGACCACTTGCCTGTGGACATTGAAAAACTGGACGTTGTTGTTTAAGCTCTGGCTGGTTGATGAAGGCGTTTCCCCCCACACTCTTAACCCTTTTTAGGTCTTGTTTTTTTTTTCTTCTTCCTTTTGAGATGTTTTAATATGATAATTACAGAAACCACCTCAGTATTTCCCCATCTATTTTAAACAGTACTGCAAAACCAGTAGTGGGGAAAAAGGGTGTGTATTTCAGAACAAGTTGTGTAAATGCTCCACTGCTTTACAGTAGACTGGACTTTGACCTACAGTATTGGCCGCGATGGTCTAAACTAAAGCCTCGGTAGAAGCTGTATGACTACCTTTTAATAATCTGTTCTCTCACATTACACAGCATATCCCTGAATCCACCAACCTTGTATTTACTGAAGGTAAATGTGAAGGATGTCTTACATTCAAAATGATTGTTATTTCGGCGGATGCTTGAGTTCTTAAAAAAGCCAACACATATTTTACAGTTTCAGCTATTTCAATGGTTGTTTTATTGAATGGAGTGTGTTGGTTCTACACATGTATCCACATGGGATTAAATAACAACCCTACTGCTCTTTAATACAGGTAATAACGTGTAATTGTGTTGCTAGTTAGACATTGTTGACAAATAAAATTCCTATTTTATACTTTGTCGTGCCGATTTTTATTGAGTAATATTAATGATGGAGTTTGTTCTTCTTTATTTCTGCTAACATTCATTTTCCACCTCTGAATGTCCATCTTTTCAACGCCACACATCTATTCTGGATCTCCATTGATTCCTGCGGCATCCGAATCCCGCATCATTCTTATCGCGAGACTTGGAACTCTCGTATCATTACAGACGTCAACCTGCTAGCTGGACAACGAGCCGCCGCATCTGTGAACGTGACTAAAGTCCTTTCATGGATCAAATGTCAGCCACCAGCGGCCCGCCGAGAGACATCCCGACCCGCGTGTCTGGTGGTCGCCATTGCACACACAGTTGGCTCCAGGGCTCCGCTTCGCTGGCTCCCTAGTTGACACGTTAGCTTCTAAAACTAGCTAACAACATGTATTGTCGCTAGCTAGAAGTTGACACTGTTTATATTCTTAAACTATGCAAACTGACTGCATTGCCTTGGCATCATAGCTTTATAGTATTTTACAAACATTACAGTGAGATTGTTTAATCAAAACAAACTGCTGTTATATATAACCTAGTTATATCTATTGGAGATGGCCTAGCTACTTGACATGGCAACACCGCATGGCAGCCTATAGATGTAAGGGCAGAGGAGTGGACAGTGGTCACGTTGGCGTCCTCGCCCCTCAACCGTCTCCAGAGGACAACCGTAGGCTCTTCAAAACATTATCACCGAAACAAAAGACGATGGAGTCCGCGAGAAGCGCCTTCCACGCCCAGCTGGCCGCCGTCATGGACTCGCTGCTGGCGGCCGCCGTGTGCGAGATCGCCAAGGTCTTCGAGGGCAGCTTGTGTGAACAGCAGGCGGAGCTGAAGCAGAGGACGGAGGAGATCTTCGTCCTCCGAGGCAAGCTGGAGAAAGTGGAGAGGAGGCACAGGGCGAAGGGGGAAGGGAGCGAGGAAGGGGAGATGTCGTCCGGACACAGGGAGGGCGGTTTGAGGCAGCAGACCCTGGCAGCATCAGGTAATACAGCTCACCTGTTGATACTTATCATGAGTTCATTTCATGGAGGACTTTGGTCAGAGAGTATAACAAAATGAACATGTAGTCCAGGTCAAATTTGTATTTCGTTTCTGAATGCGTTGTCACTTATGTAGTTCATTCTGTACACATGGCATCTGTTGCTCTTCTGTCCTATCATGACTAGGCTACTATCCTCGCACCAGAGGCTTTACTAATCTGCTTTTTTTCTTGCACAGGGTTGAATGGGGGAAAGGAAATGTCTTCTCATCTGAACCCAGAGGGAGGACTCAGTAGCCAGAGCCTCAGTGGGCTGAAAGAAGAGGTCACCAGCCAACATGGCACTTCAGTAAAACACGAGGTCAGACCCTGCCATCTATGTTTCAAACGTTGATTAGAAACTGTCCAATAAGAACTGAAATAATAAAGCATTTATTATTTCGGAGAATCCAGTTATAGTAGTAACTACCCTTTTGTCTCTACAGCGTGCTGGATCTCGACCTTCTCTTGGGTCTGTCGCAGCCCAAGTCCCAGACAGAAGCGTCGCTGCTGGGGACCAGAGGCCGATCGGTACCCTGTCTGGTACACAAGCCAAGGTCAAATGTATGAAGTCACAATATTATACTCCTGCTATTGACTAGTTAGCCTTTTCGATACTAGAGCAAGATGGCCTTGCACCTCTTATGAGTGCAAGGTTATTGTGAGACTACGGTAGATGGACCTCAAACCCTCTAGAGCTCCCAGCTCCCCTGGAAGAACATGTTTTACCTTTTTAAATTCATCAAGCTGGCAAAATTGAGTGAAAAATTAAGAGGCTAGATCTATGAAGAATTTTGTGCACTTAAATGTTGTGATCTTGTTCTAGCAATAGGGGCAATGTACATTTAGGCTACTCAAGTACGATACTTAAGTATAATTTTTGAGATACTTGTATTTCCATTTCATATAACTTAATACTTCTAGTTTACTACATCTGTTTCTTTTCACACACATGTCTCTGCAGCGTCTCATTGGGATCAGGACGGTGCTGACCACAGACCTCTCCAGGATCAAGCCTCCACCCCTTTTCTCTCAATCTCCCAGAGCGGACGTTGCTCCCCCAGGCCTGACCCAAGCCTAGCTCAACCAGGGGAGTGGTTACCGGGGTTAAACGGCGCACAAGATGGGGTGTCTGGTCTGGAGAACCTGCAGCCGGATGGCACCAGCTGCTCTGGTCCGGCTAGCAGCAGCACTGGCACCGACACACCCTGCTTCCGACCAGGTTTTGCCTCCGACGAGACCAGCAACGAAGACGATGACGGCTCCTTCCCTTTCCTGGACCAGGAGCCTGAAAACCACAACGCCAATCAGAACTCGGTGCAGGGCCAGGGAGGGGAGCAGAGGGGGGCTCGGGAGGTTCAACCCCAAGCCCCCTCTGGAGAATCACCATGGAGACCCAGAGATGACAGGGGTGGCAGAGGCCCCATCAATCACACACGGCGGCTCACTACCTTGGGCAATCGAGACCCTCTTCGACCACAGTCCAACTCACAGCTGCTCACGCTGCGACACGCAAACACGCTGAGCCACCCTCCGGCTCCCGGCGGAGGGAGTGGCCGACCTTACACCTGCCCGTACTGCACCAAGTGTTTCACCTACCCCTCCCACCAGCGCAGACACCTGTTACGCCACACAGGAGTCCGACTGCATCCATGTCAGTTTTGTGACAAGAGCTTCCTCACTCCCTCCGAGCTCACTGTGCACACCCGCACGCACACGGGGGAGCGGCCTTTCGGCTGCGCTCAGTGTGGTAAACGTTTTGCCCGGAGCGGCAACTTGAGAGCTCACCAGCGGGATGTGCACATGGGGAAGAGGCCCTTTGCCTGCACAGAGTGCGGGAAGAGATTTGCCCACAGGGGGAACCTGAGGGTGCACAATCACAGAGTCCATCAAGGAGATCCCTACTACACGGATGAACAGCCGGAGCCCGACATAGGCCCCAATCCCATTTGAAAGGTTTGAAAAAGTAATAGCTCTGCACTTTAATTTTGTTTGCAAAATAAACCTTAGGAAACCGTAACTTATTTCTGAACACTTGACATGTTTTTGTTTTGTTTGTTTGTTTGCTTTTTAAATTTTATACGGGGAAACTTTAAGATTAACCATCATCAAATGTTATAAAAAGTTAATACGAATTTTATTTAAGTGTCTTAATTCAATGTCAGAATTTTAAGTCCCACTTAAGCTTTGTATTAACTGTATTGTAAATGACTGGTCAGAATTATCCATAAATGAGAGATATTAACTAATGTATTGAAAATAACCTTTCCCTCGGATGACTTTATCCTCCAATAATGTTGTTCCCAATCATCCAAAGTCACTGAACATATCTGAGACCCTTTTCATTACTTGAAGTGAAAGAACAACAAAATAATGTTTTTCTTAAATCCAATAAAGTCCAGTTGGTATTATTTTTAGACGTGGCATGCGCAGGAGGTTGGATAGCACGTCTCTTCCTTCAAAGTTATGCTTATGTGCTGCCCAGCTCCTCAAACTTGCTATTTGAAAAATAGAAACATGTTATTGCAACTAGTACATAACCGTGTTGTTGAAAAGGAACTGTGTATTTTTTCCTAATTCTGTTTTTGCAAGATACAATTCAATAATATACACAAAAAATAAATAGTTTTCAGTCAATACATTGTTCAGTACGGTTGGACATTGTTGCACCGTTCTTTGCCAGACACCAGGGGGCGCTGTCAACACACAAGATATAATAGGATTCGGACATCAGCAAGTTGAACCATGTGCCCAAGTTGCAGATCTTTTCCCTGATGCTTGCACTGCCAAGCCACATCTCTCATGTGCTGATAAGGCAACATCTAAATGAGTATTTGAGTTGCTGTGCAAAACCTAATTTCTCTCCCTGCAGTGTGTGTGTGTGTGTGTGTGCGTGAGCAGTCATGAGCAGTTTTTTGACTTTATAGCAATCTCTTTTTCCATTATCAAGACATTTTCACCGCAGTCCCTTTTTGTTAAAGGATAGCTTCACATTCCTTTAAGGTTGTCATATAACACTTTTCTCATGCCCTCAGGTATGACAAGTCAACAGTGCCTGCAGATGTTCCTCAACATCAGCCCTGAAAACATTCTGTCCTAATGTTATTTAATTTAAATGAGGTACAAAAATCATCCATTCAGCTAATGTTATTCAGCTTTGGTATCTACCATAGTTACAGTGTCATATTTGTGTTTCCACCACATAGACGGTGTTTCCTCTGAGCTGCAGCAGGCGGATAGCAACACAACCGATACATGTCATACTCAAAACACTAACGAGATCGATAGATAGATACCTGCTTGATTTATTGTCTCAGGACCCTGAAGCCTCATATAGCTCCAACTGAGGTGTGGTTTCCTGCTGTGTCACTTTCCACAAAGGCCTTGAGAATGGATGTGCCGAGGTTGATGAGACATGTTGTCCCTGTCTCTCACTTTCCCTTTCACACGCACACTCAGCTGCTGGGAGAGGCTTGGCTGAGCCGTGGCCATGGATTCGCCAGGCTGCTGAGCCCTTGGTTCGCTCATTGAAAGAGGACATTCAGTGACCCCCTCTGGTTACCGCCCCTCCCCCAAAGGTCACCTGTGTCTGTCTCCCTCTCTGGGCACACAGTTATAAAAATGAAATCGTTTTTTAAGGAATGCACAACCAAAGACCAACCCTACACTGGTTCTGGGAGTGGGCGCATGTCTTAGGTATAGAGTTGTATGTTTATGGATTCGTGGGTCAGATCAGGGCAATGTGTGTATGTGAGTGAACTGCTGTTAATGTGGGAGAATTGAATCCCCACCAACTAAAGCTGGATGCTCTTACATACCATTAGGGGAATACACTGTAAGCACTGTATTTATGTGCAGTTGAAAGCCTCTGGTCAGATAGAAACCAAAATCTATATGCAGATGTGGGTCTCAAAATATGTCTATGTGTATTCATAGGCAGGCAGAGGTCACATAAGCTTTGCAGTGTTTTCTGTTTGCAGTGTTGGGTGATTTTGTGTAATCTCCTTTCTGCACTAAGCAGCTTTTCCCCAGGGAGGGGGGGGGCAAATGAACAGTTGACCATGTTGGAAGGACAGCACACGACAGTGCTTCACATGTATGTGTTAAAAAGGACGATCGATGTAGATATTATATATATTCACCCATTCAAACAAAGTTTCTGGAATTTACTCACATTTTCTCTTCATCTTCTGAGTTTAATGGCTCCATTGTGATTTATGATGGTATAAATTCGACCTTTCTGATTGTTTTCACAGTCGGCATGTAATAATAATATATCCCTGAGGGATATCCACGTCCTAGTCAGTGTTTATCACCAGGCCACAGTGGTATTCCGTTTTCCAGCCGGGATCAGGCTGTAATATGCTCTTTACCTTTTATGTCCCCATGCTTCAGTCTATTTTTCTAACCCCCGAGGCTGATGCTTTAATTTGCCAGAAAAAACACACTTTCAACCTCCTGCCATTTCCTTGCCCTCAGCCCACAGAGTGATTCCATCACCATCCCGTAATCCTCCCTGAGTTAAATTACTCCCCTGACAACCCAGTCACTGCACCCTCCTCCCCAAACATGTCATATACAGATGTATAATAAGAGAGGAAATATTTCCCCAACTCAGCTGGAGATGTTTGTGTATGTGAAGAACCAAGCAAATCAGTTTATTTGTACATGTGTACACCTCTCTGCCTTTTCCATTTCCAATCATGCTTCAGTGTGTGTTTTCATGCATGTTTTGTGTGTGTGTGTGTGTGTACACAAAGATCCATGGGGACTTGTGTCACTGTGGGGATAAAAAATGAGGTCCCACCGGTGACACTGTCACGAGCTTCAAAACAGTAAGTGCATTTTTTTCACAAAAGAATGCATTTTCCAAAAAAAACATTTTTTATGAATGCCTAAATTCAGAAAACAGATGTATCCAGCAGATTAAGTGATTTAAGAACCTGCCATATGGTCGACTATTACAGAGAGAGATGAAGGAACGTGTCACGCAGTGCAACAATGTGGCTCCTTGATGGCTCCAAAAATGACTGTAAATAAAAATAACTCTAATCCCAGAAAAGATTGTAATGACCTCTCAATGATTATTTATTACATTACAGTTGTACTGTTGTGGTATTGGTTTGTTAATTTTCATGTTAAACATATTGTGTCTATTTTTTATTTAATTGAGAGAGATGGATAGATGAATTTATGAAATTCTCTGGTTGCAGCATTTCATCTTTGTTATCGTTGAAAGATCTGAGATGCTCAATAGGACACAGAATATATGTTGTGAGGTCAACCGGATCATATCCCCAAACTGGTTAAGATGTTGTGGAGGTCCAGATGCTCACTGCGTGCGTGAGAGAGAGATCATAAAATGTAAAACGTTCAATGAAATAAGGAACATTTATTTTGACTCATTCAATTTAACTGAATTAAATTGAATTGTGAGAGATGGCTGGATCATATCCCCAACTGGTAAAACATGTTGTGGAGGTGCACATGCTCACTGTGTGCGTGTGTGTGTGTGTGTGTTTGTGTGTGTGTCGGGGCTATAAAGGGTTTTGTGTCGCCCCAAGGCTGCTCATAATCTACCCAGTCCCACCACTCCCCAAGGGCTGTGGTTTCATACGGGTTGCCATTACTGTAGTGAAACCCCCCTTTAGGGGATTACAGTGCTGTCTCCCGCTCAAGGCTCTGCGTTGATCCATCGTCTGCTGACTGTATTTAAGCACTCGCTTAATGTGCTAATAGTGTTAGACTAGGGAGATGCTGCTGAGCTTTAAACTTTCATCTTCCAAAAGCTCTTTGTCTGTTAAAATGCTGATTTTATGGCTGCCCACTTAAGTCCACTGGTAATCAGTCACAATCACAAAATATGAAGGGAGGTTCTGGATGTAGTTGTGACATGATAGCAAGGGCTTTTTGTCAAAGACGCTGAGGGGATTGTTTCACTCTCATGTTACGCATACAGATGAGTGCAGGAATAACTTTCCTACTCAGACAGTGGGCTGTGTGTGTGTGTGTGTGTGTGTGTGTGTGTGTGTGTCTCCCCCGAGGCACTGATGAGAAGTCACTGGGCCACGGTTACAGGGTCGAATCTCCCGGGCTGTTCCTCTTCACGTTTTGGGGGTCACAGAGCGTGATGTAAAGCTGGAGTGGGAGTACATTATCTTTCTCCTTCAGAGTTTCCTGGGTTCTCCAAGTGTGTGTCTGCACATGTCTGCACGGATGAGAGTGTGTTCTCCACAGGCTGCTCTTCGGTTGCTAAGCAACCCTGTGTCTGCACATTGGAGTGGGGGTGGGAAGGAGGAGAAGCACCAGGTCAACAGAGACAGACACTCGCAAGCATTGCTGCATCTGATTGGACACATCGGTGCCCCTGATGAATGATGCTGATCATTATCGCGTTGACCGGATAGAGGCCTTAATTGTGTTTGGGTCGCCCCCCCCCCCCCCCCCCCCCCCTCTCTCTCTACAAAAGCCCATTCCCTGTATCAGAAGATGAGCCTGAGAGTCTACTTGTTATCCGGAAGAGGGAGAGATGGAATGCCCAATGTTACATTTATTTTTGGTCTCATGTTTTTAACATCCAATTTATATAAAACAATCATTATATATTCCCTTATTACTCTCATAAACAATCAGCTGTGATGAAGCGAACCGTATTCGCCAACAAATCAGATTCTCAAAATAATTTATCTTCAGACAAAATTAACGTGGGTTGAATTCGGAGATGGTGGGCGATCGGGCTCCACTGTCACCAAGGTAACGGGACCAGTCCAGGGCCGAGCCTTCACGGCTGAATGGCAGACAGAAATGAGTCCGGTCTCACAGACCCGCAGGGTCCGTCTCGTCAGGTTAACAAGGACAAGCCAAAGTGGATTTACTGTTCCTGGAAAAACCTGCCCCATGCAGGTCGGTCCTGTCTACGGTCATTACGACGATGAGGAGGATATTCATTGGGAGGACAGTTAGGGAGGATGATGCGGGTGTGAGGTTGTAGTTAATGTAACTTCCTGTGCCTCTCTTCTCCAAGATTAAATCTTTTTCTACGATACAAATAGGATGTCAGGCCTCCATTGGAATATGAATGGATTTTAAAATGTTGTGCAATTTCTTGATGTCTTTTGATCACTTAATGTACTCAATAGAATTTCTATGTTCTGCAAACTCTTCAGGGAGTATTTTCATCTTACATGAATAGGAATTTTAAAAACGTGGGCTCAATCTAAAGGGTTGTTGCACCTAAATAGAAAAAACCTCCTGCCACCTACATACAACGGGCTATTTTCTCTTTGTGAAAAAGCCCGTAAAAGTAGTGTTTGCTTCTGTCCCACATCCGATCATGAACCCCCGTTGTTCATGCTGTGACGTTACAGGTTACCTGCCAGCACCAAACTCTCAGGCACAGCTGGTCAGAGAAGGTTGAACATTAAAAAAACTAAAGCGGAAAATATGTGTATTTTCATCGGTTGGTGGAGGACAAGCCAAAAGTGAATGGTCAGTGAATATTGAACATAACATATCTTAATGTGGCTGAACATTTAACGAGAGTTAATAGGTAAGCTCAGCTATATCGCAATGCAAATGGTTAAATGTGTCATGACTGTTTTGGAGCGAGCTGTTCTGTTCCCAAAATCTACCGAACCTGTCATAGTTGTACTGACATGATTTTATGGCCAGTGTAGATGCTAAATTAACAATAATCAGTGATGTCACAGCAGTGTCTAGTATATGGATTAATCTATAATCAATTGTTAAAACGCAAAAACATTGGCATAAAAATAAAGTGATATAACAGAGAAAACTGCTAATCATAACATAGAAGGTATAACTAGCTAATGTTTGGTATTTGGGCTTGATAAATAGTTATTATTAAATAATCAACTAACCTCTTCACTACACATTTCCATTCTTAATTAAGTGAACAACAAATTGAATAGGAAAATTATAAACTTTATTCAGAACAAACAGGCCTTGAAGATTGTATACAATATCGACATATATCTTTACAGCGTTAGCAAATCTAGTTAAACCAATGGAAGCACATCAACGCATGCCGACAACAATACAGCATGAGTGTTGTCTCTCACCTCTCCCTCGCTGCTTTGGGTTTGGCAAACAGGTCGAATCTCACACTGATGAGACCTTCAGAGAGAGCTAAGCACCAAACCTTATGGGTTTATAGATTTAACCAGAGGGGGCGTTGGTGGCATATGGTTGGGGTGAAGAGGGAGAGACTTGCAGGTAGCACAATAGCTGGGAAACAGTGGGTGGGCTTAGGATGTTAGGCTGGCAGGGGGCAGTTAGAAGGGCAGATATGGCAGTGGAGCATCGCCCGTCGTTGGTTGGTGGGTGGGGGAGGGCCATGCTGGCGGTCTTGGAGTAAGTCAGATAAACAGCTCTTCTTGTTCCCTACTGTGTGTGTGTGTGTGTGTGTGTGTTGGGGGGGGGGGGGGGGGGTAGTGACAGTTGGTGCCAGCACCAGTGATGGCACCAACTGTCACTGGCAGCCCCTCACTCCGCCACCACGCTGACGGAAGCCTGTGTGCCTTCGTGTGAATTAAGTATTGCTCTTACAGACAATAATTAATACTATTAAATACTATTGATACTAAACAAGTGATCTGTTTTCACATTGGCAAGTCATTTGCTGGTGTCATGTTCATTATTAGTTACCCGATTATGATGCGTTTTCCTTAAACATATATTAGCACATGGCTCTTCCCTTGTACTTAATACATTTTCGGAATATCTCTTTAGCTTTTAATTATAGTTTGTCCATAATCACTAAAGGAATGGTTTGACATTTTACGAGATAGGCTTTTTCATTCTTATCGAGAGTTAACTTCATGTTGGTCTGTATTAATATGGAGCCAGAATATAGTCAACTTAACGTTGACTGTAAACAAGGCAAAACTAAAATAGAACAATTTCCAAAACATAATCTTTAACACGTTACTGAATCGGCAAAGCGCTAATTGAAGCTAACAGGCAGTTGGCAGTGTTTTGATGGACAGAAACAAGAGTGGTGTTGATTCTAACTCAACAAGGAAGCGAAAAAGCATATTTCACAAATCCAGTGGCGGGCCGTGCATTTACTACCTAGGCCTTCAATGCCGTCTTACTGAACAACCGAATGTAAGATGAGTTCACCATGTATTTATGTACATGTGTATATAGAGAACCCCCCACCCCCCACCCATCAGTGCTTGAGCCTGCTCTATCCCCCCCACCCCCCCACCCCCCGGTGCTTGAGCCTGCTCTATCCCCCCCAGTCTACGAGTATCCAGGGTACACATCCTGGTTACCATATTCTGCTCCCCAGGACTCTCCCAGATCCTCAAGTAGACCTCTGAACAGTGAGTCTGCTCTCTATTTACGCACTCTGGATCAAAGCTCCGTGACGTCACTATAGCTTATAGCGAGTATCGACGTCACAGCACAGAACCAGAACGCTGCGTTGTGAGAGCCAATCAGCGCTGAGCTGCTCCGCTGTTGGATCTAATTGGCTGTTGCTGCTCTCGTGACGCTGGATGCGGAAGTCATTCACACCGGGGCGCTAGATGTTGCGACGTGTGTGGCATTTCCACAAGAAGTATAACGTAGACAAATTGGTTAATTATTCCGTGGCGGATGGCGGAACATATTTTTCCACGGAGCAAAGTAACGGAGATAAGCCACGCAACCCTCAAATATTCTGATGTTTTAATGACGTGGTTCAATTAAGTACTCGCTCTCTTAAACTTTAAATCTTGAAAGAAATAATGTGTTGTGTTTAAATCTCATAAAAGTTGAACAGAATCTCACAAAACCAACTTTATTATCACTTATGAAGTGATAGGCTACTGTTTTTAAATTGATACAAATCATTTCTAACTTCTATGCAGACTTGCATAACAGTGATGTGTGTGTGTGTGTGTGTGTGTGTGTGTGTGTGTGTGTGTGTGTGTGTGTGTGTGTGTGTGTGTGTGTGTGTGTGCTAATTTAATTATGTCTCCAGGTGAGTCCTCTCGTAGTCACTGTACCACGGTTCATACTCATCACTAAGTCAAGTGAAACGGTCCTAATTTCCTCCTCTCAACCTCATCAGACAGGCAGTTCCGCTCCTCCACCCCCTCCATCCCTCTGTTACTTTTTTAAATATAAAACACAAAAACCACATCATAGAAAACTCAACAACACAATCCCTGAACACCAACAGAATAAAATTTTTTTTTAAAAATCCTTAAAATACAATAGGTTCCTCTCCGACGGAGTCGTCACCTGGACCCTAATAAAGATTAAATAAGATGAATTCATCCTTCTCTGTTTCCTTATCATGCTTAATCACCTGCAGTCAGTGGCCAGGCAGATCTCAGCTCCGTGAGGATTGGATGCACCGTGGAGTGGGCGGGGCCTGCTCTGATGCATCACACACGTACCAGCACAGCAGGACAGATCCTCTCTCTCCCACTCTCCCTCCCCCTTTCTCCACCTCTCGGTCTGCCTTTCAAACGTACGCCAGAGCGCAGACTGCAGCAGAACGCAGGGCCACTGGGATTTTCCTCCTCGTACTGGAACAGCTGAGAAACCAGAGAGACAGTCACCCTGCGGAGGAGGAGAGACACGTTGTTCATGGCGGATCCACTGAGGAGTACCTGACCCACAAGCTGCCGATTGTGTAAGTGAGTGAGTGTTTGTCCCACTGTACATGTGTGTGTGTGTGTGTGTGTGTGTCCATGAGTGTGTGTTCACTGCAGAAGCAGCAGCACTGCAGATACACCGACCAGGGGCTCTGCTCATCCCTTGCTCCCCTCCCCCCACTCTCCTCCTCCTCCTCTACATCTCCTCTCTTCTCTTGGAGTATTATAGGGACTTTGCCCATTTCTGAGAGCACAGGACTGTGTATTTAGTGTGTGCTTGCAAGTGTATAGCGTCGGTCAGGCCACACCTGGGCTCAGCAGCTGCAGAGTGGACACAGGGTGCGCTGGATTTTTCTTGCCTCACAAGTGATGTGTGCTCTTGCGAGACACACATCAAGCTCACCCCTGGTGGATTTTGAACTGTTTTCATGTCATCCTCCTCTGGCAGGTTTGCATCTGGCTCTTAGAAGCAGTTGTGTGGACTCCTACACGCACGCATCCTTCCTTTGGGACCGGCCCACTCCCTCCTCATTTAAGGATAGGATGCTCTGCGCCCTTGTCCTGAGGAGGCGTCTGCGGGCAACAGTATGGGCGCTGTGCTAGCCGGCATCCCCACCACCGATCTGCCACCACCACGCTGCCCCACCGAGACGGGCGCTTCCCCCAGCCCCGCTGATGGGCGAAGACACTGACGCCACCCCGACGCTCAACCACCGCGGCTTCCTCCCCGACCACAACTATGTGACTGAAGGTAAGAGCATGATGGGGGAAGCTCGATGGGACTCTATGCTTCAATGTGTTGGTTTAAGTGGGCCGCCATGTGAGTGTGTTTCTATGTATTGGACTTCTGGAACGTGTGTGTGTGTGTGACAAAGTGTGTGTGTGCAAAAACAAGCTCAGGACGGCTTCCTAATCCTCTGTAAGCTCTGTGTTGACCAGACAGAGTTCTAGACAGAGCAAGCAGGAACTAGGGAGCAAACACTTTTAGTGAAATGCTCCTCTCCTTCTTCCCTTCTGTGTTTTTATTTATTTATGCTCTTGTTTACCTTGTGTAACAGCTATTTAGTAAAACTGCATGGAATAATGGATCTGGCCTGTGTCAGAATGTGTGTATGTCTCTGTTTGAATTGGACAATAGTTTTTCTATAACACCAAGCTCCACATTTCCACCACATTCTGTTGTACTCATTGCACTGCATGTCATCTTTCACATCGCCGGGCAGATTAATGAATTATTTTGGTTTTGTTTGATAAAACAGATGGATTATAACCGTGGATAACTTCTGCTAATCTCAATGACACCACTAATCTCACCTGCACTCGAGCTTCGCTGCGTGCCCTGCCTGTCTGTCTGTCCCCAATTGGTTTCTTACACTAGGCCTCTTAGACCAGAACCGCAGGTTATCATTTGGGGGTCATGAATGTGTTGTGAGTTCATTAGTGATCCTCAAAACATTGCATAAAGGGAATTATGCCTCCTGTGTCTGTGCTGTAATATAATATCACACGGAAGCAGATCCTGTCATCAGGGGAGACCTGTAGTGCTGCCTGTTGATTGTGTAGATGCTTGTGTGTGCGTACACCATATCGTATTGCTGAGCAGACAGAAGAAGAGCCATGTGTGTGTCTGTGTTTGTCTGTGCGTGTGCACAACTGTTCTCATACAAACAGTATATGAGAAATATGTTTCTCTGTCCGTTCCAGAGAAGAATTTTGATGATTTTGTCTTAACATCCATCACCAACCATAAATTGTTTCCATAGCAACAGTCCGAGATGATAAACACGCCACTTTTTATGCTTGGCCAATATGATTGACAGGTCGTCTCCGCCCACCAATCATGGCAGTATTAATTATTCCACACATCTCAGGCAGACACATTATTCAGGGTGAATTGCTGATGAGCTCACGGCGAGGTGAACACACCACTGAGCACCATTGGTCTGACAGTAATGTGCAACACATGGACGGCCGAAAAATAGATAGTTGGGGTAGAATGAGTACAAATTGTGCTGTAAAAATTCATCTTGCAACAATTCCCCTAATGACCACAAAAAAACATAGTTTTCCATCACAAATAAATAAAATGAGTCATTACCTGCCTCCTCTTCTACATCCATTCCAACCCCCTCCACCTTTCCTCAATGTTCACCCCATCCCCCGTCCTCCTCCCCATTTCCATCCCCCACTGCCTCCCTCTCTCTCCCGTTCCCCATCGGTCCTCTAATGCAACTCGCAGCATTGCCCGGTGCTGAAGTGGCGCGTCTGCCAAACAATTATCCAACAGTGCTCTGAAGGCTGCTCAAACACAATGTGCCTCTGTGTGTGTGTGTGTGTGTGTTAAAAGAAAAGGACAAAGTGAGGTGGTGCATGTGATTTTATGCTTGGAAGTATTTCGTTAGCTACTGTGTGTCTCCATCTTTCTTTATTTTCTTTCTGTGTTGCATTCATATTCATGTCTCTGTCTTTGAGTGCATACTGCGTTCCTTTTTGTTTGCTCCGGTCTGCGCGTGTACGTGAGTCTGTCTGCGAGGGTTGTGTGTGTGCCTATACGTGTGAGTGCGCATACAAAACAGTGTGTCTGCCGATCTTCCCGTGGGGATTCCCCCGCCCTTTAACTCCTACAAGAGAGGGATGCTTAACCTTCCTCTACATCAACCTCCCTCCCTTCTCCCCTCCATCTCTTCATCCCTTCCTCTCACTTCTGTTGCCCTCCTCACTATCTCCCTTTGCTACACCGTCAACTGGAGCAGCGATGGGTTCAAGGATGGAGGAGGGAATAATAACAAGAATTATATATCGCATATGTTTTTCATTCTTGACATTTGTAAATAAATTATATCAATAATACAAGCACACACACCCCAATAATTACTGTGCTCCAAATACAAAAGTATCAATGGTGTTAAGTATACACCTTAAAATAGTACATTTGTAAAAACAACATCTATGTATGAGTATAAATCGTACATTGAACTCTTGAAGTACAACATGCTTTTGGCAGCTTCTTCCAATATCTTCCGAAGTCTTAATTCATATAATTTGAAACTGTCTTTCTTTGGGTAGTTCGATTGTTGCTCACGCCAACTTGACAGTTTACAAATTGCTTTTGGGCTTTAGAAACCTGTGATGAGCAGATGTCATTATGTTTGGCATTTTAACTGACAGGTTAATCAATAATGGAGGTAATTATTAGTCATCATACCTTTATGTAAGTAAGTGAGTTTCACCAGCTCTCACGGCTCTTTTTGAAGTGTCTGAAGCTCTGGGGAAATGTGAGTGCTATTAACACTTTGCATTACGTTCACCTGCACAACTTAATTTGAGAGAAGACGTCTCCTAAAACATATTAAGACTCACGAGCCATCTCTCTCTGTCCATCCTGCATGTTTTGCGATGCCTTCTTGCCGAAGCCAATATGTGAATACATCAGGTTCTATAGATTCAGACTGATGATAAATACACCATCAGTATTTTCTTCTCTGGCGAACACTCATGGCCAGATGTGGTGATGCAGTAACTCAGTCCCTACCCTTAACCCCATCCACCCTACCCGGTCTGCTCCTCCCTCCTTCCTTTCCCTCCATCCTTGCTCCTCTTGCAGGGCTGCTCCTGGCTATAGCCTGAAGAGCTCCGCCCATCCTGTCCACCCCTCTCCACCCTGGAGTCTTCCCCCAGGATGTTGAACCCCATCCAGGTCCTGTGCTCCGACATCACTACCCTTTCTCTGGAGCCCGAGCCGTTTGCCTCTTACACTGAAGGTGTGTGCTCTATCCTCTTCTATCCCAAGGGTCACATCTGTGTCGCACAGTCGCGCCACCTGACCCCAGTCTGAGATACGTGTGAGACTACGTGTGTGTGTGTTGGTGTGTGTGTGTGCGTGCATGCTCGGGTGAAGTCATCAAGTGTGTGTGTAGTTTGAGTCAGGTGAATTCTTACGTGAGTCGGAGAGTTGTTAATATCTTCAACATCGCTTTGTCTCTGTCTGTCTTCCTCACCCTTTCTGTGTGTCTCTATTTTTGTTCCTTCCTTTTTATTTTCGTCTCAGTCTGCTTCAGCGTGTATTGTCTGTGTGGGTGTGAGTGTGTGATTTGATTTCTTTAAATAGTTTGACCAGACGATACCCGAGCTCCTTCAAAGCATCTATCTTACTTCTACCTCTATTTATCACAGGGCAAGACACACACACACACACATCGATGCACATGAAAACCTGTACAGAAACACTCCTCTCAACCTCTTAAGAGAAATGCACAAATAATGTATCCTGTCTGAAAATAGAAGAAAGCATTTAGTTTGTAATCATCAAAGGCCAAATAAAGCAGCAAAAAATGCACATCTGAGAATGGGGCACCAGTGCATTCTAGAATTTCTTGCCTAAAAACACAACCATTAATCAAATATCAAAATGTTTGCGCACACGTCCACACGGAAAGATAAACATGGCAGCATAAAAAATGGGAGTGAGTTCTCTGAATATGGGATTACGTTTCAGTATGTATGAGACGTCGACACATAATCTCAGATTTCAGTGTCGTCTGGTTATATTGGGTGTAAACCAGCTAAACTCATAATCTTTTTTTATGTTACAGTCTCACAAATCTGTTGGAAAAACAAATTGATTTCGGTCAAAAAGGAATCACAAATTCCAGTTTTGAGTATAAGAAGATGTCTTTGCAGCGAGCAAAGCGGGACAGGTGTATCTCACACACGTGGACGCTGGCTTGCTTTGTGATTGTAATTGTTTGTGTAGATAACCATTAGGCTCACACCAGCTCTGCTCCATTGTCCCGATGTGTGTTTGGGGGAATGGCAGGTTCCCTGCTGTGCTGAGTTTAAAGCACTTGTCTCCACACACGTGAACCTCTCACACAAACACATGCACCCGTTTTCTTTTTGATAACTCCAAAACTGCAGGACAGGGATCAATGTAACGTCTCCCTCCGGCAGTCTCTCCCCCCTTCTTTCCCTCCAACCAATTTATTTCTCTACTGGGTAATTGAGTACACACACTTGTGCACACGTACACAGGAAATGTTGAGTGCACACACCCCTACACACATCTCCTGCTGAGCGGTGGCTTGTCCTCCCTTTTAAGGTGTGTGTGTGTTTTTGGCTCGGCTTTAATGGTCCATGTTTACCCAGTCCTAAGATATCTATAATTGGGACTGTAGGGCGTCTGCTCCCCCCCCCCTCTCTCTCTCCCTGTAGGTAGCCTCCACAAAAAGAAATAAAAGAAATGCACATCCCTCTACCTCCACCCTCACCCTCATCTAGCCCTCCTCTCCTCTCTGCATTGTCTAATGTTGTATCCACAGATGAGCACTAATCTCAATGTATACAAACAGGATGTCTGAAACTAACATGTGTTTTCCTTATCAATCAATCCACCTATTATTTTCTCAATTAATCGATACATCTTTGTTATATAGAATATCCCAACATATCTTAAAAGGCTACTCACTATTTCCTGAACGTGTTCTTCAAATTGCTTGTTTTGTCGAATAAATTGTCCAACATATAGATATTCTGTTTACTATCATAAGACAAAGAAAAGCAGCAAATCCAGTTGATAAGCTTAAATGTCATATTATCAAAAGTGTATAAGATACATTTTCTATAGATCAACAAAGATATTAATCAACTAATCACTCCAGCTTTATCTATGATAGCCGTTGGTTATGTTCACTGTGTAGTCCCCAAAAGTTTAAAGATTATACTTTTTTAATGATATACAGTAAATCAGAGAAAAACTGCAAATTGTCAAATTTAAGAAGCGCGAATCAGCAACAGCATGGCATTTTCCCAAATAGATTTGTTACCGAAATGTATTTTCTGTTGATCAATCATCTCTCCGTAGAACTTACTTTTATCATTGAGGAGTCACTTTTAATATTCTTCTTCTTCTTCTTCTTCTTCTTCGGCCTCTTGGTTGTCTAAGGGTGCACCGGCCGCAACATACCAAGAAGGGATACAGCTACGAGGGAAGATGAAGGAGGCAAACAATAAAGTTAAATACATAAACCAATAATTTATTTGACAGAGGTAGGGCTTAACAAAGGGTAGAATTAAACAGAAGCAAAAGAAAAAAGCGTCAGGGTCTCCAAGGCCAAAACAACAAACAAAACCCCCATGCTAACTAGAAAACAAAAGATCCCACTGACCTGCCATGGGAGAACGAAATAACAATACTGACCTCCCTGTCTGACCACAAAACAGGAGAAAATGGACACAATAAAAACGGCAGAGAACCCCTACCCAGCTTCACCCGCAGAGAAACAAATGGTGGCCTACACGTCGGCACCATACCAAAGGAATCAGAGGTCGAGAGAGAGAGAGAGAAACACTTACTCTGGGTGTACATATGTCCCGCCCACTGATTAGCTGATCCCTCTCAGGTGGCGTTGCTCCAGGCTTACCAGCCTGAAAGAGATTGCTCCACCCTCCTCCTGAAAGAGGGCTGTCTAAATCACAGGACGTAACACCCCCTCCCATAAAAACATGCATAACTTCTAGGAGTTATGTCACACCCAAACATAACTATTCTCCAAACATTTACAATTGGGACAAAACATCGGCAACGATATTATCAACACCCTTCTTATGGATAATCTCAAGGTTATACTCTTGGACTAGTAAGGCCCAACGCATCAGTCTCTGGTTCTGGTTATACATCCGGTTTAGGAACACCAAAGTGTTGTGGTCCGTGTATACCACAACAGCAGCCGCACTGGAACCTACATAGACCTCAAAGTGTTGCAAAGCCAGGAGCATAGCTAACGTTTCCTTCTCTATGGTCGAGTAATTAAGCTGTGGGCGTTTAAACTTGACCGAATAGTAAGAGACTGGGTGGCTGATGTCATCTGCTCCATCTTGAAGCAGCACTGCTCCCGCTCCAGTAGCACTTAGTTCCACCTCTATTTTGAAGGGTTTGGTGAAGTCTGGGGCAGCCAATACCGGAGCACTACAGCGGAGAGATCTGGCACAATCAAAGGCATGTTGACAGTCATCAGTCCACACAAAAGGTTGTTTTGGACTATACAGATGCGTGAGAGGTGCTACCACCACTGAGAAATTTCTGCAGAAGCATCGATAATACTAACCAGCCCTAAGAACCGCCGGAGTTCCCGTCTGGTGGTGGGTACTGGGTAAGATAGAATAGTATATACTTTGGCTGTCACAGGACGCACCGACCCGAGACAACCTGCTTCCCCAGATAGGTCACAACAGCCTTTCCGAATTCACATTTTGCCAGGTTCAATGTTAGAGATGCTTGAGCTAGACGGGCAAACAGCGCTGTTAATGTAGTTACGTGATCAGACCAGCAAGAGGAATATACTACCACATCGTCCAAATACACATTACAGCTGGGAAGGTCACCGACAACCAGATTCATGAGCCTTTGAAAAGTGGCAGGGGCGTTTCGCATCCCAAACGGCATCACCGTATACTGTAGAAAATCATCAGGGGTGACAAAAGCCGAGATCTCAGAAGCTCTGGAAGTAAGAGGAACCTGCCAGTATCCTTTCAACAAGTCTAGTTTGGTGATGTAGGTAGCTGCACCTATACTGTCCACACAGTCCTCCATGTGGGGCAAAGGGAACGAATCTGCTACAGTGACCGCGTTCACCTTGCGAAAATCTGTACAGAAACGAGGGGAACCATCAGACTTGGGGGTCACCAGGCAGGGAGAACTCCACGAGCTCCGACTGGGCTTAGCCAACCCATTTTCAATCAGGTACTTCACCTCTTGCTTCATCAGCTCCCTCTTTGGCATAGGACACCGGTAAGCATGTTGTTTAATTGGATGCACGTTACCAACTTCAACATCGTGCTCCGCCATCGTAGTACGTGAGGGTACATCTCCGAAGAGATTTAGGTGAGACAGAATGAGGTGCTGTACATCCTGCCTTTGGGAACCTGGTAGATAGGCGAGACGAGTTTCAAGAGTATTCAGGATTTCAGAGTTAGGCAGCCTACCACATTGCTGGAGGTCATCCCGCAACCTCAACCCATCATCAGCATTATCCGCCACCGTGGACACCAGGGACACGGTGGGGCAAGGATTCAGGCTGCTTCCCGTTTGGATCCTTAACATCCGGGGCACTTCCCCTGGAGTGAAACAGCTTAAGCATATTTACATGGCATAGACGGGTTTGACGTCTCCGGTCTGGAGTATGAATGACGTAGTCGGTGTCACTCACTTTCCTTCTCACGACATACGGCCCGGCAGACCGGGCGGTGAGGGCAGGACTGGGTGTAGGCATCAGTACCAACACGCTATCACCCGGCTGAAAAGTACGTTGAACTGCTTTCTTGTCATAATGCTGTTTCATATTCTTCTGCGTGGACAGGATAACCTTTTTGGCTATTGAACAAGCATGGTGTAAGCGCTCCCGAAACTGTGCTACGAAATGGAGTACCTTAGTTGGCTGCGCTGCATCGGCAGACAAGAATTGTTCCTTTAACACTTTCAATGGTCCCCGTACACTATGGCCAAACACTAGTTCAGCTGGGCTGAAACCAAGAGACTCCTGCTTGGCCTCTCGAGCAGCAAAGAGTAAAAAGGGCAGACCCTCATCCCAATCCTTCTCCGTCTCGAGGCAGTACTTGCGCAGCATTGCCTTAAGGGTCTGGTGCCATCGCTCCAGCGCCCCTTGTGACTGTGGGTGGTATGGACTAGAGACAATGTGCTTAATACCCATGGACTGTAGGGTTTTCTTGAAAACGGTGGACTGAAAATTGGTGCCGCGATCAGTTTGGACCACCCTGGGGAGACCAAACGTTGTACAGAATTTCATTAAAGCTTTGGTCACAATTGGAGCGGTGATCCTACGGAGGGGAATAGCTTCAGGAAATCGTGTGGCAGCACACATCAACGTGAGCATGAATTGATGCCCAGACTTGGACCTTGGTAATGGCCCCACACAATCAACAATCAGCCGCTCAAAAGGTTCACCAACAACAGGTATGGGTTTCAGCGGAACGGGTGGTACGATCTGATTAGGCTTACCACTAATTTGGCAAACTCTACATGTTCTACAGAACTTCACTACATCAGCCTTTAGACCTGGCCAAAAGAAATGCTGGAGGATGCGGTCATAGGTTTTTGTAACCCCCAAATGACCAGACCATGTATGTTCATGTGCCATCTGGAGAACTTTTTGTCGGTACATCATAGGCACTACAACTTGGATCACAGTCCCCCAATCTTCATCCGTTCCCTCGTTCAACATAGGTCGAGAAACCCACCTACGCATTAGCATCCCATCTTCTATATAGAATGACTGTGCCATTTTCCCCTCAGCTAGCCCAGTCACCCCCTCAAAACATTTAGTCAGACTAGTATCCGCTTTCTGCGCTTCCATCAGTAGCTCACGTGTTGCAGGCAATGATGACAGTATCACTGTGGGAGAGGTGATGTCCTGCTCAGCAGGTACAGCATCAAGAAGATCGAGGGGGAGCTTGTCCTCTTCCAACACAAGGGCAAGACTGGTCTCAGCCAGGTTGACTTCTTCCAGTTTTCTAATCTGGGACTTGGTGAGGACACCGACACAAAACACATCGGGATAACTTTTCACTACGTCATCCTTCTCTGGATTAGTGATGGGCATATTCACTACCTCAACACTAGGCAGTACCTTTCCCCCTGCTATATCATTGCCCATCATGAACTCAACCCCTGGAATAGGGAAGGAGTAGCGCACAGCAACATCAAAAACCCCAGAAATTAATTTTGACCTAACATGCACCCGATGTAGCGGGGCAGGTACGTAACCCATCTCAATGCCCCGTACTATTGCACTAGCTTCACAAGAGGTCTCAGTGCTGAAAGGCAGGAGGTCAGCGAGAATGAAAGACTGCGAACCACCAGTGTCTCTCAAAATCTTCACCGGCCGCTGGTCTTCCTCCACTCCTGTCAATGAAACACATCCAGTAAAAATAAATGGTTTAAAACATTCATCCGGTTCTTCAGTAGTACCAATTGTTCCTGGAGCGTCAGGAAGAGTCATCGTTTTGATCAAACCAATACCCTTGGCTGGCATTACTGGTTGAGGCTGCTGTTTGCGCTTGAGTGGAAGGCATTCAGCAATGACGTGACCAGTGTTGTGGCAATAGAAGCACTGCTTCTCTGACTTTGGGTTCGTGAAGGCCCCTTGTGAATGCGGGAAAGGTGGGAAAAGAGAGTCAGCATTTCTTGGGCTATTATCATGGGTAGCCATTTCCCGCTTCCCCACGAATACGCTCTTGTGGGTCAATGCAAACTCCTCCGCAAGGACAGCAGCTTCCTGCACAGTTGTGGCTTTCTGTTCATTTAGGTACACCATGACCCGCTCTGGAACACAGTTCCTAAACTCCTCCAACAAAATCAATTCCCGGAGTGAACTAAAATCCGTGACTTTGCTGGCTAGGCACCATCTGTCAAACAGCATCACCTTTTCTCTCGCAAACTCAACAAAGGTTTGAGGGGGAGATTTCCTCAGACTACGAAACCGTTGTCGATAGGCTTCCGGCACCAGCTCATAAGTCCTAAGTATCGCATTTTTTACCTGGTCATACCTTAGACTGTCTTCAATAGAGAGCGCTGCGCACGCCTCCTGTGCCTTCCCAACCAACTTGCATTGTAGCAGTAGAGGCCAGGCCTCCTTGGGCCAATGCAGGGCGGTGGCAATACGCTCAAATGCGCTGAAGTAGGCTTCGACCTCGGTTTCTCGGAAAGGAGGGACTAGAGCAATATTTCTGCTGACATCGAACGCTAACGAATTTGACGCTGACTGGGAAGACTCAGGTTGGTTAATAGCCTCCTTTTGAGATTGTAACTCAAGCTGGCGAATTTTTATCGCTGTGTCGGCCTCAAGCTTACGGCAACTTAATTGAAATTCTAGCTCCTCTCTACGGGCCCTCTCTTTTGCCTCAAGTTCCAGACGAGCTAAGCGTACTTTTAAGCGAGCCCCCACATTCGACACCGGTGTCGAGTCGATTGAGAACGGCTCAAACCGTGGCATCGACAGAGATAGTTTTCCTTCCGGCAGCTCGGCAGCCTGGGCCCTCGACAAATCCTGAGGGGCACCTACTACAAATGCCGTCCCTGTAGCAGCTGCCTCGGAGTCATCGGCCGGGGTCGACCGCTTTGAACCTGCTAAGGGAAAAACACCTTTCTCCATCAGTCCAGTCATCACAACACTCTTTACATCCTGTTTAAGTAAAGCCCTAGATACAGGAATGCCATAGTGCACGGCAATTTCAAATAGATCATCTTGCCTACACCTGTCAACCTGTTCCAAGGTAGGATTCTCCACAAAATACTCCATACTAAAAGCCATATCCCGGACGAGCCCCCAACTATGTTACGGCCTCTTGGTTGTCTAAGGGTGCACCGGCCGCAACATACCAAGAAGGGATACAGCTACGAGGGAAGATGAAGGAGGCAAACAATAAAGTTAAATACATAAACCAATAAAGGGTATTTATTTGACACAGGTCGGGTTTAACAAAGGGTAGAATTAAACAGAAGCAAAAGAAAAAAGCGTCAGGGTCTCCAAGGCCAAAACAACAAACAAAACCCCCATGCTAACTAGAAAACAAAAGATCCCACTGACCTGCCATGGGAGAACGAAATAACAATACTGACCTCCCTGTCTGACCACAAAACAGGAGAAAATGGACACAATAAAAACGGCAGAGAACCCCTACCCAGCTTCACCCGCAGAGAAACAAATGGTGGCCTACACGTCGGCACCATACCAAAGGAATCAGAGGTCAAGAGAGAGAGAGAAACACTTACTCTGGGTGTACATATGTCCCGCCCACTGATTAGCTGATCCCTTCTTCTTCTTCTTAATAATGTCCTTGTAAACACATTTCAGTGCATTTGTGTATTTGATGTTTTTTATGCTTTTTTGTGTCGTTGGGTTCACTCATGTGAGTGTGTGTGTTGATAAATACTGCGTGTGTGTGCGCATGCACCAGTGATCCCCGGCTCCTGCAGTGTGGCGATGAGTCAGACCTGCTGATGCTAAGGGTCTGTCTGTGGGAGACAGGCAGTGCTAGCTGGCTATGCTGTAGCACACATAGCCACACTATTGACTTACAGCTTGACAGCCTAACCAACAGTCGCTCACAAACACACACACTCACACACACACACACAGCCAACACACCCAACACACACACTGGTGCCTCTTCGAGGAGCGCCACAGCGCTCATAATACTTCTTGTTTCTGCTGTATTTGTTTGTGTTGTTCGAGGTTTCTTTTTCTGTAGTACTCTTCAAATGAAGAGCATCAGAGAGACAGATGGGCGTGGAGTCTGTGTGTATGAGAGGGAAAGAGAGACAAACAGAGACAGGGTTCAGGTTGTGAACCCACGGAGGATGAGAGATGAGAGTGTGTGCTCCATATTTTATTCAACTCAATTGTGTGCTGCTCCTGTGGGTTTTGCTTAGCTTGGCTCTTTCACTGCGTTGTGTGGAGACACAATTATCTGGAAATGTGTTGGGTGTGCCAGACTCACACACACACACGCACACACACGCACACACACACACACACACACGCGCACATCATTATGTGACTGTGTGCATCGTGAGCTGCCATGGTGTATGCGTGTATGTGTGTGTGAATTCACTGCATGTGTAAGGGTCATCATGTGTGTGTGTGTGCATTAATGATCTGCTTTCCCTCAATCTGGACCTTCCCTTGGTATTAATTTAGCGATGTCCGTTCGTAGGCAAACCTGCAGTGCCATCATTGTTTTACAGCGCTCCTTCCTGCGAAGATTGGATTGATGCATCCCACTTCCTCTTTCACCACTGGAGCCATATACGGCTCGCCGTTACGAGTACTCATGCTACTGGTTGGCTCAGTTTGTTACCATGACAACCCCTGCTCACCAAAAGCCCCTTTCCCTGCCTCTGCCCCAGCGCCTCTTCCCTCCACCTTCTTTTCCATCCTTTCCATCCATTCTTCCACCAGCACCAGCACCACCACCACTACATGGCTGTAACATGCAGCCTGGCAGCAGAGTGCCGTGGGGGAGGGATGAGAGACTGAGAGAGAGAGAGAGAGAGAAAGAGAGATATGAATGTGGAGAGACAACCAGGAATAAAATGAGAGTGAAATGGGGCAAAGGAGAGAAACTGGGGAACGAGAGATGAGCGATGACAAAAGAGCGTAGTGGGGTGGGGAGAGGGGGGGGGGATTGAGCCTGAAATAGAAGAAGGAAATTTAAATTGAAGAATAAAGAAGGTGCTGCAGTGAGTTCAAGGAACAGTGCAATGACTTGAAAAATGATAGGAACCAGTAATATATGAAGTGTGTGAGGCAGTGTGAGGGTGTGTGAGGGTAGAGATGGAGCAGCAGTGCCGGCCTCCCCTCATCATAAGGTCTCTCTCTCTCTCTGAAGGCCACCACAAAGGCCACAGCTTGGAATCACTTCGACTCTCAATAAATACGCTCTACACTCTCCACGCTCTATTTTCTACAGTCAATGCTAATAGAGGACCGTGTTCTTTTCATCAAAACAGCGCTCAGTGGACTCCTTTGTTTGAAGGCTTTGTCCGACATGAAATCATTTTGAATTCTAATCTGACATCTTTGAACATGGTATTTGATTATTTGGTGGTGGAGCAGAAGATTTAAGCTGTTGCTGTATACAGAAATACAGCAAAAGGAGGCCGCAATACCACGGCAGTCATGTTGCACCTTGTTGCTCAGCCTGGAGTTTAATGTGAGGACAAAAATATAGGGATACATTTAATTTCGTCTGCGGTTGATTCTGGACGTTTTGAAAGCTATCCAGTCTCTCTGAGGTCATCGGCATGGTGATCAGCATCACCAGCGGCTGTCTGTCATCAACACAATCTTTATATTTAGTGTGAAGTTTAATCACATATTTAAAGCTTCACAACTCAGCTGAACATTCAGTTCCCTTCAGTAAACAGACTGGACTTGTTTACTTGTTTTGTTCAAATAAATTCACAGTGAATTAGAAGCATGAATGTAGGAAGATGACATGTCAGGTCAAAATATGGGCCCACATTTATTATTCTTATGATTTTTTAATTGATCAAGTCATGAACGTGGCATTTCTTTTATTTAAAGGCTCTACAGACAACCAAATAATGTAGGTTAGCTACATCTCCTCATACAATACCGCCTCTTTTTAATTGAACCCCGCAGCTTAATATTACTTTGAAAGAGGTTTATCGACAACTATGTTTTCTCCCTCCAGATAAAATAATTTATAAATAAAATGTACATCTGCTGCACAAAGGGCCCGTGAACGGAGGATTAGAAGGCAGGCGGCTCGGGAGGAGATTACGTACAACGTTAATCCAGATTCAATCTTCAGATATCCCTGTGGCTGCTCTTCATTAGAATGAGCATTGTGTGGCGCAGGAAGGGCCACGGACAGCATCAAGCCAGTGATTGACAACCTGCTCACGCCTCATATCCGTGTTGTCACAGAGTCACACCGATGGCGTTGGTGTGAGGGGGACAGTGTTGCAAAGATGCAAATGAACGGCCGGAACAAAAATGTTTTATTCATATTTAGTCGCAAATGCAATTGAGTTTGCACTTTAAGACGATGCAGAGACGACAGAGTACATTATTATTTGTACAGACACAAAAGTACACAGGAACTCAAATGACACTGCAATGGTGTTTACTCTAAGTGTGTGTAACTGTGAACACCTGTGCCTAATGTGAAACAGCTGTGTGTGTGTGTGTGTGTGTGTGTGTGTGTGTCTTTGGTTTTCTGTATTTTTTGACTGGCTAATATCTACTGATAATAATCTGAATCTCTGAAAGTTTACACACAATTGCAGAATATGTGTGTTATTATTGACAACATTGTTTTATTCTAAACATTGATTTGCATAAATCAATCCACTTACATGTTAATTAATTGGTTGTTGTCAGATAAACAGATTATATAGATTCATGATGATGTGTGATCAATTAGCTAATGGCTACTCCTTCTCCCTCTTTCCCTACCCTCCTATCCTCTCACGCTACATCTCTCTTTCTCTTCCTCCATCCTTTCCTGGATGTCTGTCGCTCCCCAGCTGACATCATCTCCACTGTTGAGTTCAACCACACTGGAGAGCTCCTGGCCACAGGGGACAAGGGGGGCCGAGTGGTCATCTTTCAGAGGGAACCTGAGGTACACACACACACACACACACAGAGATTACCATTTGTTGTTCCGTGGTGATGAACGCACACTGTTCCCCTCCTGCTACAGTCTAGATTGAATGATAAATAGTTGATAGTCCTGATGTCGTTATAGCTGAGGGTTCGTGCCATGCTATTCTTGTTCTCTGTGTCCATGTACCTCCTTTTCTTTCCACAGAGCAAGTCTGAGCCCTTCTCCCAGGGAGAGTACAATGTCTACAGCACCTTCCAGAGCCATGAGCCCGAGTTCGACTACCTTAAGAGTCTGGAGATCGAGGAGAAGATCAATAAGATCCGATGGCTGCCTCAGCAGAACGCTGCACACTTCCTCCTCTCCACCAATGGTGAGAGACCCCGCACGCGTAGTCGGCATCTTATAGGAACCAGGAAGCTTTAGAAGTAGTGATGTGCTTGGTTGATGGTTTGCGGGGGAAACACTTTGAATGATTATGTCCCGTCTGAGCCGTCCTGAGTCAGAAAGCAGAGTTCCCTTCATGTAAAGGGAGAAGAGTTGCTGCTTGTGTTGTGTCATATCTCTGTCGTGCATTAGGAGTTGATCTGCCTTAGATAAGAGATTATGGCGATATTGCAAGATGTATAGATTTTCCCTTAGTGCCTTGTTATTGATTTATATAAGTACTTTATTATTTATGATTAGGGATATGACAAATGTAGTTGGGTAATGCTATTGGAAAGCTTACTGTCATGTTTTTCAATATAATACAGAGCCTTCTCTGTCTGTCAGTGTTGATCAGACAAGCTGACAGTCTAAAGTGTGCTAGGCTATTTGGTCTATTCAGTCATTTATTTTGGGTTCAAGTGCCTGAAATGGGGGCTTTCTGTTCTTAAAATAACTCTTGAATGATAATTTATAATTTTTTGTTGAATATTCCATATTGAGCCTGCTCTGATTGGTTTAATCACATCTAATATAAGATCTCTAGATAGCTTCCTAACCCTAACACCCTGTCAACAATCACCTTTTATTCATCTGTTACTTTTAGATTCAATCTGTTTTTATATGATTACTTAACAGCGCTTTCTGATTCCCAGATAAGACCATTAAGTTGTGGAAGGTGAGTGAAAGAGACAAAAGGCCGGAAGGGTACAACCTGAAGGATGAGGAGGGTCGCATCAAGGACATGTCCACCGTCACCTCCCTACAGGTAACATCTCTCTCTCTCTCTGTGTCTGTCTGTCTGTCTAAATCTGTCTCTTTTAGACACTAAAACATTCATAAATGCTGATTGGTTGTAGAACCGAACTGGGTCAGTGGGTACAGATGTGTTTGCATGTACAGAACTGGGTCAGTGGCACAGTGGTGCGTGTGGGAATGCGGTCGTGGGGGCGGAAAAGCCCTCGTTTCCCAGGTGTACAGGACAGAAACACAACATCTGTACTATTGTTGTGGATTTCTGGTAATATGTGTATGCAGAGTGTGACCATGTGTAGGTACGCATGTATAGTATGAATACATATATTTGTGTGGTGCCGGTGCTCCCATGGCGCTGTATGCAAATAAGGACACACATTTAAACTGTGTATAAAAATGTAAATCATGTTTTGACAAAGAAATTGTGTTTTAATGCAAATGCCAAGATATGAAAATGCAGCCAAATGAGCTCATGCACTAAACTGGCTCTTCATATTGCCATCAAGTGAGCAAGTTATTGCTGTCAAAAGACATAACTCATTAAATATTAATTCACGATAGAATGGACTTATTTAAATGTAATCTAATGTGTCTGTATCTTCACCATTTGTCTTCTCCTAACCAGTGACACGGGAGGCTAAACGGCTCTCTTTCTCTCTTCCTGTGTCTTCAGGTGCCGGTGCTGATGCCAATGGACCTGATGGTGGAGGTGAGCCCGCGGCGAGTGTTTGCCAACGCCCACACCTACCACGTCAACTCCATCTCCGTCAACTCCGACTATGAGACCTACATGTCGGCTGATGACTTGAGGATCAACCTCTGGCATCTGGACATCACCGACCGCAGCTTCAGTATCCTTTGTAGGTTGTCGAGTGCATTGTTCGCGAGGAGAAAGAGGACCAACATCCTCACACATGCACACACTCGTGGACAAGCAGGAACAGATTTATTAAAGCACAAGGGCACGGATAATGAATGCATACATTAATACATAGACGCTTACACGTGCATAACAACCAATCCCTGCCCACACACACACACACACACATTTACACGCTCACACCACAAACTCCCACATCGCAAATCCCACTTTGTTGTATAAAAAAATGCACAAAGACACACAGTGATGGGGGAGGGGAATATTATTCTTGAGGAGTGAAAATGTCGCTTAATGAATAATTCAAATGGTGCATAAATATTTCAGCCCCTTTTTTTTTAGCTCTAATCCACCTCAATAGGACACAGTACAGTCACACCCACAACCCAGACAGGATTTATGATATTACAATTTATCTTTATATGGAATTACTTTCCCCCCAACAATCCTCCCAAGACACATATGAATTGCTTTGCTTTATTTCCTCTATAAATTATTTAGATTGTGATGGTTATGTATACATTTATACTGGTCTTTTTATTTTGTGTGTAGATTATGAATTTGCCACGTGAATTCAAACATAATCTAATTAATTTCACCATTGAATAGAATGAATGAATGAATAAGCACAGGCAGCGTGGATGACTTGCAGGTAAAAAGAGTTCAGGCTAAAACGAACCGCACGGCCTCGGGAAGTCAGCTGTCTTTGTTGTTTCCCTGAGCCACGCTTTCTCTCAGACATCGTGGACATCAAACCAACCAACATGGAGGATCTGACTGAGGTGATCACGGCGGCTGAGTTTCACCCTCACCACTGTAACCTGTTTGTCTACAGCAGCAGCAAAGGCACGCTGCGCCTCTGTGACATGAGGGAAGCGGCGCTGTGCGACAAGCACTCCAAACGTGAGCTCAGCGCACACATTGTGTTGTTGTTTTCTCCTGAAGCGTCCTGGGGAGGCACATGTCTGCTTTGCAAATGTCTGTTTTGCATGAACAGGAATGTCCTGCCTTTCAGTCTATGGTTTTAGATGTGTTAGTGGTTTGGCTGCCCACCACTTTGGAAAAGACTGAAATATTTGAACAACTATTGGAAGGATGTCCATGACATTTGGTACAGACATTCATGGTTTCCAGATGATGAATCCTAATGACTTTAATGATCCTGGATTTTTTTCTCCAGTGCCAACATGAGGTTCACCTTTTTGTTCCGGGGGGAATTTCTCACAAATATTTGATGAATAGAAATGACATTTTCTGCACGCATTCATGGCCACTGCAGGACGAATTGAAAATCACTTGAGGATTCCCCTTTTCATTTAGCTAATGCAAATCAACTGGCAGAGACTTGCTTAAGACCCCTAATCCCTCGTAGTGGATTATCATTATTACTTTGCTTTATTTAGCGTATGGTTATGTAGTTAAGAGCAGGGACTTTTTTGACACGAAACACAGTGTATTCAATTTGGAATGTTAATCAACTGAAACCCGAGTTTATTGGAAAGTAAATTACCTCATATCAAACATTATTTCACCATTTAGTAACATTTATTTCCAATGTAGTTCTGACCATTAAAAGTGTTCATTAGGGGAACACTGCAAATTGTCTTCAGTGGAGCACCAAAACAAGCGTCAAGGCCTTTTTGTTAGTTATAAACACGACCGTTCAAAAGTTAGGGGTGACCCAGACAATTCTGTGTTTTCCATGAAAACTCACACTTTAATTGATCAAATGAATTGCAAAATGAATAGAAAATATAGTCAAGACATTGTCAAGGTTAGAAATATGTTTTTCTTTTTTCCAAGTGACCCCAAACTTTTCAACGGAAGTGTATAAACTTATAAATTATATTTATTAATATATTCATAAAATAAATGTATCCGTGTTTCTTTCTTTGAAGAAGACGTATATCTCGTGATATGTGCTGATGATCAAACACACATCAGACAGAAGCACCGCAGACATACAGTCGTCCCCTGGATGGTCGGTTGGACTCATCTGGTAGATTTATGTCTCTGTGTTCGAGAGACAAAGACACACATTCGAACCTCATGCGACACACTGTGTTTCATCCTGGCTTGACAGCACTCCCCCTCCTCTTCCTCTCTCCCCCTTTTATTCTCTCCCGCCCTCTCCAGTGTTCGAGGAGCCCGAGGACCCGAGCGCCCGCTCCTTCTTCTCCGAGATCATCTCCTCCGTGTCGGACGTTAAGTTCAGCCACAGCGGTCGCTACCTGCTCACCAGAGACTACCTGACTGCCAAAGTCTGGGACCTCAACATGGAGAGCAAGCCCCTGGAGACGTACCAGGTGTGTGACTCAGGGCCCCATGTGAAAATAAGATACTAAAACATCACAATGGATATTCCCTCTCAGGCTCAGCTGCTGTGATCAGTGACTGATTAGTAGTGGAGGAAGCATAACAATCCATCATCTGTTGAGTCACTTCACTCTTTTATTCTAGTCCGCTAACAGCCTTTGTAACCTTTATTAATTATTCCTATTATTATTATCCATTCCAACACCACATGCTGCTGCCATATAAAGGCTTATTGCATTTTCTTGGTTCTATAAACCAACATTATAAATCCGCACAACATAACATGACAAAGTACAAAACAAACAAATCACTTTTACAAACACACATGGCTATTTTAGTTCTCTCTTGAAATATTGTGTTTAACATTATTTATATATCATACCTGGATTACAATTTGTTTGTCCACATCTGTTGTGTTGTTTATCCAAAGGCCAACACAAATGAAACAAAAACACAATGCTTTATTCTTCATCCTGAATGTTTCCCCCATTGGCTTCTCTGAATCCAAACAAGAGTTCAGCTGCTTGTTGTGGGGGGATTTATTCTTCTCGCACAGTCCCGTCCAGTGTTGGTGCTCAGCTTCTTCCAGCAGAGCTCTTCTACCCAACTGCATGTTGAGTCGTGTTTTAAATGTTCACTTCTGTGTCGTGTTGGTGAAATCCCCGCTACTCGCTGTCCCTTTACTGAAAGAGGGCTTTGTCATCCTGGAAAAATGATTAGCTGGAGACAGAAAGTAATCAAAGTAAGAAGGTTGTCTCACAGAATCACAGTGCTTCCTGATTATTAGATTTTTCCAAAGCCTTTTAAGGATAATTGGGTTGATTGTCCACCAGAGAATGTTTTTCTTTATCAGTGCAGAATCACCAGAAACCTTTCAAGGTTCCTACATTTTCATTGACAGATTAACACGTGTGAGAACAGTAAATTGTCATTATGCCGTGTATCTGGGATAGAGATGAAGTGGGCTTGACACGCTGTTGAATAGTTCACAGACAAAGTACTAAGCTGATGAAAAGAGCTTTTATTTGCATCCTATCCTTTTTATACCCACTCTCCTTTATCTCACATGTCACGTGTGTAAAAGTGTTAGGCCACACAAGTACAACTCCTCTTTCCGTGTGTGTTTAGTATTCCTGCCGCTGATATGTAGGTGAACATGTGTGTGTGTGTGTGTGTGTGTTTGTGTGTTTGCCTGACGTGTGAGGGCCTATGAGGCAGCAGGAGTGGGAGGCCAAGACGCACTGGAGCTATTTATGGTCCGAGCCTCCACTTATAAAGTGAAACGGGAAGAAGGGATACCTTGCACAGTGCCCGACACCTAGATCTGCAATGCAGCACGGAGAGGGAGGAAGAGGAGGGGTAAGGGTTTGGGAGGGAGTGTGATGAGAGGAGGAGAGAAGAATGAGGGTAGAGTGTAAATGAGAGGATGAGAAAGAGGGATGGCAGAGGTTGAGTGGAGTAAACTGAGGGGAGACGGTTAATTTCTTATTTTGGTTGAGGCGACGTGCTCTGAATCAGAGTTTGTATATATATTCCACTTCTGACACTGTCATTTCACCGTGAGCAGAAAGACCCACAGGAGAAAACTAAAATGTCACCTGGTGTGATGTACAACCATGAGCTGACCTCAGCTTGACTATTTATTGATCACGAGGCGACTATTGCCTGTTAACTTTTAGCAGAATGTGAAAAATAGAGGACGTAATGCAGAGCACAGCGACTGGAGGAAGATTTCAACCCCTAGCATCATCTTGGGTGCAATGCAAGCTGAAGGGAAAAGTGTTATTAGTCAGAATGTGTGTGTGTGTGTGGTTGTGTGTGTGTGTTTTCACATGTGTGTCTCCATGATCATGCCCTTGGTGGGTTTGGATGTTAATGGGTTTACTGATATGGAAAAGGAGTTTAGATTAAAATATACTCCTGGCCCTCATATTGCTCAGGGCTGCTGTTGTGTCTCATTAGAGTTGCCTTCAGGGACGTTTGTGTTACAACTTGCCCACATTTAATGTGTTCTGTCTGTGCTGAGCCTCGTCTGTGAATGTGTGTGTGAGTCCGTGTGTGTGTGAGTGTGTGTACGTGTCTTCTGCTCACTCGATTTATAGTGGACATAGAGTCCATGCCAGGCGGTGAAGCAGCTGTGAAGCGACTCGTTTGAACGGTTTCTCTCTGTGTGTTTCCCTCCAGGTTCACGATTACCTCCGCAGCAAGTTGTGTTCCCTTTATGAAAACGACTGCATCTTTGACAAGTTTGAGTGCGCCTGGAACGGCTCGGACAGGTACTGGATGTGTCTTTGCGTTTTTATACTTACGATGTCTCATTGTACCAATATGAGAACTAGTGCTCGTATGTATTTTGGGTTTGGTTTCAGTCGATTCAAATGATAAAAAAAGGCTTTTTATTTGTTTGTGTTTTCACCCATAAAGGTGCAGTGACTGTTTAATCTGTTAATAATATTACATTTGAAAATGCAGCAGCAATATGAAATACCAGGTTGCTTTGGATAACACACATTCTTTACTAGGAACCGTTTTCATAGCAACTATTTATTCTAAAAAGTATTTCAGTGTTTCTTATCTGGGTTATCCAGCGTATCAGGATATTGTTTTTTAAAAATACTTACTTTTGAGTTTTTTAAATTACTTATAATATCAGAGTCAGTGGTGTAATGTAAATATTTACTGAATTGACTAATATACTATTCTGAAGTACATTTACTTTATAGTGATACTCTATCACAATTCAATTTAATGCACTAGATTTATTCAACAGCCATACGAGTTATTGTATCTTTACCTTATAAAAGACGCATTATTCTAGATTCAGTACTTTCACTGTAGTTGGGCTACATTCTGCATAAGTAGTACTTTTACTTTATATGCTTTTAGTTCATTTAGCTGATGATACTTTAGTACTTTTACTTTAAATAATGAATAGAGCACTGGATATTTTATGGTCCAGTATTGACAATTTAAATCAAGTAATGGATCTGAATACTTCCTCCACCATTGATGTGATGACCTCAAATTATTCTTAAGTGTCTTAAAACATATACAAATAAAACTGTTATCGCCTCCTGATACCACAATGGCTAAGTGGTCTCTTTGTAGTTAGGAGGAAGTGGCCCTTTACTTTTGGGGATGAAGTGAAGGGGATAGGATTAGTTTAGGTTTAACTTTAGGAAGTTAATGTCCAGACCAGCTGATCATCTCTCCTCCTCCTCCTCCTCCTCTTCTTCTTAGTGTGATCATGACTGGAGCCTACAACAACTTTTTCCGCATGTTCGACCGCAACACCAAACGGGACGTGACCCTGGAGGCGTCGCGGGAGAGCAGCAAACCCCGAGCGGTCCTGAAGCCACGGAGGGTGTGTGCCGCCGGGGGAAAGCGCCGGAAGGACGACATCAGCGTGGACAGCCTGGACTTCACCAAGAAGATCCTCCACACAGCCTGGCACCCGACTGAGAACATCATCGCCATCGCCGCCACCAACAACCTGTACATCTTCCAGGACAAACTCAACTCTGAGCTGCATTAATGAAGGGATCACAGGGGTGGACACACACACGTTTACACCTGAACACATCGCTATGCCAGAATGTACACATTTACGGACAAACACACGCAGGAATATGCCTACCAAACACAATCAGAAAACACACACACACCCACTCACATCTGGGTCTACTTTTCAACACACTCCCTCACCTCCTCCCCAGCCTCCCGGAACTGAAAGGACCTATAAAGGGCGAGAAAGGGAACGTTCTCGATGACGGATGATGAATTATGGATTTAAAAATTGTCAGAACTGTGGATTTCTTGATTGTGCTTGATTGCTACAATTGATAAACCCCCTCAGATTGGAGAGACGTTTACATATTTGTCGTTTATTTTTTGTTTTGTTCTCTGTGGCTATTTTGCTTTCTCCACCTCCTCCTCCTCTCCCTCTTGTATTTGTGTGAGTGAGCGAAGCCGATTCTTATCCCTTGCCCACTGTTTGTGGTTGTCAACCAGTGGCACTGAGGAACATTGGGGCATTTATGTAACTGGCTGTTTGTTTGATCCAAATCAGCTACCCCTCTGCTGTTTTTGTAACTTCTTCTCAAATTATGTTTACGATGGTAATTATGATGACAATGACAGTTTAAATTGATACGTGAAATGTGCAAGGATGAATTCAGGACCCTCTCCTTAACCCAAGTGCACCCAGACGCCTCTGAGCTCAACTGGACCTTGTTCAGTTTGGTGGAATATTTGCAGTCCTGCAGATTGAAGCAAACGTTACGCCATGGCCTGATATGAGGACACACACTCATATCCGTTCACACAGTGTGTTTCAGTCATTAATGTTGTCTCTGGCCTTTCAACTTCTCTGATTGTGGATTCTGCTTCTGGTCTGGGGCTACGTCGTGTGCTACTTTGCCGTTAAAATACAACTCAAAGAGCAACACGAAAAAAAGCAATTGAAAATGAACTAAATAATTTAAACAATCAAGCAAAAGGATGCTGCATGTAAAACCGATTTAGCCTAGGTGTTTTTAAATTGACTGACTGACTTGGCTGCCTTCTTAACTACTTAGACCAAGCTGTACAAAGGCTTCAGGGCCCCCGGGGCCCCATGCAGGACGAGTAACCATAGATGACTGAGCTCTCCTACCTTTATTTGTGTCTTCGGACATTGAAGCATGTTTACCAGTGTTCGGTTCATACACTTACATGTACATTTTGAATGAAGCCATCCAAGAATCAGTTTCTACTCAACTGAAACTGAGAATCAAGAATAATGGGGAATGTTTCTATTAATGTTGTTCTCTAAAACAAAAAACAAAAAAACAAAGGGCCTAGTGTCTGTATATATCAACTCTGTAACTCTGTTTTTTACATGTTTGTTTTTTTCAAATGTGTTTTTACCATCTTTCAATGGATCGCATTTTTTATCATCTCCATCAATGATTGCCTCCAAATACACAGCAGAGATGGTACTTCAATCTCCTCGGCCTTCCTCACTGATTACTTTGCTGATGTGCAGAAGCAGTTCGTTCTTTATTATTTCTTTATTCTTCCTTTATTTATTTCGTAAATTTTACTCCACCACATCCTGACCAAACTAATGTTGATTCACACATTTTTGTGTTCATGTATGTTGCTGACACAATTGTCAAACGGACAGTTATAAATAATGTTAATATGTTTTTTTCTGAATAAAGATTTCAAAGAAATTGCATCCAATGAGCGTACATCTGTGATTTTTACTGCAATTTAATTTTGCCAGACTGATAGTAACTGCCAATGTTATTATGGAAATGTTCAGGCTTCAATTGAAATGGGCCTGTTCAGGTCTTAAATGCATGCATGTGGTCTGAGGCGCCACCTAGTGCATCACATACTTATAGCACATATTGTAGATTTGAGTTTCTCCACACAAGACATTTCTCTCCTGCTAAACAGATAGTGAACTAGATATACGTTAATATTCCGGATGTCCCCAATGTGTTTGAGCATCATTGTTTTTCCATGTTAAAGTCTGTCTTGCACTTAACATGCCATACTGCTTTCTAAATACATTTGTATTCATTAATATAATCCTAATATTATATTTGACCCCTTATTGCCCCCAAATGAATCCCATTGACTGAACTTTTCCCCAGCAGTCATTTCGTCTCGTCATGTAAAATAATCTAATGCAGTTAATGTTGAAGAAAAACAGCAACAAGCGCGTGTTTTCATTACGTTTATGAGCCACAGTAAAGAAAACAGGAGTGACATCTTAAGTTAAAACATCATCGCTCAGGGAATTCAAATGTTCAATATTTGTAATCTCTGCACAGCAGAGAACAAGGAAAGAGAAACAGAAAGAGGAGAAAAAGATGGCCGAACAGCAACGGCAGAGATAAACTTCTACGCTTTTTATAGATTAAGGAATAAAGATATGATTTAGTGTCTTTTCTTTTCACATATTTTTGATATATTAAATTATGAAAGCTTGACAGCAAAGGAAACCGTGACATGTAACTCGTCTCCCACAGACGAAGCAATGACAGTTCAACAAGGACACTGTGAAATGCTGATGATTTTGGGTACAAATATTTGATCTGTACATACGTGGTTCAGCACACCCAGTGTTTGTACAATGAACAAACTAATTAGAAATGACTTGGTTAAGAGACGGTGTATATGTGCAGCTAAAATCAGATGAAACGCTCAACTGATCATATCTGAGGAACTTTTAATCGTGTTTTTCCATCGTTAGTGTTATGCAGTAAATGTGTTTCTCCCCATTGTCAAGGGGCTTTCACAACCGGTTTAAACAAACTCAGGTTTCTTTGCTCGGTTCTTTGAACTGGTGTGAAAACTGTCAATCTGGTGCAGAGCAAACCACCAAACCGAGACTGCTTGAAAAGGGGGGTCTCGGTCCGCTTCCAAGCAGTTTGTTTGTGGTGTGCTTGTGTGCTTATAGTTAGAGTTATGACATATTTTGGCTCAAAAGCTATTAGAATGCAAACTCACACACTCTCATGACCAGATCTACAAATTCTGAAGTATGTGTTCACCCTCTTACAGTGTTAATTAAGAAGAGTGCAATCAATAATGTTCTTTCACTAGTATTATCATAATCATACATCTTATATCCTCCAGGGCTGTTTGCCAGATCTCTACCCCTCCTCCTGTGTCACAGTCTCGATTTCAGTCTCTGAGTTTTGCTCCATCTTAGCGGTCAGGAAGGGGTTAAAGAAGAAGTCAAACCCAAACTGCAGGGCTCTCTGAGCCGTGCGCCTCCAGTCGTGTTCAATCTTGTACTGCCGGCGGATGGGCAAGCGGGCATCGCCGCACGACAGGCAGTGAATGGCTTTCAGCTCAAACACGGGCCATTTGGAGCCTAAGCGGCCCTCCAGGATGGTGCTGAACTCCACCACGCTTCCTGTGTTTAGGTATAAAAGCATGGACTTGAACTCATTACTCGCCCGCAGGACGATGTCCTTCGTCGCATCTTCGTCCTCTATGATCGTCCCGTTCTTGGTCTTCCTCTCCAGCGGCATGCCCATTGTGACTTCAAATTTGTATTGGTCAAAGCGCTTGATGTGACATTCGTGCTTGGCCAGCTTCTTAAGTTTACAGAGGGGATCTTCTGGAGGAGGAGCCGGGGCCGGCTGAGGCCGGGGCTCGGCGGTGATGGTTTCCAACTCCTCACACAAAGGATACGGCTCCCCGTACAGGCAGCGCATCCAGTTCCCCACAAAGACAGGCAGCAGGTTGATAACCGAGTGAGGCCCGTTCTCCATGTCGGTCACACGGACGTATCGGAAGCGTCCGGTCCACGTGACGCGATGTCCTTCGAGATGAGAGCAGAGAATCTGAGTCTGGGCCATGTTGCTCTCTTTCCAGGCTAGAGGGCCGCAGAGGCTGCTGTACTCGGGCCACGTCAGGGTGGAGTTATACACCTTCATGCCTTCGGACCTGAAGACGTACATCCAGCAGAAGAGCACCACCGCACTGAGCCACACCAGGATGAGCTTCACGACGCTGCTCCGGGACAAAGACCGGAACACCACGATGGGGTTGAGGCTGAAGCGAGTCCAAAGCCTCAGCACTACTGGCACGAAGCAAATGATCACGGTGACCACCATCTTGGTCACCTCCAGAGCGAGGAACCAGTGCAGTAACTGGATGAAGAGCATTGCTGCCATGCCGAGTGAGAGTACAGGAAGGGCGAACAAGAAGAGGAAGTAGCCAATGCAGGTGCGGATGAGTCCTATTACAGAGGCGTTTTTAAGGAACACCAAGCTGAGCTCACACCAGGTGAAGCATACCAGGTAGGGCACTAGGCACAGGTAGGTGCCCTTGAAGCCTCTCAGCTGGGCCATACGGAAGAGCAGATAGAAAAGGTGCCCAGATAGCAGACATGGCACCCCCAGGTTCAACACCACGTGGTCCCCGAGAGGCAAAGTGATGAACGTCATCCCGAAGACCCGGAGGAACCAGGGGAGGGAGTCTGGCAGGAGGTTTGTGAGGGAGCACACTCCGGAGAGGACCTCTGTGACGAGGGCCCGACGAGCGAAGAGCTGAGCAGAGGCATGGAGGCTGAGGAAGGCGGTGACGGTGAAGAAGAGAGCGACAGCAGTCAACTCTGAGCAGGGGATCCAGGATTTATCAGCAACAGGGAAAGAGAACACCACAAAGATCACAGAGAACAGGAAGTACCTGTAACACAAAGAGATGGGACGTATTCATTGAGCTGCAGAAGAAACAGGTTAATGAAGTGAAATAAAAACGTAAAGTTTGCTGAAATAAATCAGCCAAAGCAGAAACTGCATGACTATATCTCCAAAGAAATGCTAAACTTGTGGTAAAACGAGTAAAACCTGAACAAAACATTTGCAAACCAACCAGATTAAACGTGTAAAAGGAAAGGATGAAATATAGACGAATTATGTGAACAGAGATGTTCTTACAGATAAGGCTCTAAGTGTGTCCATCCAAAGTTGGTCTCAGCCTGCTCCAGATCCAGACTGGGTTCAAAGTGCGTCAGCAGGTCAGTCATGGCTCGAAAGTTTTCCCACGCTTTGGAATTCTGTAGAAAAATAGGCAAATCATCCTCTGGTAAAAGAAATAAAATAATCAATTCACATTTCAATAAGAAATCAGCTCTATTCAAAGTTTCTTGAAAAGAAGCAATCACCAACCTGAAATACCCGCAGTGTGCAGATGATCATGGAGAAGAACGAGAGGTAGAAAACCAGCAGAGGGATGAGAAAGATGAAGAACTCGATTGTGAGGTTGGAGATGATAAAGAAGAAGATAAGTGCGTTGACGTGGTGCGTGGGAATCAGGGCGCTGAGCCACTGCATGCCGGCCCGCGACGCCCAGTCGATGAGGTGCTCCTTGATCTCCAGCAAGGCGAACAGAGGGAACTTCAGCAACTGGAGAAACCACAAGAAAACAATCGGCTCAACTAGGTCCCAAAATCGGATTACTACTTCGAGAAAAGCCGTATTTAGAGAGCTGTAACAAACATTGATGAGCCACCAGTTTGCTGACAGGAAACACCAATCACATCCTCAAAACGTCTGGGAGCTTCCTACCTTTTGGTGTAAGGGCAATTTATCTGGATTCTTCATCACGACATCATCGTCGTCGTCATCGTCATCATCGTCACCTCCTTCTGTAGCCATGACGGGTGAAGGTGCAACACCTTGAGCATACTTCTTCGTCATCTCAACAAAGTCGTCAAGACCCACTTGGCATCTGGCTACAAAGACGTACAGAGGAGGACACACAGATGTTAACGTACAAGAAAATGTTAATCTGAAAGTTCCTTTTTCTGCTTTTACATCTCTTCAAACTCAAGAATGATACGTAAACTGCCCTTGTATTGTTTTAGGCAAGAGGAAAACATAACAAATTCCACATAGACAATTAGTGAGCACATGCCTTCACTGGTGACCATCGTCTCCAGGACTCTCCTCTGTTTCTTGGCAGAGCTGTTCAGTGGGCCGGGCGACACGGGTTTGCCTATAAATGGAGCAGAGATAGTCCAGGAGGTTAAAAGAATTCTCCTCAACATGCAACTTGTCTGTATTTTTCAGCCTCTTTCGAAAAATCTGTTAATTATCCTTCTATTAAGCAACTAAAAACATAACAACATGTGCACTCCCGTACCTGGCTCCATGTGGACGTGTTCAACGTTCTCTAGCATCTCAGAAACAGCCACCGACTTCTTCCTCTCCGGGTTCAACTTCCAGTACATGAGCAGAGCTGCTTTCCTGACTCCTCTCTCAAAGCGCGTCTCTGAACACAGCTTCTTCACCTCCTCAATGTTCTCCAGAGTGATGCCTGAAGAACACAAAGGGGGATGGACCACTGTTCTCAGCACCAGTTGACGGGTAATCAAACCAACTGATGGCATCAAACCAATGACACTACTTTACTAAGAGTCAACGGGTAGGATGGGGACATTTCGGTACCTTTCCTGGAGGCTAAGCACCGCTGCAGCTGTTTGACGGCGTCCTTGCGTCCTTGTTTAGCAGCCTGGACTAGCCAAGTGACCGCTGTACAGTTGTTCAGCTCTTCATCTCTTTCTTCTCCCACGGCCAGGAAGTAACGTCCCATCTGGGCAGATGCACACAAAGACATTTACATTTACGAGGCAAGCATCGATGTGACTTGTTCGACGCGTGACCTGTCCTTCCCGTTAACATGTCGCTCTTAAAATAACATTCATCATTACTTGGCTGGCCACCGTATGGCCATTACAGTCAATAATCTTTGCAATATGTTGGTGTACACTGACCTTGCACTGTGCTCGAGCATCTCCCGACTTTGCTTTCTCCTCCAAATCCTCAAGACTGACTTCCTCCTCTGGTTCTTCTGAAGGAAACAGAATAAAGTGGATTTCACGAGTCCTCAACACAAAGGTAGAGAATATACAACAGATTCGTAGTAAAACTGTGCCAGATAAAATATTGAACTGCTGACCAAGATGTTTCCATTTTAAGTTAATGTCTACAACTGACACATGATATGAATGTGGAAATGCTTAAACTTCAACTTAAAAGAGTTCAACTATCTTCTATATAGGGGGGCGGCTGTAGCTCAGTGGGGTAAGGGCGTCGTCCTGCAACCCCAAGGTCGTCGGTTTGATCCCCGCTCTCCCCATTAGTTGCAAGTCGAAGTGTCACTGAACCCCCAGTTGCTTCTCGGGCGCATCACTGCAGCCCACTGCTCCTTAAGAACCAAGGATGGGTTAAATGCAGAAAATACATTTTGTTGCCTGTGTACCTGTACTCTGTGCAATGACAATAGATTGAATCCAATCCAATCCAATATAGATGACGATGATGTTTTACTCATCTTTGGTTTTAAAATACTGTCTTCTACATATGGAAACAGTCCAGTTGCATGTGGCATTCAATAAGATGAGAGATCCCATTGCGTCAGATCCTTCCAGAAACAGCGATTGCCGTGACAAGAATGTCCCTCTGAACCCTGTTGCTTTAATTATCGTCTTCTTTTGCTGATGAGTTCTGATCATTTCAAATCCCAGTGCCTCACTCTAGCTGGAGCTCACATGGAAAATGTGTCTGCTTCCAGTAAAGTAAGGTGTCACATTTGTTGTGTCATGGATACTAGGAAAAAGATGGAGGGGGCAACACATGTGCATTACAAGATTCAAAACAGCCACCGACTGTAAGTGATACGTAAAGCAAAAAGAAAATGCAATGGGTTCCGGTAACTTCCATCAGATGCCCGTCAATACTGCTTGTGCATTGCTTACTGCGATCCTCTGCCGAGACCCGAAAATAACAGAAGCTGCTAGCATCCCCGATGAAATTCACACACTGAGACAGTGATGCAACCGTCTCCCATTTATACTTTAATTAGCTACATTATGTTAATGTTAACAGCTAGACACATGGGACAGGGCATGCATTTTTCAGGGTACCGGGCTGTGTAGGAGTCTAAACGGGTCCAAATTGAATGACTGAGGTGTTAGATTTCACTCTTTCCAATAATACTCCATATTTCTATGTCTAGACGCCACTACAAAGTCATACAACAAATAACAAGCGATATTCCCAGAGCAGCAAACATATCTGCTACTATGTGATCCTTCACTGCAGGATTTGGTGAGAGGGAAATAACGACTCAGAGTGGAAATGGTCTGAAAAGGTTTCAGCCGAGTGAGACAGGCTGCTTTACATGTTGAGGTAAATGTCTAATGTTGTCATGGAGACACTACCATAAACACAGCAAACTGGGAGTGTTGGCTGCTGTGATTAGTGGAGAAGAGAAAAGTGAGACAGAAAAGTAAAGAATTATGATTATAAGTGTAAAAGGTCAAAGCTCAGAGATTGATTCTCACCTGATTCAGGTGTGGGAGAAGGCTGCTGAGCCATGGCAGCAGCTCCAGCAACTGGGAATCCAGTCGGGGGAATGCCAGTGGAGGTTGCATTAAGCTGAGATCTGCCCACCTGTGAGGGGCTCCTTATAGGCTGGCGTAGAGGGGAGGCAGGCGGTGTGGACTGGGAGGACGAACGGGAGGAAAGACATGGAGAAGTTCGAGGGGAGGCCGTGGAGGGAGAAGACGAGGGTGTGGTTTGAGGTGTTGGCAGGGTGAGTTTAGGCTGAAGGCGGTCGGAAGTTGGTGCGGTTGTTGTAGAAGCTGAGCCAGAAGAGAAAGGGCCTGGCCTCAGGGTGGAGGAGGGGCTGGGTTTCGGGGTCGCTGGGTTGCCGGTCAAACATGGTTCCATGCTGAAAAACATACCAAACAACTAATTATCAAAAAAATAAACCTCTCGGGTTTAAAGAGTGTGTAGGGAAGTAAATGTTCAAGACTAAACGAATGATGGAAAGGTACAATGTTTGCACTGACACCTGTGGTTAAGTACCAGCTGTTATGAAGGATCATTATATACATCTATATTTAATGAGCAAAAAATGAATGAACAAGATGAGAAAATAGAGTTTTGAATATTTGCTGTAAACTGCAATGACTTACTTAATAATAATCTAACAACTCCAGCTTTAATGTCGTACTAACAGTCACCTCTCAAACATGTGACAACAACAACTGACAGCAGTCATTGGACTAGAGTCGTCTTTGGCTTATCTGACTCGAGCACATGCCAGTATTGATCTGTGCCAGTTTAAAAGTAGGCTACTGTTAGCCTACTTTTTGTATTTTATTTAACGGTTAATATCTTGACAGCTGTCTTGTGCGTGACATTATGTCATGTGCTCTGCAGATTATTTTTTAAGTCAAGTGATCCCTGAGCAGCTATATTGAGAAGGTTAAAGTGCCCCGACTGGACACGTCCTGTTGCGTGTTATGGGGGGACCCCCCTTGGCCAGGGAAAAGGGTCTCTAATCAAACTAGTTCAACCAGTGGAGTGGGCATGCAGACATCTACATGTAGCTGACCGCAGCCAATGCAACGCAGTGTTTATACAGCGACATGCTTTATGTAACCGACAGTGAAAGAGGTGCCGGATCACTAAAATAACGACCATTGGTGGTTGTGTTGCTATGCTAACGTCATCACAGTCCGCTCACCTTTACCACGGTGAAGTCAATCCTCCAGGTGATAAGGACGCGAGTAATAACTCAGTTAATTTACTATTATGTGTCCCAAATCATTGTTCTTTTTCGTTTTAGTAAAAAACAAATGTGCCGGTCAGGTCAGTCCGCTGGTTCTCTGTGGTCAAACTCAAAGCATACACAGTGCACAGTCAAGTCTGTCAGCTACTCCACTGGGAGGTCACGCCCACTTCGTATTCTGCGCGTTGTGATTGGACACAATTGACGACTAACCTTTTAACAATGCGATTTGATTGGTTGTAAAGGGAGCAAGTCGACGTCATTCATTTCAGTCAAGAGCAATCAATTGTCGAACTATATCAGGGATTGTTATTACAGATGAGTTAAAATATAACATAAATAAAAATATGTTTCATTATTTGAGCGTCGTGCTTTTTAATGTCCCTTTGTTGTTACACATCATTATTTATTATGTGTTGTTGTTTTCCATTTGCAACAACGTAATACAATTGTTTTACCAGGAGATGGCAGTACACGACATGTCATTTAATTTACAAATGAGACGCACGCTATGAGTGTGCATTCCGTATATATTGTGAATTCCTATTGTGATATAATATGAATGAAAATATCACAGTGTTTTAGTCAATGCGGTTTGCAATATAAAAACACACCATGGCATTTTAAAACCACGATGTTTTTTGGAATATAGTAAATGCAGAATTTATATTATCAATGGGATAAGGTACTGTAACCTTTACCATTAATGTAATTAGTTTTCTTTAGAATTCACTGTTTGTCTAACATCTATATGAAATGATATAATCTAAACTCCACAGTATGAGAGGATGATCTACAGTACAGGCACACATCCTTTGAGTAAAAACTATGATAACCTGTATCTAAATCTGTGATGTGGGTATCATATTCATTGTCATGATTTACTCTGTGACAACACAATATTGACTTTGACCAAACACAAGAGTTTATAAAGATGCTCTTGAGTAGAGCTTATTGCTCACATGTGCAATGCAAACTGCGATCAGGAACACCGGAAGGAGACAAGGGAAGCAACATTAAAGTTAATAAGAGGGGGAAGGGGTGAGGTTAAAGTTCCAGTCTGGGAATGAGAGTAGAAACCACATTGTGGGAAAAGGGAAAAGGGGCCAGTAATTGCTTAACTGCAGCTGCATTGAAGCAGTTATGTAAATAGTTCTTGATTAGTAGATTAACACAATCCAGTTGAGAGGATAAGCATGACCCTTGCACAGGTTTTGGTCTTTCACATGCACACCTTCAATCTACATTAGGCAATCTGTCTTTTAAATGGGTTTGGACACACGTGCACTCACAGACGAATTTGCCATTTAAATTAGGCAAAGCAGCTCAAACCAGATTGTGTGAGCTTGTTTTCATTCTCTGTATCCCCTCACGGTAATCCTGACCGATTCTAGTGCTCATGTGATGGAGAATTCCCCATTATCTTTATCTAATCTCATATATATTGCCCTTATTATAGTAAAAGGGGTTACATGACACAACAGAATAGAGACTGTTAGTACAAAATGCTCTCAACCTCCTCTTCATCTCCTTTAGCGTTAAGGTAACAGGGCCCTATATTTTCAGTTCAGGCCTCCCCACGGTCTCCCCCGGCATTACCAATGACTCTCACAGGAAGAGAGAACTGAGGAGGAGGAGATGAGCTATGGTCAGTAACTATAGCAACCAGTCATGTGATAACAGACATTGACTGAGGTAAAGATGAGTATTTCCATCACAACAGCAGCCCAGTATTTATTCTGACCGTTGAAGTTTCTGTCTGCAGGGAATGGGATGGAATAGATGTTAGCCAGCTGATACATTGGGTAAATTCCTTCTTATTACACACAGTGTACTTTAAAAATATCAGCTTGTTTATGTTATGAAACTAATATAAGTACAGACAATGTGTTATCATACAATGCTACAGATTCCACTTTGGAATCTCACAAGAAGTTAATCCAACTCTTGTAATGTTGATGCCACTGACTAATCGTCCTAGGTCATGAGCCATCTTTTATATGAGCCTGTTATTATGACCTCTTACATCATTGGCACTTCTTATACTTTTTAAGGGAGGAAAACTCAACTCCTGCCTGTTGCTTATGTCCCTTCATCAGCTGCCAGCCCTCTATGTATTGATCGGAAGCTATTTTGAGGCCTGTGTGGAAAAGAGCACGCAGAAAGAAGAAAATCAACGACAATTAGAAATAATTGTCTGTGGTCTTTAGTCACAACAATGTGTTGTCTTTTGTCTTAAAGGGGATCTCCAGTGATTTACTCACTTAAAGTTTGCTGTAATTGTCAGCTTTGAAAGAGCAGTGGTCAACTTATCCTGTCTTTTAGACCCCATTGTTCAGGCTCCATAAATCCTTGATCCTACATCTCTCAAAATGCAACTTAACAATTTATTTTACTCACCACCAAATGCCCCTGCCTCCTTAGAGCCACAGTCTACAGTAGACTGACAGTCCACTTGAGGTGTATATTGAACTTTAGAATTTATCGAAAGCCTTTTATAAAATTTCAAAACAAATGACAAAAAATGTTTAAGTTAATGTCCTGAAAAGGGCATAGAGTATATTTACATTTAGGGCTACTGGAATTACCATGTAAACTAATACAGCTCTCACTCTCCTTGTTGAGTATGCACTTTCACTGTAGCCATTAAAGAGCTCGCATTATGATTCTGGGTGTAGCCAGTTTGGTGTATTTGGAGGGGGAAATACTGGACTGTGTAATGGAACATTCAACAAAAGCATTTCCATTAAACACCTCATATTTTACCCAGAAGGTCAGGAACATAGAAAAACCTTATTTACTGGGCTTTTTACAAAGCAAAGAAACTTCACTTTACACATCTTGTTATGTTCATGTTATAAATCAAAGATTTTTAGGATGCACTATAGAATATCAGACTGAGATGTTCTGGAACCACATTCTGGAACCTGGATATTCCAGAACCCAAACATTCCGGAACCTAGACATTTCAGAACCCGGATATTACGGAACCCGTAACACAGCAATTCCATAAGTAAACATTCCGTAACACGGATATTACGGAAAAAGACATTCTCGGAATGAAACCCTGGCATTCCAGAACAGAACCCTGGACATTCCAAAACCCGGACTTTCCAGAACTTCCAAAATCAGAACTTTCCAAAACCCCGGCATTCCGAAAACGGAAATCGGACATTTCGGAACCCAGATTTTACGGAACCCAGATATTACGGAACTTGTAACACAGAAAATCCAGAATTAAACATTCCGGAACATGAATATTCTGTGGAAAAAATACATTTTTGGAACCCTGGCATTTCAGAACAGAACCCTGGACAATCCAAAACCCGAACATTCCAAAATCTCCAGAACCTCCAGAATCCGGACATTCCAGAACCTCGGCATTCCGAAACGGATATCGGACATTCCGGAACCAATACGTTCCGGAACCCGAAATACCAGAATCTGGAACACAGACATTCAGGAACATAGACATTCAGGAACCCAGACATTCCAGAACTCAACATTCAACACAGACTCCTCATATTATTCACTGGGTTTAAGAGATGACATAGACTGCTTCTTTCTCCCGATGATGAAATCCACAATTTGGATTCTTGTATAAGTTGACCTTTCATCCTAGTCACGACACCTTCTCTTAGAAAGATGCTTTTCACCCTATACCATCACTTTTACACGTTAATACCACCAATATTAAAACCAAAATCTAACACCTGGGGATGTTTTATAATTTGCAGATGAGTTATCACAAGACCTAATCACAAGGTTATTGTGACATAAAATAAAACAAAGTTGCCGTTATCCTTTTTCTGTGGAGAGAGAGAGAGAAAGAGAGCGAGAGAGTACAAAGTACAAAGACTGCAGACCCCATACTAAACTGCGGAAAACAGTAAAAATACTTCAGGCAAAACCATTAAAAGAAACTCATTACTGCTCTCTGGCGCACATTCCCTCTGAGTCAATCCCTCACCAAAATAAAGCAGGATACACATCCCTCCCTCTCCCCGTCTCTCTCTTTGCCGGCAACCACCATGTTTTTTTCACTTTATCTCTCTGTCTATGTCTGTTTGCTGGCCTCAGCAGGAACCTGAATGGAGCACAGCTTAATACACCAAACGCACCCTAGCTAGTTTTATCTCACACAAAAATGTTACATTCATATGAAGTGCACAAGCGGAAACAACCTGGATAAATGATAATTGGAAAACCAATTCTGGATGAGTGAATGACCACTGCAGAAGAGGAGAATGAAAAATCATCAACTATTTGCTCTTCTTCCTCCACTTCCTGTGACCTATGTTGCCTTGCAGCAATGGACATATGCTGCAGCTACAGAGAGCATTCATGATGCATTGTGAATGGCATACAGGCAGGCACTGTGTGGAGAGGCAGAGACATGCAGCTGTGCATAAGTAATGCATCCTCCACAATCGGGGTCACACACACCGCTTTTATGTTGTCACATTTCTTTCACTCAATTCTGTCACAAGTTATATTGTCCTCAATAAACAAAATTAGGATTCATTTCAGTTACCAGCAAGATATATTAATACGATACAGTGAGTTTCTGACAATGATGATTATGGTTTTACTTATAAAAAACAAATTATTTTATTTAGATTCCCAGTGGACCTTATATTATAATATATTGGTCATCATTCATCATCATCATCGTCATCATCATCATCATCTCGTGTAGGCTACATTGCTTGACACAAGGTACAAGTAGACTACAATACAAGATACAAGAATGCAAAAACATTTTAGACATCATAGAGTGAAAAGGTATATATATATATATATATATATGGTGTATATATATATCGTTTATATATATATATATAGTTTACATATATATATATAATGCAAAATGAATTAATTTAATTAAAGACGTTTAAATATGAACAAAAAATCAAACAAACCCTTGAAGATAGAAAATAAAAACAGATATTTGTGTATGGTTTCTCTTGCTCGCATGAACCTCACGTTGTATTTCACATGCTGTCTTGTTCTTGTGTTGGTATACCATGAAGAACATCCATGATCACCGGCCGTACCGCCGTACGCCCTGACGACGTACAGGACGTTTCTCCCGCACCGGCTGCGTGCCCACCCGGTAACCGCACGCGGTGTCATTCTTGAACACGCAGTCAGGTGTCGCGCTTCTATCACGCGACCAGCGACGCCCGCACGGCGGGCTTTTTCTGTCTCCCCCTCCCCATGGTCACGTCGACACGGGCAACGAAACCGTTTTATTTATTTCTACTCGCGCGTTTGAAATATATAGGAACGGATGACGTTGCGCGTGCATCCGAGTGTGTGTGGGCGTGGAGAAATATGTCAACGTTTGGCGCGCGAGGAGGAGACGCCAGAAGCTGAGTCCGGTGTGTAAGCTCGGTTAGAGGACCATGTCAGTGGTTGAGCTACAACTACGGCCGTTGTGTTCACTGCTGAACAATGTGTGTAACATCTGAGGAATAAAGTTGTAAACGCTCGGTATTAGCCGTTAACCGAGGAGCTGGAGGTGAGTTAATTCATCCCTGGTCCTTCCTGTACATTAACGGCGGGCAGCGACGCCTCAACGTCAGGCCACTTGTGACCGCCAGACCTCCATTTCAGGTAAGTTTGCGCGGTCTCATTACAAATAACTTCGTGTTGACTCTGACAGGGTGTTTAGCTGCTGGGACACACATCCGACATCCGTGTTTCATCCGCGAACGAGCAGCGACGGACGGGGAGCCGCAGGCGTCACATCTGGTTTGCGGTGTGAATTTGTTGGGCTACCAACAGTGGCGCTGACTCAAACTGGGATGTGAATGTTATCTGCATCGGGAACCCGGGGGGGGGGGTCGTCTCCGGTCTCCGGTCTCCGGTCTCCGGTCTCTGGCCGACCCAGCGAGCCGCGAGAGGAACGACGAAAACGGGACGAGAAATGCAACTGCTCTGTCCTCGTTAACAGTGCCGACGTTTCTTCCGGCTTATAACGGAGCCCCCCTCCGGTGGATCACATTAGTCTGCGGTCGCACACGGTGCACCATGCTACATGACAGCGGGTCACACGGAGTCACCGAGTGCGCGGACACCCGACCTCAGGATGCTGCAGCAGCCCCGGTGCGTGTGGCCGTGGGGTGTGGTTGGCGACGGGCCGGCAGCACTCTGCCCGCTCCCATTTGACAGCTCATTCGAGAGCTGGCCGCTTCGCATGAACCCATCCCCAACATCCCCACCGTGGCCCCTTTACACACCGGTCCTCTGGCCGTCCGCCGTGTTTACGGTCCGTCATAACATCTGCAGCTGCGGCTCCGGAGGCTCGTGAATCTGCGAACATGTGTTGCACACTCACTTCTGTTTGATCAGGCAGCTCAGGGCACGCTGTTAAAAACTATGATGCATCCGGTGCTTATTATGTTCAAGTAAGGGGTACAGCTCCCATACTGCAGCAATCATTCTGATTGTGACTGGACGACGGGCTGACTGTCTATTCATGATGATTTAATGTTGTTTCTTCCCCCTGACCTCAAACGACTACTGTACCTCTACTCTAGAGGAATACATGTCAATGCCGACATTCATTTGAGTCTGTTTACCCCTGCCCTAATCCACATTCCTCTCTCTAATTTAATTCATCCCAATAATTCTTCATTCATAATCTCTCCTTCCATATTCACTTTCCGGAGTGTAGCACTTTGAGTAAGCGACTGCTACCAGGTTTATTATCCTTGTGGACTATATTTGCACATTTCCCTTATTGCTTCACTTCTTTTTTTTATATCCCTTTCTTAAACACATATGATGGTATTATTTTTGCAAAGAGTGGTACAGACGAGCACATGTCTATGCTGTTTATTATTTTTTGTGTAAACAAGGGATGAGTCACCAGACAGTGATGTGTTCAATGTGTTGTTAAAACGAGAGAGAGAAGAGAGAGAGAAGAGAGAGAGAAGAGAGAGAGAAGAGAGAGAGAAGGTTAATCACGTTACTGAATGCACTATCATGTGTTTCTGAGGGGTTAGAGAGGCTATCACTGCTAACATACACACATAGATGCACCCATGCATGCAAAAGCTTACATGCACAGATGCACGGACCATAATAGCGCACCTCCAGCAATGCATGACCACATTGATAGGTTAGTGACTATAGATCCAAACCCTAAGCAATAAGACAAACAATAACATAACTGAGTCGGTGGCATGTGTGTGTGTGAAAGGCACAGAGCTAGTGAGAGAGCGACTTCTTGTTGATATGTTTGGGTTGACTCGTCATTGGGGTCAATAACTTGGAGCCATTCTGCTAGCATATAGTTTGTAGGTCATGTGCTCCACTAGTTGTGTGTGTGTGTGTGTGTGTGTGTGTGCGTGTGCGTGTGTGTGTGTGTGTGTGTGTGTTGACAGTCTTCTGTTGATGCTCATATGACTACAATGAGAATGTATGTGTGTTGATATACGATGAGGCGCTGTAACAATTGTGCAATAGACAGGAATATATCTCAGTCCGTCGACACCCTTATACTGTTAACTTATTACCTATAGACTGAGAAGCAATTCATCTTTGTTTGAGCTCCCATTTGCAGCTCTTTTATCTATGGAAAACGGCCAATAATTATTCCACCGCATTTGACTTGAACAAATATACGACTCTTGACATAAGATATGATCGATCATGGAGGTCGAAAGACGCATCGAGTGAAAAACAATTCGGATTTTCATAGAAGAAACAATATCATTGAAGTAAATTTTTCTAAATTTTTCCTAAATTTAAATCTGTGTACTGCTGTAACCCGTAATTTAACAGAAAGCATTGGGATTTCGTGAGGTAGTTATGAAACTAACCTCTATATGTGTCACTCTTTGTTCAGCCTGTTGTAGCAGGTACCAGGATTAAACTTTGATTGTACAATGCATCAACTAAAATGCTCCTGTATTGATGCTGATGGACTCCTTTAGTTGCAGACATTTTAAGAGTCTTGTTCTCAAGCAGCAATTTGTTTAATTGTGAAACTCTTCAGCAGCTGCAAAATGTCTTCATCACTTTTCTCTTGCAGTTGCCACCGACTGATTTATCTCCATCGTTTTAGCTGATTGGCTCAGTGCTACATTCACTGCATTCAAACAGGTCTTGAAGGTGCACAGAAACAAAAAATCAAATGTTACTCTTTGCAAAATATAACGTGTGATTGAATTGACGAGTCATCATTTTCTTCAGTTGTCAACATTGTATTATATCAGCTATTCGTGGGTGATAGATGGGTCGACAATCACTCTTTAATCTTGGCCATCAGTTTTAGCTGTTGAAAGGTTTTTGTTTAACATTTGCATTTTTTAGTGCAATAAAAGCTGTAATAAAAGGTGTCCAAGAGGTACTTTAAGGTACATGGCCTGTGATGGCTTTTGTTTGCTTCTGCAAACTAACATTGAAGCTGCTTGCATCGTGGTGCACCGATAAAATGTCCCAGTTTCCTCTATAAACTCTGAGTTTGGTTCTGGCTGGCGGCTTGGGAACACGTGACGTGGCTATGTGGTATTCGCTAGGAACTGTGTGTGGTTGATGAAATATACAAATCTGGACTCATGTCAAGTGAAAAATGAACTATAGATTATTGATAAAGAGGAGAAAAAAACCAGTGAAACCATCCAGTATGCCACTCGGCCATCTCTGCGTGGGTACATGTGTCTGTTGATGGCACAGGCGTGCATAAACATGGACATACCCTGCCGCTGTATGTTATCGAATTCCAGTCCACATGTGGGTCGAGTCTATTGATCTCCTCTAAATAAAGACATGTTTGTTAGTAATGTGAATACGCGCAGAGGGCTTTTGTGTACACACAGTATGTCAGCCGTCTCTCTCTCTAGTTGGTCTGTGTGAGACTCAGAGAGTGTGTGCTTGTGTCGGTGCTTTCTGTGTGTGAATGATCTCCCTCTCTCACCCGCTCTCTCTCTTTCTCTGTCAATGAGAGCGAGATCACTGATTGCCTCGGCTCAGGAAGCGTCACCATGCCAGCAATTGGGGGTGGAGGGATGAAAGCGGAGGGTGGGGGAGGGGGGGAGATGGTTGAAAGTTGGTTTCCCTCTTTGGTCGAGGTCTGCATGTTTCTTTTCTTCACTTTGCCCCTGCTCTTTCCTCTCCTATTCGATTAATCCTCCTCCATCGTGACGCTCGTTCTTTACCCCTCCCATCTCCACTGGTTTCTCATGTTTGACTGCATGTGCTCTGTCAGGATCCATGTGGAAGAAAGCTGCATTTCTGTCTCTGTCAACCTCGACTGAGAGATTGGACAAGTTAACCAAAGTGTGTGTGTGTGTGTGTGTGTGTGTGTGACCCCTATACAATTGTGTGTATCTCTGTTTGTTTCAAATCCACCGTGACACTCCTTCTTCCCAGCATCCTTTGCTCTGAGAGGAAGAGAGTTTTTTGAGAGCAAGGGTTGCCTTGGTAACTATTGCTGCCATCTTTTTATGTTGTAGGAATGTTTGGTTGTGTGTATGGAAAAAGATGGAGGCGCATGCAGTCCTAATGCTTTAGCTCCCGTATGGCTGCACTATTTATTTAATTGTAATCAGAAAGAACTGGAAGGTTACTGGGTTACAATTCATTCCAGGGAAGATTAAATGACTACTTTTAACAAAGGGAATATGTGTCATTCTAGCAACAAATTCACAACAAAGTATGCCCAAAATACACCCGATCACACAACAGTAGTCAGCCTTCAGTGAGAAAAAAGGATGATGAGTCGAGAGAAAACTAGTTTAAGTTGAATTCAAATCCTCACGTGTTTGTCTCGGTTTGTGTTGTTCAGTCGGGTGTCACCTTTTTCCAACTTAACCAAAGCATATCAATCACCTTATTGGTTGCAACTATTTTGATAATCAAATAACTGTCAACATTCTCTGGTTTAGCTTTCATTTCAAAGGATTTGCTGATGCTGATTCATTAAATGGCTCCGACAACTAGAACAATAATGCCATTGACCTGTTTCTACAGTAAACCTTGTATGGTTAGAAAGGGGAAGGCGGAGACACATTTTGCAATTGTATTGCCCTGATGGGTAAAGTGGAACAGTCAAATGGCAGTAATCAGGGCAACAGGCATTCACCTGGTCCAAAGAGTTGAGACAAAATCCATCGTCTATCTATTTGACAGTCATTTATTGAAAAGGTGTGAAGACGATAGAAAAGATACAAAAACTAAATGTGGCAAATGAGTTCAAATCACATTTCCAAGGAGGCTGCCAGTGTTCAGGGAGTTTGCAGTGAAGTGATAAAGGAGTGCTGACGTGATATGTGAGGATTGGTTTGTTCTCCAGCGGCTAAGTGGACGACAGTGAGTCGACAGCTCTTCATTCTGTATCATGTGGGAGCAGGAGGGATCACAGCATCTCTAGAAAAGGAATTATCGAGGTTAATTGTTAAATGTATTAGTCTAGTCAAACAGAAGTGCTGAAGATGTGATGGACACATTTTCATGCACTGAGTCTAGCCCAGGGACGGGAACAAGGTGGAATGATATGGCCCACGCACATGCATTAGAGAGGAGGGTAACCAAGGAGAGCGTCAATGTTAGTCCCAAAAATAGTCTGTTTTCCCCCAGGCTCTTGTGCGTCATGTGGCTCCAGTGCATTGTGCAGGGTTTTTTGGAGTAACCCAGTTTTTAACACTGACTCATTTTTTCTTTTTTTCTCTGTTTAAAAAAGAAAATATGACTTGACTTTTTCTCTCTCTCTCTCAAATAGAAACTCTCAGCAACCTCCAGCCATGATGTAGCATTGACGATGATGAAGGGCGTCGCACGGAGGTAGAGCAGCGATTGACTCTCTCCTCCTTTTCGACACATCTTGCACTCTATGTCCGTGCTGATTGGGCGGCCACAGTGCGATGTCCACCACCACACCCCCTGCGGCTCCACCCCCTAAGAAGGGAAGGAAGCCGGAGAAATCGGAGGTGATGACCGACGCGGTGCAGGTCACCAACGAGGAACTGAGGAGCAAACTCCTGGACAACCAGATTGAGCTGCAGCAAGAGCGGGGCAAGGTGAGGAGGAGGAGGGAGAAGTGGAGGCGTTGTGTAAAGAATGTATGACAATGACAGGGGAGAGCTGTTTCCTATGATATCATCACAATAGAAGCAGAGGAAAGATATTGTGGCAAAATCTAAAGAATTATTTAAGCAGACTCAGTCACAAAGTTGAAATGCTTTTCAACTGTAGCTAAAGTAATACTTATAGTAGGAGCTGTGATGATAATAATGATGATGATGGCACACGGTTTTCACTAAATGTTAATACTTTATTAAAATGTCATGTTATTATTGCACAACATGGCCAACTTGCATCATGCTATTTATTCAGTGGCTGTTAGGCCTTCCCTTTTAATACTGTACATAGTCTTTAAAAAGCGGTTTGGCCTTGTTTCCTTCTCTGGATCCTTCATGGTTGTACTTCCTAGAACCACCTGGAGTCAGCTCTTCCTGGGGCTTAAAACATGCTTAAAATGTATGTCCTGATCATAAATAAACATCTGCAAGAGGATGTGTGGAGCAATGGATGTAATGCCAACAGTCGTACATAAAGTATGATTATGACAGTTAGGGTGAGGCAAGTCTACAGATTCATTGAATGGAATAGATTGTCATGATAATATTAATCTGAGCAGACAAAGATATTGGGACGTTCATGCAAGGACATGTCTCCTTGAATTAATCGTGATTTCAGCTGGTTCAGAAGCTGTACCCGTTCTCGATGTGTCTGTTGATCCCTGTTGAGGAATAAAAAGGGAGCATTTTGTTGCCAGCATAAATTAGAAAAATGAAGTCATCACAGTCTGAGGGCAAATGGATGAACACAGTGGCATCCTGTGGTTTGTTTAATAATTAATGGTTGATTGAATTCCAATCCAAGTCAAATGTCTCTCCCAGGTGTGTAAGCTTCGGGAGCGCCTCCAGGAGCAGCGGCAGGCTCGGGAGCTCGAGCAGCACAAACATGCTGTGGCACTCACTGACCTGCGTGCCAAACTCCACGAAGAGAAGCTCCGCGAGATGGCAGCTGCCCGTGAGACCCTGGCACGGCAGCATGAAGTGGAGCTGGCCCGGGCCGTCAAGATTAAGGATGCTGAGGCGCAGAGGCTCCAGGGGCTCGTGAACGCACTGAGAGATGGAGCCGCCGACAAGCTCAAAAACGCTCTTCTCGGAGAGGCTCGGGAGGAGGCCAGGAGAGCTTTTGATGGGGAGAGGATAAAGCTACAGCAGGAGGTATGTTATAGCATGTATAGGTGACGGTATTGCAAGATGAATTATGTTTTCAATATAGATTGTGGAAAAATATGAGAGTGGTAACTGGGACATCACTAAATACACTTTGAATATGAAACGTAATTCTGCTGTCAAACCACATCTGTGTGCTCTGCTTCTAATTTATTAGAGCTCTGTGTTTTTTTCTTCCTTTTTTTGATTTTATTGTGTCACAAAATTATAGTATAAGTTTTGCATATTGGATTTTTTATGAGGGCATTGGATGTATCTCATCTGAAAATCCTTGTGTGTATTGGTTGATGTTGGGCATGTGCTTCTGAAAAACAGGAAACGGGGGGGAAAATCCTGTTTCCAAGCTATTGTTTCGATGTAGTCTTTCCAGACAAACAGGATACCTATCATTACATCTGTCTAATGGGATAGGACGTGTTTATTTTAAGTGTCGCTCTCTTTGTTGGTTTTCGTTGTTGATATTATTGTCGATGTGTTTTTCATAGATCCTGGAGCAAAAGACAGCCAGGAAACAGGCTGAAGAGGCGCATGCAAATACTCTGCATGCCGATAAAGCCAAAGCGGCGAATCTCCGCACAGCATACCAACAGCACCAGGATGAAATGCACCGGATTAAACGTGATTGTGAGAGAGACATCCGCCGACTGGTGAGGCCACTTGCTGTTGGGACGATGCACATTAAAGATACTACATATGTCTAATCTTTATCGGATAGTTTTTTGATAAAAGACACTGTTTACAGTATAGTTACCGGTGACTCTTTAATATCATATAATATGTTACAGAATTTTTCCTATTTATTAGTCATATGTCAGTCTATTTGACCTTTATGTACCTTTTTCATAGGCCAACTTGCCCGGACTGTGTAATATTTTTCAATAATTTTACATATTCGCAACCAAATAAGCATCCTAAATAAAACGGAACAACAATATACTTCATATGAACCAGGCACAATATTTGCTGAATTTCCTGCAACATGAACTCAGAAATATATGCACTATATAATATAGCTTATTCGGGTAATATATTAATGTAACTAACTGGAACACAATAGTAACTGTCTGTCTGACTCACTCTTTCCACCACCCTCCTCCATGTACCGATCCATTCCGCCTATAGATGGACGAGTTGAAGGGGAAGGACCGGGTGATGTGTGCCCTGGAGAAGGAGCTGGGGCTGCAGGCCGGCTTCGCCCAGAAGCTTCAGCTCCAGAAGGAAGCTCTGGATGAGCAGCTGGGTCAGGTGCGAGAGGCTGAGAGATACAACCACGGCAGCCCAAAGAGAGAGCTGGTGCCTGGGCTGGGGGACAACTCCGACCTGCTCAACAACCAGGTACACACGTGCAAGTCATTCTCAAATGTGCACACGCTTTACATGCATGACACCAAATTACAGGAATTAAAGTTACGCCACAGTGTAAGACGAACATTCATTTTTGAAGTCTTCTTTTCCTTTTACTGGTAATTTAGATTTTAAAAAGTATAATTATTCAGTCCTTGATTTGTCCTTTATTGGGCTCTAAAACATTGGATATTTAAAAACTAGATATATTACACATGCTTTTTTATCTTCAGCATGATTTCATGGCAGAACTCAACCCACCATTTTAATTCAAATGAATCTCAGGAGATTTGACTGGATACTTTTTTTTACAAGGATAAACATCACTCATATGTCATATGAAGATGAACAATATTGTGAATCTGTACATTAAGTCACACCTGCACATACAGCTAATACATCCATGACAAGCATGTGAATATACTGTGTATAGTGCACACACAGGCCCACAGTCTCTCAGTGAAATGCATTTAATTCTTCATCCCATCCTCTTTCCCATCCACCTCAATTACCTGCCTGCCTGCATGTACTCCCTTTTTTAGTTGTTATCTTCCTCCTCCTCTCCTCTTCCCTTTGCTCCTCAGGAGGTGGAGGAGCGGGACATGAGGAGGTTCCAGCTGAAGATTGCGGAGCTCCACTCGGTCATCAGGAAATTGGAGGACAGAAATGCATTACTCGCCGACGAGAGAAATGAACTTGTGAGTAACGCTGACACGGTCAAAAGAACATATACACGCAGTAATTATGTCATTATTAGTATTATATAATATTCCTGATGCAAATAAACACACACAGAGCTTGAAGTGATTCTAGGAATGCAAATACACACACATTGTTACTCTAAGAGTACAGAAATACACACAAAACCAACATGCCTATGTGTGTTCAAACATGATATGTTCTCAGCTCTCCTTCCTTCATCTTGCCCATCCTGCTCAAACTGGAAATTCCTTGTCACTAAAAGACTAACGATTACATTGTTTCCCCTTCCTGTTTCCTTCCTCCGTCCAGTTGAAGCGGGTTCGAGAGTCCGAGAGCCAGATGAAGCCCATGTTTGAGAAGAACAAGCGGCTGTCCAAGAAAAATGACGACCTCCTGCAAACGCTGCAACGCATGGAGGAGAAACTGAAGAACCTGAGCCGAAACAACGCCGAGATGGTGAGATGCATCCAGTATATGTGTTACTAATCTCTGTTGTTTTCCTTTATAACATTCATAACATGCCCCCCCCCCCCCTCTCTCTGTCTCTCGCCTTTAGAAGGAAAAAGCCGCCTCCTCCCGGCCCCCCTCACAACAACAATCCATTCAGTCCCAGCTGAAGCGGCCGAGCTCCCTGACAGACTTGAGCCATGCCCACGAGGAACAGGAAGTGGAGTTCCTAAAGCTGCAGGTTTCAGAGCAACGTGGCATCATTGATGAGCTCACGCAGGTCAGGATTTTACTCAAAATCTATGTTTTGTTGTTGAAAAAACTAATAACAATTCTTATTGTTTTATTGTGTGTCAAGTGTTGCTGCTTTTAACACAACCTTGAATATTTTTTAGAAAATAATCAAAGATGGTTTTATAATGAGATGGGAGTGGCTAATCTATGCTGTCAGATTATCAGATAATCTGAATCTGAATTAGGAGTATGTCTCCCAGAAGACATTTTGGTTTACCAGCACTTGCCCATCATTTCTTCCTCTGTGTCTAATGCAGGGGGTCAAACCCACGGCTCCTTAGCCCCTCTGTTGTGGCTCCCTGAGGTGTTGACAAAAAAAACAAATATATATACAGTATATATATCTTGTTTTTTAATGTTTTGCCCAGTGGACAATCATTCAAAGGGAACACCTATTATATTTGAGTTAGAGCTATTATTTCATTTAAATAATAACTTATTGCATTTAAACTATCCCGAGTATTCTAGGAGCAGTGGGCTGCTGTGAAGCGCCCAGATAGCAACTAGGGGGGGGGGGGGGGGGTGCTGATGGAAATGTCACTCTTGCCTGTCTTCAAAACTTGAGAGCCCTGCCATATATATATTAATGTTATGTTCGCTCGCTTTTATATTTTGACAGTTATTAACTGTGTAGAAGTTAAAGTGAAGACAGTTAATTAAGGCTAGCGCTGTTTAGCTAGCGGATGTTAATCGCACGCTAGCGTTTTAGCACCATTGTACAATGTTCTGCTGGCCTGATAATTACATTGTTCCATGAAAGATTAGATAGTTACATGTTGTGTCCCGTGACAGATATAAACAGTAGTATGCACACACATAAGTACATATATACATGCACAACATGTACATGCATATACAGTTTAAACAGGTTTCCTGGTGGAAGTCACTTCTTGTCAGTGCCTTCGATCTCCGTGACATTGTCCGTCACCATGGAAACATTGTCACATGACACTCACTCTGGTTCTGTGCTGTGACGTCGCTAGTGACCACCCCTTCTCCATTCAGCCACTTCCCGGGGTGGGGGCCTCTGATGGGATATCACAGACAGGGTGGGTGGGAAGGTTTATTATATATGATATATTATAGGTTATTGGATAAAAGAGGAACAAAAGGAATTAATTTCTTACATAATTTAGAAATTAAAGAAATAAAAGTGTTCAAGTGCACAAAATTCAGGAAGTTACTTGATTTGTAAAATAGTGTAACGTGGGACTTGTTAACCTTGTGATTGTCGCTCAAGTGGACCGTAGAGATTTCTCTGAATGGGCCTCGCTCCTATTCACACCTGGCCCATGCAAAATAAATATTACTGAATATTTCAAGGTGTGGCGGCCATATATATATATATATATATATATATATATACACATCTATTATATTCTTATTAGAAGGGTTTGTGGGCACTGACTTAGTCAGAGCAGAGGACCCCCACCCCCCAGCCCGTTGTCACCTTTTTCACCCCTCATGAGTTTGCAGTTATGTAATAAGGAAATGCAGTTATCTAGTTTAGAAGTAACAAATATATATAATATGACTATATATACATACAACTTTATAAGCTGTGATATCAAATCTTTTTTGCGGCTTCGGACACATTTTATTTGGTGGAAAATAAGGCTTTGGATAGGATAGGTTGCTGACCCCTGGCCTAATGGAATAGGTTATAAATATACAGAAGAAGCAATTGTTTGGTGGAATGTTTTATTGTATTACTACTAACCTATAATCCTTTAGGAACGTGATCGATTGGTGATGAGCAAAAAGACCAGGAGGAAACTTCCCAAATTGTCTCAAGTAAGTGTTTTATTTTGGCCAGTGGTGCGTAACTAAGCAATTACCTTATTTGTGGTTGACGGATCTATAAGGACTGTTTTTAATTGTTTGTTTGTGTGTGTGTTTCTCTCTCTCTCTGAGCCTGTTTGTGTTTAATTGGGCTCAGGAGACAGTGATGACAGTATCCCTCACAGCTGGGAGCATCACGCTGAGCATGCATGCAACTCCCGCATGAACCAACCACCCCAGCTGGTGGGACATGATTTGTTTATTTGTGTTGCTTTATTTTAATTAGTGTTATTTGTACAATCGTGTTTAACTCAACTTGTGTGTCACAGTGCGTCTCCTTTTATCTGCGCTTCCTCCTGTGTTAATAAAGAGGGAAAAGGGATTATGGGAACTAATTGTCTGTGTGCATGTTTGGGCTCAAACTCCAGGGGACATTTTAGAGTCTATGATGTTGCTAGGAGGAGGAGTTGGGAGATGAACGCCAGTTATTTTCTCCACCTCTCCTGTTGGAACCAGTGAGTCACCTCGGCGAGGTGGATACAGGGTTGGGCACAGCGGCTTTTATTTTGGACTTGCACCTGGAAGTTTGTCCATCTTTTTAATGAATTTAAAGACAAAGAGGAGAATCTGGCATTTGGGAATGCTTTGATTGGAACCAGAAGCTTTGTGGTCGTTTTTTTCATTTTGAGTGGGAGTGGAGTGCAACGGAAACAATTGTGCTTTCTGGTTGTTACTAAAGGCCTGCACAGCTTTGTATAGAGCGGATAGATATATTTTGGGGATATTTTTTAGAGGTTTGTGTTTTTGGTCTCGTAGCAACATGAACGAGTACGTCCTTCTGATCCTCTACTTCTCGTCCTTCATTTGCCTCTGTGCCCTAGTCTGCCTGTACTTCTCTGGTTGCCAGGAGATGACTTATAAACATGATGGTAAGGACTCAGTGGGCTTTGAAAACCTTAATGGAAAGAAACCAGTAAACAAGCGCTGGAGACCGGATGTGATATGATCAGATTTACTTTGCCTTGTTTTGTTTGTGCACACGGCATTGCTGTACAAAATTAAGCTAAAAAAAACATAGGCAGACATGGATTCATAATCTTTATTTAATTAAAACAAATACAGGTTTGGGTTTTATTTAACAATGTGCATATTCTCTTTTTTCCTCTTTTCCTCTCCAGAGGCATGTTGTGGAGACATATTTTGGATTTGATGAGGAGTCGATAGACTCCGAGACCTCCTCTCTGACCTCCTACAACACTGACCTCACTGACCGCACACCTGTAACTCCAGAGGAGGATTTTGAAGAGGTAAGATAATTCTCCGTCTACATTGAACGAATCAATTTAAACTATATTCTACAGTTCTAACAACTGAAAGATGTACTGCAAACATATTGACATAAGATTCAAGACATTTTATTTGTCACATATACATGAAAGTATGTTACTTATAGTGAAAGGTTGTTGCGTCAAACTCCCAGACAGTGCACAATACAAGTAGATTAAATATAAATAGCGAAATAACCTAAATACCTGTTAAAATATTCAAATTAGTAAACATATACAACAATTGTAAACGTAGTTTAAAGTTAATGAGAAAGTAAATATGTGAGATGACTGTAGATGTCTGTATTGCAGGTATACATATACAGGACTGTCTCAGAAAATTAGAATATTGTGATGAAGTTCTTTATTTTCTGTAATGCAATTAAAAAAACAAAAACGTCATGCATTCTGGATTCATTACAAATCAACTGAAATATTGCAAGCCTTTTATTCTTTTAATATTGCTGATTATGGCTTACAGCTTAAGAAAACTCAAATATCCTATCTCTAAATATTAGAATATCATGAAAAAGTATACTAGTAGGGTATTAAACAAATCACTTGAATTGTCTAATTAACTCGAAACACCTGCAAGGGTTTCCTGAGCCTTGACAAACACTCAGCTGTTATAAATCTTTTTTTTTACTTGGTCTGAGGAAATATTAAAATTTTATGAGATAGGATTTTAGAGTTTTCTTAAGCTGTAAGCCATAATCAGCAATATTAAAAGAATAAAAGGCTTGCAATATTTCAGTTGATTTGTAATGAATCCAGAATGCATGACATTTTTGTTTTTTTAATTGCATTACAGAAAATAAAGAACTTTATCACAATATTCTAATTTTCTGAGACAGTCCTGTACATTCATCAATACTTTATTACCTTCGCATTGAAAATACGGAAGGTTATGTTTTGATCGCCGTGTATTTATTTATTTGTATGCGTGTTACTCGCATAATTAAAATAGTATTAAACGGAATCGCATGAAATTTGGTGGGATGATTGGTTATTATCCGGGGACCATTTGATTAGATTTTGGGATCGATCGGGTCAAAGGTCAAGGTCATGAAAAGGTCAACATTTTCTTTTTACCATAGCGCGGTCAATTTGTATCCAATTGGCATGCAACTAATGCCAAAATGTTCATAATGCAATGCCCAATCTTGTGATATGCGAAGGTATGCGCTCTACCGAGTGCCCCTTCTAGTTGTTACTTTTTCAAGGCTCTGGTAGCCTGTAGAAAAAGCAGTTTCTCAGTGTGTCCACAGTCTGCTGCTGGGATAGTGGGGCTACTTTTATTCTCCTTGTTCTGCTCATGCACCTCCTGTTGCAGAGGCTCTGCAGAGCCATCCTGTGTTGAGAGGAGCAGTTGCCACAACAGACGGTTAAGATCCCCATCAGGATTCTCTGCACTGCAGTCGAGGAAATAAGATTTCTGTGAAAGTTTGATTATCCTCAGCTGTCTGAGGTCCATTTAAAGCCCTCAATATATGCACGCTAGGGTACTTAAAGCTGGTCAAACTGGAGATTTCCAGAGGAAAGTAGGAGCTATGATGCTTTTCGGCACAGTCCACAATGAGCGCTTTGGTGTTACTGATGGCAGGTTGGCTTGCCACTTCCTCCAGAAGTGCCGCCTTATTCCCATTTAAAATCTGGCCCACCAGGACTGTCATCGGCAAACTGTCTTGTGGTGTTGCACCTGTGTTTGGCCAAACAGACTTATGTGTATAAGGATTGGAGAAGTGGGCTCAGCACTCAACCTTGGAGGGCTCCAGTGCAGAGGGTGAATTATGTCTGCCCCTCTTGACCACCTGGGTGGTGAGGAAACAAAATAAATAATCTACGCTCCAGCTGCACACAGGGTTGTTTAAACCCAGGACGGATGGGCCAGTTGTGTTCCAGGGCCAGTGTGTAGCATTTCTGTGGATCTCCTAGCTCGCAGAAGTGGAATATAATATTTCTAACTATGTTTTCATTAGTTTCACAATACCCCTTTCTTGGAAAGAGAGGAGTGAGAAGAGACGCACTGTCCCTTTAAACAATGAGCTGATGTCGACGAGCAATCGAACATCGTCCCCTCCCGTGTTGTCGAGGTGGGAGAGTGTAAAGCGTCGTACCTGAGGATAACTGATGGGCTTACAACTTAGTTTGGGTAAATGTGTGTTTGTTTGACCCTGTCTCTTTTTATTATGTCTGAAATACCTTTTAATTTATATTTCTCTTGATTAAAGTGTTTTTCCCGTGAAGAGTCTGAGCTTCGTTTCCGTCAGTTGACCAGAGAGTACCAGGCTCTCCAGCGGGCCTACGCCCTTCTCCAGGAGCAGACCGGGGGCTCTCTGGATGCTGAGAGGGAGGCCAGGGTTTGTACTTCCACATTATCGCCCCATTTAGCCAGGATCCAAAACATGTCAAACATTTTTCTTTGCAAATAAACTATACATACTTTCTACATCAGGAAGTCAATAAACTTTAACTTCCAAGTCTAGTAAATCATTGACGTTTTTCCAGAATGTATAAAGTCTGTTCTTTTACTGTGTAGCACATTTTCACGCATCGTACCTGATGGCTGACCGTTCCCTCCACAGACGCGTGAGCAGGTGCAGATTGACCTCAGCAGCTGCCAGGTCAAGATCGTCGACCTGGAGAAGGCCCTGGCCGAGAGGGGGCAGGTAAAGATGGTGGCTGTGGACAGGAGCCCACTGGTCCTGCTCTCACTGGCCCTCCTGCATGTCTGGCTGCTCTGCTCCTGGTCTGGCGCTATGCCGACCAGGTCTGCCGCAGAATCCTCTGTCACTTCCGCATGTTCTTCAGCGCACTCTGTCCCTGCTTGTTGGTACTGTTTCCTACTATTGGGCCTTTCAGTGATGATGAGCCTTGAGAGGAGGCGTAAACCCCTCTGCTTCCTGTCGGCTACGAAGAGATTGATATACAAGTAGTTACGTTGTCGGTGAGAAACTTTCATAATTATAGTTTTCACAGCAATATATAAAACATTATATAGAAGAGGGAACTAGACCTATGACTAGTTTAACGCCCTCACACTATCCCTAATACACAATTAGAACAACGTCTTTAGATAAAAATACAATCATTTATACCCTAACCTTTTGGATTGCGTACTTTTTAATGCAAATAACTACTATAGAACAATAAATAAAGTGCTGCTGCACTGCCACCGTTGCCCGACAGCAAGAAGGCTTCCTCCTGTTCTTCAGCCAGGCTGAACGGGCCTGCTGCACGGAGTCTGCATGTTTTCCCCGTGTCACGAGGGTTCCCTCTACATTATCCGTTTTCCTCCCACAGTCCAAAGAAATGCGGTTTAGGTTAATTGAAGACTCTAAACTGCCCGTAGTTGTGGATGTGAGCTTGAATGGGATTACGTCTCTATCTGTCAGCTTGGATTGGCTCCAGTCCTCCTCCCGCGACCCTGAACAGGATAAGCGGTTAAAGATAATGGATGGAAAAAGTCATCATAAAACATCTTGTTCTGAGACCTTTGCACGTGGAGAAGAAAAGCAAACATAGATTTTGGCAATCTAAGTATATTTAAATAACTTAAACTTTTAGCAACTTCATTATTAACTCCTGACTATCATGAGAAACATTGGGATTATTATGACTCGTATCACGACTGTTAGTTTTTTCATTTGTTGTGATGTTTTTCCTTTGTCACTGCACGTTTTCCGCATGTTGCCTGTTCCACTGTGGCTTGATCCATCTGGGAATTTGATTGGCTGCTCTGCTATTTTGCTCCTTGGATTACCTCCATTTCCTCCGGTTACTGAGAACTCTTGATGACTGTGAATGCAGCTCCTTTTCTTGTTATCTAAAAGGAGGTCTTTATTTCTCTGGTTCAATAAACTTTTGCCACCGCTACTCTGTTCCTGTGTGTTTGTGTCTATGGTTCACTTGCATGTGTCATTTGGAAGTACATTTGATGGCGTTGTGGATGCTTTCCTTCCTCTCGTCTTCCTGCCAGTGTCATTTCATGCTGATGTTGTGTTTGGTTGTTATGGCAGGATTCAAAGTGGGTGGAGGAGAAGCAGTACTTGCTCAGGACCAACCAGGAACTGCACGAGAAGGTAGATTGCATTAGTCCATACACATTTTTTTTGGACATGCATTCAATATCAGCACTCATCATTTTACAATTGTCTATAGATTGTACTAAAGTTGAACCCAAAAAGGTTTGAAACCCGTAATATGAGTTGGTCATAATCTGAAGAAAAAAAGGAAAATTAATTTTTTGACGATTCAAAGCTATTATGAGATGATTTGGGATGGTTCTCAGTTCTACAAGACATTCCTTATTCCGTGTTCAAAATGCTTTGCAAACCTTACCAAACCATCATAACAACAATGTGTGTGTGTCTGTGTGTGTGTAGATGTTTGTTTCGCAGCAGGCGGAGTCGAGGTTTCAGGCTGAGGTTCAAGATGCCCGGGATCAGAATGAGCTGCTGGAGTTCAGGGTGCTTGAACTGGAAGTAAGAGACTGTACCAATGTCAAATTGTCACCAGGAGGCGACAACAACAATCTCAGTTCGAGATGCAAGACCTACATACAGTGACTCAGCAGACGCACTGCTCACTCACGCACATCCGAGTCCTCTATGCATCTGTGGTTTGCATTGTTTTGCATGGCAGCTGTGTGCAAATCCCCTCCACTGAACTGGAATGTTTTTTTTATTCAGAGTATGTTGTTTTAAGATGAATGTCATTTTTTATTAAATAAAGATGTATTTAAGTTCAATGTTCAATCCCATCTACGTTCATTTTGTCTCATTTTTGCATGTGTCCCACATTTTGTTTACATTTTCCATGAGTTAAAAGCTAATATCTATGGATAGTCAAGGAACGATTAACAGTGAAGAGTAATTTAGGGATTGCGATTGTTTATCTGCTAATTATTTTTTTCTTTAATATTAGAGTTAAATTAGGTTAGTGACCTCGAAGTTGAAAGGCGTGTAGCATCACTCATGTCAGTTGATATTGTGTCTGTTTATGTCTGAATGTAGACAAAGTTGCATCTGTTGGAGACCCCATTCTCAGCTTTCAGTTTCGGCATGTCTTTTCAAACTCCCTGGTTGTTTGTAGTTTGGTTTCCCATTTAAATCTTTGGTTTTACACCTCCCTCATTTTGACAGATACGACCATGTTTTCAATGTAAGTAAATCCCTCATTAACTCCCTTTTCACACTCAACTACATTCAATATCTGCCTTTCGCAGTGCGCCTCCATCAATGTTAAGATGAAATATTACTTTACTGTTGGACTATGCTAGCCAAGCAGAATTTGTAGGTGTGTGTGTGCATGAGTATTCACGTGGTATGTATTTTCTGTAGGAGAGGGAACGTAGGTCTCCTGCCCTCAATCTTCACATGTCGGCGTTCCCTGAGAACAGCAGCAGTGCCCTGCAGAGCTACTGTCGCCAGGAGGGAGTCAAGGTCAGACAAAGACTTCCACAAACGCAGACTATTTTTCTTTTAAGACTACACACGGTCACCTTGATGTCTGGTTTTGTCCTGCAGGATGTACTCATTCCTGAGCTGATGAAGAAGCTGGATATTCTGGGGGATAACGGAGTGAGTTTAAACATACTGTTGGATTGAAATAAGAGATATATATATATATTTATTTTTTTAGTCACTGGTTTTCCTAAATTTTCGACTTAAAACTTCTGTTGTGTTTTCTGTAGAATCTCAGAAATGAGGAACAGGTCGCAGTGATCCAAGCAGGGACAGTAATCTCACTGTGTGAAAAGGTGAGTGAAGGCCTCTCGGACATGTGTCTTTGCTGACCCCTAGTGGACACACATTGTCACAACACTTAATTTATTCTAAAAACAGCCACTGCGTTCCAGTCGATTGTCAAATTAAATATGCATGGTAATAATACAGCTATCTTGGCCTCTCAGAACATGTGAATCACTCACCTTTCCTCCTGTACAGTGGTTGAAGCAGATAGAGTGCACTGAGTCCGCAATCACACAGAAGATGATCGACCTTGAAAATGACACGGTGAACAATCATTTACCATTAGAGCACACGGTCTTTGTTGGTTTTGACGGTGTGACTTTAGGATGCAAGAGCATTTTCACTACAGTGAAAAAAGATGTAATATGTACCACTCACTGTGTTCCTGATTCTCCACCGTTCACTCGTGATAACATTTGCTGTATTTTATATTATTGTATCTTATTGCAGGAGCTTTTCAGAAAGCAGAAAGGATTCCTCGAGGAAGAGTTGGACTACAGGAAGCAGGCCTTGGATCAGTCCTACATGGTACGGAGCCCGGAGCAGTATCTCTCCCATTGTTCAAACGATGGCCAAAGCCTCTCAAATAGACAACATGCGCTCATTTATTTTGATTACAACATTAACCAAGGTTGTATACAAGGAATAAAGGATTAAGGAATGCATAGGTGCAACATTGTCATTCAAGCTTGACACATTTGGAACTCCATTTAACCTCATGAATGCAACGTACCTCCATAAAGGTAAAATTGTGTCGGGATACTGCATCTTTTACCACTGAAGTCTAAATTCTGTCAACAATGTTAGGCACTAAATTGATATTTGGCTTCTTGTGTATTGGTCAAATGCTCTTTTATCTTCCAAGAAGTCCAATCATTAATCTACTTCCTTAACCCTTGTGTTGCCTTCGGGTCATTTTGACCCGATTCAATATTTAATGTCGGTGTTCTTTCGGGAGTCAACAAACAAACATAAAGTACCTCACACTTAAACTTGGAAAACAATATTAATTCTAATAATTTTCTGGAGATTTTAATAGCTGGGGTCAAATTGACCTCAAGGGTAAAATATGTTAGTAAATATAAAGGTAACAGGAGGGTTAAACATTGAATCGGGTCATATTGACCCGAAGGCGACAGGAGGGTGAAACATTGAATCGGGTCAAATTGACCCGAAGGCAACACAAGGGTTAATACCCTGTGTAACGTGATACAAGTAGACAACTGGTGAAGCTGAATAAATATTTTAGACAGAATGGGTGAGATATGATTTTAAAGTTAGATTTTGTGAGCATGAAGGATCTTAAAACATTCTCCTCCTGACTTAAATAGGCTGCAGCCAGAAAACTAAAATTAACATTTCGTGCACTCTCTATATACTTATAACCATTTGATATGTTTTTTATGTTAGTTTGTCTTTATGTTTCCACTTTATATTGTGTTGGTGAAAGCTTATTTTGTACATGGTAACAGTCGGGCAACTGTTGGATTCATTAGTACGGGACAGAATAAAAACACGGTTTGTGTTGATATAATAAAGTTGCCATGTCACCGTCGAGCCGAGACAACCCTTAATATAAAGTGGAACAATGTTCCTCATATCTGCCATGGTCACACTGGTGTGTGTGTGTGTGCCTTTTGTGCGCTTGTGCATGCCTGTGTGTGTTTCTGCATGTGCATGTGCACGTCCACATGTCTGTATGCTTGTGTACCTGTGTGTGTGTGTGTATGTGGCTGGCTGTGCAGAGGATCGAGGAGCTGGAGGCCACGCTGTATAGCGCTCTGCAGCAGGAGCAGCCGGCATGCCAGGCGGTGGCCGAGTCGCTGACAGACAGGCAGAGGGAGGAGCTGAGGCTCGCCGTGGAAAAGCTGCGGCGTCAGATTCACCGGCAGAGCCGGCAGTTTGACAGTCAGATCTTACAGGAGCGCATGGAGCTCCTACAGCAGGCCCAGAAGGTAAGGCTTAAAACAAATGAGGTCAGGTCACTGAGTCCTGCCCTCCCTCAATCTGACCCCTGGTACCCGTCTGAAACGTCTGACCCCACCACACCTCTGGTGCTCTGAGAAAGATGCAGTATCCCTGTGTGTGCAACCGGGAGTCCTTTCTGTAAATGTATATGTAGAAGTGGAAGAGTGACAGGGTGTGAGACTGTGTGTGTGTGAGTGTGTTTATCATTGTGATCTGGATACCTCCCCCTCACTCGTTCCGTATCCCTCCACTCTGCAGCCCTCACTTTAGTTTTACACCCATGGCTCGTACAGTATATGTGATTCATCAAGTACATCCACAACCACTGCACCGTACATTTGTTTTGAGTCAGTTCCACTGTAACTAACATGGTTTTCCTAATCTCTAACCCTAAAACACAATTCTCATCAGCTACTCATGAAATATACTTACTAACTAAATATGTTTCTGTAAACTACTGTTTCAGTTTATGGATTGGTCCAAAAGTCCAGTAAAATTGTTTCCTCTTTCAAACAGTTTGGTTTAATATGTCCTTGCAGACACAATGGTTGAGTAATTAAAACTGAAACTGCTTATTTGTATTACCTTAATGAATGTTAAAGCTGTGTTTGGTTGAAGCATTTAGCATCAGCTTCACCAAAGATACATTTGGGGCAGAGGATATTTAATTAAAAAGCTTGTTTTAGTTTTATAGTTCCATGTGTGTTTGCCAATGAATTTGTATCTTCCTTTTCATTTTGTTGATTACATTTTAAAAAACCCCGATTACACTTCCATATACTCTGGGCGGATGAAATATTTAACAATAATATCTTATTCTGCAGTCAGTGAATAAGCTGCTCTGGCTTTAAGTGTCAATGATGGAGTCACTTTCACTGTTAACGCTGCTCTTCGGTTGCCATGGCAGCTCATTCTTACCCAATGCAGCTACCATGGAGACAGAAGGCATGATGGGAAGGAGGCAGAGTATTTGGAGCAAATACAGGGATAGTTGGATCACAGTCTTATTAACTGTTTAACAACCGTTTCTTTTGTTAGATTGTGAGATCTGGTCACATGGTCTCAGTGTTGCATGTATACAGATTCTGTGCACCCTAACCACGTCTGTCTTTGTCTTGCAGAGAATTAGAGAGCTGGAGGCCAGGCTTGACTTTCAAAAGAGACAAGTAAAGGACATTGAGGAAAAGGTAAATGTTCACATTATTTGTTTCTATCTTGAACGCTTTGTGACAAGACAAATGTTATCAAGAGAGAATGTGAAGGAGTTAACATCTTCTGAACTGGTGGTGGGTTTTATTATATTAACTTCTTGACTGTCTTTTTCTTCCCCTTTTCACCTATTCATTAAACCCCTTGTGTTCCTTTAGTTTCTGTTCCTCTTTTTGTTTTTCTCTTTAGCATTTATTCTTTGGCCTTAATTAAAGTGACCGTGGACCCACTTCAGGTAGCACCTTTATTCTCAGTATCATATCAGTCTTTAACACAGTTATAGTGTTGCTAGTAACACTAATGAGAAGTAAATAAATACAAACTGTGTTTTTTCTCTTAGGTGTTGAGGTGCTTTGGAAGCAGGCAAAGACGAAACTTAGTTGTTTTTTATGCATTTGTAGACAGTTCACGAAAACCCCATGGCCTTTTTCATAAATGTGCACTTTTGACCCTTACCTGGAATGCAGACATCTTTGAAACTGTAATAAGAAACTAGATATACATGAGATTAAAGTGATATTTATTTATGAGTAACATTTACTATCGTGGTTCTTGGACCTGGAACATAACAACTCCTCTGTGAGAAGCAAACGCATGGATTTACTGAGAGAACACTCTGAATCAGAGGATTTATTAAAGAGACAAGAGCCACGGCCTCAGCTGAAAGAAGGCCCAGCTGGACAATAGCAAATGAAAGATGGAGGGAGGAGAAGAAGAGAGAAAGCCGTGCTGAGTGAGGGGGGGGGGGGGGTACAAGCTGGCAACTGGAAATGGAGGATTCCGGCAAAGTCCAACATCTGAGGCGTTTCTAAGGAAACCAGAGCGCAACAAAGTTCACAGAGCTGAAGCGGAACTTACTGGAAGCTCGTCGCTGCATTGAGAAAATGAAGCTACAATCAAAGGGGCACAAAGAACAGGTTGTGTTTTCAGTTTAACTACTATAACAGCTAATTTAAGGTTGTGTGAGTTGGAATTCTGCAAATTAATGATTTACTTATGATACCAATGTGACTTTGTTATCCATTGACTTGTATATTCCTGCCGATATTTAGTTATGCAATAGTCAAACCTGCTTGCTAGCTTACTTATGAGGTAGAAATAGTCACATACCCATATCTGTTGATGGGCAGTGTGGATGGTGTACAAAGGGGCTGGAGGACTTGTGAGATGTGGAGGAGAAGGGTGGTTAGGAGGCGGGGTAACTTGAGCGATGCCTCTGCACTAACTTGCTACCAAGCTGTTGACCTGGTGAATAATAGATGACTGCATTTTGTACTGGTGCATCTTTTTTTGATTGTCCATGTTTATCTTTGCCGATGTCTGTGTGTTTAGGACAAACGTGTAGATAAGAAGAAAAAAAGAGAGAAGAGAGATCACAGAGAAGATACGTAACAGTTTCCCTTTTTCTTAAGCCTGACACCACCACTCCCTGTCCCACAGGTAACACTCACCTAGTGGGCAGAGGCTAACCAATGGAGGATCAGATGACCTCATCAGACATGACGGGTACCGGAAGCAGTGCTGTTACCACGGTAACATACTCAATGGGAAGGGACCTGGAGCCGAGTGCAGGTTCAACCCAACAGTTTGACAGCTACGTGAGGAACAGGTGAGATGCTGGGGGTGAGGGGATCCAGTGACACACACCTAGCTGCTACTATATACTCACTTTTGGCCTCGGTGATATCACATATCACACACACACTGCTCTGCTCACTTGCATGGAAGCACGCTGCCGCTAACATCTCCCCTGGAATTACATAGTATATATTTACATAGTATATATTTAGATCAAATAAAAAGAGGAAGGTAAGTAAACTTATCAGTTTTATGTCAATGTGCAAGTTGATGTTAAGTAGTTAACAAGATGTCATTTGATCTTGTCTGTCTTGTGCTGTTAGGATCAGAGAGTTAGTGAGGTCAGAGAGGAGCCTGCTGCTACAGCTCTATCAGCTAGCCTCTGCCTCTCACCTCCCCAGCATGCATCACTCCCAGAGACTGGACCAGAGACTACATTTGCTCAGGGAGGAGGTCAGGACCATGGTGAGTGCTCAGGATCTCTGAATGCATCAATAGGCATGGATGTATAAACTGTAAAACATAAAGACTGATGGATCTGAGAGTCCTGTGAAGTTGACTTTAGTTAAACAGAGACGACGTGTAGGATGCAGTTAACTCTGTCATTTGGAGGATACCTTTTCATTGTACATCTACTTTTTAAGTAACTACGCTCTGGTGGTTCCATAGATAAATAACTTAATTAATTAAGAGGATATTGATTTCACTATGGCAGCTGTGTCTTTAATAATATTTTTTCCAACCTCTCTTACCATCGTCCCAGACCCAGGACAGGGAGCGAGGGGAGCAGGTTTGGAGACGCCGATTGCAGCGCTGTCAGAGGCAGCTGAAGGCCAAAGAGGAGGAGATGAGTCGCCAGTCCCAGTACTTCGAGAACTTTAAAACCCAACTCCAGCACAAGCTCAGCCTGAGCCGGGACCGAGAGCAGATCCTACAGAACAGGATCTACACTTTAGAAAAGCAGCTGCTGGACATGACCGTGAGTGCCGCCACTGGCATCGCAACGATCAGCGCGGTCAGAATTACTGCCGGGACTGTAACACACTGGGAAGAACAAGAGAGGCTGCCTCCCATGAGAGGGGAGGGTGAAGGAGAGGAGGAGAGAAAGGAGGAGAGGAGGAGGCAATGGCAGCCAAGTGTGGGATATAAGAGGGACGGAGGGCTAGAAGATGAGAAAGGGATACAAGGAGAACGAGTCAAAGAAACAAACTCAAATGAGGCGAGGCTGCAAGGCTTCATCCTGAGCCTGCAGGAAGATCTCAAGGTGCTGCTGGAGAGGGAGGAGGGTGGGATGACAGAGCGGAGGGGACTGATGGAGCAGCTCCAGGAGGCCCAGGAGAACCACCACTTCCTGGACTGCAAGGTGGAAGAGATGAAAGCAGAGGTGCAACAGCTGAAGCTGTCTGAAAGCTCCTTGATGGAGGAGGTTGAAGAGCTGAAGGAGGAGAACCACAGACTCCAGCAGATGCCGAGGGATCCAACAATCCAAACAACCAGTCAGTCATTTCCGGTGCCTGAGTCCACAGGCCTGAGTCCTGGGTCCAACACTTTGTCATGCACCACTGCCACGGGACACTCCTCGGTGGGGAACGCTGGAGAGGTGCGAAAGACATGATTATTATCATAAGGTAGTCTCATTGAGATCAAGACCTGAGTACGGCACAATAGACGAGCAACAAAGTCCATCTCTTAAAAGGTCAAAACTAAAAGTTGAAATGAATCCAATAGGACTTTAATTTTATTTTTAGTTAATTTTATTTATATGGTGCAAAGTACTGTAAGGAGTGGAAGTATTTCCAAGTTCAGTATTTACTTAATGGCTATCTAGAGCCAGCCAGTCCTGATCCTCATCGGATGAACTGTGCTTATAAATGTGAGAGGAGATGTGATCCACTGAGGCAGCTTTAATAACAGATATCATTAACACATTTTTTTTTAAACTGATCAATTATTATTTTTATTGTATATTTCAGTTGTTCTATTTTATTCTTGCTGACCATCAGAGGTGGTGCTTAACACTGGATATCGTCCGGTTGAGTCTTTATACCAAAAAAGTCACGTGTGACCTCAAATGACCCCTGAGATCAGTCCTACAGAATCTTCTCAGTTCATGAGATTCATCCAGGATTCATAGAATCATCGTTACATCCACAACTTTCGTTTCATGTGAATAATTTAACCAGTTTTTCACTTCACCTAAAAATAATGAAAGGAGCCATTAATACTAGATCTGATGTTAATATTTCCTCAATGTTTTAAATTCCTTTCTGAGAAGCATTTCTGAAGCATAAAACACTCAGAACAGTGAAAGGATAGGAGGATGTAGGGTCTTATATCACCACCTCCCCTTTTGTAAATGCTTACACAGCTATATTTAAATATAAATATATCACTATACCAAGACATGATTTTGAATAATGTTCTAATAATTGTTTTTACATTTGCATTCTTGCATTAATGATTCACAACTGGGATCTCTGTGTAGACACATCTGACCTCGGACGAGGGAACGGGCCAGCCTCCTTCATCTGCAGTTCCATCAATTCACCACCAGGAGGCAACAGAGAGACTGCAGAACAACACAGAGGATCAGTCCTCATCGGCCAAATCAGAATCAACTCTACCTAAAATCTTTTGCCGCCTTGCCTCCAAAACCAACCCCAGTCTACAGCCACTCTCTTTGTTTACAGAGACACTAGATGAGTTTAAAGTGGGGACCTGGTGCTCCAGAGGAGTCATAAACCTCGAGAAAAGTCCCAGTGAGGAATCTGATGCCCTGCGGGAAGCCTACAGGAGCTTGGGGTTGGAGGAGGATCTCGAAACAAATCAAGAACAACGTGACAGCTTGGAGGTCGCCCTAGAGCACGCACAGGAGCAGCTGCAGATGATGGCTCAAGAAAATACTCGACTGAAATTACAACTCAGGAAAGAGGGACAAGAATCAGAGGTGGAGCAGGGGTCAAGAGGAAAGGTATGTCACAAGGGTTTCCATTTCTATTTCTTTATACAGCTGAAATGACCAACTTTAAGTTACACAGTTTTCCAGACTATCACAACATCTACCTCTTTGAGTCCTCAGATTATACCACAACCTGCCAGTAACAGAGCTGAAGATACCGGCATTCTCCCCCTCACCCAGGAGGAACTGATCCAGGCCCTGAATCAGGAGAACCGAGCCTTGGCGGACCGGATCCAGGAGCTTCTGGCCCACATTGAGCTCAGAGAAGAGGAAATCGAGAGGCAGCTAACACATCTGACGGAGCATATCTCCAAGCGCGAGGGAAGCCGAGTCAGGCTGGAGCATGAGAACCAAGAACAGGAGTGTTTGATTACAGAACTCACCAAGAAGACTGAGGATGATCTCAATACCATCATGGAGCTGCAGCAAAGGTTAGTGAAGAGTGAACAGCACACGGAGGAATCCAAGGTTGCCAAGGAACTGTGTCGATCTCAATTGCAAAGTGAATATACAGCTGCAAAATCTGGAAGTTTTCAACAAAACAACGCAGAAGAATGTGTGGACAGTTTGGTGGAGCGTGTGCTCGATGGGGAGAAACCACAGTTGATGTCCAGTCAACAACATGGTCATTCGACTGCAGCTTCAGCACCTGGTTCTCAACATGTTAATCACTATGATCCTCTGGAGAACCGCCTGCATGTTAGTTCACTGACTGATCAAGGAGGCCAGCTCACCGAGTCGGTGCAGAGCCTCAAAACAGAAAAAGAGGAACTGTCGGTTTGCATGGATGCTCTCAGAGAGCAGCAGACGGAAGTCGTTCTGTCGATCCAAACACAAACGGAAGAGAAACAGCAGTTAACTCGGACAGTTTGGGGACTGAAGGAGGAGAAAGACAGCATCTCTCGATCTCTTGCTGGCCTCCAACAAGAGAGAGAGCATCTTACCAGGACAGTCTGTGGAATGAGGGATGAGAGAGACCAGTTTCTGAGGTACGTCGGTGGTCGGAAAGAGGAGAAAGAGTCTTTATCAGGTCTCAAAAGAGAAAAAGAGAAACTGTTGGAATATCTCTCAAGTGGAAAAGGAGAGAGAGATCAAATGATGCAGTTGCTCCAAAGTTTACAGACGGAGAGTGACCAGTTGAGACAGACGGTGCACTATTTGAAAGAAGAGAGGGATGAGCTAACCAATTCCCTGAAGCGTCTGAAGGAGCAGAGAGACAAAGAACAATCATCTTCCACTTGCCAAGGAGACTGCGACAAGTTAATACAATCAGGTTTGAGAGAAGATAGAGAAAGAATTGAACATTCAATCAGTTGTTTGAAACAAGAAGAAACACAGATCCAGCTTTTACTCCTGGGTCTGAGAGGGGAAACAAACACCCTCCGAGCTGCTCCGCCCAGCCCAACACAAACAGAGGGGAGCCACCAGAAGACGCTTCCTAAGTGTGCCCTCACGACGAAGAAGACCGAGAGCCTTGTTGGAACCGGAGCGACGCAAAGACGTCAGGCTCACGACCACAGGGGAAGCTCTGTGCAGGTATTATGTCATTCATTCTCTTATTGTCTGTTGTGTCAATTTGAATATCCTGAAGCATTGTTGCTCATTTTGTGTCATGTCACTTCTGCAACATGTTTATGATGGAAAGCTGCAGCCAAGTGATCTGATGAGGGAGGTCGAAGCTTTGGGAGCAGAACTAAAGAGGTCATGGGACGACCTGGACAAGAGCCATGCCGATGTGAGTTTACAAAACTTAACTTTTGATGAAACTAAATAATATTAATTTGACAATACAATCCTAATCTGACAATACAATCCCAACTCGGATGAGTTTGGGATTAAATGGTAGAAATATTGATTTGGGATTGTTTTGTCAAACTACTACCTTTCTTATTTAAATTTTCACTGCACTTGGTTTTTTTAATCCAAACCTTAACGAGAAACATGGCATCTTACTTGCTTGGAATTATTTGTTTTCATGGAAAATGGAAATTTTGGAGTGATTTTAAAATGTAGTTTTCACTTAGGAACCGATCTTTTTTTAGTCTCCAGCTGTATGAAGGTAGATTTGTGTTTACAGGACAGCAGTGCATTATTGTAGAACTCACTAAGTTAACGTCTTCTTGTTAATGTTCGTGGCCTTTTCAGACCAAATGGCTTCGTGGTGAATTATGTCACTCAGAAGCCGCGAGGCAAGAGGCGGAGAGAAAGGCGACCGAAGCAGATGAAAAGTCAGTGAGGTTGACAGATGAAGTAAATCAAATGGACGAGACCAGGAAGGAAAATGACGGCCTCATAACCCAGGTATTTAACCAAATAGACGGTACGAAATGCGTTGAATACAGTCAGAGAAACTCCGATAAGAAACATACACATAGGATTGAAGCTGTAAACATGTCTCGTAGTTTGGACTCCCTGTTGGACCCCGGTTTTGCTTTTCACTATCTTTACCTCGAGGTCCAAACCAAGGTGAACACATTTGTGTTTGTCGGCCGCAGGTGAAGGAGCTGCAGAGCCGAGTGACCGGTCTGGTCCGGGAGAAGACCGGCGCTCTGTCGCTAAAGGCACACCTGGAGGAGCAGTACAACATCCTGACGGCTCAGGTCAACGCTAAGGTATCTTTGTCGTGAACTTTGTCTCTCTCTCAAGTGTCTGTATATGAAACTGTTTTAAATGTTTAATCTTCACTATTTGCTACTTGAAGAAAACCTAAATGTCATCTTCACATCCATTGTAGTGCAGACGGTTTGTAACACACACATTAATAATAATAATAATCATTTATTTTATATATTCTATATGTTGGTCACTCTATGGAGGGTCTTCCTCTCAGTGCTGTTCTTCAGTTGATTGACTTTTGATAATGTTTGGATAACCTTCAAATTGAGCACTAATAAATAATACATACACATTTAAGGTTTTTATTACAGCTGTGTGTGTTTGTAATACCTTATGAACAATTCTACCCACTGAATGAATGCTTGAACCATCCTATATCTCTCTCTCTCTCTCTTTCTGTCTCTGTCTGTGTCCTCACAGACGGTGGCTCTAGAGGAGCTAAACTTGGAGTATATTGCTCTGAAACGTGGGCAGGGCAGCAAGGATGATCTGAGTGTTGTTCTCATCTCACTGCGGACGCGTTATAACGTCATCAAATCGAAGGTGGGACCCATTCAGCTTTGGCTTTGTGGTCCATGCTCGTCAAAGCAATTCTTTTTATGTTGTGAGTTTATCACTGTGATTTATAAACAGTAGTTTCTTTCTTTCTTATTAACTGTAGTATGAAGCACTGAAAAAGAGGAGCCAGAATGATCTGGAAACAGCTCCTTTAAAGGTGAGGAAAGTGAAATATAGCCTTTTATTCCGCTTGGCTTATTACACATCTTCTCTAGGACTGCTCTGAGCAGTTGAATTTGTCGGGTGTTTTGTCCAATAACAGGCCAAGCTGTCTTGCCTGGTGGTGAAGTGTCAGGAGAGGAACAGCTTGTTGGTTCAGATGATGAAGGCCATGCACAGACACGGCTGTGTGGACTCCACACTCGCCCGTCAGGTGGAGCAGCTGCTCAGTGACGCTGCTCTGCAAAACTACACCGCAGCTTTCACACCACGCAGCAGCGTAAAGAGCCAAGATTACACCGCCGGGTTTACTTCAGAATTTATTTCCACATTCCAAGACTACACCAGTGGATCCACAACCGCTCAGACGTGCTCGACTGTTTCCCCACTTGTTAAGCAGCGACACCAACGTGGACTCGCACCGGAGTCCGGAGCAAAATGTAGAGAAGTAAAAAGTGAAAAACACACATCTTTAGTCCCCACTGAAACAAATTGTCAAGACCACCGTAGCGAAGTCACACCTGCAGCAACAGAAAGGCAAAAGGAAAAGTCAGCTGTGCCAACCTCACCAGTGCAAGAGCATGCAACAGCGCCACCTGTTGTTCCTGCATTGAAAGATAGATTCATCTCCAATAGAGCTCAGGTGAGATCATAATTACATTTCTCCTTCAACATCTTTTTTTCTTCTGAAAACTCTTAAAGGTTGTTCATCTGGCATTTAGATAGAAACACAGTAAAATATGACCGCATACAGGCACAGTTCCTGGCTTTGAGTATCTAGTATGTAGTACAGGATAGCAGTTTGTTCTTTTATGTTCTCACAATAACAAATTGTAAATACAACAAATCATCACTTTCAACACATTACATATTTTCAGTAAAGCAAACCCTTTATTCAAAGTGGAAAAGATCATGTTAGTAACTGGATTTATGGGAAATTCCGACCTAATAAGGACATTAGCATGAAAAGGTTCACAATTACTTAAGTCTTTCTTAACACAGTAGTCAGGTGCCCATATGTTATTTAAAAGGTGTTTCTTTGTGTAATAATTCCTCTTCTTTCTAATGTACGTATGAGCATGAAGCTGCCACAGTCTGTTTTCTCAGTTAATTTCACATGAACATATCACTGTTGTTTGTAGAATTGTTTGTAAATTGTAATTTAAACCCCACCACAGCTCTCGCCCTCTGCCAGCGGACCAGAGATCTTTAGATCTTATCACTCGGATACAAAAGGGAAGTCCTCCCCAGATCTGACCAGTCCCACTGGATCCTCACTGAGCCCGGCTCCTCCCTCTTCCAGCTCACGCTGCAGTGCAAGCAGGAGGCTGAGTAGTCCTGAGAAGATTATTCACCTGCACGAGCAACTGCAGAAGACTCTAATGAGCAGCTGTCAGGTACACTGAAGCTTTTTGAACTTTCTGCACTACACAGATGCAGGTTGGGGTGTAAGTATAAAAAGAAAAGCGTTGTTCTTATGTTAGTCCCATTAGACATTAAATGTATCCACAAAAGACCATATATTAATATGTTTATCGTAATTTTCTTCTTTTCTTTTTTTATGCTCTCCATTTCTGGAGTTCTTGTTTTTATGTTTTATTTGTTTTTCTCTTACTGGGTTTATTGTTTTGTATTGCGCCAATACATCAAAACAAATGTCTCATCTGTGAAAACCTACAAGATAAATACTTTTCTCTTCATTTCAAGGCTCCAGTGAGCAGAGGCAGAGGACAGCAGCCGAGGAAAAGTCTCTCACTTTCATCTTCTGCAGACCTGCGTCCAGCCTCTCCGACACAGAAGCAGAGCCTCGGCTCCACTGGTCCTCCCTCCGACTCTCTCCCAGTCACGGCTGCTTCAGGCCAAGTGAAACACACTCCATCCGAGACAGCCACAAAAAAGTCAACAACACTTTTTCATGCAGTTGCCTCTCGATCTGTGACTATTAAATCGATTCCCAACATGTTTGCTAAGTGTCCCTCTAAAGCAGACCCTCCTAAAACGACATTGTCTGCTCTATCTAGCTCTTCTGACTTTCCTTTTGCCACAATGGCTCCGTGTGAAGCCAAATCCATCTCAAGTTGCGGCACGAATGTAACGTCACCAAAACTGGCGAAGAAAACCACCACGACCCCAGCTACATGTGATGCTGAACACAGAGCTTCTACTCCTTTAACTCTGAGGACCACGACCTTTGACTCTGATGTCTCCATATGTGCCGCCACTAATCCAAAACCCACTGCCTCAGACACAACTGGCCCCGAGGCTAATCGCTTTCACACACCTTTTAAAACAGATGGCGCTGCACCTGCTGATGATGGATTTGTATTCGCTGCATCCTGCACTCCACCAGCTCATTGCTCTCCTGAGAGATCCAACAAGTCTGCCAGTAAATCCACAGCTGCTCTAGAAAAGGCCAAGATGGCAAGGCCCAAACCAGGTAACACATATTTAATATTTGAGATTATTTACACAAAGGCAGGACACACACATACACACACACACATCATTGCTTAAAGTCCTTTTTTTCTGATTTCTCTTATTGATTTGACTTTGTGTGAATATCATTATCGTTATAGCTTTGGTGCATATCATTGCAGTTTGTGATTAAATGACCTTTTTGCTGCTGCAATAGGATTGTACCCAGTCTAGATTCTAGATACCATTCTTTTTTTGTTTCTTGTAATGGAAATAATATCTTATAAAACTCCAGCTTGATGTTGTCCTGTTGCTCACATACTGTCTCACACACGATAATAACACTTTACTAACCTGCTTGGATTCATTAGTAAGTTTAGTAGGCAGTGAGTCCTGTTATGTCACTTTATTCTAGTATCATTTTAAAGTCAAAGAGACCTGCCAATGAACAAATAGATAAATAGATTAGAGTGCATTTAGGCTGTGTTGCACCTCTTGTTTTCAGCATTACAAACATTGAATTGTACAAGAACACTCTGCTTGATTTTTTGTGTCCAATCATCTCCAGATGCTCCAGCTGAGGTTGGATCAGTTGAGGTCATCAAAACAGTGGGCCAGAGCAGCCTCCTGATCGGCTGGGACAGGCCGCCGCTCGACGCGCTGGGCTGCAGTAACGGCTCATTTGTGTACGGATACCGGGTAGGCACAAACTCAACGGACTGATACATGGACTTTATTATTTGTTTCTTCTTGTACTTATTGTTTTCTTTCACCTTTCAGGTGTTTGTAGATGAAGACTTCCACAAATCTGTCATGAGCTCAGCGTGCACCAAGGTATCAGGGTCCCTAAAAGATTAAATGAAGCCTAATAACAGCAATTCATCTTCAACTTTTTTCCCCACAGTGCATCCTGGAGAATGTGGATCTAAGCGTCCCAGTTCACATCAGTGTCCAAACGCTGGGATCTAATGGTCTCAGTTCAAACTTAGTCCACACCTTGTACAGGACCTGAGTCGGACCAGACCACCACTGAGTCTCAGTGTGTGACTCAAACACAATGGTGGCTCTGTAGGACGACTGCAACTCTCAGCGGAACTCTTCACTGCCGGTGGCTGAAGTCTGATTGGTAAGTTGTGTCTCTGTGTTTGTATAAATGAATCAATATGTCTGAATTTGTTGTTGTTATGTCCGTGAAAGAGTGTTTGTGTTATGTTTGGAAAAAAAATAAACTGACTTGAAACTAAAGGCTTCAAGATGCTTTTTCATACCGACACTTTTCATTCTTCTCTTTCTTCTGTGTGACAATGGATTGTTCCCTTTGTCCTGTGTGTCCGCCCTTCAGTGCACAGCTGCAGCTCTCCGAGGGGCCGTCCTGACCTCCACCTCAGCAGACAGTGAGGGAGACCGTCACGCTGCTCGGATACCATCAGGCTCAGGTCAACCAATCACAAAAGTCTCACGTCGTCGCACTTTACCAGCCTACGAATACGTACAGTGACCTGTGGGCGGTCGCTAAACCTCAAAACCAATAACTGAAGATGTCATACAAAATAAGACTCTCGCCTCAGCCCTGAGTTCCTCTGCATGTCGACGCAGGTCACTGATCGCTGTTGGAAGAAGTTCCCGTTTCATCGTTGCCACCCGGTGGATTCACCTCTTGAATGACTCGGATACTGTGAGTGCCGGGTGAAAGGCCAGAGCGGCTGTTCATCAAACAAGACTGATGAAAAGAAGTGATACTTCATTACAGACTATATGACGCCAAAATTAATCACGTTGTCAAAAGCTGCCTGTGACACCAATTGGGACGTCTGCTGCACATTTTAACACCGTTACACACCGAGAGATCACGTGACTATTGCTTCATCAGAGGTCCATGCTGCTGCCTCTCTTGACTCTCTCGCTGGCTAAAGTGACACGTACTGTATCAAAAGCGTTTTTCTTTTGTGCAGCATAACGTGCCAACGCAACATCTCACTTGATTTTTACACACGAAGCCAAATATGAGAGAATTTTAAAAAAAAGATTCACTCCAAAGACTTATCCGTTTGCTTCTCCTCACAGGTCGACGACAGGATTACTCCAAACACAAAAGTTATTTAAGTTCGGAAACTTGCACACGTTCATTGTTATGTCTGATTATATCTGAAGATGAAATTAAGAAAAGAGATTATCGCTGATATTTAGTTTTTAAAAATATTATATAAGTATGCCAATGTTCCACAAACTATACGTCTTTTCGTATGAGTGACACTTTGTTTTTATACGGGAATAGATGTCATGTCTGCACGTTCGTTTTATACAATGTTCACAATGTTCACAATACACACAATGTTCTTTTGCTATTGACTGTGTGTATGTGTGGGTGTGCAGTGATCATGGTGCAGCAAAGGTATTTTTCTATCAATAATAGAACATATTGATTCCCCGTTGATTCCTTATGACTGTACAGAGAATAAATGTTTATCTGATATTAACTGTCATCCCGTGTCTGTGTGTTTGTGAACCGTGCTAAAGGACGTGAACAGTTTGGCTTTACAAATGCTTGTGGAATCCAGAATTGAGATTTTTCAGTGTGGATAATATGTTGCTGTCAAGAAAACACCTCTCGAACTTTGGTGATTCGGTTTCTTTATGGCCTAAATAAAACATTTAACCCATTTGAATATGTGCTAAATGTTTTTTATCAAAGCTAAACACATTTCTAAGCTCTTGGAGGTAAATGGTTTTCATATGACATTGAGAATAAATGTCTCTAATTAGACGAGATAGATATTGAATTATGAAACTCCTCTTACATTTTACTCCAGTTTATTCAACCCAAACACTTTCCCTAAATGGCCATTAGATGGCAGAGATTCATGGATGACTGTGGAAAGTACTTTGTGTGCTTGTAACTCAGTCACTATCTTTAACTGGAGAGTTAGTGGCATGGATGATGGATACGTGCATATAAAGACGTGCTCAGGTAGCCTAAAACCTCTAAGACTCTGCCTCTCATTCTATACAAACCAGGCACAGCACCAACAACCGAAGTGAGAGAAGAAGAAGCATCAGCAGCGAAAAGAAGAGCCTAGTAATCACAGCAGCGTTGGGAATTCCTCTGAGAACGTCATCGCTCGTGCTCAGCGAAAAGAGAGGTGTGTGTGTGTGTGTGTGTGTCACAAAACATTCCTCGTCTTTTAACATTCTCTACTGCTGCTCTTTCTCTTTTCCCGCGTCTGTTACTCACAGTAAACTCTGTATGAGCGTCACAAAGAAAACATCGCACACTACAGAGGACGAGAAACGTTACACGTCTTTTCCCTCTGGTACCGACACCGTCATTTGTTTGCATTGGCAGAAAATAGTTCCTCAAGCGAAGTAAAAATGTACTAAAAAGATACTATGCTCCACTATGGTTATTTGACAGCTTGACTTTACAGATTGAGATTTCACATATAGAATATGAAAATATGACGAACTGTTAATAATCTCCATGACCTATTAAAATACTAACATGTCACATAAATAATACATAAAATTTTCCTGTAATATGAGCACTTTTGGCTAATAATACTACTACTACTTCTCTCACCACTTTGATGCATGTCGGCAGGAAAAAGAAAAAAACATTGCATATGAACAGCATATTCAGTGAAGGAAATATTATTGATACAATTGTACAATTGCTTAAGCCCTAGAATTGAATGTTATTGAACATACTGTATATTATACAATTACAAAGGTTCCATCTAATTTGTGGTTCTACTGGGTTAAATCCTACAAATGTAAAACATTTCTCTACCCAGTAGTAGACTGAAGTGTGAAAGTTTGCTCCAGCCTCATGTAAGTACATTTATACAATATACTCTGTCTGCAATACACTACATGTATTGTCTGAGAAGAGCGTACGTTTTTGGTGCCACTGCATGTTGGATCGTTTACACCTGTCGGCTTGGATCTAGATGGACTGGAGGTTGACTGGAGTCCTGCACTGGACCAACTAAAGAAGCGGCATTACAAACGGTGGTGCTTTTGCACAACTGGCCCTTGAATCAGCCGAAGAGAAGCTCAGCTGGACCCACAGGATTCTCATTACACTCACCTTCATTATTAACACACCAACATGATGCCTCAGGAAGGGAGTGTGTGCACTTCAGGTCCCGTTAACATGAGTTAATGACCTCTATGTTAATTATTTTTCCATGATGGTAACGATGCCATAGCTCAGCTCTGACTCTTCCTGTGCAGGCCAACATGGGAGTTGCAGGGGATGGTGATGGAGGCCATGGGAGGAAAACAGAAGCTGTAGTTAAAGGGAAGTGTGCGTGCATGACTCGTCAGGGGGACGTCAGTGACAGCTGGGCGCCAGCTTCCTGTGAGGATACTCTGCTGTGACGTTTCGAGACACTTCTGGAGCGTTCTCTCTCTTTGTGTATGTACATGTGTTTGTATGTCTGTGTGTGGCTGAGCGAGTAGCATCACTGCAGGGAGTGTCTTCTTCTTGCAGGAGTGTGTGTGTGTGTTTGTGTGTGAGTCAGACAGTTGTTCTCAGCACGTTGTCTCAAAGGGAAGCCGGGAGGGAGCAATGGTGTGTTGAGGTTTTAATTTCACCCAGAAGCGACGTTGTCGCTCCATCACTGCCACTTACACCTGGAGCAGCAAGCCAATAAGTGGGGTGGAGGTCTGGACTTCTAGACCTCCAGGGCAACGTTTGCTGCTCACACCCACAGATGAGCTCTAAAAGGGGGTTTCTCTCGCCGCCGTGTCTGGACAGATGGGTCTCGATGCTGGAAGGTTTTGTTTTGGCGTGTTGTCGTACAGCAGTGTTCTTGTTGGGATACTGTGGTTGTGTGTGTGTGTGCCATTACACGGGTTGTGTGTCCTGTATGTGGGGGCGTGGGTATCGTCATGTTATGCAAACACATTGTGACACAAAAAATGTCCCCGCAAGAAAATTACAAACTTCTGATCGCTTCTACTTTTTGTATGTGTCCAGATTTGGCATTTAGTTTTTGTTCTTTCTCTCCTTCGTGTTGAGACGCCTCCTTTGTTCCCACATCTCTGAGTCTGTTGTCGTGGCCGTATCAGTTCATCTCGGTGCCTGTTATATTTAGAGGCAAACCATTATCAGAGCTTACAGCTGACCGCCTGTGATTTCTCTCTGACCGATCAACAGCCTTCAAAGAAATCTCTTCTCTTTCTGTCACGCTCATTTTTCTGCCCATCTCCTCCCTCGCTCTTTTTCTCTCATTGTCCTCTCTTTTCTATTATTCTTTCCTTTTTGATATTACTTTCTTCATTCTTTGTTTCTTTATATACTGTAAGCTCTCCATTAGAACTCCATCTCTTTTATACAATCCTCACATTCTCCTTTCATCAAAAGCATTTTCCTACCCAAGTAGTTTATATTACTGCCTTTTTTTCTCTCTTTTCATTGACCCCTTTTTCAGTTACATTTGTAGAGCTTTATTGCATCTCCTCTTGTTTCTTCTCTCCTCCACTTCTCTTTTAATGTTCTCTACATCTCTATCATCCTCAGTGGCCATCAGGTAGCTCCACCTTCTCCCAGGCAGGGAAACCGAGCGCTTCATCACTTTGTGCAAATACACAATAAAACAAACATCAAACAGCGCAACTTCTAATTTGGGAAGAGACAAGCAATTAGTTGCCATTACATCCTTGACTCTGTTTGCAAAGGCAACCCAAATATCATTAATCGTGAACAATAGGGGCGGTAATATAGAAGCATGTTCATGCAAATTCCCCCACAGTAATTTTCTTCATGCCAAAACAGCGGTGGCGCCTCAGAAAACAATCCTCCCCCTCTTTGTCCCCGCTCAACCGTTTAATTTGCTTTAATGTTGGCCCACCTTCTTTTCTTTCTTTTGGTTTTCTTCATCCCACCTTCCTCTGCTTTCATGAAGAGTGCACCTCCAGAATCAAACATATTGATCTCAGTCCCAGTTTGATGGCACAACCCTGAGATGTGTTGGGACTTGTACATCCCCGAGCTCATTCTCTTTCTCCTCCATCAATCCTCTTAAGTTCTTCTGTTTTTTTATGCCTTTTTTATTTGCATTTTTATTGTTTCATTGCGTGCCTGTCTACAACCCTGTTGTCTGTTTCATCTATTTCTACATTTCTCCTTCTCTTAACTTTGCCGTTATTGCGTTTTTTCATTCTTTGCATGCTAACCTTCAGTCCAGTAGCTTTATGCGATGTGGACTAAATATAGACGTTATAGGATTATGTGTCTGCATCCTCTTCTCTCTCCTCTGCTCCTCTTTCAGTTCCACCTTCTCGTCTCTATTCGTCTCTCTATTCCTCTCTCACTTAGTTTCAGGTGATGAGGGTAGTGGTACCTTACAAGATGGGGGAAATACAACTTGATCATTAATTGTCTGTCCTGCAGTCTGGCTGGAGGTGTGTTGAGTTGAGATTAGAGTCAAAGGAATCCACAAAGAAAGAGGATCTTTAGATAAACAATACATATATTTACATTTAGAGTTGTATTGGTGTATCAGTACAGTGGCATATATTAACCTAAGACATGTGCTTGAGTACTGTAAAACGTAACATACAAAATATGTGATGATCTTTAGAAAAATATCAATTGTTATTGCCTTTTAAACTGGTCATGATCCACACGCATGGTATCCTGGCTTCAGCAAAAACTCAGCTATGAGTTCATTACATTCATAACATGATAAGTCAAAGTATAAGCCTGGATCCAAAATACATGAACAATACGAGCTCCTATTCAAAATTGAGGAATCCTTTTTTTTATAGAAAAGTTCTACATTATGAAAAAAGTCACAAATTATAAATTAACTCGTTCAATACAAACAAATACAGCATAAAAATGCAAGAAATACAATTAATATTAAGTCTATTTATATTTGCATTATTTTTAGTGCCTTTTTCACTCAAGACTTCATTCAAGGAAGTAAAGGTTTCAAATACTTCACCCACATCTAATAACCTTACTGTTCATATGGGTCAGTGGTTAGCAGGTCCGTCTTTCAATCAGAGGGTTGGAGGTTCAATCCCCGCCCTAGTCGATGTGTCCTTGAGCAAGACACTTAACCCTGAGTTGCTCCCTGTAGCTGCATCTACAGTGTATGAATGTAACAGGATTGTAAGTCGCTTTGGATAAAAGCGTCAGCTAAATGACATGTAATGTAATGTAATATTCTTAAAAAATGTATATGATACAATATCATAGATGATTTAAAAAACTTTTATTTATGCAGCAAATCAGCTCGTATTCGTATTTTAAGTGTGCCTTTTTTAACGTTTCCCTGAAACAATGGGAAAATAGCAAACAAAAGAGATATTCTATATCTGCATTCACACACATATATCATATGTGAAACGACGGTGATCCCATTCTTAAAATAAATCATTTTTGAAAGTGATTAAGAATAAATATACTCTTCATGTACACATTCAGCTCATTTTCTCAACCGATTGGGAGTATGTATGTGTTGCTGTATAAGGGTTGTGGGAGGGGTTGAAGGAGGAGTGCGTATGTGTGTGTGTGTGTGTGTGTGTTTGTGTTTGCCTCGTGAGGAAAAGAAAGAGATCAGTGTGTTTGCTCTGCATCGTTGGGAGCTGTCTATTGTCACTGGTGCTGAAAGTTGATTTCTGCTTCCCACTTAAAAGAGACGATACATTTGATAAGCAAGTAGAAGAAGTAGAAGAAGAAGAAGAAGAAGAAGACAAGTTCAGGAAGTTTCTTGGTAAACTTGGATTGTAAGAGCACCTCCAACCAGCTTTAGTTGTCTTACTTGGACACTGAGTTCATACCTCCCCTCGGTTTCTTACTCACTACCTCTGCATGCTCACCTGTCTGTCGAGCAGTCACTCGTGTGGACTCATTCAGAGGTGGCCAGGTGGGATGGAGGAGGTGGAGGATGGAAAGTGGGGGAGGGAAAGCGAGCGGAGATCACCGCTTCTTCTTTTTTGTCTCCCTCCAGCTCAGCAGGACGAAAGGCGACTCGGTAAGAGGCGCTCGCTCTCCTCGGACTCTTTCGCTAGATTCATACACTCCACCAGAAGAAGTTGTATCGATTGCCACTTCGACTTGAGAGTGCTACTTCGGACCTGGAGACCCCGGGCTCGCCGCCGCGTCCCAGGTCGCTGTCAGGATGGCGAGGTGTGCCAAGCGCTGCAAACAGGGACTTGTCAAGTTGGCTTTGTCTCTGCTCAAACTGCTCACTGGGACGCTCGTCAAAGGTAGAAGTGCTTGAATGTGTCTTTATTGGTTTCTGTTGGTGCAAGTGCATATTTGTCTTTATTTCTGTAAGTTTTTGGACAGTTGAAAGCTCTGAAAGTAAACACAAGTGGGTTGTGAACAGGTTTATTGCTGCTGCAGGCAAGGCCACACATTTGCATTAATGCCACACAAGCAGAAGTGAAAGTCCAATTCACCTCATCGTTCATCTCCAGCTCCTCAACTCCTTTCTTTACTCTCCTCTGCAGTTGACCTTGTTCTGTTTTGTGTGTTCTCCAGACCGAAGGAGACAGGGATGAAGGGAGGAAGCAGCTAACGGAGAGGAGAGATGTAGGGAAATGTGTGTGTGTGTGTGTGTGTGTTTGTGTGTGTGTGCTTGCTTGTGATGAATGTGAGGTATAAAACATATCGGTGTGGCATCGGGGAAAAGGAGCCAAACACACATTATGCTATGAGGAAGAGGAGGGTTTTACTGTTGTGATTTATTAGTTACTATGTGCCGCGTGTGCATCCATGGTTTGGTGACTGTGTATAGGGGTCCTGTGTTTTGTGTGTGCGTGCATTAGAGTGTCATTCTAATCTCATTCTGGTGCTTTTATTGTGGAAGAAATGCAGGGGAGTACAAACAAAGCTTCAGTAATTGTATGCAGCACAGCAGCAGCCTGGAGGCACACACACACACACATACACACAGATATGTGCTCTTACAGGCTGTGAGGTTCATTTATGACGAGTAAATTGATCCGTGTGTGTCAAATCCTTCAACCCTTTCTCTTTCCTCTCAGTTTTCTTTAAATATTAATACTACTGCAAACACGACTGCTGCTATACCTCTGTCACCATTAGGGCACGGTCACACATGCAACTACAGGTAAATGGGATGCTAATTGTAATGAAAGTGGGATCAACTCCTCACTTTTTGCTCTTGGTTGAGGGTGAAACTTTGCCCATGTGACCGTTTGCTCTTCTTGTATTTCTAAGGGAGAACAGAAGTGGTTCCCTTGAGGAGTTGTAAGAAAAATAAACAGAGGTCCTGGCATGAAGAATCAACCTTTCACTTCACTGAGATATGTCATGTACATGTTTAGATGTAAACAATCATCCATTCACTCAGTACGTCCGCTAAATGCTGACATTAGAGGTCAGAATACTCACGGTAGGCGAAGGGCCTGTCTGCCTTGTATTTTACACTTCACTGAAATTTACAGACACATTTTCTGATAATATTTAACAGTCTTTATTTTTCGACATTTTTGTATGAGCAACATTAATATATTCACTGTAGCAACAGAAGCTCCATGGAAACTACTGAGAACATACTGTCGTTGTGTTTATTCAGTAGATGCTACTGCAGGTACGCTCACATCACTGAGATCTGTCGGAGGACTATCGCAGCGGCAGCATTGACCTCTGCTGGTGGCACGAAGAAAATACAGGTTATGAGACAGAACGTCATATATAACCTGATGACTTAGGTGAGTCTCATCTCACTGATCGTGTTTCCTCTTTGAAATGCACAGCACATTATGTGCTGCAGAACAAAGTACCCACTGTTATTTAAAGTGAAAACAATCTTAAAAGAGTTTTTCTGCTTCAACCTAAATTATAATTGTGCTTACTGATTCATTGTGGCAGATCCATTCATCCCCTGTGATTCCTGTCAATCGATTTTAGACATGAACAATATATATATTTAAATTAAACATGCTAGTAAATGGTCTTAAAACACAACCACGCGATGACTGAATGTCTGATTGCTTCTGTTTCAGATACATTTCAGACTTGAGCTCCCAGACCTTTTTTAAGCTCTGCTCACTTCCACTGTAGCTGCAGGCTGATAACACGTTCCCTTTCTTCACCTCCTTTTCCTCTTAGTTCATATCTGACTGCCTCTCACTTTCCGCTGTGCAATAGAATTCTCTTCGGATTTCCGTCAACTCTGAAAAATCCTGTAAACATTCTGTCAAGTCGTGCCAGGCGTCACGGCCTGCACGATTTCACTTATCCTTCCCATGCAGGCTGCCCTCTGGCACGCAAGTTCGACCTGTTTGGCTGCAGAACTGGGCCCATGTGAGAGGCGGCCGTGGCTCAGAGATAGAGCGATTTGATCAGCTCCTCAAGTCTATGTCTAAATGTCCTTGAGCAAGACCCTGAACCCTAAATGGTTCTCGAAGGCTGTGCCATGGGTCAGCTGGAATATGCATGAGAATGTGGGAGTGAGAGGAATGTCCACATGTAGTGTACAGAGCTTTGAATTCTAGAAATGCTCCATATAAATGCAAGTTAAATTACCATTTACCACCTGAGGGCAGACGTCAGCAAACAAAACCATCTTTGGCTGAAAATCCACAGCAAAACACTGAAAATACAAATCAATCCCTTCTTTTCTTCCGCCTCCAGATACCTGATATGAGTCACAATCCAACACGTGACCTCATTTACATCTCATTGTTTGTATGTTTTACCTCCGAAAGCAAATAAATAATAAATTCCACATCTCTCCCTGGAGGTTCTGTGGTAATAAAATCCCCCCCCCCCCCCCCCCACGAGGAACTTAAAATGTGCGGACTCCTCTCCGTCTTCAAAGGGCTCTTGCGTTAGGAAAAAGAGGAACATGCAATCTTAATCATCCTCATCCTTCCTGTCTGCTTGACGAGATGAGCTCATTTCCGAAAGGAAAAAAAAGCTTTTGTTCATTCACAACAACTTACAAAAGAGGACTCCACTCTCCTAAATGTTGCGTTCAGTAATTATTCTTCTAAAAGACTCACTTGAGTGCCATAGATGATATTTGATTTCTAATTGGAAATATTTTTCAAAATGTTAAATTTTTTGACCAAGTCTGTCTTTTCTTCCTGAGTTTCTCAGACTCCACAGCAGAGGGCGTCAGATTCCTGCTCCTTCTTCCCATTACTGAAGTCATTGTCAGAGCATGATCAGAACAAAATGAAGTTGAGTGTTAACCGAGCCAAGCAGAACATATTCAGCGTCTCAAAGCGCTGCCTGGCGAAGCAGCTCTTCCTCTAATGGTTGATGGACGATGGAAACTGAGGAGCAATTTGAGCTGCATCGGCCACAAGGACTCAGACCAGAAATAATCCTCATAAGTGCGAAATGCAACATTCTGCAGCTCCTCTTTTTTCATTAGATATTCTCTTCAGGTCCGTCCTCTATGTGTCGGGGGGAACTTGGCTTCACTTTAGTATTCAGAAAAGAGAAGGAGTGAAAGTAGGATGGATGAGTACATGAGAAGATAGCGGGGAAGAAGTGTGTATGGTGTGTATGTCCATGATTGCACTCTTTGCACATTTGTAAGTTAGCATATGTGTATCTTTGGGCAGCCCAGCTTTGATGTCTGCATATTAGTGTGTGTGTGTGTGTGTGTGTGTGTAATACTGCTGCTTAGCGCCAAAAAAGCTGTCATATCACTTTTAATGCGCCATAGGGGACACAGAGTGCATGTTTAATAGGAAATATAAGTCATATGGAAGAGGCTCTAAGGGGAGAGGACACCATTCTGCCCCTCAGCTTTGTAATCAATCCCCACGCTGCATAAAACGAACACTTTCATCGCTCTTTATCTGCTGAGGAGGGAGGAAAAGTGAGACACAGAGGGCAGAGCCAATGAAGGAGTTTGTATTCAGTTCACAGAGACAAATTGGGTACTTCTTTAAAAGAAATAAGACTGAGCTGCAGCTCATTATGGTGTGCGTCACGTGCCAAGTGTCTGTATCTAGGAATAGTAGTGGCAGGGCTCGAGTACAGAAGCACAGAGAGCTGATGCTCTCTGTTAAACATTGATGGCAGTAAAACAGTAAATATTTCACTCAAGCCTAAAGGTTAAGAGCTCGGTGTTAGTGTGATTCTCACTGGTCGGTCCTGTGCACATTCATCTCGAGCTGACTGGGTTTCACCTCAGAGAGATGTGTCATCGTTGTGTCAACCAGAGGGAGTAAGTTAGATGTTGGCCACAAAGTGGACAGGAAAACAGCAGCCGTGGGCGTGGCCTGGAGGAGAGGATAGACATGTCCCTGTGCTTTCATAACACATGCTACCACGATCGCTCTGGTCGGACTGGACACGAATACAAAAGCCGTGGCTCAGGGGTATTGCAGGGTCGTCTTCAATCAGAGGCTCTGCAATTAGATCCCCTGCTCTGTAGTCCATTGGGCAAGACACTTAACCCCCAAAAATTGCTCCCCAGTGGGCTGAATGGATCTTAATGATTTGGTAGAGTCCTGATGGGCACCATATGGCAGCTCCTGCCATCAGTGTGTGAGTGTGTGTGAACGGGTGAATGATGTCGTGTTAAAGCGCTTTGAATAGTCGGAAGACTAGAAAAGCATTAAATCTATTATCCATTTACCAATGAAATTTACAATAAGCATTAGCGGAACAAAATGCTTTATTTCACTCGTTTGTACGTTGACACGCACAGTTTGGGTTTGATTCATCCAGATGTTTATATCTGAGATTGCGGTGAAAAGGACATTTTGTCTGAGGGCTTAAGAATCTACCGCCATGCAAGCATCAGCACGCTCATGATGTCAATGATAACCTGCTGATGTGAAGCAGGCGCATGGAGCACCTTCATTGTGTTTGCGTGTATTAGCTCTGGAGGAGTTACTCTGGATCATTTACATTTTGTGCTGCAACGATCGATTAACCTGCTGATGGTCTCAAATGTTTCCGGTCACAAGTTTCCAGAACCCCTGGTCTTTTTGAGAGGGTGGAGCCAAAGGTTAATGCTGAAAAGAAATTTTTAGGCGACCGAACTGTTACAATTTACTTCAGGAACCGAAAACACATCGTGGAAGGTTTTTGTAGGAATGATGACGTTTTTTTTGTTGCTCCAGTGCTGTGATTTGTCGGTGGTCGGATTCATTCATCATATTATAGATTATAAATTGCAGTCCAAATCCCAGAGATAATCAGTTTCCAATAATAAGTAATCCACAAATTTGAGATGCTGGAATCAGCGATAATTCAGAATGATTGATTATCAAAAATGTGGCAGATTACATTTATTGGATCAGGTTACCAATTCATGAATCAACTAGATCCCAATAACCCTATTGATCTTTATTTTCAGTCTTTTACTACGAAAGCAACATTACATTTAGCTCCATTGTCCTGGTTTGACATCGGACATCTCAAAACGTGGATCACCAAAACCTGTATTGCAACATGTAAAAGTAATCTATTTTTTGTTGTTGAGTGAAATGATCCTTCAAGTTCAGATGATTAGTGTCAGCATTGGCTCAAAGAGCTTTGGCCTGTCGTCTCACTGGCTGCACTCTGCTTGTCGTCGGCCTGTTGCACAGCGTGGCCATGTTACGTTTGTAGTCAATGTAGCAGCAGCTGATCTCAGCAGCATGACACCTCCTCCTGTCAGGGTGGAGGAGCTCCTCCACGCCTCACTGCAGTGAGTCAACCTGTTAGTCCAGACGACACTGAGTCTGATGGAGCCAGGTGCAGGTTTCCCTACGTCCCTCTGGCCCGCCATCTTGTTTTGGTCATTTTCTCTTTCATTCCACCTCCCTCTCCCTCCTGACCTCTCTCCCCTCCATTACCTACCACTTCTCCCATTATTTTCTCCCATTCCCCTCCCCAACCTCCTCCCATATACCTTCCACATTCTCCACTCTCACAGTCTCAGCTTCTTCTCGGTCCCTCCTGCAGTTATTATTATTATTGCTCCCCTGTCCCACTTTCTTTCCTTGCTGCCTCTTTCCTTCCCTCCCAACCCTCTACTCTCATCTCCTCTCTTCTGTGTCTCATCACTATGACCTTCATCTGATGAGGCCGCGCAGCGACTGACCAGACAATTTATTATTCGCTGCCTGCTCGCCACATTCCCTCTGCTTGTCAATACCTTCTTTCTCTCCTGTCGAATGCCGTCTGCCTTCCTGTCTCACCCTGTCCTTCTCTTCCCTTGCCCAGCATCCATTCATCCTGGAAGGCATCATCTCCAGCTCGTGACAGATCCATTGTGTCATCATGGTTCATAAATGATGAGAGTTGGGCTTGCGCTCTCCAGCCCCTCGGACCGGACTGTGTCGCAGGACAGACGATGTCAGGCTGAATGTCTTGGAGGAGTTTGGCCCTAATGTGATAAACCTGTTGCTGTTTAGTGTTACTGGAGGTCTGCAAAGCTATTTCAGTTTCCTTGTTGAAACCACTTAGACATAAATGCCTCAATTACTTTGTCTGTGTGTGTTTATGAGCCGGATATCTCAAAGACTTATAAATTAGATCTCTTGGAAGTGATCGCAGTCGATGTTGTTAAAGATGTCCGGATGTATCGATAACATACACTAATGTAAGCATTCCTACCGGCTGTCTTTATGGAACGCAACACTTTAATGATCTGTAAATTCCCGATCATTTCCCCAAAGAATATGTTTCCAGGGAAAGAACCGTTGGTATAATGTATATACTGAGTGATCCATTCGGGTAATTCCAGTTAATTTCAGTTTCTAAGCTAACATAATTATATGTAAATAATACAGACAAAAATACAATTCAACATATATGAAGAGTAAAAACAATACATGCATGATTACCTGGGCTTAAACAAAGTACCAGTAGTCCTTTAAAGGAAATCAATAAGGAAGTCAATACAAATAATCAGTCTCTAAAGAAAAGCAAATCAGAAATTGAATTGAATGAATGACCGCCTGTCGGACTGTGAATGTTAATATCCCACTTGATCTTTCGTCCCTCTTCTGATGTTGTGACCTCTTGTTCAGTGATGTTTACAGACAGCGAGGGTGTAAACAGAGAACCCACTGAAGTTCTGTTCTGGTCACTTTTCAGCCTTACCACTTTGGGGTTTCACAGTTTATCCAGAAGATTTCCAAAGTAGTTGATCAACCTCAGGCTTTCCCTCCACTGAAAGATGTGTTTGTTACCCCTCCACTGAACAAACATCCTCACTACAGCGAATCACACAGTCGTATCCTGTCTGTTCAGTGTGTCGCTGCTAGATTGTGTATTTCAGAAAACCTCTTTTCTCTCTGTTGATGTATTGCCACCCTTCCTCGTGGTTGTTTGTATGTGCGTATCTGTGAAATGTGTTTGTTATTGTTTGATATTGATGGGAAGCTGCTGCCAGATCTGCTTCTGTCTGTAGAGCCAGCATAGGAGAAAGAGGAGGTGTGTGTGTGTGTGTGTGTGTTGGGCTGAGCTCTTGCATACCCGAAACATGTCTCTTGTCATTACAGTGCTCCTTTTCCTCCCTTTCTGCTTCTCTCTTCTCTTCCTAATTCTCTTTTTCTCATCCACACCTCCTCCCTCTCTCTTGTTTTTACTCCGTATTGATCCTCAGTGTGCAGCCAGTAGCTTTTAATGAATGCCATGTCCTATTGGCTTTATCATTGGCCCTGATGGCCTGCGCTCAGCCACAGCCATGGATGGCTCGGCTGTAAATTGTTTGCCTAACTAAAGCCACATGAGGAATTTCAATCGGGGCTGCAGTCGATGGCGTCGGTGCAGCCGGCGGGGCGTAACATAGAGGACGGCAAGGTTTTCACAGTGATTGACAGAGGGGAACGTGTGTGAGGTGGACCGGCGCCATTGACCTGATTGTATTGTCCTATATTGGCCTGATTGTGTCTCTGTGTAATGGATGATTCAGCAGACTCAACAGCAAAAACATGTCTGGTACATGGTGGTGTCACATGTACACACTCTATACACACACACACACACACACACACACACACACATGCAGACACACGCCGCATGTCAGACTCATCCATCGAGATAAAGCAGCCAGTGCGTACTCTGCCCCTTCAGACCGTTTGCCTGCTGAACAGTCGGTCTAGCCCGACCGTATCTCTCATCACCTCTCCCTGTATTCTTCATCCCTCTCTCTCTCATGTTTACCCCCTTCCCTCCCACCCTCACTCTCTCACTTGCCTCTGCCTTTTCTTCATCTTCTCCCCCTTTTTTCTGCTCTTCCCCCTTTCCTCTGTCGCTGCCTTTTCCTGTGCAACAATGTGCAATCCCTCTTCCCTCAGCAGACAGACAAAGAGACTGGGACAAATAGTTGAGGGGAAAGAGGGAGCAGAGAGACGCAGGATACGTGAAAAGGCACAGAGGAATTGATGGAATGACACTGCGAGAGAGAGAGAGAGAGAGCGAGCGCGAGAGAGTCGGAAGAGGGAGGGTCTGCATGGTAGAGCGAGGCAGAAAGGAAATAGGCAGCTTCGGTGACAGCGTAGAGGTAGAGCTCCAGTGTTCATGTGCGCCAGCTATTTCATTCACACTCTCTCGCACAAACACATCCTCCCTCTCTCTTTCTCACCCACTCATTCAGTCACTCACACAGACACACGTACACACCCCCCCGAGCAGCAGCAGCAGAGCATCGTGGGTGTGAAGCAGCATGTGATGTAATATCTGTTCTTCTGCACAAACTGCTGGCCAATGGAATAACTTAATTACATCACACACACACCTGCCGTGCGCACACTCACGAGCACACCTTGATTATAGGCGGGCAGACACACACACGCAAGCACACTCAACCTGTCTGCAGCCAGGAGTCAACATGGGTCTCGTGGCGGGAACCTTTTCCACGCAAACCAAGCAGGTGAACTACCGCAAAGGTAAGAATAATCTTTTTTCTAGATTATCTCTCTCTAAAAAACACTCAAGATGTGTGTAGGTGTGTGTGTGTGTGTTCACATGCATGCGAATGTCATATGAGAAAATTATATATTATAGATGATCATATTGCAAGTGTGTGCCTTAATTATGGAGTCTTGTATGTTTGCTCTCAGTCATTAATATTGCACAAGAAGTGCATTATGGGAATGAGTTGAACGTATACAGAGCAGGGATGTAAAGTTGGCAATTTTCTTTTATTCATAATTGGTTTGTGATGCAATCACCAGGCCATCTGCCCGGTGACACACACACACACACATAGGAATATGTGTGTGTGTGTGTGTCCTCTTGTAAGTGCAGCCGTGTCACCTGGCATGTAAAGGTGATGGTAGTTACCCCTGTCTGCTCTCCACACCAACCTGCTTCCTGTCTGCCCTGCGACTGTTTGACACGAGGAACTGGTCCTGACATGTATGTACGTGTGTTTATAGACATAAATAAGAATGTGCAGTTTTTTCCATGAAAACATTGAATGCAAAACCTAAGAGGGTTTAATGGGGTCAAACATGTTGTGTATGTTGTATGGAGGCTGTGGCAGAGGTGTGTGCGTGCAGTAAATCAGTGTGGTGTAATCCCTCGGCCTTTGGCCGCGGTCTGTCCCGTGTCTGTGACCTCAAACCTGATGGTTATCACCAGCAGACACAGAGCTGCATCACGGGCAGAGGAGCCCAACAACACGAGTCACAACATGTTTCGCCATGCTGTCACATGTGGAAATCTAACTCATGATATCATGTGAAACAGCTGTCTGTGTTGTCTGTGAAACCTGTCAAACACTACAGCAAGACCATGCGCAGGATTTGAAATAGCTGTAAAAACACTTTAGAGACCCTATGAATGGTTATAAATACAGGCATAAACAGCATCCTGCGTGGGTTGTTTATTTTAATTCCCAACTTGCGCTTCAGTTCATCGCACGGCAACAGCTCTCAGCAGATACTTCAGATTTGGGCTGAACAGATGTTGCACATTTTCACAGCCTAAAATATTAAACCCGTAGAAAGATTACTGAGGCAACAGTGACCATACACGTGGTAGCTGTGTCGTCCCCTTTTACACTCCTCTAGTTTGGGTAACCTCTAAATAGCAGCCACTTTGAAGCTTTAGATGCGTAAAAGTGGGAGAGAAAAATTGAGAGAAGTTGAGGAGAGGAGCCGAGGCTGCTCCTCAGGGGGCTGCAGTGTGAGTGTCAGTGAGTGTGTGTGTGTGTGTTTCACCATCTGCTGCTGTGTTATAAAAAGTGTGCGAATGGAAGCAGGGCAGGATTCATTTTTTTACGGAAGGTTGGCCCATCCGTGGTCAACGCTCAACATGAGGTAACGGCCAGCTGAGATTAACTTGCTGAGTATACAGAATTTACCAAAGTAATTAAAACACACTCTAAGTCTCACCGTGTCTCTTGTGTCAAACTCACAAATCTGATGATGATGTGACTCGACTAAATCAAGAAGACTTGTGTCGGGACCACTCCGGACTTGATATCCTCCCATAGCGCAAAGATTCAAAATGATACAAAAACATGTGCTGCTGATTACATCTTTCATATTTTGTCGTTCAAACCAGCACGCAGACCAGATGAGACCAGAGATTGTTACACTTGAATGAATAAGATGATGAGATGTTAATTTCCCTCTCCGGCTTTATCTGTTCTCTCTCCACATCTGTATCTGTGTCTGTCCTTTTTTAGGAAATCAAATCCACATTAAATACATTTTATTTATAGAGATGTTTCTCAAACTGTATGCACAAATGAAGCAAACTGTGTTTTACAATGATATATCTTGTAATATACAATGCCACTTTGATTATGACAATATAAGTTGGTGTAGGAGCCTCCAGGTTTCACTGTAACTGTAACATATACATCCCTGAGGTAATTAGGATTGGATGAGGGCTTTGTTTATGTTTGTGCTGAATAGCACAGAGTCATTATGGTAATTCTATCCTGGGCAGTGCCTGCGCTTCCTCTCTTCTTTATCATCTCCATAACTTTCCCTCTTTCTTTCTCTCTTACGCTCTGCGCTTTGTGCTGCATTATTTCCCAAAATACCGGAGGGCGTAGAAACTAAAAGAACTGTAAAGAATCAAAAAGACAACGAGTAACCCATAGATCATAGACAACATAGATTATCCATCCTTATAGGCCTTTGTACAAGCCCTGTGAATAAGAAAGTTAAGTTATAAATGCATTAGAAAGAAACAAAGGTTGAATATCCTGTAAACTGATTGATTTGGCTGGAAACACATCAAATGAAGATGTGTAAGACTACCTGTTTCTAAAGCATGTACAAGTGATTTGTCTTCTTTGTATCATCCCCAGAGATGTTGAGAGTGATTTTATCCCTGAGCTGTTTGTGAAAACATTCAGACCAGACTCCTCCTCGTGTCCCATATCTCCTAAAGTGGAGCTTCACTCCACTCTTATCCTTTTTGTCTGTTTTCGTAAAGAAAGTAAACACAGGCTCTATTGATATGAATGTTAATGTCCCCGACCGTAGCTGGAATGAATCTTGCAATTAATGGAACATGAGTA